>NW_025954192.1:1261538-1892307 GCF_022376455.1 Epithele typhae | reverse complement strand
CGTTCCATACATCTGCATTCTCTTTGTGCACAGCCATTAGTATGGTCAGAATGCTGTTGTAGGCACAGCTATAGTTGACACTGTCCCAGGGCAAACCATTGAAAGGGCAGCCAGCAGAGAGATTGGTGGTTCTAGGTCGCTTGGTAGAGCTTTCAGCATTATCAGAGGCTTTGCGCTTCCCAGAAGGCTTTCCCACAAAAGTGCTCACTGCAGGCAAGGCCTGGCTTCCCTTGGCTACCACATACTTCTGGGACACCTTGTTTCTATTTGGAAACTCATCTGTTGGTGCTGTCTTTTCAGCTCTTATCAGATCATTTTTTCCAGAAACAATCTGCCAGCCTGCATCCTCTGTGACATCTTCCATATCAAACCTGCTATTTGTACCCCACTTCAGAGACTTGTGCATTGTTTTTGGCACATAGTCTTCTCCCTTCCACTTTCTGAATGAGTAGATGAGCTCATTTCTAGTGATGCCAGTGACCTTTGGAGAGAGAATAACACGACCAAGTCAAGGTCTGGGATCCTCAGTGATCCAGTGACCTGCTTCAAAGACAGCCTTGTACTGCTTGTACTCCTCCAGAAAGAAACCCTTGAAAAGTCCAGCAAAAATGGCAGCAATAGGAGCGGACAGAACGTAAAAGAGCTTTGAATCCTTAAGGATTTGCTCTGCATTGCGTGAGCATTTGAAATTGGGGGTAAGCTCCTGTGTGAGATAGAAATCACTGCTAGGGTAGAGCTCCTACCAGCCAGGATAAGTATATCTGAATAGTTAAGATTAATGAGGTACAAATGAATCGTTCTTTATAGGGTGGGCTTAGACTGCGACGTGCGACACACAGAAAATGCTAGTCTCTGGGATTTTTGTTACTTTTCAATAGCACAGCCACTTCCTATGCATAGTTTTTCTACTTACTCCCATCACCCTAGCTCTGGGTTAGGGTTCCACTAGCGCTGGGTTTGCACTGCCACTTTGGCTCAGTGATTCACTCTCTGTTACACTTTGTAGTGCCTGTTAGTGTTTACACCTATTCAACTGGACTGAGGTAGGCGCTCTTTGGGGGCTTCAGTGAGACACTATGTACTATTGCTATGAATATACTCAAGAGTTATAGGAATTAATTCAATTTGTGAAGGGCTGATTTCAGCAAAGTGAGGCTTCTGTAAGTTATTTGACAACCAGTGGCTGTAATGCCCTGTCTCTGCCCATTGCACTATGCCTGCCTACTGGTAAATAGATCAATTCCCTAGAATGTTGATTATATTTGTGAAGCAATTTTGCATAGTAGCCAGTCTAGATGTAAACAAAGCGCTCATATGAATGTAGTAGTTTCAGCCCTGTAAGGACTATGACATATGGTCTATATGTTGTAACTAATGGTATGAGCTCAGATGATCTTAGTGTGTTCAATGTGCATTGATGAGAGGGATCTCATATTTATGTCATGTGATACAGGAAGTGCATGTGGTGGAATGGGTTGAGTAACATTGGTAGCACACTATCTGTATAGTGTATGGCTGGTTATAAGCTTGTTGCTGAGCCAATCACTATATATGCAGGTACATTAGAAAACCTCTTTGGAGGGCTACAAGACAGTACATGTTACATTATGTATTGTGCATTGCAGCTGCTATACTGTAGCAACTACTGCTTGCAGTGTTGACTGAGTTATAGCACTGGGACTGGGAATATGCTTATGTAACATATATAATTCGAAAGCCACTTTGAAGACGTACTTGGAATAGTTTAAATCATAAGAAACAGACAAGAAATGAACAATAGGGAGGGTGTGCAATGTTCTCATATGCAGTCGCCTAATAAGGTGTGTGAGAAAAGGGTTACATAAGCACCAGCAGCGCACTCTCATCCCTGCTGCCACTGCTCCTCCTCTCTTGGGGGACTCTCATCCACCCTTCACCTCTGTAGCCTGGCTTTTGGCCAAAGTCAGTGCTCATGAGTGGGAGGATGCCCCCCTACAGTCCCTGTGCTTCTGTACCATGCCTACTCGGTGCACTGATTTAGAGCGGTGGTTTTGAGCCTAGGATGCCTGTGACATTGCCACTTTGGGTGGCCGGGTTGTTGGAGCACAGACCAAGTTCTGTGTGAGATGGATTCAGCATTCTCTTCAACTCTCTGGTAAGCTTTCGGTGTCTGTGGGTGTTAGGTAAGTATGCTTTGTTGATTTGCTCATTCCTTGGTACTTTGATGTCACTGTGCCTCCCTTTCCATCCCCATCAATCCCAGAACACTGCCAGATTGTTCCCAGGTGTGTGCTCTTTCTGTAAACCTCTCATTCATCCCCCAGTTCGCATTTTTGCCCCACCTGTGCGCATACTGACAGTGTGGGTTAGCACAGCATTAACAGTGTTTATTTCAGAGGCGCCCATTGCATCGCTACATCCACAAGCCTTGCATGCCATCCATCCCTTTCCTATGGTCAGATTGGTTCTCTAGGAAGCTGTTTGATGCCCCTTTTGATTGATACCTAGTGCCTGATGATATCACAGCCCTGTACTGCACCCCAGGCTGGCCATTTACAGGTAAATACCAGCTATTGCCCCCCATTCCAGCTATAGTCACCTGCAGCTACCTATTTACCCCAATTCCAGCCCATTATACCAACCAGAATGCCCACCCGTGGCACTACCTGCACCTGGTTATTTATAGCTAGGTAGGTCCTAGTGGGTCCCTGGCGTCAGTTATTACAGCCTAGAGGAGGTTCTGTCATTATAAACATTACTTTTGACAGCCTAGAGGAGTTTCTGTTATTCAGAATTGCATTTTTAACAGCCCAGCAGAGGCCCTGTCATTAAGAATTTCACTTTTAACAGTGCAGCAGAGGTTCTGTCATTAAGAATTCTGTTTTTAATAGCCAAGGGGAGGCTCTGTCATTAGATACTTCGCTTTTGACAGCCCAGGGTGTGTGCCATCATTATATATATGCCTATAACAACCCAGAGGGTGTTCTGTCATTAGAGATTTCGCTTTTAACAGCCCAGAGGGTGTCCTGTCATTAGATATGTTGGTTATAACGGCATAGAAGAAGTGCTGTGATTAAATATATCACTTTTGATAGCCAGGGGATGCAGCTGTAATAATAACACAACACATACATAGTATTACAGGCCTTTGCAGGGCTGCTATTGTTATTGCTTCACCAGGGTTTTCTACAATGAAAACGTGGTGGGCCTCAGCATAATGGACTTCCCAGGTACCTAGGGGATTGTATTACATCTGTGGTCACCACAGGTGTCGAGAGCTCTGGTTGTTGAGGTCGAGCAATGTCACGCTCGTGGTAGATGGTGACTGGCGACGTGCTAGGGCACATGCGTGCTGGCCATACGACAATGATGAGGATGACAACTGGTAACATAGGGGCTGACAGATGTGTGTGTATGGACCTGATGTGATCGTCCACCTGGTCACGTAGAACAGAGGTCTGGAGGGTAGCAGTGTACACACGCCGTCTATGCTCTTCAACACGTAAGTCTGCATGGGCCTGGCCAATTGCCACTTGTGCTGTATCACACACACCAGCATGACCAGGCCCTCGGCCTCAAGCTGTTTACCAGTACAAGTGGTGTGATGGAGCAGAGGCTGTCAGGACCACAACACCTGGGGAGTTTAGCAAAAGACACACCTTCATCACCTTGTCACATCACAGGATTTTGTATCACACCCACACCTTGTGGAGTTTGATTGTGTGACGATGGATAAGGTGGGTAGGTGCATGCAAGTCTTTAGGTGCATGCTTCCTGCTGGCAGCAGTGGTGGGATGAGCATTGGTGAGCAACGCACCATCGTTGTTTATGGGCAGGACAGTGATGCGCACCTGGACGTGAGCCTGCACACATGTGTGACTGCTGCAACACAGCCTTTGCAGCCGACTCAGCTCCTATCAGGTCAGACATGGGTGCAGATGTGGGTGTGAGGTCAGAGTGAATAATCTACCAAGACTCAAGGCGGGCGATGTGACCCAAGCCTGGCAGGATGTCGGAGAGGCTGAGTCCTGAACCGTCCTAAGCCAGTCAGAGAGCGATGTCATGGCCGATACTTTGGTCAGCCCTGGCGATGATGAGAGATGCACTGTGAACGAGCCAGAGTGTTGCGGGTGATGGTCAAGCCCTAATGGTGGGAGAAGGGAAGCAGGCCATGGAAGAGGAGGAGAAATTGGTGGATGAATGAAGGACATGGCAGGTGCTGGCAGTGTGCCTCCACTTTGGGGTCATGTGGGAATCAACGCGCTTCACGTGAATTCCAGTGCTTGACACTGCCAGCACCTTGTTGTTCTCATCGTTCTCACCTGCCTTACTGTCTTCCAGCCACTCCGTGCAGACCTCCCCACATCAACCACGCTATTCTCTCACCCTCAAGAACCTCTTCAAGTACTTCACCATCATATTCTCCTGCTGGTTGCTGGAACTGGCTCTCACGTAAAGTCCATGTATGCAAATAGCTTCCCTTGAGTTCTCTACCTTTCCCTACGCATCCTCTCTCACCTCCTGACCATCCCATCTTGCCGTGACCTCCAAACGACACCCTAACACATGTGTACATGCAAGGCAGTGGGTGTGGGTTTACCTCGCACGCCCACAATCCTCCTTCCTTTGATGAACTCTGAGTAAGGCAAGGACTGACTGTAGCACACACGAACAGGAGCGACTACAGATAGAGTAAGCATACGTGTAAGGAGCACATAAGAGTGTAGGTACTTACTCCTCAGTCAGTGATAGAACAACTGAAGAGCAGTGTGAGCCAGAGTCCTCCCTATATACTGTCCAGGAGTAGCATACGTGAGCAGTGATGGGAAGACATATGGCGCAGAGATCAGACCAGACAGAAGATGAATACAATGCTGTACAGGATGTGTGCTCAAGACAAAGAAAGTCCGTAAGTAGAACAAGGGAACAAAAGAGAAGCGTAGAAGAACGGAAACAGAGAGATATGGAACAATAGGGCAGTGTAACTACATGCGGAACTACAGAAACTATCTCACAGTGTCCATATGTACATGTGAACCGTCTGTATGTACCAGTGTTCAGTATCCAATGTTCAACATCCTTGACATCCCGAAGCTCAACATTGCTGTCTCCCCTGAGCAATACAATTCCCACTCCTGTTCACCCGCTCACCTCTCGTAACCTTCACAGGCCACTACTCAAGTCCAGCATGCCAGCAATCAAGTCTGGTAAGGTCTTTGTCTCTGGCACGAACAGCCACATCACTGTCTGGGTAGTCAGGACCCTCCTCGACTATGGTTTGGCCGTCCACGGCACTGTCTATGTGGAGAGCAGGGACACTCACCTCCGCACACTGTTCGCTGACGCAGGTGACAAGCTCGAGCTTGTCATTGTTGAGGAGGTCACCATTGTGTGTCCCCTGCCTTTCTCTCTATCTCTCCCACCTCCTCCTCAACTGACCAACCTATACAGCCTGGTGTGTTCAACAACGGACAATATCTTGTCCGCTGTGCTCGCGCTGGCCCCCACAGCCATCATACCCACCTCTCACTATGCCTTGCCTGCTGCAGCACAGCTCATGATTGCGAACATGGTGTGTCAGCCACACCATACCCTCCGTTTTCCGTTGCTTGTTCAAATACGCCTTGTTGTCACCCATGTCGCTCATTTTCCCATCGCACCTGCGTCGCCACGTTGACACCTCGCCTGTGTCCCCTCCGTTGCTCTTGTTACTTGCCTTATCCAGCGCGCATGCCTTGCCCACCTTGCCATGTCATGCACGTCACCCCTGCGTCTTCTGTATGAGCTCATGCGCTGTGAGTGCAAGACCACAGGCAGTCACTGTGGTGTCACACTCCCCAACCACAACTCGGTAAAGACTTTCCATGTGACAACGAGTCACGACTGGTTTCCCTAATATCTCGCTCACTATGCTCATGTATGTTTGAACAAATCTATTTTTGTTTATGCAGAGACTTGTCTATTAAGAGATCAATAGCACTACTTGGAGCTCACCTCGCACACATCGGTGCAATTTGCATCAGTTAGGACTACATGAGCGTATTATATACATGGGTTAGAGCTACGTGAGCTTAGGTTTGCACTCATCAGAACCACATGAGTGCAGATTTGCAGATTTGCGGAATTTATCACTCTGTTATCTGTGTTACAGCGGCTGGGACGTCACATAGCCTGCCCGCAGAAGAGTCGCAGGTGAGCAGGACAACCACTGAGCCGTCTGTAGGGTGTGGTGTCATAGGAGATGGTGTGTTGGTTGCTCAAAGGTATGTGGGATACAAAATGCAGGTACATAGTGTGAGTCCAAAAGCGATAGCCGAGTTGATCGTAAGGTGCATGACATAACGTGGATCATTACATAGGTGGTGTGTTAGAGCTGTAAGCACTAATATGCAAGTGAGGGTTTTCCTGATACCACACATTCGCTGTTGACTTGTGCACAGTCAAAGCCGTCAGCAACAAGAATCCTGTGTAGTGCAAACAAGATGGCTCGACGTGGTATAGATGTTTGCCATGAGAGGGGGTCACCAGTGTACCTTGTAATACCCAGGTGTGCTGGCACCGCAAGCATGGACAACATGCCAGGTGTCAGACAAGCCTGAGGGTTGTGGTGCTTAAATGACCTGGCACTACAATGAACTACTCACTGACTGTCTCACTGTTTGGGAACAGGGTCACTTCAATACACGTGAGAGAGAAACGAAATGCATACCTAATGGACAGAGAAGCACATCTTAAGTTCATTGTAAAACAGAGATACCATCAGACGGAACGTGGAAGGCTAAGACAATCCTCAATTGGTGAGCAAGGACACAATTGAATGTCTGCAGTTGAATAAATTGTGTCTCAGTTGTGTCCCAGAGAAGTAGACATTTTGATAAAGTGAATACACATGGTACGACAAGGTTCCGCAGAGCAGCGAGAAATTAGAAGAGATGTCAAGAAGAAATTTGGGGAACAGAGGCCTTAGATAGGAGAAGGGGATGTGATGAGGCTCGCTATCGCCATACTCTATCTGTAAGTGGTACAGGCACCCGCACTGCCATGGGTCCACATATCCTTGTGTGCACCACGTTCTCTGCCATGTGCACTGCTCAGGTGCTCGTGAACTAACCGTATAGCTCATTACAAACTTACCATGCACCCCGCCCATGCCATGAATCACCCTTGGAGGGGCACATGATCATCTACTATCATTATCATATCATCGACTATAGCTTTCTGTCTAAGCTACTAGTGTCTGTAGTAGATCCATCATAACTTGTATGCGGCCACAAAATGTGATCAAATGTCATATCGAAGACGAATGAATACCAGCTGCTACCATTCTGCTAAGGTATGCCCAGCACAGACACAACTAAGTCACATGACCTGATTGTGTCACACTCTGCGAGGGAACCAACTGTAAATTGATAGGCTTTTCGAGCACCCACTGTATCCTCAATGTCTCTTAAGAATAGTGTTGCACAGACATCTGTATACATTTTTCTTAAGCCAGAAGATACAAAAGTAACCAGTTTGTGGAAAGATAGTGATTCATTCAAAATTCTGCTTAGCAAGACATCAGCAAGATGTAATTAAGCGAAATATTACACTAAAGCACCCAGACAACCTGTGCGGACTCCCGAGGCTACACAGTACTTTGTCCATTGTGGGGCCAGAGGGGATAACAAAACAAAAGGCTGTGGTAAGCCAACATATCAGAAGTCCTGCCCATGCTCACCCTCTAAGCAAATGTGTCTGAAGGCCACTCTCCTGGCTCCCCTTGAGTCTTGACACCATGGGCTCTGAGGCAGCGCAGTCCTCCAGCAGTGCTAGCTCAACGACGCTGCACAATGGGTGTGGGAAGGTCTTTGCCGATCTATTGATGCTGATTGATGATAGGGTGGTGAGTCAAAGTCCAACCATGGTCCAGATGTGCCCTGTGCTTCCCCCAGCACATCGTCTACTGAGTTGTGACAGTTGACTTGTGTCGGTTGTTATGTCTCAAGCCCATTGCTGGAAAAACCAAATTGGGCTCGCAAGGCCTCGCAAGCAATTCTGGGGTGATCGGCCTCACGAGCAGCGAGGCCTTGCAAGCTAGGCTAATTAGCTCGCAATCCAACTGTGCGTCTGATGTCATCTTGCAATAGGTTACCTGACATCGTGATCTGTCGGCCTGCCTGTCAACTGGGTGTCCGGGCTTGCATCCATTGCCGATTACCCGCTTGTGCACTCATTATAATCCAGATATTCTGTTATAATCATTATGGTGTTATGTGTATAGGCTACAGTACAACGCAGGGAACTCATACAGACAGCGCAAGAACAATGGAATTGAGAAAGAGATATGGCAACATGGTATATGAGTTGTTGAACATTCTGTGGGTATCAGTAATAGATGACTCACTTTACACATAGGCGGCCAAACCCCTACCGCAGTGTCAAGCAATGAGTGCACTCTGCATGGGCATCAAAGGGTGGTCAGATGAGAAGAGGTACAAGACCTGTGCCAGGACAGAAAGTATTAGCAAGGCACGCGTGAATAGGCAGCATACACATACATTGATTGTTGCCCATACTCTGCCCTGCTGCCAGCATGAGCATCTGACATTGAGTCTGAACATAGAGCGGAAAGAATAAGCGAAGAAGGGCAGGAAAAGCAACCAACACAGACCTGAACATGAGATCTGACGTGTGGAGTGGTGAAAGACATGACAAGATGAGAAGGGAGGGGAGGACAAGGACAAGGCCAGGGAGTGAGTGATGTGGTGGAAGCAGAGAGAGGAGCGCTAGAGACTCGAGAGGCGTGCACTAGTCGTGAAATATCCTAAGTCCCTTGTCGTCAGCTGGAGCGTCCACAGTGCTGCAAGGTTGCCGCAAGGCCTCGCAATATGGTTTCATGGGTGATAAGTCCTTGCAATCACTTCAAACACCTTGTAATCCCTCGCAAGGCACCATTGAGCTTGCGATGCCATCGCGAGTCAACCAGCGCCTCGCAAGGGCTCGCAATCTAATTAAAATCTGCTTACCAGATCTTCGGCTTGCGAGGCCAATTTGTTTTTCCGACAATCTGTCTCCATCAGCACCGTGTCTTTCAACCAATCCCTCCCCAACATACTACACACACATTAATGGCTCTATCACTCTACTGTCCACAATAAAGACTACACCATGCACAGTGCGCGCTAATCCAGGCATAGACGCTAGACTTGTGTAGGCTTATCGGTCACTTGCACGTGGTGTGTCACACGGATCACGCATAGTCATATCTGTGCTGGGCATACCTTACCATCATTTGTCATGCAGACAAAAGACGACCTGTCCCGATCTGGCAGAGTCGCGTAGTGTTGCGGAGGGCTCAGCTCGAGCCAGCTCTAGAGCCGGCTCTGAGTCATTCCGGAGCTGAGCCATTTGTCAAAACCGGCTTTTCCCAAGCCAATTCTGAGCCGATTATTAGACGCTAAAAGCCGAAATCAGCCATACTGGAGCCGCTGGTTGGAGCCAGCATCGGGCGCCTGTGCAAAGACAATGCTAGATTGTTAGGTGCCTGTCTCCGGAGAGGGTGAGCAGGGCACATAGAAGCTAGCCACAAGCTAATACTCATGTCCCCTTGCCCGAGTGAATGGAATTCCTTGCACCCAACTGGGTGGAGTGAGCTGCGGACATGAGGGACAGGTCACAGGAGAGAACAACCCATGACCGTCTGGTCTCGGGCAAAGTCTCGGGCTTCTGCCTGTTCAGTGCATGACTCTTGTGCTATGATGAGGCCAAGGCTCTGAAAAAGGGGGTGAGGAGACCACAGCCTTCTTGGTATATCAGAAGCACACAAAGCCAGCGACTCCAGGAGTTGAGTTCACTTGTCACATGGCCACAGCACCGCATGTCCGTGGGAGATCTTAGTCAGACTCTCAGAGTGTCGACCTTGTCCAATCATACTCTTAACAATCTTGAAACTTTCTACACCTCATAGAAGCACATAAAAAGCAGTTCTAAGGTACTCCTGCTAGTAATCACCACGGGTCACCCCTGGGTATTTTTGAGTTGACCCGTACCCGTACCCACGAAACCCGGACCCGTGAGCTCATGGGTCAGGGTATGCTCGGGTACGGCCCTTGCGACTACAGGTCAGTCATGTGTGACAACCAGAGTTGGCTCTTGCACACAGCTTGCCAGTCGTGACTCACAACTTCTCCCTTCCTCCCCCTCCCCTCTGCTTCTCTCCTTCCCAGTAGCTCTCAAACCTCAGCCAAACTTGGTCAGAGTACACCTCGACCTCCTTGGCGCATTTGAGGAGATAGAGTGGAGGTGGTATGGCATTCATCGGCTCAGTGGGAGTGCGATTACAAGGTGCGCTTTCATTTGATCTGCTGGTGAGCCTCAGTTCGTGACAGGAGAGTGACTGGGAGAGGTGCAGGGTGTGCTTTGATCCCTGGACCCGCAGCATGAAGTTCACGCCAGCCTGTATGTCTGGGCTCTAGGCCAGCCACCTCGTGAGTTTCCTCGTCTTCTGTGTCCACTTTCAGCACTCATACGCACGCCCGGACAGTGTATGGTCTAGACGTGGATGGGCATGCGGCGTGCGCTCGCCATACGCTCGCCCGCGTTCGGTGCATGGCTGGAGAAGCTGCCGTTCTCGGCCGTGACCCACGCGCTCTTCTTCAACCTCTGCGAGCATCAACCTGTCTCCCCTGCCCAGCCCCTCCTGCTCTTGGAGCCGAGCAACATGGTAGGCAAGGACGTGCTGAACACGTACTTCCCCCGCTCCTTCCCAGGCGCATGTGCCGTTCAGTGCACCACCGGGCGTGCGCACGGTGGGGCACATGCAGAGGTGGGGGATACCTCTCCGACCTAGCCATGTCTGCCACTCTCACAATGTCCGCAACACCTATCACGATCTCCGACCTCAATAGCCTTTCTGAGCCGTTTACACCGCCCACACACCTGCAGAGCGCCCTCAGCGTCACCAGCGACACCTCGCACTTCGTGCTCCACAACAAGGGCGAGGCCACTGCCCACCCGATCACCAACAACCCGCCCACCAAGTACCTCCCGTTCCAGATGACCATGGAGACCATCCGCCAGCACAAGGGACAATGCCTGCTCTGTGGGCAGAAGGACAACTTGACGGCCATGCGCACCATCCTGCAGCACGGCGTGGGCACGGAGCAGCTGGACGTGAGTCTTCTCTTCCTCGGTGTCCGCTCCTCGCTCAAACCTCGCGGGGACAGCCCATATCGTGGCTGCAGGGCCTCAAAGCCCTCCCGGTGGAATACACGTGTGACGAGTGGACGAACCTCATGACATGTATGTCACCTTTGCTTGCGGCTTCGTCCGTCTGCGCCCTCTGTTTACCCGCCCCTCCCCCCCGCTCTTATCCGATCAGCAGTGTGCAAGCCGCACGCACGCGTGTATGAGGACAACGTCTGGTGGTGGGTCCCCAGCACCGCGTTGCGCGCACACATGGCCAACCTGGTGCCCATCTCAGGCGCCGCAACACCCTCGCACGCCACGAGCGAAGACGGCGAGGCAGACGAGATGGACGAGGGGGAGGACTCCGAGGCGCACGGCCCGTACTCCCCCTCCGAGTTCATCTCTGGCATCACCATCGACGATGGCATCTCCGGGCAGATGCACAACCCCGAGATCCGGAGGAGCAAGTATACAACGCTCACGTGGAGCAGGAGAGGAACTCGCATGAGCCTGGGACGTCTGAGATGCGCGTGGAGAACAGGAAGAAGGAGGATGCTGAGGTGCAGGCGCGGAGGGTGGTGATTTTGGCAGGGAGGGTAGCGGAGGGCAATGAAGACGAAAACACGGACCTCGACGTTGGACTACGATGACCGCCACTACGAACACGACCATGAGATGGCTGACACGCACGGCGGAGTGGCACACGTCGACCACGTGTACCAACAGGTCCAGGATGAGTGTGAGATGGACGTCGATGAGCCCATCGACACGCTCTTGAGCGAGGACAACAAATAGCATAAATTAGAAGATGCGCACTCACCCCCACTCGCTCGCACGCACAGACCCCCCACGATACGCATAAGTCTGGTGTGTGTACATGCTCTACGGTCGCATCCCCACAGTCCTGGGCATGGCCTCATTGTTCTTAGTCACACCAAGGTCCTCCTGCAGCGCCGTCCTCCCCACCGTCTTCTGTGGGTACATCGTATGCACCTTTCTGCACCTTCAACACCTCTGACCAAATCCTCGGCCGCACGCTAGTCGCCATCGGCCTTGCGCATTGTGCGCACTGGTCAGGCCCTGCGTCGTCTTGCAGCACCTACTGTACGTGTCGTGGCCAGACTGCAGCGTTCCCGCACGAGGTCCATGAGGGGCTGCTCGCGTTCGCACGGCTCATGTATGAGGCGAACTGCAACCTCGCCACGCATGCAAGTTGGAGGGTGGGCAGAGTGGGGCTGAGGACCTGGACCCCACCGTGCTCTCCACCTCGGTCTGTGCCTCCAGCACGCGCATGTTCGCCGCCGCCATGATGTCTGCAAGCGGGAGTGTGAGCACTTCAAGGCGCGTGCACGCCGTCAAGGAGTTGGCCACGGTGAGGAGCGAGGGGACTTCTAGGTCCGCCTCGCGCCATATAATCCCTTTTCATTCAATACAAGACTATTTATTACATGTATAGTGTGCTCTGAGTCTACGGGTTGTCACAGGTCGTTGAGGGTTCACCCTGCGGGTGCACGGGTCAGCTGAGCATGACCTGGACCCTTACCTGTGGTACCTGACCCACCAACCCGCACGGGTGGCCCGCACCCGTGGTGATCACTAACTCCTGCCCCTCAGTTGTGCCACAAAACATACATCCTTGTGCGATCACCGGCGCTAATCGATGACCACGGCTCTTGGTGGCTCCATCGGCTCGGACCCTGGCTCAGGCCATTAGAGCCAATTTTGGAGCCACAGCTCCATTTCTGGCTCCCTCAGAGCTGCCCGGAGCCGAGCCGAGCCGAGCCGAAGCCGAGCCATCGCAACACTAGAGTCACGTGCTATCGAGCGCTACCGTAAAAAACACCTTTTGCTGATGTAGAGATCAGAATGTTTCGTTGTATCTACTTAGCTGCACATGTACAATACTAGCACGACCCTAGTGATGAGAAATGTGAGCGCCCATGAGATCAAACCATGAGAATCTCAACCATTACTGCTGCGATAGTCTTCGGTTTTTTTCCACATGCTAACAGTGTCGTAAGAAAGCGATTTGCAACATTTCAGAGGAAACGGGTACATATTGTGCCCCTAGTGAACGAACCAGCCGCAGACCCTAGTTATGAGAAATTTCGCCAAGGCTTGGTCACGGTGCGGGTCACGCAGCAGACACCAACTCTGCTCGGCTAAGCTGTCGGATACTGTACCATTTTGACCCAAAGTTCATGTCACGCATCATGGAGGCTTATGAACTTTCGATCAATGTGTCACGGAGGGCCATGAACTTTCCGCCCACAGAATGTCACGGTGTCTATGTCGTGGAACGGACTCTGGACTCGCCCTATGTATTATTTTTCGCCTTTTCTTTGCCTTTTCCCTGCCTTTGGAAGGTTGTTCCCGCGCTTAAGCGCCCGTGTCGCGCCCTCACTTAGCACTTGCACTTCATGTCCTAGCCCTCATCTCGACCTTTTGGTCTTTGTGGGCTAGGTGAGTATCTCGATTGCCTGTATGTATGTAGAGCTATGTTAACTTGGTCTTTGTGGGCTAGACATCCCTTGTGTGACTCTAGCTTGTGTTTGCTTTGCGCCTAGTGCCAGCAACGCCTCTGCACCATTACATCGAGGTCATCCAACCTCAATCTACACCCATCCACCCCTCCCTCTCCTCCGATTGGTGTTCGCGGCCCACTCCCGCGTCAGTCTAATTTGCTGCCGTTCCAGCTGTCTGAGCGACGAAAAAACGACGGATTATGAACAGGGGAGGCATTGCATGTATATTGAGATAGTCAGAACGGAAACATCACGACGAATACCTAATCTAGCTTCATCCTCCTCTCTGGTCTGCGTGGGAAGAGGTCGCTTTCCGGATTAGGTACTCAGAAGGCGCTTAGATCCTGGCACGACGGAATCCAACTCGGACGGCGGACCCACCACTGCCATTGACATCGACCATCCTCTCATACTCTTCATCGTCGACTTGCGAGGGATTCTTCCAGCCCTTGGCTTCCAAATCCATCCCATCCATTGCATGCAAGTTCCATGGAAAGTCCACATTATCAAGTTCTCTACGGTCAGGCTCTGTCACTACCCCAAACCCGTTGACGGCAAGACTACCAGTTAGATCGTGCGTTTCGAGGTTGCCTGTGACAGGATCCTTGAGTATGGAGGGATGCGTGGCACAGGTATCAGGCTCAAAAGGTAACGGGGAAGTGATGTGACAGGTGCAGGCTGCTGTCTGCGCAGTACGTCCCATCCTGTCCCGTCTCCATGGCAATTGGCAATGTGGCATTCACTATCATTATAGCCTACAATAATTGTCAGTAAATAATCATTTCAGCGAGAGTGTTGACACCGTTAGACGAGCCGCTGATATCCGCAATATTGCGCATTTATCATCATCATATAGTCGCGGGCGGCTAAAGGGTCCACTGGCGCTATGAACATTCATGGTGTCACAGGGGCCCGTGAACAGGGCGAACTTTGATGTCCACGGTCACGCAGGGCCATGAACTTTCTCGGCTGGAAAAGTTCATAGTCACGCCCAAAATCGATGAACTTTGGGTCGAAATATAGTCTTGTTCCCACGACCCTCTGTTCCAGAGGGTCTGGTGCATTTCGTCTCGCTTAGGGGGGTCCGTGACGCGGGTCACCAGTTGATGGATTGGTCAGCTTAGTCATTTGAAGGATCTCGATCGTTCTGTAACGCTGCTGCAAAGGACTGCTGGACACCTCCCCCCAGACCCTGGGGCTCTGGACTTTGCGATGCTGAGCACTTTTTGTCTTGAGGATATAATGACAGCTATGCTCAGTGTCATTGTCCCTTCCAAGAACAAACATGATACTCATATATTATATGTAGATGTCTGCTACAAAGCCAAGTTGGTACAGTGGTATGAATGCCTAGCATGCGGTTTTTATTTGGTTGGGTGCAGGGTTCTATTCCCTATGTAGCCATTTTTGCACTTTTAATTTTTGCCTCCCACAACATCCCATTGTGGTGTTGTGAGGGGCACCCGCTAAATCTAATTACTATTTGCAGTAGAATAAAATGCTTGTAGAACAAACACCCAGGTTGGGCACGGCTTCGTAGATGTGGGGTGCAAAAATGGATAGTGACGGGATTGAACCCTGGCACCAAAAAAGCGCACACCAATGTCAATACCACTGTGCCACCCAGCCTTTGCTCAGTATCTCCCTCTGTAATATATAACTACAGTGTTTACTCTGGAAGTGATGACCCCCACCAGAAGTTAGTGCTGGTGGACAATGCAAGTGGGGAAGTTGTCGGGGAGCTGCTGAACTGGGTGAGCATCAAGGAGGACCGCTCCGCGTGAGTGCACCTATCATAGACGAGGACAGCCAGTCTGCGCGGGTGATGCTAGGGCTGCCCGAGAACGTCTATGACACGTACACAGGCCTCGCCGACTTCGGCGAGTTGACCTTGTACCCTCCCATTCAAAGCCCTCCAATCTCACGCTCAACGGCCACAACACGCAGCCAAAACTCTTGAAGGCCACCATTCTTGGCAGAATCTGACCACACTTCGCGCGCATGCGCCTCCCCAAGTCCACGATTAAGTTCGACAGCGTTCAGGCCGCGGGCACAGTGCGCGTGCATGGACCGCGCGGAGGGGACGGACGCGCGCGGCGCGAGAGCTCAGATAGACGCACAGAGCTCTCGCTCTGGCGCTGCGTCACAGCTGGTCACCCTCATGCCGGATCCGGACGTCGGGGGAAATCGGAGTGACGCTAAAAGTCACGGACCGACATCCCGAGCCCGAAGTGCACCAGACGTTCTACAAGCACTCCCAACGCGCGCCTGCCCCGTCCCCGTGAGAAATTTCAACTTTTGCATGGTTCTCATTCAGTCCCGATTCAGTATTCCCTCCATCCTCCATCACAATCCCATTCCCAATTCGGTATCCCCTCCCATTTCTATTATATAATCACTGCGTAGGGGCAGGCGCGCGTTGGGTGTGCTTGTAGAGCGTCTGGAGCCGAGACTAGGTCGAAATAGTACAGTACGTCCAGTGATGACAGCATCCTCCCCGACGGCAACGTCGGAGACTGAAACTCACTCACGTTCTGTGGCTGAAGTCACGCTTGAACTGACCCAAAGTGCGTTTTCGCCCCCCTCCCGCAGATATCGTGCCGGAGAATTCGAAGCAAGGCAGCCATGCTTCGTCCAATGCCCCTCGCGCAGCTTCCACCTAAGCGCTGGTCATGGGGTCGTAGCCGACGGGTATCAAATCCTCAACTTTTCTCATTTGAGAGATGTTTGCCAAAGATCGGGCTTGTTTCTGCACGGAACGATGCCGTCCTTTTTGCAAACGAAATTTAACGCATATTTCTACCAACGTGTGAATTTCAAACATTATCGGATGAGGGACGGGACCGTCAGACCAGATTTCTCATCACTGGGGTCGTGATAGTACTGGTGCTCATCCTATGTACCGATATGCTTCCGCTGCGCCCCCTACATGCGCTCCAGCGGCGTGATGCTCAGCAACCGCAACGCCGCCCCGAGAACGTCTCGCGCAGCGACGTACAGCGCGAGCCGCGCCCGAGCTTTGTCCTTGTCCATCTCGCCCTTGACGATCACCGTCTCCCACGCGCTCGAAATCGCATGCGAGAGCCGGAACGCGAACGTGACCACGTTGCTGGGTTCGTGCGTCTTGAGCGCGTTCTTAACCACGTCTGGCCACGAGCCGAGGAGGAAGACGATGTCGCGCGCCTGGCCCTCGACGAGGAGGTCGGTGCGGAGTTGCGAGGGGGCTGGGAGCGGAACGAGGTCGGGGTTCTTGCGCTCCATCGACGCGAGCCGGACGTGCGCGTACTGGAGGTAGGGGCCGGTGTCACCCTCGAAGGAAAGCATGCGATCCCAGTTGAAGGTGTAGTTGTTGATCCTGCATGACAGTCACCATGGTTTGTCGATTCAAGCGGATGGTGAGGGATGTGGGGGCGAAATAAGAGGAGAAACCGCACCGCTTGGCAGCCATGTCCTGGATTTTCACGCCCGTGATGCCGACCTCAAGCGACGTGTACTCGGGGTCCTCGATCGCCTTGTACTTCTCCTCGTTCTTACGCATCTGCTCGTGCATCATCGAGGCTGCCTCGCGGATGATCTGGTCGAGGAAGACCACCGTGCCCTTCCGGGTACTCATCCCGAGCACGAGCCCGTAGTTCACGTGCTCGAGATTGTGCGCCCACTGATGGCCCATGAGCTGCAGGATCTTGAAGAACTGCTGGAGGTGCAGGTCTTGCTGCGACGCGATCACGTAGATCATCTTGTCAAATTTGTACTCTTCGTACCGCTCGATCGCAGCACCGATGTCTCGTGTGAGGTAAATCGAGGTGCCGTCTAGGAGCACAAGACTATTGAGCCTCGTATAGATATGCACAAAGGCAGTCAACTACGCACCTCGTTTCCGAATGACCGCCTTCCCGAGTTTGTACGCCTCTAAGTTGACCCGTAACGCACCGTTGTCCTCCTCGATCATGCCCATCTCCTGCAACTTCTTCACCGCGTCCTCCATCGTCTTCGCGCCAACCATGCTCTCGCCCGTGTACACGTCAAAGTGGACGTTGAGCCGGGCGTACTCCTCTTCGTACTTGCGGATTGAGAGCTCGCGCCAGACACGCCAGTTCTTCAGCGCCTCGTCGTCGCCGTCCTCCATCCGCTTGAACCACGCGGCGGCCTCCTCGCGCACAGACGGGTCCTTCTCCGCGTCGGCGCTGACCTTGACGTAGATCTCGAGCAGGTGCTGGATCGCGTTCTCCTCAAGCTTCTCTTGAGAGCCGTACTTCTCGAACCCGGACGCGATGAGACCGAACTACGTGGCGCGGAGAGGGGCGCGACTCAAAAAGGGAAAACGCGCATACAAGGAGCAGATGCCCACCTGAGTGCCCCAATCTCCGAGGTAGTTCAGTGTGATGACCTCCCAGCCGCATGCGCGGTACAGGTTGGAGAGGAAGGCGCCGATGATGGTGCCCCGCAAGTGGCCGACGTGGAAGGACTTGGCGATGTTGGGCGAGGAGTACTCGATGAGGACACGCTTGCCCTCTCCAAGGGAGTTCGCACCATACTCAGGCTTTTTCGATTCAGTGTCGTAGGTGAGGGCGTGGATTTGGTCGAGGACGAGGCAGTTGAGGGTCGTCGTGCGACACTGGAAGTGGAGGAAAGCCTTGGAGTGGACGACGGTCTCGATCCACTCGTCGGGTTGGAACTGGAGCACGACGTCTGGTGTGGGTGGGGGGAGGGACGCAGAATGGGGACTGTGCGCACTTTTTCGAGCACCTTTTTCGCGAGCTCGTCCACCTTGCCAGGCAGACGGAACCGGGGGAGCGCGACGGTAAAGTCTTCACCCTTCTTGCCGTAGTCTACGCCCTCATACGCCTTCTCGACAGTGAGTGCGGGGAGAGCGTCGGCGAGGACCTTTGCGATAGCGATTCGGAAGGCATCGAGCACGCAGCGTGTGGGGTCGGTGCCCGGGACATCGGGGAGTTTTGAAAGATCGGCAGGGAGCGAGAAGGGAGACGGTGCGAGTTTTGGCTGGTTTGCGGACCCCGCTGGTGTCGAGGCCATGGCAAGGAGTGCGGCGGAGGATAAATGGGATGTATGCAAGGTCCGGGAGAGGGGTCGCCGTAGGGCAAGGCGGGGGGGAGAAGGAAGCGTATGTACAAAGCGTGAAAGGGAGCGGAAGGAGAGAAGGATGGCCACGGCGGATTAGTTGAGAAGGAGTCAGATAAGTCGAGGCTTCAGTCCGGCGAGCAGATTTGGAGCAGATCGATTGCATCCACTGACTCGGCTCGTGCCCGTCGTACCAAACACGTGATCGTGACGCGGACGTGGCGAGGGACCCTCGCCCCCTCCAGGGCCCTGCTGCCATTCATCTCGCTCGTGTTCCTCTGTCTTCTCGGCGCGTAGACATTCCCAAGTGCCATTCCCAGACGTACTGGCCATCCTTCGTTTTATTCTTCTCTGGCACCGGATACCTCGCTTGTCATATGCTTGGGGCTCTCCTCCCTCTCGTCGCATGGCCTATTCTCCACGCATGTGCCCAGAAACCCCCTGTTAACGTGGGGCTCAGAACGTCATGGCCGTCGTCACCGCTTCTTCTAGAGTGTCTGTGAGTATCCTGTTCAAATTGCGGGCAATGCACGGCGTGGAAGCCTCTCACCGGCATACTTCATGCCGAGAGTCGTCGTGCATATTTTCGCCTGGTTATAAACCTACTTTTGGATCTAGACACGAACGTATACTGACCATTTTCCTAGTGAATGCGTAGCTATAGAAGATCCTGCCGCCTTTTTCCCCGTACTGCATGCCGTAACCGACCCTGAAACACTGGGGATCTCTCGTACGCCTCAAAACGACTACCAGCACGTCTTCAATGCCGCAAGAGCACTCGACTATCTTGCGCAGCCTGGTGCACATGTCGCGGCGGAGATGCACGTCGCCCTGCATTCGGCCAGCCCCAAGCTCGAGGCGTTCTACCAGTACTACTCTGATCACCAGGCCATGAAGCACGACGCGAAAGGCGTGGAAGGATGTGAGTCGTGGGTAGACTGGTACGGGGAGGTCGTGTGCGACGTGAAGACTTTGGCGCGGTTGGTAGAGACGCATTCGCTTGATGCGCCAGAGAATGTGTACGTCCCTCATTCACTCTTCCTCGTCCACCTGTTAAGACAGCCCCTCCCAGTACGGTCGCTGCCATGGCCTCACCACGGCTTCTCTCATTTGATCATATCCTTCCGGAACCATCCACCGTTCTCGAACCTACGGAGCACACAGTCATCCTCTACGCGAACACCGATTCCCCGAACTTCCGTGACCTCCACGCCTACCTTTACGCCGCGGCAACAGAGCTCATCCCGCGGACCACCTATGTCTTCCGTCCCATCCCTCCTGTGCATCGCGACTCCAGCGACCGCGCCTACCTCTCGGGATATGGTGTCGCGCTCGACCTCAAGAAGATGGACTACCTCGCGGTGGACGACCGACTTCAAGGAGGTGCTGCGCACAAGGAGGATTTGAAGCATGCGGATCTGGAGGATGAGGAGGACCCCATCGTTGCCTTGTTGCAACAGTACCCTATGGACGAGAGCGTAGATGTGACCCTGCCACTCACAGAGCAGGAGTTCCTCGGTAAGTTCTTATCCTTTTTTCTCTTCCGCATTCGCAATCTCCGGCTTCCTCCTATATACATGTAGAAGAGGCCTGTGTCTTGAGTCCCGGCTCAGGATATGTATTCGGGGCGCATATTGTCTGCAACCAGGTTTTGGATATACTGACGACGTTGTCTTCCGTGCAGATATAGACATCCAAGCTGCGCAGCTCATCTACGGCGCTGAGGACAAGCTCGCGACACTCAGGCACCTGGCGCAGAACTTCCCCCGGTACGCTGGCGCGCTCTCTCGTCGCGTCCCTATCAGCTCGCAGCTTTTCGAGGAGATTGCAGAGAAACAGAACCATGTACGGGGAGGAATGAATCTAGTCTGGTTGAACGGCGTATCGTTGGAGGAGAAGGACTTGACCCCGCTCTCGTACGTCCATTTTTACCATCTTTAAAACACACGTGTCAAACGGCTAGAATGGATATAGGTTGCTGAGGCTCATCCGCCGTGAACGGAGCAACATGCAATCCCTTATGTCTCTTGGTTTGTCCTCAGAGGAAGCCATTAGACTCCTTACACACAATACGGTGGCACGCTCGCAGTCGAGTGCTGGAGGTGTCGACGGCTTGTTCGATGCGAGCGACCGAGTTGAAGGCGGAAGAGTGATTGGATGGCTCAACGACCTCGAGACGGACGAACGGTACGCTCGCTGGGGGAACACGCTCAGGATCGTGAGTATCTCTCATCATTCTCCAGTAGAGTACAGGCCTGATTGTTTGCCGTTACGGCGTGTCCCAGGTCTTGCGTCAGATGTACCCTGGGCAATTCCCGTCACTGAAGTACAACCTGTGGAACGCCATCCTAGCGGTCGACATGTCGAAGCTCAGCAGCACACACTTCATCTCGGTCACCGTTCAGGCGCTCATCAATCGTGGCCTCGCTTTCCATTGGGGTATTGTGCCCCTCGTTGAGACCGACGAAGGTCAGAACTTCGATATCGTGCCAGCGCGGAGGATACTAAGGACGTTCTAGCCGCTCGCATGGCAAGACTGTTTTACCATCTCCTGGACAAGGTCGGCCCTGAAGAGACGTTTGCGTTCCTTTACCACGTATGTATTGCCAGAACTCTGCCGTTTATTCATGTCTTGAGCTCACAATCGTTTCTAGCTCAGCCAAGTCGATACAGATATGGAGGATATAGATGGCACAGCTGTCAATTGGAAAACGGTCACGGCAACTTACCAGCAGCTGCTAGCGCGCAAGAGAGACCTCGCCGACCCCCTTGAGTCTGAGCTCGAGGCTATCCTGGCGGGTACGGAGGGTGACTTAGACCATGTGCGTGCATACGCGAAACGTTTGAGTCTCGACGCAGCGGACAATGGACACGCATTCATGAACGGCAAGCACTTCGACTTGGATGACGTAGGGGGATTTTTCTTCCTACTTATTGACAAAGACCTGATGCATCTCCCGCAGAATATTTTGCAGTCTTTCCAGCAGGAAGCGATGCAGCAGTTACAACACGTTCAGATGAAGGTCGGCTGATTACATCTGTCATTTGATGTTGATTCGACTGTTTTCGTGGCAGGTGTACCAGGGTCAGCTCAGTGACGAGCATGCAGCTGGCGTCTCGACTTACTTCTATGACTTACCAACAACTGGGAAGCGCCGTAACGTGTACATCTACCCGTCGTCGAAGCCCGGCAGTCTTCGTATCTTCAGCCTTCCCGAGCTCATCGGGGGTAACGGCTTGAGCAGCGCTCCGCAGGCCTTCGTCAACCCTGGTGAGTTATCCGCCTTCTAGATATCAACCCAGTGCTGATGTTTTCTGCAGTCGGGGAAGGAAGTCTGCCGATAACCACTTACCTCGTCGCCGACTTCGATACCCCCGAAGGTGTTGAACTTGCGAAGCAAGCCCTTATGTCTATCGTATGTTCCCATAACGCTTCGGCCACTACCGCCCTGCTAACACAATACGACGTATAGACCCCGGAATCCGTTAGCCGTCTTTCCTTCATACACAACCCCGCTACCGTGTCTCCCCGTTCAACTTCCGACAAGTCCACAAGCACGTCCCACTTTCTTGCAAGACTTGTCGTGAAGGGCGCCCTCTCGCAGGTGGCACCCGAGCGTCTCTCCGCGGAACTCGCAGGGACATATAACGACGCCTTCCCCGAGGCCCCAGCGCAGGTCTACTTCACCGAGCTTACGGGTACGGAAGTCTTCTCTGACAAGGAGCACGCGGGCTACCTTGCAGCGTGTCACCGCGTCGTGCAAGATCTGGGCCTCACACCGGGTGAGCAGGCGATTGTCGTGAACGGTCGGGTGAGTAGTATGTATATCATTAATGCATCGAGCAGCTTACTGATCCCCGTTTACTCGTAGGTCGTTGGTCCGCTGAAGTCGGGGGTTTTCGTCGCGGACGACTTTGATGCGCTCGCGGCGTACGAGTTTAGCAAGCGCACTGAGCCTGTGCGCGATGCGCTGCTCGATGTGTATGCGCCTCTCAAACAAGCGAACCGGTCCGTCTGTCTCCATCAGTTCGATATGGCCACGACTGAGGCTCGGATAGCACGGTCGCAGCGGAGCTCGTCTCCGTCGCCGCTTCCATCGTTTCGTCTATCCAGCTCCCGGATGCCAGCGAAGCGGGCCTGTTCAACGCACCCTTGAAGCCGCGGTCGATGAACTACCGCTTGTTGCAGAACACTTACTCGTGAGTGTCTTGATAGCACCATGCACTTCGCCCGGTCTAATACATGTGCGACGACAGGGGTTTCAAGATTGGCGACGAATCTGCGGCGCTCTTCCACTTCGGTGTCATCATTGACCCTCTGAGCGAAGCCGCCCAGATGTGGTCGGCATTGTTCGAGGTATGCACTATATGACCGCGTTTGCTCCTGCCAGTTTTGATTGGGACTTTGAAGTGGTTGCAAGAAATGCCTGGTGTGTACATCGACGTGCATCTCAACCCTACAAGGTATAACGAGGTGAGGTTAGTCATCGTTTTTGCAGGGGCTCTACACTGATTTTGTTGCTATCAGCTCCCGCTCAAGCGCTTCTACCGCTACAATCTCAGCCCTCGACTAGTGTTCGATGAACACGGGTGAGCCACTTCACTACATGATTAGGTTGCATTCGCTTATTGTAGGTGTGTAGGCTAGAAGTGAAGACCACTACGAAGTTCACCGAACTCCCCATCGAGCCCATCTACACACTCGCCATGGACACTCCACAATCCTGGCTCATCCGCCCCCGAGAGGCGCTCTACGACCTCGACAACATCCAGCTCGCCAAGGTCCCCGTCGATGGCATCAAGGCGATCTTCGACCTCGACTACCTCGTTATCGAGGGCCACGCGCGCGAGCGCCCGTCCGAGGCTGCACCCCGCGGCCTGCAGATGCAGCTCGTCACGAGCGACGGGACCCCGATCGCGGACACACTTGTGATGGCGAACCTCGGCTACCTGCAGTTCCGCACTACGCCGGGCGTGTACCGGCTCGAGACGCGTCCTGGGCGCGGGCGCGACATCTTCGAGATGGAGAGCGTGGGCAACCAAGGATGGGAGAGCCCGACGGTAGGCGAGGCTGGGGACGAGGTTACAGTGACGAGCTTTGAGGGCGTGACGCTGTACCCGCGCCTCGTGCGTAGGCCGGGGATGGAGGCTGTGGATGTTTTGCTGCCTGCTGAGAAGCGCAGGGAAGATGAGGAAGATGGATTACTTGATAACGTGTTCTCGAAGTCAGTTTTTCTCGTCATTGACGGAGGAAGAGACAACACTGACGGTTGTTCTACAGGATGTCGTCGTGGTTCGGTGGCTCGAAGGAAGAAGAGGTAACAACCGTTGTGTCTGTTGACGACGGCCAGGCGGAGATCAACATCTTCACTGTGGCCTCCGGACATCTGTACGAGGTACGTCTACGCCGGCTTCATGGGATTCTCCCCGCTGACATTGAGTAGCGTTTCGCCTCTATCATGATTCTGAGCGTACTTCGCCACACGAACAGCACTGTGAAGTTCTGGTTCATCGAGAACTTCCTATCTCCGTCCTTCCTGGTGCGTCGTCACTCGATCCATCCTTTTTTCCTCCGCTCACATCCTCAGTAGGAGTTCATCCCTCACTTCGCAGCTGAGTACAGGTTCCAGTACGAGCTCGTCACGTACAAGTGGCCGTCTTGGCTCCGCGCGCAGACGGAGAAGCAGCGGATCATCTGGGCATACAAGATCCTCTTCCTTGACGTCCTGTTCCCCATGGATCTCAAGAAGGTCATCTTCGTTGACGCCGACCAGATCGTCCGCGCGGACCTCAAGGAGCTCGTCGGCCTCGACCTCCACGGCGCGCCATACGGCTACACGCCAATGGGCGACGACAACCCCGACACTGAAGGGTTCCGGTTCTGGAAGACGGGGTACTGGCACGACTTCCTTCGCGGGATGCCGTACCACATCAGGTTGGTGATCCGAACTGCGTGGGATGGCAAGCTGCTGACGCGCTCCGCAGTGCGCTCTACGTAGTCGACCTGGATCGCTTCCGCGAGGTATGTCCTGACGATATGTACGTAGCCGATGGGATACTGACGGGTTACCCAGATCGCGGCGGGTGTGAGTTCATTTGCGGGCCGAACGTGTAATTGCGAGACTCAGCTCCGTACAGGACATGCTTCGTGGCCACTATCAAGCGCTGTCAGCGGATCCCAACTCCCTCGCGAACCTTGATCAAGGTGAGTGGGTCCCGAACAAAGGATGGGTTGATGCCCATGCTTCTCGTTTAGATCTTCCAAACAACCTTCAGCGTGAAGTGCCCATTGTGAGTAACGATTACACTGGAATAATGACGCTGCTCACATTCGACACAGTTCTCGCTTCCTGAAGATTGGCTTTGGGTAAGTGGTTCCGCTGAGTCCAAACTTTAACATCATTCACCCCGTCGTCACGACTTCAGTGCGAGACCTGGTGTAAGTACCGACGTTTGATTTTTGCGACGCGGTCCTTAATCTCTACATTGCAGGCAGCAAAGACCGCCTGCACCGTGCCAAGACGATTGACCTCTGCCAGAACCCCCTTACAGTACGTGTCGACACATCACGTTGCCCCCACGTTCTCGCTCACTCATGGTCTCGTAGAAAGAGCCCAAGCTCGATCGTGCGCGGCAAATCCCCGAGTGGGAAGTGTACGACTCCGAGATTGCCGAGTTTGCACGCAAGTGCTCCACCAACACACAGGATGGATCTAGAGACGAGGTTGTGGTCCGAGGGCACGATGAGCTGTGAATGTGCAAGTGATATAGATGAGGATAATACAAGCTGTAATTTATTCGGAACATTCCACATCTTCGGCCTCAATCAAGTGCTACACTCCAGTTTCAAGAATGCCAGCATACATAGGTCCAAGCACCAGGTCGAGTCCGGATTAATTCTCGAGCATCGGAGACATATACATCGGAATCAGGTGTGTGCAAGTCTAAACTTATCATTACCCGTCTCCTTTGGCCCTAGTGAACATATCTTTGACAGCCGTTTGTTCATCGGAGGATGTTCCCGACTTCGTCAATGTGCCGCAAGAGGACGAGCCGCTCGGGTGCGCTCTCGACGACAAGGAACGTGGCTTTTGTGGTCAGGACCATGGAACTGCTAGACTCCACATCTTCCACACGAGCCTCGAGGCCCTTGTTGTTTCCGGCAAGGATGACCACTTCTTCGCCCTGCTTCTCAGGATGGATAGGGGACAGCAAATGGACCGGGACGGCCAGGATCGGCTGCAGGCGATCAACGGGATCGAGGAAGCGCACACGCGCCGTGGATTCAAAGGTGTCGTTGCCAGTGGCAAGCACGCTAAGGACGACACCCTGCTTGCCCTCGTAGTCGCCGTTGTGCCAGCCGTCGGCGCCGAACGAGCCCTTGACCTCGACGAACATCCCGTTGACCTTGTCCTTGAGATCCGGATCGAGTAGCCAGGTCGGCGATACCTCTGACAAAGATGATGAAAAGGGATCAGTGGATGTGGCATGATATGAACTCACCGAACTGCGTGTCGGCACTGCCGTAGCCCGCACCGCCAAGGACAGCAGGGGTCATTGGATAAGCGTTCGTCGCCGCTGGTGTCTGGAATTCGTACACTCCGGGAGTTTGCAAGGAAGTATACGGCCCCGGCGTCGGCGCGCCAGGTGTGAAGGCAGCCGCGTACGGCGTCGGCGCACCGCGATCCTGGAACAGGTGAGGCGGCGATAACCAGAGTACTGTGACTATGACATACCCACGCATCCCATCCACTGGCGGCTCCCCCTGCGTTCGTCGGCCGTCCTGGCGTCGCTCCGCCCCAAGCCGACGCCCCACCACCGTTCGCATACGGATTCGGTGTCCGTGATGATGAGTTCCATGCCGGGGTCTTCCCTCCACCTCCTGTGTTGAACGAATTCGGTGTTCGAGACGAGTTATCCCCCCATGCCGGTGTCTTGCCGCTTTCTGCGTACGGGTTTGGCGTGCGCGAGTTCCCACCTCCCCATCCAGGCGTCTGGCTGTTGTTGTAGGGATTCGGCGTGCGTCCAGTGTTTCCCCAGGCTGGTGTACGCCCACCACCGCCGACACCCTGGCTGTATGGATTGGGGGTCTGTCCACCTCCGAACCCGACGCGGGAAGTCGCCATGCCCATTGGCCTCTCCAGTTCCTCGAGACCGTTCGCGCTTGCGGGATATTAGTCAAACTTCCATAAAGAAACAACCAACCGCTTACCTTCGCCGCCTGAGCTTCTCCTTGTCAATGGTAATGATTTTGTTGCCGGAAACCAGCTCGACACGGGCATGCGGTCCGTTGGTGTCCTTGATAACACCAGCGTAACCCTTGTTGGGGCCCTTGATGACCATGACGTTGACACCAATGAGTCTGTCGCGAGGTCCCCGACCCATCGTCCCTGATCCGACCATACCGCCCGCGCCACCGCTGAGGGCTGGGTTCATCTTCGACAAGTCGGTGTTGCCGAGTTTCATGACGCTGCCCTTCGGCGCCAACGACTGAAGCGACCGTGAACGAGTCACGAACACGCCTCCGTTCTCGGTGTAGTCGCGATTGTGTAAGAACGCGTGGTATGATTGATGTGTATGCAGGACGCGACCTTTGCGGCTCTACGAAATAGTCATTTTCCAGCACGAATAGAATGAGATACCAACAAACCTCGCCATCGACCTCCTTCACGTTATCGCCGGCGCGCAGCTCGAAGCCTTGGGAGTCTACGGCGATAGCTCGGTTTGAGTCCCTCCGCATTGAGATTTGATGAGGCTGCACGAGGCGAACTTGGCCATGTTGGTCCAATACACGAAACGAATCGCGCTCCGTTTTGAAGATGACACCGACGGTCTGGTGACTATATGCTATGAGAACGAGAGCCTGGACGAGAGAAAAACACGCTTACTCGATCTGAACTAGGTCATGTAGCTCATAGTTTCCAACGATGTTTGTACCGGTCCCGACTTCCGCTGCCTCGCGTAGGTCTTTGGAGAAGACGGAGACCTGGTGCAACGTCAGGGATAGGACGCGGCAAGTGCGACAAGACAACTGACCTCCTGCATTGACATGTCGGACAAGAAAGTGACAACGTTGTCCACGACCGAGACTACTAAACCTGTCTCATCAGCGTTCTTACCCGTCATAACCTTGACGTGGTCTCCAGGCTTGAAGCGTTTCCGGACGGATCGTGCTGGCAGCTGTATCCGTTGTCCATCAAAGTCGACGCCGACAGGTTCGATGGTGACGACGTCTTGTTCGATACTGTGCACGGTACCGTGGACGCCGGACTGTTCACCCTCGAAGACTTCGACGTGATCACCGGGTTGGAGAACGGAGATGGCAGCCTTGCGAGACGCCTCCGCGATAATAGAAAGGTCCACATTCGCCTCGTTGTCGTTGCCGTCTTGACCGCGGGTGAAACGGGTGATCTCGTCGAGCGTGGGATTGACGTCGTCTAGCTGAAGCGCGGTGAGGCGGAAGTCTTTCTCGATGAACCCGTCCTTATATGTGTCGTTCTGGAACACAAATACGACGTTTCGCTTCACGACCGACTTCCGTCCATAAACTCTCGCGACTTCCTCGTAGTTGAAGAAGCGTTGGGGAGGCCGCATGTTGAAGGAGGAGAGGCCAAGCCCAGACTTCTTCCGTTTCTTGCCATCCACCGTCACCTGGTCCTTCGGGTTGAGGTCGATACGGGGGATGAACTTGAGCCCGACTTCCTCGCCGTTCTCCGTGACATCCATGACCTGAGCGAGATCACCCTGGTACTTGCCGCGCTTAATACGGACCCAGCTGCCGGGGGTCACGGTAAGTTCTTGTTGCTTGATTTGCAGCAAGCTCGCCATTTCCTCGATAGGCACGAGGACGATACCACGGCTGGGGAAGACACCCACCAGGCCATTGATGGCCTCGCTGACCTGTTTCGCGCTGCGAGCTTCGACATAGATCATGCCAGGAAGAGAGTCGCGCTGGAATGCGGACAGTATGCTGGTGGGGCGCGCCGAATATTCGAGGTCGATGGCTTTCCGCATGAGGCTGAAGACGATGTCCCTCTCTTTTCCAGGCTACGAGGACGCGCCTTGAGCGTGAATGCAACAGAACGAACGACACAAAGTTGGACGCACCCTGACTCGCACTTGCCACAAATTGGCGTCGTGCACAGACGGCATCAGGAGTCGCTGAGGCACGTCGCTCATCTCTCCCGTATACCGCACCGCCGTCCTACGGTACCGTTGGCTGATGTCTTCCGCCACCTGTTGGAGGTCCCGGTCGTCCATCTCTCGGACCCGGCGGTCATAGCGGGCATGGTCTCTCGCTCGCCGAGCGGTGTCGTCGTCGTCTTCTCCCTCGACACCGGGCTCCGCAAGGAACCCATCTGAAGCAAACTGAGATACGTGTGACTGCGATAGACTGGGATGTGCGTACCGACGAACTCGTCGTCCTCGTCCTCCTCTTCGTCTTCCTCGTCTACCTCGGCCTCGAGATCGATGAAACGGTTGACCGTGGGACGCTTGTGTCGATGCTGCGAAGAATGAGCCATTGGCATACAATAACGTGAAGCCACCCGGTGCAATATCCCCGCTGCCCCTCAGGTAATTCCACGCACCTTGGCTCGCTTGGAACCACGTTTCGTGCCCTCGTCTTCCTCGTCTTCGTCTTCATCTTCCTCATCTCCCTCTTCCTCCTCATCGTCATCGACCTCGTCGTAGTCACGTCGTTTGCTCTTCGCGGGGCGCTCTTCTTCCTGCTCCTCGACATCCTCTGCCGCGTCGCCGCTGCCAAAAACAGCGTCTTCATCGAGATCTGACATAGTAGGGCCCAAGCGGTGGCGGTGATTGGGGAGGAAGAGTGGGGGAGTTCGAACTTGCAGCTGCCCGCTCGAGGCCTGACTTAAGACAGAGACGCTCAGCGCTAAGCGAACCCTCCTGTGTGGGCGCCTGAGCCACGTGGACACAGAAGGCGAGCGTCTCGAGTCCCGTTGATAGTTTGCCCATCCCCCACCGTCGTCGCCCCCATTCCCTCACGCCCGCCCACCTCGGCCCCTGCAATCTATCGCAATGGTGAGTACCGCATCCTCGCCTCCCGTTCTCCCAATCCCGGTAGCTGTAACACGCTGGAGAGTGCACAACGTGATGGATTACACTCGGACCATCTGGATGCACCCGCCCTTCGAATCCACCAACTGACGAATGCATGCTCCCCAGGCCACCGCCGAACTTGCCGCTACCTACGCCGCCCTCATCCTTGCCGACGATGGCATTGAGATCACCGTCAGTTTCTCGGAACCCGCGTCCCGCGCTCGCGCTGACCCAAAACTCACTTCCAGTCCGACAAAATTGTCGCGCTGACAACCGCGGCTGGTGTTGAGCTCGAGCCCATTTGGGCATCTCTCCTCGCGAAGGCGCTCGAGGGCAAGGATGTCAAGGATCTCCTCTCCAACGTCGGTGCGGGTGGTGGAGCTCCGGCCGTGGGTGCCGGGCCCGCAGCAGGTGGTGCCGCCGCCGCCGTGGAGGCGCCGAAAGAGGAGGAGAAGAAGGAGGAGGAGAAGGAGGAGTCCGACGACGACATGGTACGTTCTTCTCGCTCTCTTTACCCGCGTCCAAATAGCACAAGTTCTGAGAAGGCCAACAGGGCTTCGGTCTGTTCGACTAAGCACCCCCGGGCGCTGCTCTGTATCCTCTCGCCATACTATGTGCATGAGATCCCAAAATTATGGCCGTCGTGTCCGAGTCCGTATCCGCAAGATGGTGCACGGACTATGCAGAGGCTACGACTAGGTTATGACTCTCACCGTCGCATTGTGGGCATTTGGAAGTGCTCCAACCCCGTGTTGTACGATATCCCCGAGGAGCAATACTATGGTCATTGAGAGTCATGGTCAAGACGTCAATGCCTGCGTGATCACCGCCGACCTTACAGCCACCCTCGTGAACACCGTTGGGTGGACGCTGAAACGTTGGCTTCGGGCGGGAGCAACCCCTGCAATCAACCTGTGTATCGATATGCGAGTGAGGGGAGCTCTGTTGGGGTCGCGTCAGTCGCGCGTGCGTGCTCCCGCATATACAGTCCAGTGTACAATTGCACAAGCAATACTAACGAGCCATGGCACGATACGGTCAGCCGGCTTTGACCTTTCCTTTCAGCTTGATGCCTAGAGAAGACTTGCTCTGCATCTTCTTCCGCTTAGCAGCGGGGGCCCCGATCGCAGAGGCGGCGGAGAGCAGAGAGCGCGCTGACTCTGGCAAGAGGCTTTGCAGCTCCGGTTCCTCAGCTCCGGCTTTGCGTTTGACTGTGACGACCGGCTCGACCGAGCCCCCAGGATGGCTCGGCCCGGCTTGGGCAGGAGAATGGTCGCCTGCTGGGATCTTGGCGAACACCTCGCGCACCAGCCTCTCGTCCTCTTCTTCTGCCAGCTTCCTCTCCCGATCTTCCTCCGACTCGATCTCCTCCATCCCTAATCGGTCCAAGAGATCCACCGACTGGCCGACGCGCTCGTTGCGGGCGTTGCGGGCACGGATGTCTTGCAGCGCGTCGAGGATGTCCATCTCTCGTTTCGAGTCCACTGTCCGGTTCTCCAACGCCTTCATCGGGTTGTTCTCCTCTTCCTCCAGTTTCGCCAGTCGGTCCCCTCCTCCACCGCCTTCTCTTCTCTCCAGGGCTCGAAATTGCGTGACGCACCATGCTCAGCGGCATAGTCCGTGTTCTTGGGATCCGTCTTGAAGGTGATCTCCGCCGAACATAAGGTGCTAGCGTAGTCGCCACATTAGCGGATGCTCGGGTATGACACTCCATAGCACGCACCATTTGATGTAGAAGCGGAAGATCTTGATCCCGTAGTAGTCCTCTCCGTCGACGGTCTCCTTGCGGGCGTTGAACTTCTTCCCTTTGTAGATGTATTCGCCGCAAGTGTTGCAGCGCCTGGAAATAGTCAGCTCGACGAATGGATTGCGCCAAATGCGAGACGGCGCACATTGAGAACGGGGCCATGAGACGGACGACCTGCTGGGAGTTCTTTGGTAGTCGCCGCCGCGGAATCAGGGACGGGTCAAAGTCCGGGGGGAAGTACTTGTTCAAGACTGCAAACCAGCGTGAGTGCGACGGAGCAACCGGGGATGCTTGACACACCTTTGCGTTCAGACATGGCGGACGACGGACGACGGACGACGGAGGAAGCAGCAGTAGGGAGTGGGGGGCGGAGGCAAGGATGGCGGCGGCGCGTTCGTCAGCCGCCAGCCTGAGACGCACGACGGACGTCGGGCCGCGCGAGACCCTCGCCTTCAGCACTCATCTTGCCCTCTTCTCCCATGGCCACTTTGCAGTTCTGGAAGCCGGGCACCGTTGGGCCCGGCAGCAATCTCGACAGAGCAACAGAAACGGAACAACATATCATCTCCAGCGCGCCCTCCTCTGCCCTCTCCCTGCAGTCAGCCCGGGAGCGACTCCCCATTTTTGCGCACAGTTAGCCCATTCGTCCCCCTCGCATCTTGGTTCTGGCCAGCTGACACTCTCTGCAGGGCACAAGCTCCTGCACACCATACAGAATCACGGCGTTGTAATACTCGTTGGGCAAACTGGCAGCGGGAAGACGACACGTGCGTTGCGAGCAGCTCCCCGCTGTTTTTCTATCCTTATTTTTCTCCAGAGCTTCCGCAGTTCTTGTATGAGGCTGGGTGGGGCGCTGAGGGCAATGTCATTGCATGCACTCAGCCCCGACGAGTGGCTGCTACATCGGTTGCAAGCCGTGTTGCAGCAGAAGTTGGAACGACTCTCGGCGACGAAGTAAGCACTCGTCCATATCTCGCGCCTTCTATTATGTTCTTAGACACTGCTAGGTTGGATATACCATCAGGTTTGAGGATTTCAGTGACAAGGAGAGGACCCGCATTCTCTACATGACTGATGGCATGCTTTTCCGCGAAGCACTCGTCGACCCCTTGCTCAGCCGGTACAGTGTCATCATGGTACGTGCGCCCGGCTCATACGTCCTCGTCGACATGTATATTGACGAGTGTGGTGTAGATTGACGAAGCGCACGAGCGCAGCGTTTACACGGACCTTCTGTTGGGCATACTCAAGAAGTAGGTGCTTCGTTAGTGTTCTCAGTTTACCAGAAGTTTGACACTCTCCAGGATACGCCGAAAACGCCCTTCGTTGCGTCTCGTCGTCTCTTCCGCTACTCTCGACGCTTCCGCCTTCTTGGACTACTTCATCTCCGGGAACACATCCGACGAAGCAACGATTGTCAGTTTAGAAGGTCGTGCCTATCCCGTCCAAATCGCTTATGCCCAAGAACCAGTGCCCGACTACGTACAAACAGCTGCAGAAGTCGTGTGGAACATTCATATGCAGGTGCGTGATTAGCAACCCTGATGTGTCCGACACTTGACTCCGGATATTAGAACACCGCAGGAGATATCTTGGTTTTTCTCAGTGGCCGTGAGGAGATAGACAGGTGCCTGGAGACGTTGGCAGAGATGCTCCCGACGTGAGTCTGCTCTGCAAGCGCCAACTCGCTCTACTCACATATCCCAGTCTATCCCGCTCGGCCAAGCGTCTCACTCTCTTGGCCCTTCATGCAGGCTCTCGACCGAGGAACAGATGAGAGTCTTTGAGCCTGCAGACCGAGGGGTAAGGAAGGTGATCATCGCGACCAACATCGCTGAGGTGAGCATCAAAGTGCACCGTTTATTCGAGCCCTAAAACTCGCCCAGGCGAGTGTTACTATCGATGGAATTCGCTTTGTCGTCGATTCTGGGTTTGTGAAGGTCAGTTGGTACGTCGACTCCCGGGCCGTCCTAACAATGTCATTCAGATTCGAACGTACAATCCCACAACGACGATGTCGTCTCTGACCACGGTCCCCATCTCGCAAGCTTCCGCGACACAACGCGCCGGTCGCGCTGGGCGAACATCAGCCGGGTTCTGCTACAGGCTGTACACCGAACAGGCGCACAGTCAGCTGCGAGTTACTACTCCTCCTGAGATTGCGCGGACAGATCTCACAACACCCATCATCCAACTGAAGTCGTTGGGGATCGATGACCTCATGAAGTTTGAATGGGTCTCTTCACCGCCTGCCGAAAGCATCTTGCGTGCTCTTGAAGGATTGTTCAACGCGGGGATGATCGACGAAGACGGCAGATTGACCGTCATGGGTTCGAAGGTGGCCGAGTGCCCGATCGAGGTCAACTTGGCTCGTATGGTGTGTTTTGGTGCTTCTGTCCAGACACACACACATGATTGAGAAGTATCTACAGTTGTTCACATCGAAAGATCACAAGTGCGGAGATGAAATCCTCACCATCGCAGCCATGACAACCATTCAGGTGCGTCAATTATCATGCTTTGTGTCAACAAAACGCCAAGCTGAGCCCATTTAGGACGTGTTCGTCATACCAGAAGGCGCACCGGGAGCGCTGGCGGAGCTGGAGCGACGAAAATTCACCGCCGAAGAAGGGGTGAGTGACTTGTAAGGCAGTCTCGGCTGGATACCTCACTGATGCTCTTGTAGGACCATCTCACGCTTCTTAATGGTGAGCGACACGTTTTCCGAAGTGGATCGTTACTGACCTGCAGAGTCAGCATACAATGCTTTCACAAGATACGGACGGTCGTCGTCCTGGTGCAAATCCCACGCATTGTCATTCCGCGCAATGTCACGGGCAGTCTCTATTCGAGCGCAGTTGAAAAAATACATGCAAAGATTCGGGCTTCCGCTGGAAAGTTGCGAAGGGGACGCAAAGAGACTGCGCAAATGTTTGGTGAGCGGATACTGGCGAAATGTTGCGCGATGGTCGGCCGATGGGACGTATAGGGCGGTTCGAGGAGACACCGTAAGCACCTCGGTATGGGTCCCCCAAGTCACATGTTTGCTAACATTGTTACAGGTGCTTCACGTACACCCGCATTCCGTTTTGTTCACGCGGAAGCCTCGGTCGGGATGGGTAATCTTTCATGAGATGGAAGAGACCAAGAAAACTCAGTACGTGCTGCCGCCTATGTGCTTGAATTCGATCGTTTCATGGATTCTCGTCTCGCAGGATACGCATTCTCACCGAGATTGATCCTGACTGGTGAGGTTTTGTACGCCCATACGCCGAGAGAGCGTACTGACCCGACAGTGACAAGGTTGTTGGACCACGGACACAAGTACCACGACAAACGTTCGGAAAAGTAAAGCTGTTTGGTGACATCCTTGGAGTGCAGTAGTGACGATTGAAGTGTACCACCGGTAGCCATATAAACGTGTTCGCCTTGAGAGTACAAGTTTACGGCCCGGAGCTTCCCGGGCGTGTCCGAGCGCCCGTCCAAGCACCCGTGGCACGGCGAGTCGCAGCCTCGAGCGGCCTGAGCCTGCACTTGCCTCTCGCCCTGTCCCTCCTTGCGTGCCCTCCAGCAGGGCTCTCTATCCTTCCGCCATGGGCGCATCTCAGTCCTCGCCGCTGGACGAAAAGGTGTTCACCCCCGACACCCCCTCCACGTACGTCCCGCCCCCGTCTGCGCGCGGCGCCCACCCCCGCTCACCCGCCCGCACCCCAGTTCTCCGACGACGTCGTCAACCAGCTCGTCGACCAGCAGGCCTCGCCGGCCATCCCTCGCGAGCGCCAGATCACGCTCGACGCCCACATCCGCTCCCGCATCCAGTCCGAGCTCGCCCGCCTGCACCAGGAGGAGGCGCGCGTGAAGGAGGAGATCGAGCGCGCCCTCGAGAAGGAAACCTCGACCGCGAGCGGAGCATGGCCGGCGGGGAGCACGGGTCCGACGAGGCCGGGCCCGCCGGCTCGGTCAGGAGCAGCGCCGTGCTCATGGGCGACCTCGAGGAGCTCCGCCAGAAGGTCGAGAAGTACCACGGTCGTCAGGACTCGGAGGAGCTAGCGGAGGTCCGGGCGAGGGGAGAGGAGGTCGTGTCGTGCTACAGGTGTGTTCTCTGGCCTCTTCCGCGTCCTGCCCGTCAGTTGAGAGTATGCGTCTTCAAGGGCCAACCCAACCACCACGCTTGAGTGTTGGAAGTCTGTTCGGGCATTCAAGACATCGGTCGCGCAGGTAGAGCAGGTGAGCATTCAGACGCTGTGTTACGAATTACGACCTCATACCGCTACAGAACTACGTAAATTCGCTCAGATAGACATAGAGCCTCCTTGTAGAGCGCACCGGACCTATCATACACCTTCACCAAATTATACCACCACCCAAGAAAGCTCAAGCTCCCTTGACAACACTACGACGTTCATGACGGCGTCCATCGTGATATCGTAAGTAAGTATAGCAAGCGTCGTTTACTTCATGGGAGTCCGTGTGAAGTCCGTAAAAGCGTCATAATCTTCTCGAACAGTCCTGTGAGTCCGTGTTCTGACCTTCAATCACCGTCTGGGTTGCTCATCGTCTCCGCCGTAAGCGAAGCCCATAGACTCCCAAGGATAGTCGCCGTACTGCGAGTAGATCGACCCAGTGCTGTACTCCGACAGGCGGTTGTTGGACCCTATCGAGTTTCGATACCGGTTCCACGGGAGGTAGTTGGCCAGCAGAGACCGTCTCGTGTCCTCGCTGGTCAGCGCCTCGAGCAGGCTCGACGGTACGCCCGCCCTCCTTTCCTCCATCGCGCTCTGTGTGGAATACACGGAACCGGAGCTGAGGGTGGACGCTTGGTGCGTCAGGCCGTGGGGCGGGCGAGAGGCGTCCTCCGATGGCGGAATCGGCGGCACGGGCGGGATGGGTGCAGGCTCGCGCCCAGGGTTCCACCGGGGTAACGGCGGCGGGGGGCTCTTCTCTGGGGCGTAGAACGCCTTCGCGAGATGGGCAGGGGGCGTGGGCGGACGGCTTCTCGGCGTCGCACGGGGCAGTTTCTCCGCGTCTGTGAGTGTGTGAGGGCTGCGTGCGGATTTTTGCATCCACAGGGTGGACTGACCGGAGCGGACGGGTTTCGCGTCCACCGCTCCCCAGAGCGTCGACTGGGAGGACGACGCGGGGGGCGAGGAGGCGAAGGTGACCTTGCGCCCGTTGCGGTCTCGCGTCGCGATGGGCGTATAGCGAGCGTCGGGGCGCGAAGAGGTGGACGCGTTTTTGCGGGTGTTCTCCCGCACTTGGAGAAACGCGAGCTGCGTGCGGCGCGGGGGTGAGGACCACTGGCGAGTCGGCAGACATCACACGCACTGTCTCCTTGCGCTGCTTAGCCGCTTTGCGCTTTATGCATCTGCCCCACCAGGTCCAGCCGACGACGGCAACGAGAGCGAGAAGGACGCCCGCTGTGGTGCCAGCTGCGATGGCCGCGACGGGCACGGTCGAGCGGGGCTGGGAGGGCGAAGTCGCGGCGGTGGGCTGTGCTCCGGGCCGGGTGAAGGTGGTGGTGGTGAAGGTGGGGAGAGAAAGCGTGGTAAGGACGGTGTCGGTCGAGAACGTCGGGGTCAGGAGGAGGAGGAGGAGGAGGCGCGCGACATGGGTGGGTGCGGGGGTGACGGTGGCGGGGAGGAGAAGGGGCGGGCCTCGTGCCCGGGCGGGGGTCGGCGAGATATTGGGCTCAGTCTGCGAAGGCATCGGAGGAGGACTGCCTCGTGGCCGGAGCCTGTCCCGCCCCGCCCCGTTCTCGCTCCTCCCAGAGTTGCATCCGCGCACCTTTCCATCCACGGACAGGCAAGACACCCAGTTCACGAGCAGCAGACTGGCATTCAAGCATCGCGTTACATGTCGCCACGGTACAAACGCAGTACATACACACACACACCCTCACTCCTCCTGCATCCCGGCCAGGGCTTCCTCGTTCAATGCCTCTGCCTCGGCCATCACCCGCTCCTCCAGGTCGCCCACCCTGCCCATCACCTCTCGTCGCTCGCCATCCAGCTCCGCGTACCGCTCCTGCAGCCGCCTCTCCCGCTGCTCCAGCTTCTCCACCTCCTCCTTGAGCCCGCCAGCCGGATCGGCCCCATTGCGCCCTCGTTCGTCCGCAGGCGCGAGAAGCTCTCGTACTCGATCTTCTCCTTCTGCAGCTCCGCGAACCCGTCCTGGATCCGCCTCACCAGCGCCCCCGACCGCACCTGGTACCCGCCGAGGACGATGTTGAGCTTCTTCTCTGCCTTGCCCACCTTGCCCGCCTCCTTCGCCATCGCCTCCCGGTACGCCGTCAGCTGCGCGTTGTACCCCGCCACCCGCCCGCCGCCGACAGCGAGCCCGGCTCCACCCACGCGTTCGACTCCACGTCGTACGCCAGCTGCGCCCGCACCTGCACCCACGAAAGCGACTCGTCCACCTCGTCCGCGTCCGACAGCGCGACCACGCCCTGCCGGAGCACTTCCTCGCCCGCGCCCGGGTAGCCGAGAGACGCCCCGAGCTCCTCGTGGATCAGGCTCCTCGCCCTCGCCAGCGCGTCGTCAGGCGGCGTCTGGTACGCCGACCGGGTCCCGCCGGGGTGCATTGTGCCAGGAATGGGATGGGCGATCGAGTCGTGCTGCAGCAGATGCGCCATCTCCTCGTGGACCAGCTTCGCCGCCGCACCGTCCTCGTCGTCGACTGTCAGAGCCTTCATGAGTTGCGAGACGTCGACGTTGGCCGGCCTCGGGAGTCCGCGCTGGACCACCTGGGATCGACGAGCGAGTGCCTTCCGTTCCTCCTCTTCTCGGAGCCGCTTCAGACGGGCGTCCCGCTCCGCTGCGTCTTCCTCTGGCCCCGCGCCGCCGGCCATGAGCTCTTCGTCTTCGTCTTCAGGGACGAGCAGCTCGAAGTTGTTCTCCGGCTTCGGCAGATTCATGAACCCGGCCTGGAGAGCTCTTTTTGCTGACGTCACTCTGAGGCGTTGGTCCCGCGGAGTATCCCCAACAGAGGAAAAGCCGTCGGAGGGGTTGATGCTGAGACCGTCACGCATCGGGGTGCGCATGGATGTGCCTGGGGTGGCCTCAATCGCTGACCTGGGCGTGGCTCCAGGCCCAAGGCCGCCCGAGTGCATCGGAGTCGCCAACGGATTCGGCGTGAATGCGACTTGGTGCTGAGGCGTCGCGCCCTCAAAACCAGTGCCGCCTTGAGGGCCAACATGGAGAGGGGTGTTCTCGTCCCCAAGGAGAGGCGTTTGCAACATCGTCATGTTTCGGAGGTTTCGTGCTTCAGACATGACGTTATCATCTGAACAAAGCTGTTAGCACATATACTTTGGGCACCTCCGAAGAGACTTACATTGAGGTGCAGTCCGAGGAGTGCGCGCCATCTGGGCCTTCTCCAGGCCTTCATAGTCATTGAGCAACTTGCCAGATGCTTCCGTACCGCCGCTGACCAGCGACTTCGCGTTTTCACCAGCCTGACCAATCTTGACGATGTCCTCCAGCTCCTTCTCTCCGACCTGAGGGGCTGGTAAATTGAGCTTTTGCCGCCTCCCGATAGACTCTGCCTCCTTCAATTTCTGGATCTGAGCGTCGCGCGCAGCAACAAATTTAGTTTGGTGAGGCGCCTCGCCCTTGCCGTCGCCCTTGCGCTGGCGTTTCCTGCGTTCAGCTTCCTCGTCCTCCGGCTTGCGCTTGTTCTCAAGACGACGAAGCGTCTGGCCGACAGGAGCCGTAGTCGCCCGGGCTTGTTCGTCCGAGGTGTCATAGAAGCCTGCAGCAGGTCTCTTCTCGAAGGGAATATCGGCGTTGTACTGCAGGAGCCGGTCAGCGGAGACCTCCAATTCAACAGTCGCATGCCACTCACGTCCATGCCCTTCTTCTTCGTCTTGTGACGCATACTGACGGAGATATGAGCATCGATATCGCACCAGCGAATGAAGAACAATTTACATGATACCCGCGGCCTTCAGCTCACGCTTCTTTTGGAGCACTGCGAGCCGTCTAGCCTCCTCGAGCTGCCTCTCGCGCGCCTTGCGCTTCGCCTTCTTACCCTGCGTGTTGGCCAGGCGAGCACGGGCTTCAGACAGCATCTCCTTCTCTGCAAACCGGGCGTTTGAGTGCCAAGCGTTGACACAGAGCGCACGCTACTCACCATCCTCGTCCATGTCAATGGGGTCCGGCCGCGCAGGCTTCGTCTCCGGGTCAGGGTCGATCTCGCCCGGACGCAACCTGCGCACGTCGTCCGCGCTCGGCCCCGCCTCACCTCCGGGCCCTGCGAGGCCGAGCTCCTCGTTCTCCTTCGCCTCCGCCTCGTCCAACAGCTTCTGGTACCGCTCCAGGCACTGCGTCGCCGTCCGGCCGACGATGGGGGCAATGGTGCGCCATTGGGTGGGCATCAGCTTCGCGAGGTGCAGCAGCTTCTCGTCTTCCGTCTGCCGCGTCAAACGCCACCGTGAGCACCGCGGGACGCAAGGAGGGCGGGAGGACTTACTTTCGACCATTCTGTCTTCTTGATAGACGGGTCCAGCCACTCGTACCATCGGGCCTTGCACTGTTTTGGCGTCTTGCGGACGAGGAGCGAGGAGATGCGGGCCCTGGACGTCGAGGCGTCAGAGAGCCCTTGAAGGAGGGGTGGTAGAGTCGGCAAGAGGGTGTGGGGGGCGTACATACCATTGGTTCTTGCCATACTTGGCAATAGCAGCCTTCAGAACCTCGTCTTCCGTGTTCTGCAGCAGATTGAGTGAGTATGTGGCAAGAGAGCCAATGCAATGCTCGACGTACTTTCCACACGCCTGCAGCCAAAAGAACGCGATGAGAATACAGAGACCGCAAACCAAAGGCGCGTTACATACCTCCTTTAATTATAATGCGCACCATGGCAGAGAGAGGTGGTGAGTGCGACGCGTGGGGGAGGGAGGGCGGGTGGCCAGAGACGACTCTGACGGCGGACGCGGGTCCAGCGACGACGCGGCGCCAACATACGGCTTTCCCACGCGCGTCGACATGCAGAGCGTGGGTCGACGCGTACCTCAAGGCCTCAGGCCTCAGTACTCGGCCGTTCCTACACCTCCACACTCTTTCCACCTTCCGGCTACCATGCTTCTGAATTACCACAACATCATTGTCTATTCTGTCATACTGCTCAGTAGAGCCTCCCCGTTCCCTTCGACTGTATTCATTTCAGACACACTGATCCTCGTCTACACCGGAACCTTCTTCCACTTGAGCCGCGCGATGTACTTGGACCTCAGCGCTCCGAAGGGGGTCCACGCGCAGGATTCTCAGCAACACGTTCCGCGCACACCGATCTGCCAGACGCGGGAGAAGATGGGTCATGACGTTTGTCGTGGAGAGGGCCGGAAGGATACGGGGGAGGGGGGTTGTGGCCATCCAACAACGGACTCTCAGAGCCATTCGGAGGTATGTGGGGATATGAAGGGGGGGAGGTGGTGGTGGTCCGTGAGCGCGGGACGGTGCGGGAGATACACTTTGCAGCCGATAGAGCCACACAGTGGTAAAGTGTATAACTCTGTTAACCGTGGTCAGACATGCACGAAGAACAGCAGGGCCGATACTCACGACTGAGGTGCAGTTGAGGATAAGCCGACCGATGATGCAATCAATGGGCCGCCTAGCCCTACATGCACGATGGACTAATGACACTTTCCCATTGATCACATTGAGATGTGCCAAGGCCTCCGCTGCTGTCGACCGCTGCTCTGAGCGTGGGTGGATCATACCAGCTGTCAGTGGCCCGAGGATTTTCACATTGTTATATTTCTGTGGCGAATGGTCAACTCATTGGCACTGTTACTGAGAAACATCGACGATTATACCTTCTTTGAAAGGATCATGCGGAATTGATTCGGATCGCTTGGACACCTGTGGGACACGGATTGATGTGCTGAAGTCGATGAAATGGTATGTAACATCGGCTTTAGAGCGCCGTGACCATCGATCGGTTCTTGGGACTCTGGGATATTTATCCGAGAAAGGATGGGAACTGTTCGGGAACATGGTAGGGGCTTCAAACCTCAAACTGTCATACATGTCGTCCCTGATAATGCAAGTCAGGACGAGTGATACACTTTGAAAATACACCAAACTAACCGGTGAGCTATATTGTGGGAGTGCATGAACACCAACCCCTGTACGTACGAGAGAATATCAATAGCGACAAAGAGCACGGCAAGACCTGGAATACCTGAAGAAGTTGGCCGACAGCATCAAGAATGCTTCCGATGGTGTCAAACTCCGGCTTGTCAATATGCCGGAGAAACGGCATAACCATATAACACCACGACGGGTTTTCCTCGTCAACGATGACATCCAGGATGGGAACGCAGTGATTGGATGGATCCTTGCGCAGGGATTCCGAGGAGAAATATGTAGCGATCTCGAGCTCCGACGACGATGTCTTCACCTTTTTGAACATGATGTGTTTGCCGTCTGAGATGCGGCGACCATCCATGACATGGAGCTGACGCCACTGACGGTAGAAACAATTGGGACTAACCCGGGCAGGACGAAGAGGCGTTGAACTTACCATACGAATGGGATAGTAGTCCTCTGCGTAAGCGGGGTTAATGCACGGGTCTGCCACCCACGACGGCACCCAGTCGGGGTCGAGCCGTGGTCGAAGGGCATACCCACGGGATTTGAACAGTGTATAACGGCCCACCCAGTGCATTTCCGTCGTAGATCGAGTGGACATGACGGAGCAGACAGATTGCAAGAGGAGACCAGAGGCTCAAAGATGGGGAAGGTGATGGTTGTGGTCGTGCACAGAAAGGAGGAGGAAGGTGTTGTGAAGGAGAGGAGCTGATGGGAGCAAATATATGGATTTGGTTGTACTTACGGGGTTTGCGGAATTGGGGCAGCGGCGCGATCTCCGCGATCTGGGCAGAACCGCGCGTCTACATGTTGCGTTAAATGGGTGGTCCCTCATAGGGACGAAGTGCACTCACCCCGATAGAAATCAGCTTGTTGCTCAACAGCATTGTGACCGCCCCTTTGCCTTCACCACAAACTCTCTCTGATTTCCCATCCCATTGCTCGACTCCAATGGTCGAACTTCAGGGGCATCTTAGGCATGAAAGGAGGTGGCACATGAATACATCATGTTGTTGGCGTCCACAGGTAGAAGTCCCGGAATGGGTCCAATGACGGTGCACCGCCCTCCCGGACCACCACGGTTTGAGTTGCAGACGCCACCGCAGCGATACTGCAAGCAGATTGAGACCTACCTTCGGAAACAGGTTTGGGACAACGTGGTTTGAGTTTTGCGGGGGTAAAACAACGAGAAGAGCGGGGTTGAACTTGTGATCAGACTGGCTGTCTCTGCTCTGGACCACTGGCGAGGACACACCCTTCCTCCAAACCGACCCCCTTGTTGCCCGGCCAAGCATGGAGGATGCACCGCTGCGGAAACGAGCCCACCACGAAGTGGCCTAAGCTGTGTGCATATTTCGGAACAGAGCGGCCCAAACGTCGGAGACTCGGCGCATGAGTTTTCTCACAAAACTTGATGCTTGAAGTGGGCATGATGAGTGTACGGTCACGCGAGAAATCTGTGATCACCATTGGACACACCTAGGGGTGGCTGCATTCGAAGGCGAGCCGGGAGCTAGGGACTGTGTAATTGGCTTCTGAAGGCTGTGAGCAACGTCCACAAACTGCGAATTTAATGTACTTGGACGGGTCGAAGGAGCAGCGATGGTTGGATTGGGCGGAACGAGCTGGAGGAGCGAGGAGGGCAGCGGGAAGATTGTTCCACGTGACCTGTCAAAAAGTCGCCCCTGCCACAAGCGAGTTTCGCCTCTGTCTTTGCCTGCATCATGCCTCCGTCTCTCCCTTCGTCTAAGAAGCGCAAGACTCGCGACAGCGATGATACCGTGAAGGCAATTCAAGTCCTCGAGCAGGACCTCGCGTCTGCGATCTCGCGCGGGACTTCCCTGAACCCTCTTGCCGACCTCTTGGATCTTGCTTCGCAAGCAGAGACTCCTGCTCATGCATCCAGAGCTATATACGCGCTCTACAGAACATTTGTTCTTCTGCTCTCGGACGGCGCACTCTCTGGCCCCAGTCACACCGAAGAGGCCAAAGCCGTACGGACATGGTTACTCGAACGCCTGAATGCGTTTACGGACCAACTGGCAGGGTTGCTAAAGGACGAAGAGGCGTCGCTCCAGGTATGCTGACCTTGTTGCATGTTCTTGCCATTGCACGCGCTGAGCCCTGCTCTTATGGTCGCAGACCTCCGCCCTGGACATCCTCATGTCCCTGCAAAAGCACCTATCTTCCTCACTTACGCGCACTAGCGACAGCAAGCAACCTCCCCAATCTCACGTCTCGCACTTCCGGAAGATTGTATCCGCGCTCCTCCTGTGCCCTCCCTCTACCCGAGGTAGCACGCCCAAGAAACGCAAGACGGAGCCTGTTTCTGACGACCGCATGTTGGACTCTACCGTACGAGACCACTTTGTAAACACTTGGTTTAGCGTACACGACGATGTGCGCTGGTTCTTCCTCAGGGATGCGGCGTGAGTGACGCCGCTTGTGTATCGCTGGGTCAACCGACTCACCTCTCCGCTTCAGCATCCTCCTCGCGAGGCATCCGCACAAAGAAGCGCCTCAGCTACCGGGCAACCTGCTGTCCATCTTGGAGCGGCTCACGACGTTCCCGACACAACGCTCAGAGCTGAACACCTGGTGGATTGAAGAGCTCGGCGCGAAACCGGCACCATCCAAAAAGTCTTCCGCCCACGAGGACGCAGACGAGGAGGTAGGAGGCGCGTCCGGGGCGGACGACGAGGACGACTGGCGCAAGTTCTTCGACGAGCCCGCCTCGAAAGCGGACGACAAGGGCAAGAAGGGCGCCCCAGGCCGGCTGCACACGCTGACGGTGCACCAATCCCTGCACTCGCTCTCTGCGCACCGGGCGGTCTTCACCAAGGCTTGGCTGGCGCTCCTGCCGCAGCTGTCGCTGGGCGGGGCAGAGAGGGCCCGGACACACTCGCTTCGCGTCCTGAACGTGCTGCACCGCGGGGTGGTGCCCCACCTGACGCGCCCGATCCTGATCATGGACTGGGTCGGCTCCGCGGTCGACCACGGTGCGAGAACGGAGGACGTCCCATTGGCCGGCAACCGCTCACGCACATGTTTGCAGGCGGCACGGTCGGCCTTCTGGCGCTCAACGCGCTCTTCATGCTCATCAAGGATCACAACCTGTACGTCTAGACTGTGCGCAGATGGCGTGATCTGACGGACAGGCGCCCGCAGAGACTACCCCGCATTCTACACGCGGCTGTACGGCTTCCTGGACAAGGACGTGCTCCATCTGAAGCACCGCGCGCGGTTCTTCCGTCTGACGGAGGTTTTCCTCGGATCTACGTGAGTCGCCCTCCGCTCGCGCCAGGGGACATTCGTTGACCGATCGCGGCGGACGAAACAGCCTGCTTCCTGCGAACCTGGTGGCGTCCTTCGTCAAGCGGTTGTCGCGACTCTCGCTGTGCGCCCCTCCAGCGGCGGTGGTTATGCTCATCCCGTTCACGTACAATATGCTGCGGCGGCATCCGTCGCTGATGACGATGATTCACCGGACGGAGGAGATCTCAGGGGCGGAGTGCGGTGCGTCGCGCGAGCCGCGTGTCTAGTGTTGTGTTGTCGCTGACGGCGCGCGGCAGACGGGTTCGACGCGGGGGAGGGGAACCCGGCGTTGACGAACGCGCTGGAGAGCTCGCTGTGGGAGCTCTACAGCCACCGACGGCACTACCACGGGGCGGTGTCGTCGCTGGCGCGGATCCTGGAGGAGGCGTTCACGCGGCCGCGGTACGGGATGGAAGACTTCCTGGACCACACGTACGGCACGGTGAGTGCGGTCGGGCTGGGAGCGGAGAGGAGACGCTGACGGAGGTGGGCGCAGATGATGGAGACGGAGGTGCAGCGCAAGATTCGGAGGGAGCCGGCGACGGAGGGGGAGGGAGTGCAGTCGGACGGGCTGGAGGAGCTGTGGAAGATAGGTTGAGGCAGCATTTGGTCGCCGGAGAGGAGACCGGAGGCATTAAGCGAGACGCACGGTTGTGTCGGAAAACCCAAATCAGGAGTGCAACGGAGGGCGGGGCACGTGGGAGAATTGGCGGAGGGTGTTTGATGCCCATTGTCGGTCGCCGGCGGAGGAGCGAGTGGAGGAGGAATTCGCCGGGAATGCCGGTCTGGTCGCCGCATCGGGCGCTTGCCGTTCCCGGTGACGTTGATCCGGCCCGCGCGGGCCTCGGGGCGGCTCTCCGCCACGGACGACGCCCACGGAGAGCGGATGGCGGATGGTGCGGTCGACGCCGGTGAATTGCCGCCTGGGATGGAGACAGACGATCCCGGGCGCCCGCGCCGGCCGCACGCTCAACATGCTTGGCCGCAGGCGGCGAGTCTGAGCTCGGCGTCCATTCCCCGGCGCTCTCGCGGCTGGCCATGGGAGTTCGGGCGGGGAGGGGCGGCATCTTGACGCCTCTGCAGCGCCCGTCGCCCGTCGCGACCCCCGCACGCTGTCCAAACCTGCGACTCAGACATCCGCTTGGCACACCAGCAGCAGCACTTGCGTGGGCAGCGGTCTCGGCCAGAGGCTGGCGTATGGCCGCGCGAGCCTCAAAGATCCCGGAGAGCGAGCGCGGCCCTGGCTTACATAAGCGCGGGCAGCCGGTCTCTTTCTCGGCTTGGAGCTTGAAGGCGTGGATGGGCCCCGGGGAGGCCGGCAGCACACGAGGTTCGATCGCGCACACAAACCGGCGAGCAGATGAGTCCCCGCCACTGCCGACCGTCCGCCGTGCCCGCTGCCCGTCGCACACCACGCCGTCCGGCGACGCTGCTGCACACGATCCGCAAACAGGAAATGCAGCGCGGGTGGGCAGCGGGCAGCGGGCGGGGAAGGGGCGGGACGAGGGCGGGCGGGGACCTCAGTCGGGAAAAGAGCCGGAGAGGGCAGGCGGGGGCCGGGGCAGGGGCCGGCCACTCGCCGGAGAATCGATCCCGGCGAACAAACCGTCGCTCCGGCGTCTCCCGCGCGTCTCTCGGCTGCTCCTCTCTCCCCCGCCACGCCCGTCTTAACCCTCCCGCCCCCACTTTCTCCCTCTCCCAACTCCCACCCGACCCCCTCCCCGCCCATCCCCTCTCCCGCACGCGTCCTCCCGTACGGTCCGTGCTCAGAGCCCCCCCCCCCCCCCTCTCCACCCGACTCCCTCCAGCCACTCTCCCCTTCTCCCCTGCTCTCGTCGCCCACCATGGACGCACCACCCGTCTCAGCTAACCCACCGTGCGTGTCATTTCCTCTCTCTTCCTTTTCCTCCCCTCTCCCAGATCCCCGCTCATCCCACTCCCCAACCAGCTCCAAGAACCCCCTCCACCGCGGCGCGCGTGCATGCACCGTCTGCCGCCAAGCAAAGGTACCTCCGCTCTATCTCCCCTCCCCCCTTCTCCTCATCCCCTCTCCTTCTCCCAGATGAAGTGTGTCGGTGCCGAGGACGGAGTAAAGCCCTGCCAGCGTTGTCTCAGGTCCGGTGCAGAGTGAGTATCTCCCTCTTCTCTACCTCACTCCTACCAACTCCGACCCCGCCGTTTTCAGATGTATATTCGAGAAGCACCGTCGCGGCCGCAAGCCCGGTTCAAAGTTCGTCCACATCTGCTCGTTTGTCTCCTCATCCTGATCTGTCCTCAGGCTGTCCGAGGCCTCCAAGATGCTCCGTCGCCTCGAAAAGGGCCTCAATAGCCAAAAGGCCAAGCACCCCGCCAACCCTCCCCCTGCTCAGGGCTCCTCATCTGCCTCGTACTTGCAAGACGACGGTTCTGCCTATGCCGGCCCCTCCAACGCGGGTGCTCACTCCGACGATGATATGGACGATGAGGAAGAGGGCCGACAAGAGGAGGCTCTTTACCCTGCCCAGGTCATTCGCGCCGCCAGGACCCCATTTCTCGACGTTGTCATGAATCCTTCCCCCACCGACGTCCGCGCTCCTTCCGGAAGTCCCATCGAGCGCCCCACCCATGTCGCTCCCAAGTCCTTTTCCCTTAGCCCATCCCGAGGCAACAGCTCTCCCCAGCTCAAGGCTTTCCGCACTCCCACCTTCCCACCCAGGGACCCCGTCGCCGCCGGTCTCCTCTCTGAGAAGGATGTCAACGAATTTTTCGACATGTTCTTCATCCGCCTCAACCCCTTCATCAATCTCTTCGACCCCGCCCTCCACACTGCCACCTACATTCGTACTCGCTCCCCCTTCCTCTTTACCGCCTTACTCATGACTTGCTGCAAGTTCTGGATGCCAGCCAACTACCAGGCCGTCCGGGACCTTGCCCAGGACTGGTGTGTCTACACCTTTGCCCAAGGCACCGAGACTGTCGAGACTGTTCAAGCTCTCGCCTGCATGACTTACTGGAAGGAACCTACGGAAAGCCGGACGTGGCAGTACATCGGTATGGCCGCTCGCATGGCCGTTAACCTCCGCCTCAACCGTCTCCTCGGCCCTCGGCTACCCAACGAGAGCGACACCCAGTTCCTTGAGCGCCGCAATCGGGAACGCACCTACCTCGTCCTCTTTGTCCACGATCGCTCGCTCTCCATGCAGACCGGCAAGCAGTGGATGTTGACTGCTGATGACGCTTTCATCGAGTCTGTCACGCATTGGCATCGGGAGGGTGTCGCTGGACAGTACGGCGAGGTCCGGTCTGAAGACGTTATCGTGGCCGCGTTCGTCCAGCTCCGGTTAATTGGATCCGAGGCGACGAACATGTTCTACAACCGGCGCCGCGATCTGTTCGACTTCGACAGCGAGCTTCACAAGTACAACAACCAGCTTGAGAGATGGCAGGAGATTTGGGTCGCTGAGATGAGCAAAGGTAAATAGATCTGTGCGCCCTTTTATCCTGACTACGACACTGATCATGGGCTTATAGCATCGTTGGCAGATGAATTCCACAATGCATTCCTTAGGTTCTTCCAGTCTCATGTGAAGCTTTTCCTGAACACGTTCGGGCTGAACCTGTCCAACTTGGACGTGGGTATATTATTTGATTGTCCATGGTAGCGTCATTAACACATCTTGTAGATGGTGAAGACGGCACCCAACCCCGAAGCGGTTGAGAACTGCATCAAGAGCGCGCGCGCGAACCTGCAGATCGTGAAAACGTTTGCTAGCATACACATGCTGGTATGTGTAACTCGCCTCATAGTATGCACACGGACTAACTGCCTACCAGCGTTATGGTCAGGAATCAACGACAACCATGTCAGGATACGCTGCGATTGTTCTCCTTAGGGTATGTCCTCCATTTCTGCATGCCTAGAGATTTCTCACGTCCTTCGCTAGTTGTTGAACAGTCCGGCAACCAGAGCCCATTTGCGCGAGCAGTCCGTTCCCATTCATGATGCCATCGTGAGCGCTGCCGATGCATACGGCGCTGGCTCAGAGGGAGACTCGGCGACACACCACGCCCGTTTCTTGCGCCATTTGGTTGACCAACAAACGGCGCACGAGGCGAAGCAATATCGCACCGACGTTCCTCCCGCATTTGCCCAAGGTCTTCCGCCGCTCAGGTCTCAAGTGTCGCCTCTTTTGGACCCGTTCTCGACCCATCGCCAGTCTCTTGCCCCTCTGTCTATTCCTGGCGCGCCCTCCGGTGTTGACGTGTACTCCAACGGCCACTCAGAGTACGGCGCGGAGTCGGCGCTCCGCTCCGGCATCTCACCCAGCCTTGCCCGCGGTCCGCCGTCGACATACTTGACGACGGCAACTGAGTCGGACCGCCGCTATTTCGAACACATGCTCGCCGAGGCCAACCTGACTGGCGACAACCTCTTCCCGAACTTGGGTTCCCTGCCGTCGATTTCGAGCGGTGTCGTCGGGTCGAGCGGCATGAACGACTTCAACTTTGTCTCGCCGCAGAGCCATTACCGCGAGCCGTCATACGCCACGTACAACAACTACAGCCACGGTCGCTCGAGCTCGTACCACCCCGGCGTGCAGTACCGCTGAGCGCGGGGTGCCGCCGCCGTTCTTGGACCCCTTCTGCTCTTACCTTCTGCTCTTAATGTCTCTCCCTTGCCATCTGTATATGTTTTCCTGTGATCTTGTGCTCGCCCTCGTTCGTCGTCGCTATTGCCCTCATCCATCTGTCGCCCCGCTCTGCTCGCCCATCTCGCACGTCGTAACCAGTTAGTGCCCCCCCTCCCGTATTATCGCTCTCCTCTCCTCTCTCGCCACTGTCGATATATCGTACTGCACTGTCTCATTTGTTCTCCCCCGGACCCGACTCGCGCTCCGGTGTAACGCCGCACACGCCTTTGGTATTCCCACCGTGATAGATATAGCAATGGAATGCATTCGTTGGATGCGCTCCTACTGCGCGGTCGTCCACGCCAAGCGACAAGCACGCCGCGTGCCATACACGTCCATACATTCAGCGGTTCCGCACAGACGGCGAGAGAAAAACCCGGTGGGACGGCGTCCGCCGCCGTCCGCCGACGCACTCGTTACGGTACAAAGACTGGCTAGGAGTCGACGCCGATGTAGAAGACGACGACGTCGCGGCCGACGGCGGCGGCGATGCGCGGGATGCCGCGGCAGGCGACAAAGTCGAACGCGCGCACGTACAGCGGCCGGCGCGCGAGCGCGAACACCGTCGGGGGCGCGTGCGGGTAGGCGACGTTGTGGACGTGGATGGCGGCGCCGCGCGCAGGGCTGCGGGTCGAGACCGCGAAGTAGTCCGGGTACGTCGGGCACCACCTGCGCGGCGGAACTGTCAGCGGCGTGTGCGGGGAGGAGAGGGGAGGGGGCCATGCGCGCGCTCGCTCAGGCCCACCGTGCTTCTGCGCGGGCGGGGGCGGGATCGGATGCGAGGGTCGGGGGAAAGGGGGGCGGAGGCGTGACCGCAGGCGGGGAACGGCGGGGAAGGGGGGACGGGGGACGGGGGAAGTGGACCTGCACGCACCTGAACTGGTGGCCGCCCTCGGGGAAGGAGGGCCCGGCGAGGTAGGGCTTCCCGCCGTGGAGGTTGCCCATGTCCCAGAGCGCGAACCGCGAGCCGTACGCGGCACCCACGCTGCCCGCTGTCAGTGCAAAGTCCCAAAAGCTGCCGCCATCCGGGGCCTGCCCCGGGCGTCGTGCGCCGTGCCGCCGTCCCTGCCTGTCCGACGCACGCTGGCAGGGGGCCGCGCCAGGCGTGCGACCCTCTGTCCGCTGGTGTTCAGGCGGGCTCGGAGGCGTCACGGAGCACGACACCGAGGGCGCGTCCGCCGCGGGCAGCCACACCGAATCGAATTTGAGCACTCACAAGTCCGCAGACGGGTCCCGGCGCCACGCGACAGAGCCCGACCAGCGCGTCGCGAGCCCGGGCGCGGCGTCGGCGAGCGCGCGGGGCTCGAGCAGCTCGACGATCGCCTGGTTCCGCCAGCGCGCCTGCTCGTCCCCCTCCTGGTCCGTGCGCCAGTCGGTGAGGAAGACCGAGCCCCGGGCGTCGCCCACCAGCACCTCCTTGCTCGTCGACGGGTGCGCGTCCACCGACGTGAGCGGGTGCGGGAACGCGACCGCGTACGCCGTCGGCTGCGCTCGCTCCGACGTCCCCTCCGGCGTCCCGCCCCCATCCGGCGAGGATGGCGAGGCGATGTTTATCGACGGCTCGAGGTCCCAAACCATGAGGAACTTGTCGTCTGTGGGGCGGCCGAGCGCACGGCGGATGGGCATCTGACGTCCCAGACGGACGAGGGAGGGAAGGACGCACCAGACACAGAGGCGACATACCGCGAGCTGTCTTCGCTCTGCCCGCCGCAGAACGCCATGTCGTTCACCGTGCCATGGTGGCCGCTCAGGCCGCTGCCGAAGCGGAAGACCGACTCCTCCGACCCGGCATCTTTCGTGAGCAGGTAGAGGCTGAAGTCGGACGCGGCGACGGCGAGCCTGGAAGGCGGATGAGCGCGATGAAAGCCAGGGGGCGAACGGAGGAGACGGACTGAATGGACCAGCGGTCGGAGGAGGAAGGCGAGCTGACCCGCGAGGACCAAGCGATGGCGGTTGTGCGCAGGCCGACGTAGAACGTCGCAATTGTCCTGCACGAGGACTCGCCCTGGAAGACCGTCAGTGGACGCGCGGCGGAGAAAGCGGGTGGAGGCGCACGAGCTGGATGACTTCGACTGAGTGGTCGCCGCCGAGGGCGACGAGGTCGTGCGCGTCGTCGTGGTAGCACGCGCGGAGGACGTGCACCGTGGATCCGTGCGAGTGGCGGACGTCCATGCGGGTGAGGTGTGGGTGAGGGAGGAGGAGGAGAAGACGCGCCACGGCACGTGCGCGCGAATGAGGGTCCAAGACACCCGCGTACTCTAGTGGCTCTGCCGTCCGCTCGGCTTGTCTCCGTACGTCCCTTGCCATCTTCCGCGCACTCGCCGTCCCTCGATGGCTATCTACGACTCCCCCGTGCTCCTCGAACCTGTTCTCTCGCAATCAGAAGGCCTGTACAGTCGATGCCAAAAGGCCAGACACTACGGCGTCGACATCGCATGGTGGATCGTGGGGCCAATGCCACTCTCCTCGTTCAACGAAACCTTCCTCTGTGGCACCTCGACAGATCCCTCGTACGAACAAAAGAGCATGCTGGCGGCCTTCAGCAAGGTCCCATTCGGAGCAAAGAGGTGCGACGAAATCTCCCGGCCCATGGTAAGTATCTCTCAACTCGCGAGCACACATCAAGTCACCTCGGTGCGCGAAGCTCGCGGCTTTGAATCAGAAGAGGTCCAAGTCGCTCTTCCCTGGTTTTGTCTTTGACAATGTCGCGCTGCCGAACGTGCACCCTGACGAGCAGGGCCCCATGAAATCTAGTCGCAAACTCGTGCATGACTCGGACGGGGCATTCTCCTCCAAGTCTAACTACACTGACCTGTTCATTGACATTTCCCCAGACTCTACTCACGATTTCTTCCACGATCCCCCTGCCAGATCCAAAGTCCGTAACCGCCTGGAATTCCTCTCGCATTCCGACAGCAAGCGAAAACAGATGTCGACTGAGGAGCTGTTTGGCCAGCATGTGTCCTATGTCAGCGAGATCTTTGCGCGACAGCAGCGCGTCTTCCTTTTCACAATCGTTATGTATGGCTCTCTCACCCGCATTCTCAGGTGGGATCGCTCTGGGTGCGTCGTGTCGGAAGCTTTTGACGTCGCCGACGACGCGGCTGGACTTTGCAACTTCCTGTTGCGATTTTCAAGCGCCTCGGATGCGGGACGAGGTCATGACACCTCTGTGGCCCAAGCAACCTCGACTGACGAAACTCTCTTCGCGAACGCCATCCGAGAATACGTTCGTTCTCAAATCACCGACAGCGAGGATTTGGAGCAAGCGGTCCAGCAGCGCTATTCGCCACGCCACGTCTACGCGACCCACATCCTCCGCCGCCTCTCTCCGCTGTGCGAGGAGAACACTCGAAAGCGATTGTTTTCTCGACCGGCCGCGAATTCCTCCTCTGTGACAGGCCGTGGAACTCGGGGATACTGGGCACTCGACGTGTCCTCTGGAAAGATTGTGTTCTTAAAGGACACCTGGCGAGATAGCCTACTGGCGGAGGTGGAAGGGGACATACTGCAACAGTTGCACGAGGCCGGGGTATCGTTTGTGCCGTCTTTTGTATGGCACGGGGACGTTTCTTCTCTTGACGGGTACTCAGAAGAGCGGCGGCCGCTGCGTAGTAAGCGCGTCCACTTGATGAATCTCACTGTTGTTGATCGTTCCCAGAGACGGAGATTCAGTCGACCATGACGAACACCCTATGCGGAGAGGAGTGGGTTTGTCGCGTTCAAGGCTCACTGCCAAGATTTTCGCAACGCCGTCACTGTAGACTGGTGATGGGGACTGTGGGCATGCCGATGAGCACGGTGCGGGGGACCGAAGAGCTCCTGCATGCGACACATGACGTTTTCACAGGCAAGTGCAAAAGCGACTTTGTGTCCGCGCTCCGGGGGGCTGCTGATGTTGTACGTACAAAAGAGAGCCGCCTCCACCGAGACGTCAGCGTGGGCAACATAGTTCTAGTCAAAGAGGCGGACTCGGAGATACGTCGAGGTTATCTAATAGACTGGGAGATGTCGTGCAAGGTCAACGACAGCAGTGAAGCGATTGAGAAAGGTGAGTGGATTGTCTCACTCCCTTGGCATACTTGTGAGCTTATTTGCCCAGGGGACATGGGCCTTCATGTCTATGCGCGTTTTGACCTGGTATAAAGACGACGATTCCTGGCGCCTCAAGTTCGAAGACGACATGGAGTCCCTCCTCTACGTGGTCATGTATAGTGCTCTGTTGTGGCAACCGCACCACTTCACCGCCAAGGGGGTCACGATGATCATACGTGGGATGTTCGATGAGTATACTCGTATCTCTTACTTGAACGTGCTCATCAGCGGAGGAGGTAAAGCCTCAAATGTACGCAGCCGGGGCCAGGTATACGGCAAAGCGTTCAAAAGCCCGGCGTTCGCCAAGTGGCTGTCGGACATGATGGCCCACCATGTTCCTAAAGATTACGATGATAAGGCCTACAAAGGCAAATGGGACAACCCGGTCTTCATATACGACTACTGGGCCAATTTCCTCCGCCTGCACTCGTTGGAGCGGGACAACCGCGTGGATAACCTGGCCGGCTACTCGAAACTACGCGATCTTTCGACCGAAGCCGTGGAACGCGAACAACTTCCTCCGTTTCCCGACACGACAAGCCGCGAACATTCGGACGCTGAGCACAGGCGCCACCAACTCAAGGAATCTGCAGCGGAAACCCAGAGGGGCAAGCGAAGGGGGCGCGACTTGTCTCAGTCGTCAGCTCCTCGCCGTAGCTCGCGGATCAAGGAGAAGGAGGAAGCAAGGGCGCAGGCTCAGTCTGCGCAGAACGGTGTTGGGCATGGCCGCGGATCGTCAAGCCGTGGCCGGAGCAGAGGGCGAGCCCGTGGCCGGTCTCGTTGACAAATATGTATGTCAGGTTTTTTACGCGGACTGTATTCGATTGTCGTACGCTACATGTTGTGTCCGCTGGACGTGGTTCTGACGACTTGGCCGACTCCCTTTCTTCGCTACTTAGCACTACTGCTACGTCGTTGCCAATCAGTCATCCCGTTGGAGACAGCAAACATACCGCCGCCCGCGCTCAATGTTCAGCTGCGCCCCTTGAAGGTTCGAAGATGCGCGGTGGCTGTCGAGAGGCTCCGTCCTTCGATGTGTGCAGTGGTAATACTAAAGGGATAATCGGGGGCTTACAAGACGTTGGCAAGCCTGGGATATTGTTCACGTGGGCTGGCCAAATCGGGGGGTGGGCGAGAAGGCGGGCAGCGCGCAGACCGCCCCAGTCCGTCTCGTGCGCATCCGATGGCAGGCAGCAAGTACCCAAACCCACTCCTCTTTGTCGCCATCTCTGGGCTCTCCTTCGCTGCCTTTTACGCTACCCTCCGCTACCGCGCTATCACCTACCCCGCCTCCTCCCAGCCCCGCCAGCACGACCACCCTCTCGTCTCTCCCCGTCACAAGGAGCCCTAGATCATACCCAGCCTCCCGCTCGTCATGCCCGCCATCCTTGACAAGATCGCCGACGCCCTCCACCTCCACAAGAAGGAGGGCGAGCACCCCGCCCCCGCCGAGTCCAGCAAGAAGCAGGTCTTTGACCACAACAAGGTCACCGTCATCTTCGTCCTCGGCGGCCCTGGCGCCGGTACGCTTCCCCGTCCCGCCCTCCCTCCCGTCCGCTCACCGCCCCGCCGCAGGAAAGGGCACCCAGTGCGCGAACCTCGTCCAGGACTTTGGCTTCTGCCACCTCTCAGGTCCGTCGTGCCCGTTCCCCCTGTCGCCCGCGCGCTCACCCGCCCCCTTCCCCGCAGCGGGCGACCTCCTCCGCGCGGAGCAGAACCGCGAGGGCTCCGAGTACGGCGAGATGATCCGCAAGTACATCCGTGAGGGCCAGATCGTGCCGATGGAGGTCACCATCAAGCTCCTCGAGAATGCGATGACCGCCGCCGTCGCCGAGCAGCGCCCCGGCGACGGCTGGGCGGACGGCAGGGGCCGCTTCCTCATCGACGGCTTCCCGCGCAAGATGGACCAGGCGGTCAAGTTCGACGAGGACGTGAGTCCGCCGCCCTTGCCCCTCGTCTCTCCCTCTCTCCTCGCGACTCATCCCGCGTGCGTCTCGACCAGGTCTGCCAATCTGCGATGGTCCTCTTCTTCACCACCACCGAGGAGGAGATGCTCAAGCGCCTGCTTGAGCGTGGCAAGACGAGCGGGCGCGAGGACGACAACGAGGAGAGCATCAAGAAGCGTTTCCGTGCGTTGCCCCTCTCACCTGTGTCCTGCCTTCGCTCACGATCTCCGTCAGGTGTCTACAAGGAGCAGACCATGCCTGTGATCGAGCACTACAGCAAGGTCGGCAAGGTCGGCACCATCGACGCGACTGCGACTATCAACGAGGTGCACGAGAAGGCAAAGGGGGTAGTCACCAAACTTTTCGCGGGCGAGGTCGGACACAACATCACCGCATAGGCTGCACGTCAAAATGGCGAGGATACCCGCGGCGCATAGAGCATCTAGCAGCATAATATAAAGGCCGTCCACTTGTACAGTGACGGTCAAAAGTAATGCACACCCTGGCTCTGGCGTCTAGTGCGCTTCATGGCGGGCTCGAATCTCGTCCGTTTGGGACGATTTCTGTATGTACGGGTAGATATTCTGAATGCGAACCTGTGGGTACTTGTTTGAGAAGATTCGGACTAGTATTGAGCGAGATAGGAGGCAAACTCTGTGAGCCACCCTGTCACAGCTGTCACAACTGTGGGCAGGGGGCGACAATGCATGTCTGTAGAAGCAGAACTGCAGAGAGTTGAGAGCTGCGATTTATTTGAGGCTTATTAGGAGTCTGAATGATGCTCTGTGTAGGAATTTCAGGCTGCAGAAACTTCTGGTTGGGTCATGTTTGATCAAACATGGTTTTGAGCTGCCTCAACTCAAATCCGACCATTTGTTCGCACAGGCTCGGTCTGACTGCTACTGCAACAGTATGGAATATTTTTAACATGCTCATAGACGTGATTGATGCAAAAAACCAGAGGAGAAAAGGTGCAGATGTGGTTGTAGAAGGTGCACTGTGGTATTGATCAATGTCACACACATCACAAATCGATGTCTAGAACAGGACAAAGGACCCTGTGAGGCACGAAACTGCTGTGAGAACTTCCCATAAAGAAAGGCTTTCAGATAAGGCACGTAAGGTTGGCCGCTATGGCTTCGTTGCATGGGTACATACTCAGGAAGTTGCCTGATGTGACATGTGCGGCTTCACCAAGTATCCCCCGTCCCAGGTTCGCCGTGTTTTTCGCAATTCGTGCATGGTGTTTGTATGTATCAACTTTATAAGTCTCTGAAATGTGCTCAAGCTAAAATTCCAGCATACAGACAGCCAGGAAGGCAAAACAATGGAGGCAGGGCAATCATTGAACATGATCATGTCACATCAGGCAACTTCCTGAGTATGTACCCATGCAACGAAGCCATAGCGGCCAACCTTACGTGCCTTATCTGAAAGCCTTTCTTTATGGGAAGTTCTCACAGCAGTTTCGTGCCTCACAGGGTCCTTTGTCCTGTTCTAGACATCGATTTGTGATGTGTGTGACATTGATCAATACCACAGTGCACCTTCTACAACCACATCTGCACCTTTTCTCCTCTGGTTTTTTGCATCAATCACGTCTATGAGCATGTTAAAAATATTCCATACTGTTGCAGTAGCAGTCAGACCGAGCCTGTGCGAACAAATGGTCGGATTTGAGTTGAGGCAGCTCAAAACCATGTTTGATCAAACATGACCCAACCAGAAGTTTCTGCAGCCTGAAATTCCTACACAGAGCATCATTCAGACTCCTAATAAGCCTCAAATAAATCGCAGCTCTCAACTCTCTGCAGTTCTGCTTCTACAGACATGCATTGTCGCCCCCTGCCCACAGTTGTGACAGCTGTGACAGGGTGGCTCACAGAGTTTGCCTCCTATCTCGCTCAATACTAGTCCGAATCTTCTCAAACAAGTACCCACAGGTTCGCATTCAGAATATCTACCCGTACATACAGAAATCGTCCCAAACGGACGAGATTCGAGCCCGCCATGAAGCGCACTAGACGCCAGAGCCAGGGTGTGCATTACTTTTGACCGTCACTGTATAAGACTAGCAATACAGAACTACACATCGTACACCGGTATCTCACAGGCTCGAGGGAATACTACATGCCATCTGCACTTTCAAGCGTAAACAGCAAATCCTGTGGTAGCGTCCATCGGTGCAGCCGCCGTGCAGACAGCCCTACCGCCTTTGGGTATCAGAAGAATGTCGCCGTCTGTGCAGACAAAGTGCGCGCGCTCGTCGATGTCGTCCTGTGCCTTGTCAGTTTCCGTCACAAGGGCAATGGGGCTCAAGAGACTCACCGGCTCCCATACCCAGCGTCCACACCGGATGTACTCGACCACAGTGGGTCCAGTGCCCTCCGACACAATCTTGCCGTCGTCGTCGTAGCGCATGTCGATGTGTTTTCCGTCCTGATACGCGCCGCCGACAACCGTCATCTGCTTCTGCGCAAATGCCGCCCTCACCTCCTCAGAATCCATGTCCACAGACGGGTCCCTGAACGGCCTGATCATGACCAAGTCCAGCGCCGCGGTCGTCTTCTCCCCGAGTACGTCCTTGCCCCTCGGCGTGATCCTGAACGCGGGCTCGAGCCTGTCCACGTTCACGGTCGACAAGAAGTACGCAAACGGGCCCCCGACGTCGACGATCGGCTCGTCCTCCGAGCTCTCCTCGTGGGGCACGAACGTCCCCGTCGCGGGGTCGTACACCTCGACGACGCCCGCGCCGTCGCGTGGGTAGAGCTTCACGTGGGCGGCGTACCAGCGCGTGACGTTCTGCCGCGCGGCGGTCTTGAAGCGCTCCATGCTCGGGTCCGTCGCGCGCAGCGCCTCCGAGTCGTGGAGGATCGCGGCGTGGAGGGCGGTCGAGGCGACGACGGCGGAGATCGCGGCCTGCCGCGCGCCGCGGGGCACGCCCGGCGTCGCGACGGGCCCGGGCGCGATGTCCGCGACGGCGAGGTTGAGGGGGATGGTGCGCGGGGCGGGGGCGAGGAGCTGCTGGACGGAGCGGAGCCGGTACTGGACCGGGTCGTCGTCGGGCGAGGGGGGGAAGAGGGCGGCGTAGAGGGCGTTGGCGGTGCCGCAGGGGACGAGGGCGACGTTGATGCGGGGGAGGGCGGAGCCGCCCGCAGACTTGTGGAGGACGTTGATGAGCTCGTGCAGGGTGCCGTCGCCCGAGCCGAGGACGACAGAGAGCGGCGCGGCAGGGTCCGCGGCGGCGAGGAAGTCGACGAGCAGCTGGCCGACGTGGCCTGGGCTCTCGGTGGTGGCGACTTTCGCGGGTGCGACGCCGTGCTGGGCGAGGAGGGGGAGGACGTGGGCGTCGAAGAAGGCCTGGGCGGAGCGGTCGCCGCAGACGGGGTTGTAGACGACGAGGACCGGGTCTGGGGCCATGACGCAGTCGACGACGTACGGACGAGGGCAGCTGGACAGGGGCCTCAGTCGCCGCGCACCGTTTTGCAAGGACGACGACGCACCTTTCTTCCTCCTTGTCGTCCGCGACGGCTGGGAGTGAGTACGGTTGGCCGGCTTCGACGGACGACAAAGGCCGCCCGATGCATCGATCAGGCCCATCTTATCTTATCTCCCGGCCTCTCCGCCCGGTCTCCCGCCCCCGCCGTCGTTCCCGCAATTCTTGTCTCACTCGCGCATGTTTCGCGTGCTCGCCCGACCGCCCGCCCTCTCTTCTTTCCGATCGTCCACCTTTTGCGCGCGATGTCTTCCACCACTGCCCCTGCGTTCAAGCCGTTCAACCTCGCCCTCATCCAGCTCGGCCAGGTTGGAGTCGACAAAGCCGGTTCGAGGCTGCTCTCCGCTTATCGACGGCCCTGCTGACACGCTGTTCCAGCAAACCTCAAGCATGCCAGGGAGATGATTTCCAAGGCTGTCAGCGGCGACGGTGGAAACAAGCCGAAACCTGATCTCGTAGTCCTTCCCGTGGGTTCCAGCACCCCATCCTCTGCACCAGCGCTATAGGACGCGATTCGTCCCTGTAGGAATGCTTCAACTCTCTGTACGGCCACACCTACTTCCCAGAGACCTCTGAAAACATCGCGTACACGCCTGGACAACTGTATGACGTCGACAAGTCGGAGAGTCAGTCGGTCAAGATGCTGGCCGCTGCAGCAAAGGACGAAGGGGTGTGGATCATCGGAGGCAGGTCCTAATCACAATACCGCCGCGGCCTCTACCGATGCGCGTTCTAGGATCTATCCCCGAGCGCGAGCAAAGCACTGGCAAACTGTACAACACGGCCACGGTGTACTCCCCCAAAGGTGCGCGTCTGTCGGGAATGGCGAATGAACGCACGCTCCATACGTCATGCCAGGCGAGCTCGTGGCCATGCACCGGAAGGTGCATCTGTTCGACATCGACATTCCTGGCAAGATCACCTTCAAGGTTTGTCTCAGCCTTGAGTTGGGTGTATGCGATCTCAAACGCGCACCGGCCCACACTAGGAAAGCGAGAATCTTAGTCCAGGAGAGACGATCAACCATTTGGACACCGGTGCGGTTTCTTGAGCTGTGTGGTGCTTGTGTGCTGACCACAGGAGGGAATGCAGAGTTTGCGCGCATCGGACTGGGGATCTGCTACGACGTCAGGTTCCCGGAGTTGGCCATGACTTGTGCTCGTCGAGGTCGGTCCACGTCCACCTGTCGTCTTCGACGAGCGACTGACTGGCCGCGCACACGGCAGGGTGCCACATGATGATCTACCCCAGCGCGTTCAACACGACGACCGGACCGATGCATTGGGAGCTCCTGCAGCGTGCACGGTGTGTGGTGGTCGAGCACTGCGGAAACACATTCGCTGATGGTGCATTTCAGCGCGGTGGACAACCAGGTGTTCTTCTCGATGTGCAGCCCGGCGCGGGACATGACGCAGAGCTACCATGCGGTGAGCAGCCCTCCGACCGAGGCGGATGTGGAATGCTGACCGGCCGGGCGTGCAGTGGGGCCACTCGATGGTCGTAGATCCGATGTAGGCGGCGGTTGGTCTTCCCCGGTGTGCCGCAGCTGACAGATGGCACGCAGGGGCAGGGTACTGGAGGAGGCAGGACACGAGGAGGACATCCTGTATGTGCACATCGGTAAGCCACGGCGACCCGCGCAGCGCACGCCGAGAGCTGAGGCAGGCCGCAGACCCGAAGACGTTCGAGGACGCGCGTGCGGCCATCCCGGTGACCACCCAGCGAAGATTCGGAGTGTACCCAGACGTGGCGGGGGAGAGCTGAGTGCTCAGAGCATGATTATATTGGTGGTAGTTGGGCGCCGGAGAGCGGGCCGGGAGACGTGCCCGGGCACCTTCCATATCGGGGGACGCTCGAACGGGGGCGGCGAAGTTTCTGGGACGTTCTCCGGGGTTCGCTGTCCGTCCGCCTTTTATCCTCTACGCGTCTCCCGCTTGTCGTCCATTACTCTTTCCGCTCCCCGTCCCTTTCCCTTTCCCTCTCCTTCTCCCCGATCTCCTCCAATGGTCAAGGAAACGTACGCATCCATCCTGCTCTGCTCGTGCTCCTGTAGTGACCGGCTCTCACCGCAGCAAGTACTATGATCTCCTCGACGTGACTCCCGATGCGAGTGAGACCGATCTCAAGAAAGCCTACCGCAAGAAGTCCGCGACATTCCTCTCATCTCAAGCTAGGGTTCGCCCGCTTACACATCACTCCACAGGGCTCTCAGGCTGCATCCAGACAAGGGCGGTGACCCCGAGCTTTTCAAGGAGGTGACCCATGCGTGAGTAATCCTTGCCACATCTGCTCTCCCCGCAGAGTGCCAATATATCCATGTCCAGCTACGAAGTCCTTTCCGATTCCCAAAAGCGTCAGCTCTACGATGCGCGCGGCGAGGCAGGTCTGAGCGATGCAGGAGGCATGGGTGGCATGGATCCTCAGGTGCGCGCTTTCCCCCTACCTCCGTGATAATCGGCTGAGCAGTGCAATCCCTCCCAGGATCTCTTCAGCCAGCTCTTCGGTGGCGGGTCGTTCTTCGGTGGCGGCCCCTCACGCTCACAAGGACCGCGCAAGACAAAAGACCTTGTCCACCGAGTGCACGTCACCCTCGAAGACCTCTACAAGGGCAAGACCACCAAGCTCGCCCTCACCCGCAACGTCATCTGCGCCAAGTGCAACGGCAAGGGCGGCAAGGAAGGTGCCGTCAAGTCCTGCAACTCGTGCTCTGGTCGCGGCGTCAAAGTCACTCTCCGCCAGATGGGCCCGATGATCCAGCAGCTCCAGCAGCCGTGCGACGAGTGCAGCGGCACGGGCGAGATCATCAACCACAAAGACAAGTGCAAGACGTGCAACGGCCGCAAGGTCATCTCGGAGAAAAAGATGCTCGAGGTCCACATCGACAAGGGCATGCGTGGCGGGCAGACAATCAACTTCCGCGGCGAGAGCGACCAGGCGCCAGGCGTCACGCCGGGCGACGTGATCATCGTCATCGAGGAGAAGCCGCACGAGCGGTTCAAGCGGCAGGAGAACGACCTCTTCCTCGAGCAGGAGGTCGATCTCTTGACCGCACTCGCCGGTGGCCAGTTTGCGATCAAGCACCTCGACGACCGCGTGCTCATGGTCAATATCACGCCTGGTGAAGTACTCAAGCACGGTGCGTATCCTCATGCATGCGAGTGGCGGGCCCGTGCTGATCGACTTCGCTCGATGTAGATGACCTCAAGGTGATCCGCGGCCAGGGTATGCCATCACAGCGACACCACGAACCCGGTGACCTGTTTGTCAAGATATCGGTCAAGTTCCCGGATTCGATTCCGCTCGAATCAGTTCCTCTGCTTGAGCAGGCGTTGCCACCGCGCCAGGCGATAGAGAAGTTTGACAAGGGCCTGGCGGTAGAGGAGGTGGAGCTGGACGAGGTGGACCAGCGACAACGGGAGCGGGCAACAGGCGAGGACGCGATGGACGAGGACGATGAGCAGCCACGGGTGCAGTGCGCGAACCAGTAGCGGGTTGGGTCGATGGACGCTGACTGTGCTTGTTCTGTATCGCTACCGAGAGGGGAGACTAGAGAGGAGGAGAGATGGACGTCGTTGCTTGTCGATCACTGTTGCATTGTCTATCGCATATCCCTGCACGCCATTCGTAGCATAGTACACCATCTAGATTTTGTGACAGTACCCTGTGTTATACATTCCGCCTTTTCTATTCTCTGCCTTGTGCGATGAGATGAGAGTCCGCCTCGCCGGGACACGGGCCAGGGCGATCGTGGGCGATCGGCGGACGCGCGGTGCACGTGAACAAGACGACAACGCGACTCGAACCGCCACCACCGTCCTCATCCCCCTCCCCGTTGGCCAAGACCTTCGTCCCTGCGCCTTTGTCTGCTCGTGCTCTACGCGTCCCACCGCGGCTGCCTGCCCGCCGCAGCCTCTAACCACCATTCCCTCCCTGCTCGCCCTCCCGACTCCCACAGCGTCCCTTCGCTTCACTTGACTCTATTCGGCGCCCTCTTCCTATCGCGATGGCCACTCCCTACAACCCCGGCGAGTCTTCGGGGCCTCCACGCAGGCCAGACATCAAGCGGAAGCTCGTAGTCGTCGGTGACGGTGCGTGTCTGCGCGGCTCTGCGGCCTGTCCAAACTAACCTCGTGCCCTGCAGGTGGCTGCGGGAAGACATGTCTTCTCATCGTGTACGCGGAGAATCGTTTTCCAGAAGTGCGTGCAGCTGCGTCGCCCTTCCGGCTGCCCGCCCGTGTTCTGACGCCTCGCCGCAGGCGTACATCCCCACCGTGTTCGAGAACTACGTCACGCTCGTCAACTTTGATGGCAAGCTCGTCGAGCTCGCGCTCTGGGACACCGCCGGGCAGGAGGAGTACGACCGCCTGCGGCCACTCAGCTATCCGGAGAGCAACGTGATCCTCATCGTCTTCTCCGTCGACTACCCCGTCAGCCTCGGGAACGTCCAGGACAAGGTGCGTCCTCCGCTCTCCCTCCTTTGCGCTCGGAATGCAGACCCGGCACCGTTCCCTTCGTCTCTCTTCTTTCTGCGCAGTGGTTCCCCGAGGTCGCGCACTTCTGCGAAGACGTCCCGCGGATCCTCGTCGCGACCAAGACCGACCTCCGACGCGACGAGCAGACGCGGCGGATGCTGAGCGCGCAGGGCCAGCTGCCGGTGACCACCGAGCAGGGCCTCGCGTCGCGAAGGAGATCGGGGCGCGCTACGTCGAGTGCTCGGCCAAGACGGGGGACAACGTCAAGGAGGTGTTCAACCTCGCGCTCAAGGAGAGCATGAAGGGCAAGTGGGGGAAGATGGTCAAGAAGCCACGGTGCGTCATCACATGAACGCCCCGCCCTCCGCCGCGCTCCCTCGCCGACCGCGCGGACGACATCGCCCGCAGGCGGGACGCGGGACGTGGTGGGACATGTGTGCATATCGGTGGACATTGGCTACGGATCCCCCGCGCGCCGCGCACCACCCCCCTTCGACCAGACACCTCTCCCGCTCCCGACCCCCGCCGGCCCGCCCATTTGGACGCTGCTCCTACGATCTACATCAGCATCTTCGTATACCGCTCTGCCCCACACACCGCGTACTGTACTGACTATTGCTCTTGACTGTCAATCCGTTTTTGTGGACGACTTGGCGGCGAGCCGGCGGGCGGTGCGAGTTGCGGACGCGAGCAGGTAGAAGAACGCGGCGAGCATGACCGCCGCAGTGCCGACGTCGACCCATTTGAGGTCTTCCAGCACCCCCACCGGGACGGTGACCTCGAGCGGATCCCGGGGCGCAGCGTCGTGGATCAGAGCAAGGGAGCCAGTCGGCCATCCGGGGAGCGAGACGTAGGAGAGCAGGGCGTCCGGCACGGGCGCTGGCTCTGAGGGAGCACTCGTTCACTCGGACTCCAATGCGCGACCGAGGACGGGCACTCACTGTCGAGGGGGCATGATAGAAAGCCGAGCGGCCTCCGTAGTCGCGCGGTGTGATATGCAGCAGAGTCTCCGGAGACCGGCGTTGCATACCGGGCATGCAGGGGGACGTCTAGCGTGACACTCGAGCCGGGCCTGAGCCCAGCAGTCAGGAGGAGGACGGTCCCGTCTGGAGGCACGGCAGAGAGAGGTCGCTCGAGGTCTGAGAGGCCCCAGAGGGCGGTGGTGTAGTCTGGCCGTTGTGCCAACTCGTACTCGTCGGCGTACACATCGGGGCCGAGGTCGTGCAGGACGTGGAGGGCGCACTGGTCGAGGGCGACGTCGGGGGCGAGATGACCGAGGTGGAGACGGTGAAGTGGAAGCCCTGCGGCTGCAGCGCGGAGTCGAGGGAGGACATGGACATGGGGGTGGGGACGACGGAGGCGGGAGGCCGGACCGCGTCGCGTCGCGCGTGCGCCGTGCGGTGGACGATCGGCACGTGGAATCCATTCCGACGCTTGGCCGCGACCATGGCCCTCCGCCGACGCCCGCCCACCGTCCTCGTCTCCCCTTGCGCCCGCCATGTCGTCGACCGATACTCCAAACACCTTCCGGCCTTCCATCACCTCCCGCGAGCTCGCCGCCGTCGATGGCGTCCTCCAGGACATGTCCCAGACCGAGAATGCGCCCATCTCCGTCAACGCCGTCCCGGGGATCGACATCTCTCTGCCTGAAATCGGCTCTCCCCCCGCAGTCTTCAAGGCTGGGGGCACGATGTAAGCACCTGCGCATATACCGACCAGGTGCCCCGCCCACACTTCTCCAGGCTCAAGGAGTTTGATCAGTCCACGGCGACAAGCCGGATCATGTCCCAAGCATCCACCCCTCCGCGGTCTGTCGTCGGGATCGGCGGCAAGGGTGCGCCCTCTTTTCCTCCATCTCAAATGCCCGCTCACCGTCTCCAGTCGGCAAGCCTGACTATTCCGAGGCCAAGATCGTGCTTGCCATGGTGCGCTTCCACCCTGCCATCTCTTTCGCGCCGCAGACTAAATACCAGCCAGGTCGGCCTGCCCGCCCGTGGCAAATCCTATCTGAGCAACAAACTCATGCGATACCTCAAGGTGCGCTTCTAGCTGTCCCAGATCTTCCCCGAAACGTCGTGTTCATATGACCCCGCAGTGGTTGGAGTATAACGTGAAGGCGCGCCCGCCTTCCCACCCTCAGATCTCGATCCCCTCTGATCGCCGATTCAGGTCTTCAATGTCGGCCAGCTTCGCCGCTCTCGCGCCCGCCAGAAGGCACAGCAGTACGCACCTGATTCGAAGGACCCGTCACGTTGCTCATTCGTGTTTGGTTGCAGGAGCGGCAAACGCGAGGACCACACGGCCTCGTACTTTAGCCACGATAACTCCGAAGCTACCAGGATCCGAGAAGAGCTGGCCAACGACAGTCTTGAGATGCTCATCAAGTGGCTCAAGGACGGGGGGAACGTTGGCATCCACGACGCTACTAACAGTACGCGCAGCCGGAGGTAGGCGTTCACGGGTCGAGATCTTGTAACTCAGTCTCACTTGTGTTAAAGGAAGAAGATCGAAGAACGGGTCGCGCGCGAACCCGGTCTCGTCGTGATTTTCCTCGAGTCCGTTTGCGACGACCCTGCTGTGATCGCCGCCAACGTCGCACTAAAGGTATCCTCTGGTGACCCGGACTACAAGGACATGTCTCGCGAACAAGCCAAAGCCGACTTCGAGCGGAGGATCCGAGAGTACGAGGCCGTGTATGAGACGATCACTGAGCCGCATCTGTCCTGTTTGAGGATCAAAAATGTCGGCAACCAAGTGACTCTCTGCCACATTCACGGTTATCTTCAAAGTCGAATCGCCTTCTACTTGATGAACCTGCACCTCAAGCCCCGCAGCATCTTCTTTTCTCGAGTGAGTATTTTTTTTCACTGCTCTGCAGCTACCATTGACAACAACTTGACAGCACGGAGAAAGCCAGTATAACGTCGAGGGCAAGATTGGGGGCGACTCTTTGTTGTCCGAGCGCGGATTGAAGTATTCCAAAGCGTTGCCTCGACTGATCACTGAGAACATCGGCGACGCGCCCTTGACGGTACGCAGAGCTGTAAATTTCCTTCCAGCTGGTGGTTGCCGACGTCAAATAGGTATGGACTTCGACTCTTCAACGAACCATCCAGACCGCGCAAGAGCTGCCGTATAACAAGCTCACGTGGAAGTCGCTCGACGAACTCGACGCTGGAGTATGCGACGGTATGACATATGAAGAGATCGAGGTCAGTTCCTTTTGTGGGACATGCACAACCTCACTTATCGAGGTTCCAGCAAGCGTACCCTGAAGACTTTGCAAACCGTGACGAGGACAAGTTCAACTACCGCTACCGAGGTCAGTCAGATGAGCCTACTCCAGCCATTGTTTCCTCACCGTTCGACAGGCGGTGAATCGTATCGCGATGTGGTCGTACGGCTGGAGCCCGTCATTATGGAGCTGGAGAGGCAAGAGAACATCCTGATAATCGGCCATCAGGTAATGCAACTGCTCTGGTGCTGAAACAACCCACTCACTCGGCGGTTGATACAGGCCATTCTCCGGTGCTTGTATGCGTACTTCCATGATCTTCCTCAGGCGGATCTTCCATACATCAAGATTCCTCTACACACCGTCATCAAGCTGACGCCCAAGGCCTACGGTTGTGACGAGGAGCGCTACGCCGTGCCCATCCAGGCGGTCGACACCCATCGTCCGAAGCCCAAGGGTGGTGAGACGAACGCTCCAACACCCAACACCGCCCGTGAATATTTCTCGAAGGACAGGTAAAATAGAGGCGGTTCCCCTGTAGACAAGTGCGCGCGTTGGAATCGTGCATAGATGTTGTACAATTGGAATTACATCAGGAGTGTTTGTTTGTTGCAACGCTCGCTTGGCCCGATCTCACGCCACCCACGCGTCTTCCGCTCTCGGGATTCCGTCTGGGCCGCCTTCGCTGCACCTCCCACGTCTCCAAAGCCCGCCCCCTCGCGCACTCGCGTGCCTCGCACGATACTCGCCCGCATCCTCCGCTCTGCTAGTGCGAAACGCGCGCCATCGCGCATGTCCTCTGGCTCCAAGCAATGTACGTGTCCTGTGTGCCCCCCTCCTCCCCCTCTCACCCATTTACCTCGCAGCCTCCAAGAAACGGTCAGCAGATCATCTCGACTCTGCAACCCCTGGACCGTCTTCAAAGTCCCAGAAGCGCAAGTCGCGTTTCTCTTCCTGAGCTCGTATGTTCACCCCCTCCATCCCCAGTCTTCCCTCTCTTCGACAAGCCCGGTGCTAGTTCGACAGACTCTTCGCATTTTCGCTGGATATTACCCTCTCTCGGAACAAAACGCTCCTGCTTGCACGGCCTCAGTCATGAGCCGCGCCCGTCCACCAAGGTCGCCGCCTTTGATCTTGACGGCTGCCTCATAACGTCCTCCTTTCCCAAGAAGGGCACTCCACCAACGTTCGAATGGTGGAACAAAAGGGTGCCCGCAAAGCTCAAGGACGTACACGACCAAGGGTACGTCCGTCCGATTGTCCGCCGTTCTCTCGTGCTTTTCCTCACTCCTCCTGCAGGTACTCGGTAGTCATCATCACCAACCAAGCCCTCCGCACCACGGCCCTAATCAACGACTGGAAGAAGAAGATCCCTCTCATCGCAGCTGCAGTACGTCTGGCCGTTGACGAAACTGTGCTGCACTCAACAAACACCCGCACCAGCTCCCGGATGTCCCTTTTCGCATTTTCGCGGCCACCGAGAAGGATGGATATCGAAAGCCTATGCCGGGCATGTGGCAGGAGCTTGAGCGCATATATGCAGGCGACGGGGTCCAGATAGGTGCGTCTGTTGGTTTTTGTCGCTCGGGCAACCTCACCCCTTCTCACATCGCGCTATCAAGACCTCTCAGAGTCATTTTTCGTTGGTGATGCTGCTGGACGCAAAGGCGACCACTCATCGACAGACAGGAAGCTTGCACTTAATCTTCGCCTGCCATTCTATACGCCAGAGGTAGGCCATCGCTTCACAGAATGTCATTGGCGCCAACGGATATCTTCCTAGGAGTATTTCTTAGGACTTCAAGGAGCCCCATACACATTACCTGGGTTTAATGTGTCGTCTTTACCAGCGGAGGGTCCGTCCAACTTTTCCCGTTATTGCAGAGCATTTTCTCCAACACTCCGTCCACAGAACCCCTACTAGAACCGTCTGACCCCCCTCTAGTACCTGCTCTCTCTACCCCCGAGCTGGTACTGCTTGTAGGGTATCCGGCCTTAGGAAAGTCTTCCTTCGTCCGCAACCACTTCGACCCCGCGGGTTATGTGCACGTCAACCAAGATTCATTGAAGACGCGTGACAAGTGTGTCAAGGCCGCCGGGGAAGCTCTACAAAACAAACAGAGTGTTGTTGTGGGTGAGCCCTCTGCGCAACCACTGAAGGCTCTCGCGCTGATCCCATGTTAGACAACACAAACCGCAACGTAGCGACCCGCAAGTACTACCTCGATCTCGCCAAGAAGCACAAAGTCCCTACCCGGTATACGTTTTGTCCGCCCGCCGAGATGATGCGTCTAACACGTCCCTCAGTTGTCTCATCTTCACGGGTTCCATGGAGTTGGCATGGCACAACAACCTCTACCGAGCGTTCAACTTGCCTCCAGAGCAGGCCGCCTCGGAGGTGCGACACGATCCACCACTTCTACTAGTCTATGTGCTAATCATCTGTCGCCCGCTCAGCCCAAACGCGAGCTCTTGCCATTCAACGCGTTTACCAGCTTCCGCGCCGCGTACGAGGAGCCCACGACCGATGAAGGATTCACCGAAGTGCGCAGGGTCAATTGGGTATTCGAAGGGGACAAAGAGGCGCGACGACGGTGGAGCATGTGGTTGCAGATCGATGGCAAGTAATGTCACGGAATGAACGTCTCTAGCCTCCGTGCATCGTACACGTTCTATTTGCTACGTACATGTCGTCCTACTCTCAGAATCGCAGCGAACGGATCATTCATCTTCGACCTTCTTCAGCCCGCTCACGTCTCTCGTTCCCCTGGTCGGACCTGCAGTCAGCGCGGACGCAGAGACCAAGAGGGCGAATGCACGTACATGACGGGCATCCCAAAGACGTCGATCGCGTCAACACGCGTCTCGTCCTCGCCTCCCTGGTTCGACACCACAAACGCCTGCACGCCGCCCCCGCCGAACGTTCAGCACACCGCCCACACCCCAGCGCCGCGCAGACGGGGGAGAAGAGCGCACGGACGGCGGGGACTCACATGCAGACTCGTCACCGACTGGAAGCGCACGAACCGGAGCGGGACCTTCCTGCCCTCCCGGACGTCCGCCTCCGAGAGCTCGAGCTCCTGCACGACCGCGCTCGCCTCCTCGCCGTCCTCGAAGCTCAGCGACGGCCGGTTGATCAGCAGCCGCACCGTCCTCGGGCCGCGGGCGACCTCCGCCGTCTGCAGCGCGATCGCGCGGATCTTGACCGTCTGGTTGAACTGTGCTCGCCGCAGAGCCCGAGGGGGGGAGGAGGAGGAGGGCGGGGCGTCAGCAGGCAGTGGGGAGATTGATCAGTGGCGCGACCGGGGGACGCGTACGGGGATGTTGAGCAGGAGCTGCTCGTCGGCGTCGCTCTGCAGGTACGCGCTGCCCGTGTTCTTCTTCTTGTCCGCGAGGATGCCCTTGAGGGTGTGCTGTGGCGCCTCGTTGAGGCAGTTGAGCTGCGGGGACTCGAGGTACTCGAGAAGCGAGGCCTGGGCGCGACCGGTCAGCTCGAGGGCAGACTGCGGGCGGCCAGCACGCTCACTTCTGCGTCGGCCATGGGGTGCAGCGGGGTGCGGGGGGCAGGTGTGGAGGGGAGGGGATGGGGGTATCGTGGATGGATTAAGAAGAGAATACAGGGTACGGGCGCGCGGGCTCGGAGATTAGATAAGATGAGCGAGGGCAAATACAGCAGCAGCCGGCCCCGAGCGCGTTCTACAGTCCGTCCACCCCGTCCGTCTCCCAGCGGTCTGCTCGCCTCGACTGGCCGTGCTATACAATCACACACTCGTCCTTCGCGTCCTGCCGCGTCGGCCGCGCCATGTTCGCCCGCTTGTTCCCGTTCCGCTTCATCTCCGTCAGCCGGTTCATTGCCCGCTTGTTTCCCTGCGCTGCAAGCAAACACATTAGCCACATTCGCCACCAGGACCGCGCCCGACTGACCTGCTGCACGCATGTACCACCGCTTCGCGAACTCGACGTCCTGCTTGACACCGATGCCGACCTCCGCGTAGTACCCGACCGCGTACTCGGCCTTGCTCAGACCCTTGTTCGCCGCCCTCCTCGCCCACAGATACGCCTCCGAGTCGCTCTGCTTCAGCACCCCCTCGCTGCCCGTCAGGTACCAACCGCTCAGCGCCAGCTCCGCCTCCGAGTGCCCCTTCTCCGCCGCCTTCGTGTACCACGCGATCGACCGCCGCGGGTCCACCGGGCAGTTCATCGACCCGTACTCGTACGCCTGCCCGAGCTTGTACTGCGAGTGCGTGTATCCGAGGCGACCCGCGCGCTCGTACAGATCCCGCGCGTACCCTGGGTCGCATGGCACAACCCCGTTCGCAGGGTTCTCGTGGAGCATCGCGAGCTCGTGCAGCGCGTGCGGGTTCTCTTCGTCCGCCTGTTCCGCCGCGCGCCGGAGCCAACCTATCGCTTCGCGTGGGTTCGGCGGCTGCTTGAGAAGTCCTCGTAGGAGGATGACGCCAAGCTTGTACATAGCCGCTGTGTCGCCCAGGGACGCTGCTTTGCGGTAGAATGCCGCGGCGCGTTGAGGATCGGCCCGGGTCCCAGCCCCGATCTCGTTACATACTGCAACGCGGTAGCAGGCGGCGGCGTGATTTTGCTTCGCGGCTTGAAGGTACAGGTGGTAGGCTCGTTCGTGGTCAACTTGCAAGCCCAGCATACCGGTGCCGTGGCAATTGGCGAGGAAGAACTGCGCATCGTCGAAGGGCTGGCCCTGTGTGGCTAGCCGTCGGATGACTTTGAGAGACTCTTGAATCAAAGCGTCGCGGTACTTCCGTAGCCCTCTTTGATCCTTGGCGTCACTGCCGAGTTTCTTTGCAGCGTCGATAAGATACTTCGCGTATATGAACTGAGCCTCCGGATCCGGGTCGTCTTTGATACGTGCGCGATACTGGTCGATGTACTCCTTGGTGAATGGAGGGGCGCTAAGGTCGATGGCCTTGATCTTCTGCGTGCGAGGGTTGACAGAAGTCACTGTCTCGGATCTATTCATCCGAGGGCGAGACATCTCGAACTCTGGCTCCTCCTGAGGCGGTGGGCCCATTGAAGGGGCTGTCCGGAACGAGGAGGCGTTCGAGACGCCTCTCGTGAGGCTAGTCTGCGAGTCGTTGGGGTAACCCCCAGGACCAGGGGGGTACTGGCCAGGGGGTCCGAGGAACGCTTGATGCTGGCCCGGCGGGGGGCCATAGTTTTGTTGGGCATAGGGAGATGGCGACGGACCGGAGCGAGGGTAGGGCGGTTGGGCAGGACCAGGAGGGAGAAACTGGCCAGAAGGTCCCGGTCCTTGTCCCGGTCCTTGGGGATAGCCTCCATACATCGGCTGTCCAGGTGGGGGGGCAGCCCCGGGAGGAGGCGCCATTCCTAATACGTCCGAGGCGGCCGCGTAGAGATAGTTGAAGTCGCCCCCTTGAGGAGGAGGGCCATTGTACATGGGTTGTCCGTGTCCTTGCCAACTCCCAGGCGGAGGAGGGTAGCCACGGCCTGGCGGGGGACCTTGCTGATTCTGCTGGGCCACGGCAGGCTCCTCGGTGTACGAGTATAGGCTCACCACGTCGCCTTCTGGGTCGTGCCCTTCACTGTAGAAGCTGGTGCCACCGCTGCCACCGGAGTGGACGGAGGCGGAACGTCCGGTGTCCATTCGTGCTGGGGACCGCGACGCATCTGATCAGGGGATGTGGGAAGACCCATGGGAGGACCCATGCGCTGAGGCGACTGGATAGAATACATTGAGCCCATGGACATGGAAGTGCCTGTGCGAGAGATGGGGTCTCCAAGCGGAGGGCCATGGGGCTGGTTGCCGTGTTGCTCGAGGTACATGTTGCCGAACTGGTCGGCGAGCGCATTGGGATTGTAGTGTGAGGGGAGAGGAGGGACATGGTCGGTCTCGCCGTAGTTGTCTACCTGGGTGTTGATCGCGGGTACGGAATGGTTCTGGTGACGCATGAGAGGGGCATTTGCTGATAAGAGGTGGGACGGGACGAGGGCGATTGGGAATGCGGTTAGGACAGTGGGAAGTGGGACGAGGAGCTAGCTCACAGTGATCATTATGGACGCCGTCAAGATCTTCATAAGGCGGAGCGTCGTAGTCGGGTGGGAATGTGTTCGCGCGAAGGGGGCGTGGTCCCCGCTGTCGGGGGCAAGGCCCTGGCGACGGGATGCGAGCAGTCCAGGGGCAGGCTGGAGCCCGTCGACCTCGGCGTCGGCCATGGGATCGCGAGACCGGGGACGCGTGGGGCGGGTGCGGGCAAAGGAGGAAGAGCGGGGAGGGGCGGGGGACGGGGGAGAGGGCCGGATGCAGGCTGAATGCAGGGCGAGGACGAGGACGACAGCAGGACGGCGCTCGCCGGGAAGCCCGTGCTCCGCCACCGGGGACGCCGACTGTCGTTCATTAGCGAACGCAGACGTCCATCAGCGACTGCTAGTACACAGACGGCGTCCATTAGCGGCTGCTAGTACATAGTGATTAATGCCACAGAGGCAATAATGATATTCCATCGTCCGAAAGTCCTCTCAGCACCCGCCGTCCACCGCCATCGCACTCGTCCCTCCGCCGTCCGCCTCTGCCGTCCCGTTCGTGCTGCCTGTCTCCGCCACCGCAGGTGGTTCGGGGGCAGCGTCCCCCAGCTCCACGTCCTCTCCCTCCGTCTTCAGCACCGTGCGCGGGGTCGACGTTCCGCTCGCGCTCGCGCTCGTCCACGTCCACTCCTCCAGCACCCTTTCCACCCGTTGCCTTTCCAGCCCTCTCGCCGTCCGCCGCACCTTGACGATCACCTCCCGCTGTCGCTCCACCTGCGCATCCTCGCCATCCGGACCATCCGCCACCGCCTCCCAGCTCGCCCACGCATCTGTCCACTGCGATGTCCCCGGCTTCGGTCGCGGTGCCCGGGCGAGCGCGCTCTCCTTCTCCGGCTTCTGCTCCTCCACCTTCTCCCATCCTGGCCGCTTGAAGTTCCGGAACAACTCCGATCCATCCTCGCTCGCGTCCACGCCCGTCCGCTTTCGCTTGTGCGACGCGCCGTTGGCAGACGTGTCCCCGTTCACCGCCGTCTTCGTCCTCCGGTGACCTCGGCTATCGTCATCGCTAGCGTATCCAGCCGCGTGTCGCGCCCTCCACCGCAGCTCGCGAGCCACAGCGTGTGGATCTTTGATCCGGTCTCCTGGCACTTCCTCCTTCGCCTGTCGTTTCGCCGCGTCCGTGCCCCGCTCCATCGTCCGAGTCTCTTGGACGAGGAACTCCGCGATGGCCTCGATTCCTTCCAGCACTGGCGGCGGGAACTCCTCTTTCGCCTTCAGGTCGCGGATGTACTTTTCAGCTGCGTACCAGCATAGCCTTCGACGTCGCTGTCAATAGCAGCCACTAGTGGAGCGAGGAAACAGACCGTACCGGGAGAATTGCGGGAACCTGAACTTCTTGGGCACATGGGTCGCGATCTCAATCTCGCGTACACGGAGTTCTATCAGGTAAAGTGTGAGCGCGATGATCAGGGATCAGACATTGCGTCTTACGCATTGGAACGTTGTACGAATGCAAGAAGTTGCCTCCGAAGACCAGGGTGTCTATTGGTGTGTACTGAAATGCCTGTCAACGTGTTGGCGTCCCTGTATGCAGCTCGGACTCACTACGGCATGAATCCAGCCAGTTGGGATGATCATGGTGTTGCCTGTGGTCAGTTCGACTTTGAAGACCTCGTCGCACATGTCGCCAAGCCAGGAATGGTTCTGAGCCTCGCTTCCTGACCATCGTTCATAAGCTGCCAAGTTTGCAGGTGTAGGGCGGATGAAGTAGAAGACCTGGATCGCGAAGTGAGCAAATGACTGACATAGCTACGCTGGTTCAATTACTCGTACCTTCTTCCCATGAAGTATGTGGTAGTACACCGACGACCCAGCGAAGTCAATATGCCAGTCCTAAAAGCAACGGCCATTAGGTATACTGCAGATAGACCGGAGCTACGGGCTACTCACAGTCCACGCCCCTGCGACGCCCATGAGACAGTAGAGCTGGACTTTGGGATAGGTGTGCCCGCGGCCCTTTTTCGTGCTCGGCCAGAACTTCTCGACCCAGTCGAGCTCGCGGACGATGCGGGGAGGCAAGATGCGGTCCGCCAGGTCCGTGCCCGAAACCTCGAGCGAGATCACGTTCCGGATTTTGTCCCGCTTGTCGGCCTCCGTGTTCCAATACTCCTGCCACTTGCCCAGCGTCCAGTGCACGTTCGACTGTGTTGCCACATCTGCGATTTCCCGACGACGACGTCAACGCTACGACATACGCTACAAACGCGCGCAGATCCACCCGCGCGCGACGGAAAGTACGCACCGATCACCTCAAGCGGATACTCCTCGCCCAACGCCTCCGCGACGTCGTCGACGGAGAAGCCCGTCGGGGCATCTTCATCCCGAGCCCCTCCTCCGTCTCGACCACGATGGGATCCTTCATCGCCTCCTCGTCGTTCTGCAGCCACTCGAGCCCGACGTCGGCGCCGGGCATGCGCTTGAACGGGTCCTTCTTGATCGGCTTGCCTTCCATCATCCGTAACCAGCGGCTGGGGTCCGCCTCCTGGCCTGCGTTGAGGCCGGCGTAGTCCCGCTGCTGCTTCTTGCGCGTCGACTTGCGCGCGGGAGGCTTCATCGTAATGACGCGGCTGGGGCCGCGGCGCGACACGGCTTGCAGAACCTACCGCGTCGTCACGGGGGGCGCGGAGACGAAAAGAAAAAAAGAGAGGACGCAAAGAGGGAGATTGGTGCGAGAGCGGAGACGGAAACCACCGGCAAGAGAGGGACAGTCACGCACCACATGTCCACCGCGTCCAGGTCGCCGTCGCCCGCGCACCGCCAGTGGAACCACGTCTTGCACGCGTCGCAGCGTACCCACTTCTCCTTGTTGGCGTCCTCGACCTGTGCGCCGGCCACGGCCTCGGGGCAGGCGGGGCAGCGTTCCTCCTGGGCCTCTTCTGCCTCCTCGACCTCCTCGCCGATTTCGTGGACCTGCGCGTCGTCATCGGTGGCGCCCGCCTGCTCGGGCGTCTTTTGGGGTTTGGCAGGCTTTCGACGGGTACGGGCCATGTGCGGGCGATGCGCCTGGGAGGTTCGCGTAACAAGGACAGAAGAAACAGGAAGCTCTGTGCGCGTGGCCACAGGCGAGAAGGCGTGTGGAGAGACACGACAGCGCAGCTCGCCCGTGCCGCCCGGGGGCGCTCCAGGCGCCGATCGCCTGAACAGGCACCCTGCCTCGAGCGGGCCTTGCCCTCTTCGCTCTCCCTCCAGGAATATTCTCGGTCTCGGACTCCCAGGCACTCATTCGCGCGGGACAGGTCGCTACTCTATTTTGGGTTCTCTAGTATTAAAAGCACTTACAGCCGGACGGTCCATGTCCTACTACAGATACAGTTGACTTCTGGTTTGCCTTCATGCGCATCACAACACTTCACTCACTTCTTCTCGCTCAGCTGGGCGACACCCGGAAGCACCTGCACCTCTCGTCAGTTCGTCGCCCTCTTTACACTCCACTCGTGTACTCACCTTGCCTTCCAGAAGCTCCAGGCTCGCACCTCCGCCAGTGCTGACGTGGCTGAGCTTGTCCTCGGCGCCGTAGTTGGCCACAACAGTCGCGGTGTCTCCACCGCCGACAATCACCGTCGCGCCATTTTGTGCCGCCTTGATGGTAGCATCCAGCAGAGCCTCCGAAGACGCGGCGAAAGCGGGGAACTCAAACACACCGGGCGGGCTTCCCCAGCGAGTCAATGCCCGAAGTTCCAAAGAGAATAACGCTCGAGAATTCACTCACCCGTTCCAGAGAATGGTCTTCGCCTCCAATACCGTTTCGCGGAAGAGCTCTCGGCTCTTCGGGCCGGCGTCGAGACCCATCCAGCCGTCAGGGATGCCTTCCGCGTCCGTGGCGCTACCCGTCTGTCCTCCAATCAGCCATGTTCGCCTTCAAACGTGCTGTCGCCAACCCACCGTTGCATTCTTGTCAAACTTGTCCGCAGTGATGTAGTCCACGGGGAAAACGACCTTGATGTTGCGGGCCTTGGCCTGCTCAACCAGCGCAGCCACCTTCTCGGAACCCGGCGCATCGAACAGGGACTGGCCAATCTGCGATCACACGATTGAGATTGCCAGAAGACGCGCCACATTCCACGGGCCGACATTACCTTGACGTTCTCGAGAGTCTTCTTGAAGGTGAACGCCATTCCGCCGCAGATGATCAGAGAGTTGACCTGGAAACGTGTGAGCATCTAATAACCGACGGTGAGCCCATTCGTCGTACCTTGTCCAGCATGTTCTCAATAAGCTGGATCTTGTCAGAAACCTTTGCGCCACCAAGGATGGCCAGGAACGGCCTCTCGGGGTGCTCCAAAGCCTTGGCGAAATAGTCGAGCTCCTTCTTCATGAGGAAGCCGGCCGCGCGCTGCTCGAGCAGCACACCGACCATGCTGGAGTGGGCGCGGTGGGCAGTGCCGAATGCGTCGTTGACGTAGACATCGCCGAGCTTGGTGAGGCCCTCGCGGAACTCGGTGACCTTGGCGGGGTCGGCCTTGGTCTTCTTGCCTTCCTTGTCCTTGCTCGAACCCTCCTCCTCAATGTGGAAGCGAAGGTTCTCGAGCAGGATCACCGACCCCTCAGGAGCCTCGGCGACGGCCTTCTCGACATCGGGACCGACACATTCGTTGACAAAGAGCACAGACTTGCCGAGGTGCTTCTCGAGCTCGTGGGAGACGGGCTCAAGGGAGTACTTCGCGTTGGGCTTGCCGTCGGGGCGGCCGAGATGGGACATCAGGATGACCTTGGACGCGCCTGGCGGTGGGATCAGGGCTTGAGCACGCGCCAGAAGAGATGAGACAGACCGTTGTCGATAGCATACTTGATCGTAGGGAGCGCAGCGACGATACGCTAAAAACACAGGCGTCGGTCGAGAGCGGGCTTTGCGCGAAGGGGAGGACGCACGGCGGGGTTAGTGACCTTGCCATCGGCCATGGGGACATTGAAGTCGACGCGGATCAGGACGCGCTTGCCCTTGAGGTCGAGGTCGGTGATGGAGAGCTTGTTGGAGAGCGACATGGTGCGTGGGTGCAGGGGAGATCGATGGCAGGACGCGGTGGGGACTCGGGAGGGGATGGGTTGGGGAGCTTATATCGCCCGCGCGATGAAGTCACTCGGCACTCGCCGCCCGCGCCTGCGATGGCCGGTCCGCGCCTCGGCTACTCTCGTCGCCCTCCTCTCTCTCCTCCCTCCTCTCACGCCGTGCCATGGCTGACAATCCGTCTCCAGACCAGTCTGCTTCCAACTCGCTCGGCCTGGACATCGAGGCTCCCGCGCCCAAGGGCGCTCCTGATGCATCCAAGGCCGCGGAACCTGCGCATAACGCCCCTTCGGACGACTCACCGAAGTCTCCAGAGGATGCTTCGGACAGCAGGGGCGACGGGGAGAATGGCTCCAAGGAACCCAAGGAAAGAAAAAGCCATATGTGAACCCCGATCGCGTCAAGACGGGCGGCCAGCGAGTGCGCACTCGACACGCTCTGTCGCCATACGCGTCGCGTTGATGAGCTTGTGCAGGAAAAGCCCAGCGAAGAGGAGCTGGCAGAGCGCATGACGCGCATTCGCGAGCAGAACGAGAAGATCAAACAGCGGCGTGCGGTATGTGTGCTAAACCTCACTTGCGCGTATCTCGCTGATGGGGGCGAGTCAGGATGTACAAGCAGATGAAGACGAGTACAAGAAGAAGCAGGAAGTGGAACGCGCCAAGATGGCGAAACAGAAGAGGGTGCAAGAGAGTGTGGACAAGGCCCGCGAGCAAAATGCTCGCCGTAAGATGGATAAGGTGCGTGGTCACATCCTCTTCAAACATAACACGCATACATAACATGCTATCTTACTCAGGTCCAAAGTCGCGAATGGGACTCTGGGAAGCCTTCGCGCAGTGAGTGGAACAAGGGCAAGAAGCCTGAAGAGGGCGAAGATGCGGAGAAGAAGCCGCAAGCGTCCATCGGCATCCGAGGCGCAGTGCGGGGAGGTGGCCGCGGCGGAGGCGGGGGGCGTGGTCGGGGCGTGGGGGCGGGGTGCCCTCGCCTGGAGCAGACAAGAGCGAAAAGAAAGACCCATCCCCCGCTGCTCCTGCGGCAGCAACGCCGGCGCCGGCGGAGAGTGTTCCTGCAAACTCGTAGTAAATGATACCCTTGTGCTGTGTATGATAATGCTTTGCTGTATGTTCGGGATGATGTCATTAATGCTATCGAAATCGTTTCTTGCTCCTCTCCAAGCTCGAGTGCGGCGGCTGGTCTCTTCCTTGCCTCCCTGTACTGGGCTAACCTTCGGTCCGCTGGTCCTGCTCCGGCCCGGCCGATCTGTCCCACTCGATTTTCGGAAGCGCGCGTGGCGAGCGAGTGTCGCGTCCTCCGACCTGCTTGAGCAGTTCCGTCCACTGCCGGGACAACTCAGCCTTACATTCTCGCCGACCGGTCACTGTCAACCGCCATGGGTCGGGGCGTTCTCTTAACCTCGAACCTTCCTCAACTCCAAAACCTGATCAAGCGTGACCCACCCGCATACAAGGAGGAGTTCTTGCAGCAGTGGAACCACTACAACAGCATCCGTCAGATATTCCAGATAAACCCGGACGAAAATGCTCAGCACTTCAGAGAACTCGTCTCCTTCATGGCGCAGGCGGGTGGTCAGCCCCACCCTCACCGACCATTACATTCTGATTCCGTGCGCAGGTCGCCCAGTGTTACCCGAAGGAGACCTCCGAGCTCCCCACCCAGATCTCAGCCCTGTTGCTAGAAAGCTACGGCTCGCTTTCTCCAGATACCCGCAAGTCTCTCGTCCAGACCCTGGTCATGCTGCGCAATAAGGATGTCATTACCTCCATAACGTTCGTAATGGCGTTCGTCTTGTCTTCATGGCTAGAGCTTCTTCTTCAGGCTACTGCAAACTCTGTTCCCCCTCCTGCCCCGCACGACTTCGTCCACCCTGCGGGCCTTCATCCGAAGGACTATCCTGTCAGACATCCGCACTGCAAACCTCCGGAGCAAAAACCACAAATTGAACCGTGCCGTACAAGCCATGCTTTTCGGCATGATTGAACGTGGGATGGACGGCGAGGTCGTCGGAGACAAGGGCAAGCTCAGGGCCGCTGTGGGATCTTCCACGGCTTCGAGCAATGGCGAGGAAGCCATGTGGGCAGTTGTTTTGACCAAGGAGCTGTGGAGGAAGGGCATTTGGTACGTCGCGTCTATGAAATTTTACACAAGTTATATATCTCTGGATACAGGAACGATGCCAAGACCGTATCCATTATCGCGCTGGGATGCTTCCATCCAGTGGCGAAAGTCCAGAGCGCTTCGTTGCACTTCTTCCTCGGAAGTGACGAAGAGAAGGAAGACAGCGATGACGAAGAGGACGAGGTGAGCAGCCATGTTAGTTGGGGTTGCCCATGTGGCTGAGATGCTGTTTCTTCAAGCTTCCGAATGTGAAGGCACTCCAGCATCGTCAAAACATCAACAAGAAGACCCGCAGTGGCGCAAAGATGATGCAGAAGACCGTCAAGTCTGTCAAGATGGTATGCACGTCCGTCCCCACGGCTTAAGCCTACCCTGACACCCCACTAGAAAAGGAAGAAGAGGGCCGAAGCCGAGAACACCAACTTCCCTGCCATCCAGCTTCTCAACGACCCTCAGACCTTCGGCGAGAAGCTTTATGACATGCTCAACAAGTACGACAAGAGGTACTCTCTCGATCACAAGATCCTCATCATGCAGCTCCTCTCCCGCGTCATGGGCGGCCACAGGCTCTGCGTGCTCGGCTTCTACACCTACATCATGAAGTACCTCACCTACCACCAGCTCCGCATCCCTGCCATCCTCGTCGCCCTCGCCCAGTCCGTGCACGAGTTCACCCCGCCCGACGCCCTCACGCCCGTCGTGCGCAAGATCGCCCAGGAGTTCGTCCACCCCGGCGTCGGCAGCGAGGTCATCGCCGCCGGCATCAACTCCATCCGCGAGGTCTGCCGTCGGCAGCCGTGGGCGATGGAGGAGGAGCTCCTCGGCGACCTCGTCGACTACCGCAAGAGCCGCGACAAGGCCGTCACCGCCGCGGCGCGCGGCATCCTCCAGCTCTTCCGCGAGGTCAACCCGGGGATGCTCAAGCGCAGGGAGCGCGGGAAGGAGGCGGCGATGGGCATGGCGTCCGGCTCCCAGCCGCTTCCGTTCGGCCATAGTGCGGAGGCCGCGGTCGACATCGAGGGCCTAACGGTACGACACTTCAGTAGGGGTTTTGCGGTCACTGCTGAACGATCGCCGCTCTAGCTCCTGGAAGATCATCTTGAAAAACTTCGGGATGAGGACGGAGCTGCGCCGGAAGGTGAAGAAGATGACGCGGCTGCTTGGGAGGGCTGGGACGTCGAAACCGACTCAGAGGAGGAGTCTTCTGACGGTTGGTTAAGTGTCGACTCAGACAGCGACTCGGACCTCGAGATCAGCGACAGCGAGGACGAGGGCGGAGGCAAGAAAAAGAAGGACAAAGGCAAGGGAAAGAGGAAAGCCGCCGAGGCAGCAGAAGGTGATGAAGCAGACGATGACAAGCCCGAGGGGGCTATGGAGGAGGCGGTAAAGCGCATATCCACCATGGCCACTACCAAAGTAAGCTCATTGTTGACGCTTGAGCGCTCGACTGCTAATCACTTGCAGATTCTTACGCCCGCCGACTTCGCCCTGCTCAACGACCTCCGCATCAAAGCGGCGACCGACGCCGTCGAGAGGGGTGGCGGTAATGCGGCAAAGCGCAAACTGGCCACCCTGGAGTCGCAGAAGAAGTCGTTGCTCGCATCCTCGGACGGCAACCTCGCTGCGACGTTTATCTCCGAAAACGATATCCTCGGCCCACGCAAGAAGGCGAAGGCGGATTACGCCGAACGCATGGCGTCGATCGAGAAGGGCCGAGAGGGCCGCGAGAAGTTCGCCTCAATGAAGGGCAAGAAGAACAAGGCAGCTCCTAGCTCATCGACGAATCGGGAAAAGGCGCGCAACAAGCCACTCATGATGATCCTCGCGAGTGGTGCGGTGCGAGGCAAGAAGAAAGCGTCACTGCGGGAAAAGCAACAGAAGCTTCGTGCACATATCAACCGCGCCAAAAAAGCTCATCACTAACTGTTCTATTTCCGAGATCTGGTTTACATGTGGCGCTTGTATACTACTGTCTACCTGGGATGTATCAACGACTTCCACCCTGATATATGCGCTCACTGCGCAAGGTAGTGGACGTCGGAAAGACTCCTCAACCTCTGAGCAGCGTCTTCGGGTGTGAGATCGCGCTGAGGCTCAGACATGAGCTCAAATCTGTCAAAGGGGTAATGCGTTAGAGAGGAAGCTGAGTCAAAATACACAGGGCTCACCCGGCCAAGAATTTGCGGACTGTCGCGCTACGCAAGAGGGGCGGAGAGAAATGCAGGTGAAGATGAGCTATGTTCTCCTCGTCCTCGTCCTCAGGGATTGTGTCGGACGTCGCTGGGATTGGACGCTGGTGAATCCCCATGGAGTACGCGAAAGAGCACGAGAAGAGGTTGTCATAGCGAATGGTAACTTGCGACAAGATTCGCGCGAACGACGTCTTCTCTTCCGGAGTAAGGTGCAAGATTGAAGGAATGTGGCGCTTGTAAGGCAACACTGTAAAAACATGAGCGAGGACTCCAAGCCGACAAGGACTTCTTCCACATACGAAGAATTTCGAACGGCCAAATCGCCCACCAAGGGACAACGGCGACAAAGTGGTCGTTTTGGACAACAACGCGCCCTTCATTCCCGGCCAAAGTGACCTCAAAATGCACGTAGTCGCACAGAAGGCAAGAACGACCGAGGGGACCCCGGGGCGCATCGGACGGGGGAGTGGAGGAAGCGTATTTCCTGAGGCTTTCCAGCTCTGTGGCTGGGATGTGAGGCACCTTGGACGTGGACCATGCTTGGCCGTGCGGATGCGGGTTGGAGCAGCCCATCATGGCTCCTTTGTTCTGTGCGGCGGTGAGACGAGTACGGATGCGATGGGGGCAAACATACCTCGAAAATCTGCACATGTTCGATTCCTTCCTGTGAGCCACGCTTCTTGTACACAGTGCACCAGGTGTCGATGATACGTTCAATATCGGGCAACGGGAGCCTGGGGAGCGTCAAGTCATGGCGGGGGTGGAAACAGATGACATCGCAGCCTCCCGAGACAGGTTCGGTGGTGAGGAGGGGATGAGGGGCCGGAGGGGCGGTTGGTCCTGGGGGCGGAAGGACGGCAGCAAAATCATTCTCAAAGACCATGGTGTTCTCGTACTTGTCGTTGAGGAGACCTCCGGCGCGAGTGTTGCCGGGACAGAGGTAGCAGGCGGGATCATACTCGAGCAGCATGGCCGTCGGGATGGGCTCTGTCTGGCCTAGCCATGGACGCTTGCTGCGATGGGGCGCGACGATGACATGCTCTCCGGTGAGCGGGTTGACTGGGGGACATGGTAAGTAAATGCAGGGAGGCTGAGATCGGAGCGGGACGACACGAACCCCTGCGGTGTGGATGGCTAGTCGGGTCGAAAGGCTCGGCCATGGTGGGATGAGAGAGGAGACGATGGGACCGCCGATCGGCTGGTCGGGCTCATGGTTGCAGCTGCGAGCTTTCTCCAGCACTCCCACTCAGGGTGTGCAGTGACCTCGCCCCGGCAGACTCCGGCCCGTATGACCGTCCCGGTACCCGCCGGCGTCTCCTCGAGTCCTCGCCGACAAGTTCGTGCTCCAGCGGCCACAGCGCCTTAAGTCCTCCCACTCCCTCACCTTTCACCATGTCCGAACCAGCATACAAGCGCGCCCGCGTCAAGCGCTCTCCCTCCCCCGTCTACAAACTCGACGATGAAGATGACTCCTACGAACCGTATGTTCCCGTCGCTCAGAGGCGTCAAGCAAAACTCGCGAAGCTGACCTCTTGGGGCGCAAACACCGAAAAGGACCAGGCGAAGCGGCTCCAAGAAGAGCTGGATGAGCGAGACGACGAGGAGCGCGAGGAGGAGCGGCGCCGCGAGAAGACCCGCAAGGAGCGCACCCTGCTGATGGAGGCACAAGAGGTCCATGACCGCAAAGCTGCTGAAGGTCCGCACCCATGTCTCTCCACCCGCATCCTTGGACTCAGTGTACGTTAGACGCGAAGAAGACAACAGCGGAGAAGGCAGAGGAGGCAGATGCCGAGATTCTCGCAGCCATTGCAGCCCGGAGGAAGCTCGCTTCGGACCTGGAGTTGGCCAAGGGTGTTCTATATACCGAGCCTATGAAGACGTCGTGCGTACCGCGGCCTCATCGGACCACAGTCATACGTTAATCTTTGGCCCTTAGATGGCGACCTCCCCGATTCGTGCGGGAACGGACACCAGAGGAGAACCACAGTATATGGGAAAAGCACCACATCATTGTCGAAGGCGAAGAAGTTCCACCACCCATCGACAATTTCACGGACATGAAAATCCCAGACCCGCTCGTCAAGTTCCTCAAGTCAAAGCGGATCCTTAAACCCACCCCCATCCAGCTACAAGGCATTCCCACTGCGTAGGTGCATCGAACCCTCATTGAGCGCCATCTGACAACCGACCAGGTTTGCTGGACGTGACATGATTGGCATTGCGTTCACCGGTTCAGGAAAGACTCTAGCATTCTGTTTGCCGCTTATTATGGTTGCTTTGGAGGAAGAGGTCCGACTGCCATTCATCCGCGGGGAGGGGCCGGTCGGCATCATCCTCTGTCCTTCCCGCGAATTGGCCACACAAACGTACGAGAACGTTCTGACGTGGACTGCCGCACTGGCGAAAGACGGTAAGTACCCCCAGCTCAACAGCCTTCTGTGCATCGGTGGTATCTCCATGGGCGACCAGAGCCACGTCCTCGCCAAGGGCCTCCACATCGTAGTTGCCACGCCTGGACGACTCATCGACATGCTGGAGAAAAAGCGCTTCACCTTCGACAACTGCAAGTACCTTTGCATGGACGAAGCGGACCGTATGATCGACTTGGGTTTCGAAGACGACGTGCGGAATATCATGAGCTTCTTCAAGGTGCGTCCGTCCTGCTCTGAGCTCTCCATGCATCTTCTGAAACCAACGTCCTGCAGCGGCAAAGACAAACGCTCTTGTTTTCCGCGACGATGCCGCGGAAAATTCAAGACTTTGCGCAACAGTCGCTCGTCAAACCTGTGCTCGTGAATGTGGGTCGCGCGGGAGCCGCCAACCTGGACGTCTTGCAGGTGGTCGAGTACGTCAAGCAGGAGGCCAAGATGGTGTACCTGTTGGAATGTCTGCAGAAGACACCGCCCCCTGTCATCATTTTCAGCGAAAACAAGAACGAGGTTGATGGTGAGTCTGCTCCATGGGCCGGTGAAACATGGTCTCAAGGTTCTCTAGACATCCAGGAATATCTCCTGCTCAAAGGCGTCGAAGCTGTTGCCATCCACGGGTCTAAAAGTATGTTGCCACCATCCTGTAGTGGACTGTCAAGCTTACGTGCCGCCCTCCACAGCTCAGGAAGAGCGTCAATACGCGATCAAGTCCTTCAAGTCAGGCGCTAAGGATGTTATGGTTGCATCTGGCGTTGCGTCCAAGGGTCTGGACTTCAACGACATCCAGCATGTCATCATCTTCTCTATGCCCAAAGAGATCGAAGACTACGTGCATCAGATCGGTCGTACGGGCCGTAGCGGCAAGACCGGTATCGCGACCACGTTCGTGAACATGAATACCCCCGAGCAGACGCTTCTTGACCTCAAGTACCTCCTCATGGAGGCTGGCCAAAAGTAAGTGATCAGCCTTCTGTCAGGGTATTGGCCACTGACTTATCGCCACAGAGTGCCACCATTCTTGCAGAGCATCGAGGATCCTCGTGCTGCTCAGGGCGGCTCGCTCAAGGGTTGTCCCGTTTGCGGCGGTCTTGGCCATGGTATCTCCAACTGCCCCAAGCTCGAAGACGCGCAGCGGAGGCAAATGGCCTCACACCGGACTTCGGACGACAGGGGATATTGAGCGGCCCATCTCCCTCTCTCGCTGGTCCTCGACACACTTGCGAGCATCGTCGGCATCCGTTCCATCCTCTACGTGTACAACATACATTTTATCACAACTTCTGCGTCATCATAGCCATCACTCGCATGCGCCAGAATCAAAGCTTCGGCGCGTCGATGAAGGAGACCCCCTGTGGGTCACGGTAAGCACAAGACTGAGGCATCAGGTTCGTGCAAACGGACCTTGTCAATGTTGGTCGTGAGGTCGCCGAGTGCGGTCTGAATGAGACTTGTCTCATACTCTGAGAGCTTGCCAAGAGGCTTGATGGCGACCACGCCCTCAGGCTAAAGAGAACACTCGTGAGCGCGAACGATACGGTAAGGATGAACGATGATCACTGACCCCGAGCTCGACAGGTGCAGAGAAGAACTGAAGGTCGCGGCCGATCTCCTTCTTGATGACTTCACCGCCAGCCACGTCGGCAGTCAAGTGGACGAAGGTGGGGGCGACGATGCCCTTCTCGCCCTTGACGGCGCGGATAAGCTTCTCCGCGAAGTCAGCACCGGCCTGCGCCATGGAGAGCGTCGCGGAACCCGCGCCATCCTTGGCCTTGACAACCTCGTCGCCACCGAACTGGATGCGGTTCGTCAGCGTCTCGATGTCTCCCTGGGCGATTCCGGAAGGAAGAGGGTGGGACGACTGCGAGAGGAGTGGGACGATCTGTTGGAAGGATGGTTATCAACCAAAACGATTCCATTCGCGGGCGGGTGTAGACTTGCCGTAACACCGCTGTGGCCGCCGACGACCGGGACAACGATCTTGGGTGCGAGGGAGAGGTCGCCAAGAATCTCAGCGACAAACGTGGAAGCGCGGACGACATCTAGAGTGGTGACACCAAAGATCCTGGGGGGCGGACGAATCAGGGACGATGCATTGGGTGAGTGCGTGTTTGCGATGTGCTACGCACCGCTTGGGGTCGAAGACACCGTGCTTCTTGAACACCTCGGCAACGATAGGGACCGTTGAGTTGACAGGGTTAGAGATGACAAGGACGAATGCCTTGGGGGCCGTGGTAGCAATACCGGTAGCGAGGTCACGAACGATGCCTGCGTTGATCTACAAGCAGTCAGCAGGTAAAACAAGTGTGTTTCACGGTGCGCCTTGACTGACCTTGAACAGGTCATCTCTGAGCGCACGAAGAATCAATATGCGGATGGTACGATCAGGAGACGAGGCCATACCTGGTCATCTAGGCGCGAATGTGAGCATAAGGTAGTGCAGACGTATTGAAAAACATACTCCAGGCTTCCTGGGCACGCCAGCGGGGATCACGACCACCTCAGCGCCGGCAAGAGCCTTCTTGAGACCATCATCGGGAGGGAGGAAGCCTTGGACCTTGGCGGGGGTGTTGATGTGGGAGAGGTCGGCGGCGACTCCGGGGGTGTTGACAATATCGAAGAGCGAAAGCTGTACTGCGGTAAGGATGCGAGACTTCAAAATGGCTATATGCGACCTGCCTGGGTGACCAAGGGGTTGTTCTTGAGAAGGAGAGACAAGGGCTGGCCAATTCCGCCTGATCACGGCCGATGAGTTTATGGGCGGAAGAACGAGCGGATGTAGAGACTGGCCCGCGGCACCGAGAACGACTGCCTTGACCATTGTGCAGGAGGGTGCGATGGAGGGTGGATAGGGGAGATGGAGGGCAGGAGAGAACTGAGGAGGACGGACCTCTGGACCGATCGCGCAGGTATATCTCCGCACACGTGATCGCTCCCCAAGGTGATCGCGATTCGCGGCCCGTCTTCCCGCGTCGCCTCCGGCCTCCCGCTGCACAGCACACGCCAGGCTCCTCCCCGCGCTGCCAGGCTGTACACCCAGATGCTCCTCGCCGCCCGACTCTGCTCTCCTCGCCTCCTCTACTATCTCCCCTACACCTTCCGCTCGCTCTACACTTCCACCTTTTCGTGCACCATGCCGGACCCCAAGGTCATCGCCGTCCACGACCTCCCCACCGCAGACGCAAAGTAAGCATCCGCTGATGTTTGCCGGTATTGCCGCTCACGGGGCGCCGCCTCCCGCCTCTCGACGTTTTCAGGTGGGTCAAACTCAAAAAGTGCACCTGGCAGGATCCGGACGGCACAGAGGCATGTCCGCCGTTCCCCTCCGGTGTTCTCTTCCCCTGACCGCAGTCCTTCTAGAGGCTCTGGGAGTACGCCGAACGACCGACGCGGTCTGCAGGGGGCATAGACGGTGTGTTTCGTGTAGGGCCCCCAGCCACACCATACCGACATGCACATCGACAGCCGTTGCCATTCTTGCACTCCTCCGTTCGCAATCAGGTGCATTTGCGCCCTCCACGGTCATCATTGAGCAGTTCCGCCCGCCCGTGGAACGCTTTGTGGTCGGTTAGTTTTGAGGCTCGTGATTGTCCGTACTCGTGCTTACTCCGTTCAGAGCTCCCTGCAGGCATGCCGTTTACTTTCCGTCGGCCGAACTTCGGCCTCCTAACATGCCCCTGCCAGGTCTAATTGATAAATCCGAGAGCCCAGAGCAAGCCGCGATCCGTGAGCTCGAGGAAGAGACTGGGCTCAAGGCATCGGCAGTCATCGGCTCGACTCCGGTGATGGTGTGCGACCCTGGTAAGTACCCAAGTATCGTGTGCGGCGGGTTTATCTACGAAAGCATACAGGCATGACGAATGCCAACATGAAGTTGGTGACAATCGAAGTATCTTTCCCTGACAAGCTGGAGATGGCACCTCAGAAGCTGGAACCCGGCGAGTATATTGTTGTGCGCGTCGTTGAGCTCTCCAAGCTGGGAGAAGTGCTGAGAGGTATGCTCGTTGTTCATCAACGGTTGCTTGTGGCATCGCTCACACCCACCACCCACCATCCAAGCATATGACAAGGACGTGAGATCATTTCCTTTCAAATTTTTATCTTCAGTCTCTCAGGCTCGCTATTGCAGAAATTCGTCGTTGATGCGCGGCTTGAGCATCTCGCGTCCGGTTACGAGCTTGCAGAGAAACTCCGCCATTAGTTCGGCAGGCGTTGTAAATGTACGATACGGCAGTGACTATGGAGGTACCGCGGCCTCTAGGTGAGTGTTATGTGATCATTGTTACTGTGGACTGCTAGGCTAGGATCCCGTCCTCGCACAATATCAGTCTCGGAAACAACAATTTCTGCGTCATCGAGACCCGGGTCTTTAAGGTTCCAAGGTTTGAAGCAGCACAACACGCCCCTGAGCGCTGAGCACCGAGCAGTGCGACGTTCAGTGTATGCCGTTTACATCGCATCTGGTGTTGCGGCACTGCTGGAGGGGCTGAAGTCACCAACCTCCTCCTCCTCCTCCACCAGCTCAGCCTTACTTCCAGCAAAGTTCTTTTGGGATGCCTGTAGGTTCATGGCAAGCGACCCATGTGGTGCGACCCTTCTGAGTACTGCATGGTGGACCCGACCTGGGATCCAATGGTATCCGCAGATACCCCAACTAGTAGAACAACAGGCATCTGGATGCGTCGAGGCAGTGTGCGGCATCGTGAGCGCGATGCTGTCCATTGTCCACGTATGGGATGGGATTTCATTCTTCTTCCTGGCTGTTGGGCTTCCGTGTGGTCTAATGGGTTTGCGAGGAACACTGCTGGAGACGTTGATGGGCGCATGTCCCTCTTGCGCGACGCCAGTCCGGCGCGCAATGCAGTGCAACTTCGAGAACGGTCTAATGAGCGTACGGCACTCCAGGCAGTGCATCCGCGAGTGATTCTCCTTCTCGTGGACAATATGGTGGGCTCCGTGGGAGAAGCTCGAATCTCTGTCGAGGAAAGCGCCAAGGCAGTACTTCGCCGGGGCTGTTCTATTAGGGTTCAGACCTTGAACCGCGCGGTCTGTGCACATCTCTCTTCTGTGCGGAACTTTCTTGCTCGGAGCCGGGGCAGAGGACGGACATGCGCGGGTTCTGCCACACATAGACGCATCCCTCGAGTCAACCATGTGTCCTTGCACCTTGACACCGCCTCATCCACCGTCCTCTATTAAGTGCCCGACATCCGTCATGTCCTGCACCAAACCCTCAGATACCCAACATCTTTGATACTCCCGCACCCCCATCGCGGTAAGTCGCTCATTCTGCTGCATATTGGATTTCCTGACATGTTCACGACTTCAGACAATGTCTTCTTCCCTCACGTCCGCACCGTTCGCTTCGTCTGCACTCCTCGGCTTCGTCGGCGGTGATCAGACTGCGACTGCTCTCTACCTCACTCACATCGCTGGACGTCAGCGGATCCCGACTCTTGTCAACTCCCCCGGATCCTACTTCGCCGCCCGCGCTCTCGCCGTCCTCCACAAGGCCCGCGTCTGGGATGGCCTCCATCCCGGTGTCAGTGTGGACCCCTGTTCTCTTGCCAGCCCCAGCACTACTCCGGGCCCCAAGTTCATTGCCAGCGTCTCTGGCACCATCCTCGACTCGACAGGCCCCATCGCCCAGGAGCTGCTCGAACACACCAGATCTCTCTCCGCCCAGACAGTTTCCGGTCGCCGCACCACGCCACTCGCCGTGACCATCGTCGAACTACCCGACGCCCCCCACTCCGAGCTGCACCCCACCGCCAGAATATCCGCTCCAGTCTTCCTCCCCATACTCGCGAGCGCTGCTGCAGCGACCTTCTGCGGCCTAACCAGCGACTACACCACCCTCGCTGCCATCGCGTTCGGCATGCTCTGCAGCGCCGGCGCCTCGCGCGCCCTCCACGCCGGAGACCTCACCTTCACCCGCCCGCTCTCTACCCCCGGCGCGACCGTCGGCGACGGCTACCTCGAGACCGGGAACGAGTTCATCGTCCTCCGCGGCTCCGAGACCGCCGTCGCCGCCGTCACCCGCGGGCAGATGACCCTCCGCTTCCGCTCCGAGTGCACCCACCGCTCCCTCGCGTTCGCCGCGCTTCTCCTGGGCACCCAATGCGTCGCGCAACTCCTCCTCCTCCCGCTCGGCACCCTCCTCGGCCAGCTCGCCTTCCTGCTCGCCACCGCCGCCGCCTGGCTCTACCACGCGCACGTCGCCCGCCAGGCGCCCGCCGCCTGGCGCCGCCTCGTGCTCGAGGACGTGCTCTCCGCGCCGGCGATGGCCCGCTACAGCGTCGGCACGCGCACCGCCGCCGCGGTCGTGCTCATGCGCCTCCTCCGCCCCGCGGACGTCGAGGAGCAGCTCGCCCGCCTCCTGCCCAACAACACGCCCGTCTGGAAGCTCTGGCGCGAGACCGTCGCGCAGCGCCTCCGGAGCGGGAAGCCGGCCTTTGTCGGCGCGGACGTGCCCGTGCCCGTGCCCGCGACGTTCGACATGAACGAGCGGAGGCTGTTCCACACGCTGCTCGCCGACGCGCAGTGCGCGGTGGACGCCTTCAGCGGCTCGTACAAGCTGTGAACATTGGGACTTCTGGTGAGCGACCGCCCGTTCCCGTCTTGGTAGAAAGTGCTCACCCTTTTCAGCAGCAATTAACCATCGAATCGAAGAAACTCCTCAATGCGGCTGCTCTTGTTTCGGCCTTACGATACCCTTGACATGTAATCTCAAATCTCCGTTTGCATCCCGGTTGTCACCTATTTATCCCTAGAGATGTTGTATCGTACACTCCGGCTTGCGAAGACACGTGCCCCCTTGTATTACGAAACTAGTCAGAAATCTCTGTAGCGATGGCCTTCTACATCTTGCAATGTTGTGACCCTTTTCACGCGATGGTTTGGGCTGCAAATCAGACTCGATCGGTCTCGTGCTCTGGCACTGGCCAGCGTCCAAGACGAATGATAGCACACGAACTAGAGAATAAACGTTGCCGTCCGCTGCTGGCAGCTGGTACACGCCCAGTCGTCCGGTATAACTCAGGATAACCTACAGCGGAAACATCTTACGACATCCACTGCAATGTCCCAGTGATATTTGACTGGAATTTCTCCACCTGACATCGGCGCCCATATATACAGTGTTATCTCGTTCGGATATCAGTTGATAGCCCTTGCAGTGTATGCCCATGTGACCCGCTTCGTATTCGACCCGCTTCGTGCGCTGCAGTAGCGGCGGATTTGGGCTCTGGCGGACAGCAAAAATTGTTGTCACAATTACTGACGGGATGGACATGTATGACATACAACTACAGGGCGCAGTCGTAATATAGCTACCATAGGAAGGACGCAGCAAACCGATCATCGACGGATCCATCGGATTGGTCGCAGAAAAGCATGGCAGAACGGGCCCGCACAACACAGAGAAGAAACACATGACTCACGAGACAAAGATATTTCGACCTTGATGCGGAAAAGAGGGTACACAAGACGAAGATCCAGAGGGGGAGTCCGATCCTGGTAGGGGGTCTGGCGGTTGAAACGGACGTCGGGACACCCCAGGAGCGAATGCACGACTGAGGGAAATACTGAGTCCGCGACCAAGAAAAAGCGGATGGATGAACATACCTTTGTAAGAGAAGTCGCGAGGGCAATCTTACTGTAGGGAAGAGGTGAATGGGAAGTGTGCTGGCAGGTAGTGGTCGAGAGTCAGGTACAAGTCCGAAGCGCCAACACTGGTGCGCTGTGACTCGCGCGCGCGTGTCGGTCAGCGCTTCGAACTTATGCTTGGCTCCCACCGCCACGTCTGCTGGCTGCAGCCTCCTCAGGCATCTCCTGGTGAGTGTGTAGAGTCCCTTGTTCACCTGCTTTCTGTGTCAGTTGACCTTCGCCACACCCCCACTTGTAGCTCAGTTCAAAATAACTGTGTTGCCCGCCGCCATCCGAGTGTCTTGGCTCTTGTCTGCCGCCCACGTCGTGGTCAACCGCTCACAGGCCCGCTGTTCCTCATATCCCTTAATGAATACAATTATATTAGTTTAGCGCGGAATGTCTAGTGAAGCAATGGCCATGATCCAACTCCCGACCTGTGTGAAGCCTGAAGGTCACCGCTCAATGTTGGAGTCCCAAAGGGGGCACCAGGTTGGTGTCACCGACATAACCCACCGGGCACGTAGGAGCAGCTTGACTATATCTGAACTGGAATATCCCAGGGATATTCTGCCAGCGTGGCTCCGGGTGTATCGCAGTGCCGATACCGTGGGGCTATCACTCGGATATGGAAGCGGTCCCTGCGCGATCCCGAGAGGATCAAATCCAGTCAATTTGTCCTAGGATAAAACGGTCGATTGGCCGTGTAAGTAATTGTTTGGCCACGGACTGTCGCCATGCGCAATTGATACCCGCCACGGCGCGCTCCGTCGAGACTCCAGGCAGAAGGACTTGTGCCCAGTGCCCATGCCCACCACGAGGTGGGTCCTATCAGAAGTTCAAACGAGTACAACGACACTGAAAATGGTGGTGTGCGGTCCAGGCCCTTTGTTTCCGAGCCGTCGGAGCTTTGAGAAGTGGATCTGGACGATGATAGCGATAGGCATCCAGGTTCCTCCAGGCGTATGGCAGTTTTGATGTATTCCGATTACCATGAGAACGTATAGACGGATCTCTCGGTTGAAGAAGGGCCATTATGACAGAAAGAGGGACAAAGGCGTAGAAAGAGGGAGTAAGTAATGGGCGGCAGACGCGGACCGTGGCGTTCATGACGCCCGCGCGCAGACGGAGCCAAGTGCGGCTTGCCTTCTGCTACCACGCCTCTCCCATCCAGCTCCTGCCCTGCCCAGTGTATGCGAAGCACGACCTCCCACTGCCCCGACATCCGCTCACACTTCTCTATACGCATTTCCACAGACGCTTTCATGAGGCTGTTCTCTCGTACACGGCAGCAAGCCCTCTTCAAAGCCGTTCACGCAGCAGCGCGTCAAGAAGCCTTCGACCATGAGGCCATTACCCTGACCCGTTAAGGCACCTTTTGGCATATACCCAGCCCTCCACAGCGCCCCCCGCTCGCAGTCTCTCGAGCCTTGCCTCCTCCCCTCACCGCGCTCTGACTCTCCCGGATCGCTTGATCCCCCTACCGCCTCCTCACCATCCCGCCATCGCCTCCGGCAATGACTCCTGCCATTCCTTTGGCAGACACCAACCTCAACCTAGACATATCAGGCGTCGCCGGTTTCTTTGGTGGCGATGTCGCCGTCTCCGCCATGGCTACCGTCCATGTCTACCCCGGCCGCAAATGGCTGGGGTGGTACAACACCCCTGGGAGCTACGAGATCGCCAAACGCTTTGGCATCCTAGGCAAGACGCGGTTCTGGGACGGGCTTTACCCTGGCGTCAATGTCGATCCCGCTGAACTATTCGAGCTCGATGGTGCCAAGGGCCCCAAGTACCGTGCCCTCCGTTCCGGCACCGTCATGAAGTCGACCGGCCACCTCGCCTACCTCTTCGCCCGTGAGTGCAAGGACATCTCGCGCAAGGAATGGTCCCCTCCCAAAGGCGCGCGGAAGACGAGCCCGGTGAACGTTACCATCGCCGACCTCGAGCACACTCCTCCCGAGACATGTCACCCCCGCATGTCCAAAGGCTCGACAATCACTGCCACGAGCCTCGTCGCCCTCATCCCCATTCTCGCCTGCATCGCCACCGCCATCCCGTGCGCCATCTTCAAAGACTGGACGTGCTTCTCCATGATCGTCTTTGGCATGCTCGTCAACGGAGTATCATGCTTCATCATCGGCAGTGGAGTCCTCACCTTCACACACCCCTTACCTGCCGAGGGCGCACCCCCGGCGGACGGCATTCTTGAGGACGGCGAGCAGATCATCATCCTCCGCGGCGCCGAAGGTGCCGTGAACCCGATCACCCGCGGCCGCTTCACGCTCAAGTACGCGTGCGAGCCCAACTACCACCCCATCGGCATCTCCTCCCTCCTCCTCACCGTACAATTCATCGTCCAGCTTGTCGCCGTCCCACAGGGCGAGATCTTCGGGCAAATCATGTTTCTCTCCTCCCTCGCCGTGTCCTGGATGTACAACTCCTACCTCTCCTCGCTCGACAAGGAGAGCATCCAGCGCCGGCTCCTGCACAGAGAAGTGCTCCAGAGCCCCCGCCTCCGCAAGTTCGAGCTCCCGACCCGGACGAGCATGACCGTCTTCGTCCTCCTCGTCCTCGCCGCGCGCGCGCACAAGGTCGATCGCGGCTCGCTCTGCTCCGTCCTCAACGACCTGCTCCCGAACGACACCGACCTGTGGCAGAACTGGAAGGACCGCATCCTGCACGAGATCCAGAACGGACTCCCGCACGGCCCCGGGCAGCTCCGCTTCGATAGCCCGCCGCGCGAGACAAACTCCGGCGCGGACGTGAAGGACGACGCGGATCTGCTCGAGCGGCTCTACGACGATGCGCGCCTCGCCCTGCAGGCGTTCGAGGCCGTCACGAGGTCAGTCCTCGCGTCTCCGTTTCCCTACTTCCGACGTCGCTCATCCCGTCATCGTCCGCAGAGATAACCCTCGCGATTCGCTCGGGGCTCGCTCGAGCACGACGCTCAAGGAGGACGCGTGTGATGTGGTGAGCTCGCTGACATGGTCTAGTCGGCAGCTCCCTAGTGACAGCATTGATACGCTCATCACCATGACCATCCGCTATCCGCTCATCCCCCCCTCGCTCCACGCTCACATCGCACATCGCAAGTCGTCGTTTGCTGTCCAGTTATGTGTACGCTCTGAAAGCACGCCGTTTACATGCACCACCGCCACCACCACCCACACAATTTGACCTCATCCGCATGTTTCTTGTATATCATAGCACACCCACTTGTACCAAGTATACCGCAATGCAATTAGATCTCGACCCTTGCACGTCACGCGCCCACCGAGGGATAGTTCCTATCAGGGCAACGTGCGAAGGAAGACATAGGCGACGCTGCCGGCGCAGAGTACAGAAAAAGGCAGGCCTACACCTACGGAGACGGGGACACCGCAGGCCGCGCTCAGAAGCCGTTCATCTGGTCGGCGGCGGCGACACCGTTGCCGAGGTTGACGTAGTCCATGAGCACGAAGCTGGGGTTGAAGCCGCCGCCGCTGAGCGGGCGGCAGCCGGCGGCGTTGGCGAGGACGGACGTCACGCCGTTCGTCGTCGACGCGGCGGCGGGGTCCGAGACGAGGATGCCGGTGTCGAGGATGTTGACGTCGAGGAAGTGGTTGAGGAGGTACATGTGGTCCGCGGTCGAGAGCGGGCCCGCGGAGCGGTCGACCGAGCACGGGAAGGTGTTGTCCGTGGAGTCGAACGGCGGCTCCCAGATCTGCACGCGCGAGCCAGGTGGTGAGGGGCCTGCCGCCGGGCATCCGAGCGCGGAGAGGGAGACGCACCATCTCAAACTCGGGGAGGATGTAGTTCACGTTCCCGTCCGCGCCGTCCGCGCCGGCGTCCATGAAGACGACGACGCGCTTGCCCGAGTCGATGAGCGCGCCGAGGGTGGGCCACTCGCCGCGGGCCATGGGGACGTGCGGGGGCACGTACGCGAGGGGCGCGATGCCGGACTGCTCGAACGCGGGGGCCCAGACGTCGGGGAGCGAGACGCCCTCGGGGTTCGTGAAGAGGAAGGTGACGACATCGTTCGGGTTCGCGTCCAGCCAGGACTTGACGGTCGCGAGGTACGCTACGTGCGTCGCGCGCAGGTGAGCGGGGACGGGCGAGCGAGCAGCAAGACGTACCCTCGACGGTGCCACCGTCAAAGAGGGTGCAGCCTGGCAGAGCGTGTGAGCATTGCGCGCGCACAGAGGGAGAGGTAGCGACGGACTGGTGTGGCAGAAGTGGAGCTGGCCATTGTTCCTTTTCGCAAGGGAAATAGGCAGGTTAAGACTGAGCGACGCGGGAGATCGGGATGGCTCACATATGAGATTGGGCCTGGAGCATGCGGATGCCAGAGTTGAGCTGGGTGGTGATGTCCACTCCTGGTCTCTTGCCACTGGATTGGGCGCGTTGGACGGGCAAGATGACACGTAAGAAGCGAAGACGTACGCGCGAAGGGGTTCTCGCTGAAGGCGTACGAATCATGGGCTGACGGCGGAGGTGTGAACGGATGAGGCGATGGGAAAGGGGAGAGAACGTACAGCCTGCAAAGGTGGTGTTGCCATAGCTCCTGTTGCAGAGCTCCGCATGACCGTTGCAAACAGTTGCGCTGCGTGGATTCTTCAGAGAGCAGGCGAGAGGGAAACGAGAGTAGACGGACCGCTTGTGGGGGATTACTGCAGCATACGCAGCAAGGGGTATAGAAAGGAGAGCGGCACAAGCAGCAGCAAAACGCATCTTGAACAACGTCAGGCGGGCAGAGGCGGAGGACGGGGAGCAGGGAGGGGCCGCTGAGACTCTGTCGGTGGGGCATGGATATTATATGGCTGGGAGAAGTAAGAAGAAGTGGTAGCCATGTGGGCAGAAGGGATGATCAGAAGGAAGCGAGGCACAGAGGAGGAGGCGACGCGCGGGGCTCAGAGTGAGCTATAGATGGTGCGGGTCGCGACCGTGGACGACCAACGTTTGCATCCGTCCACGGGGCCGAGCAGAGCGAAGCAAGAATACACATGGTCGTCGTGGTGGGAGACGCGGCGAACGTGGGTCCACGCGCTGGATTCGGTGGAGAAGAAGGCGTGTAAACGAGCGAGAACGATATGTCAGACTGGCAGCTTCATCGTCGCCAGCCAGGCTTGACACCAACTTTAGACTTGGATTGTCGCACGCGTCTACGTCACATGCCGGACGCGACCACGTGAGTCTTTCCCGTCACGTTCACCGTATGTACTTACGCGTCTACTAAGGGCCAAGCTTGCTAAGTAGGCGTGTTCGCAGGCTTGTCAATCGCTAGTTGCTTTCGTTACGACACCCGACCGCATGTCGCCCACGAATTCTTCAGCCTTTTCTGCGGCGACACCTGCTCACTGGGACCACCTACTTCCAGGAACCAGCGGTCTTCCAAGATCGATCGAGGATCGCGAACCTGGCCCATCGCAGGACAAGGCCGGGCCGCGGACGGCGCGCGGTCATAAAATCTGGAACAACAGCGCCCAATCAACCTCGCTCTTGCCTTGGCCTCGCGCGTCTGCTCGACACTGACATGCTCCTCCCGACCGCCCTCTCGCCTCCCTCCAGGCCTCCCTCACCACCCCCGAGTCCACTTTCTTCGACTGGTCCGTCCTCACTCCGGTCTGCCTCTCCATGGTCCTCGATTCCATCCCCTTGAGCTCTGCCGACATCAACCTCGACATCTCAGGTGTCGCTGGTTTTTTTGGCGGTGATGTTGCCGTCTCCGCCATGGCCACCGTGCACGTCTACCAGGGCAGGAAGTGGCTCGGGTGGTACAACTCCCCAGGCTCCTACGAGATCGCAAAGCGCTACGGCCAGCTCGGCCGCTCCCGCTGGTGGGATGGCCTCTACCCTGGCATCAACGTCGACCCTGCCGTACTCTTCGAGCTTGACGGTATGTTCGGTCCCAAGTACCGCGCCGTCCACTCCGGCACCGTCATGACAAAGACAGGCCATCTTGCCCATCTCCTCCTCCAAGAGTGCAAGGGTATCCCTCCCGACAATATCCACAGCCTCCCAAATTCCCGCATCACCACCCCCGCATGCGTCACCGTCGTCCACCTCCACAACGAGCCTGCAATGGAGGAACATCCCCGTCTCTTCCGTGACACCACCAGCCCCCTTGCGCTCATCCCCATCTTTGTCTCCGCCGCCACCGCCGCCGCCTGCGCCGCCTACCAGGACTGGTATTGCTTCTCCATGATCGTCCTTGGCATCCTCAGTAGCGGCGTCTCCTGCTATGTCATTGGCACCGGCGTTTTCACCTTCACCCACCCACTTCCTGCCAAAGGTGCACCCTTGGGCGATGGCGTTTTGGAGAGCTCAGGCGAGGACGTCGTCATTCTCAAGGGTCCCGAAGGAGCCGTGAATCCCATCACCCGTGGCCGCTTCTCCCTCAAGTATTCCAGTGAGCCAGAATACCACAACATCGGCATCTGCTCCATGCTCCTCACTGTCCAGTTCCTTGCGCAGCTTCTCCTCGTTCCCCAGGGCGAGATATTTGGCCAGATCATGTTCCTATCCTCGCTCACCGTCTCTTGGATATACAACTCCTACCTGTCCTCCCTCGACAAGGAGAGCATCCAACGTCGGATCCTCGTCCAGCAGGTCCTCCGGGAGCCAGTCATGCGCAAGTTCAAGCTGGGCACCAGGACCATCCTCGTCGTCTTCGTCCTCCTCGTTCTCTCCCCTGCAGATCCGGAGGCTCTTCGAAAAGTGCTCGACGACATGCTCCCTAACGAGACAACCGTCTGGAGGCTCTTCAAAGAGAACATCCTGATCGAGATCCCCAAGGTCCTTTCCAGCGAGAAGGGTCGCACCAATGCGTTTCTGTTCAAAGACGCTGTCGCCCCCACGGTCCAGATGAGCGACAGGAAGCTGCTCCTAACACTCTACAAGGATGCTCGCACGGCCTGGGAAGCGTATGAAAAGTGAGGGTTTCTTCGGTGCCTCTTTCAGCGCTGGCTGACCAACCGTTCTGTCCTAGGTTGTACATGCAAGGACCCCTGCAGTCTGACTGGGTCGCGCCTTCGCCTACGGAGGATGCATACAACCCTGCGTAGTAAGCTTTGCTGCCGCGCGCCGATCAACCTGGTTTATCGCTTAGCTCCTGCTTGTCTGCATCGCTTGTAACACGGTCTGAACCTCCTCTAACCAGGCGATGATTTACGGGATAGATTCATGTACGACACCGACCCATGCTCCCGACTCTTATGATGTACACACGCAACAGCTACTGCATGCTCACGTTCCGCGGACTATCACGCATTTTCACGCACACCCTAGATGAACATCACGCAGTCTATTTATCCGACGCATCTACCTCACTGCTTTGCTTACACGCTGTCCATACTCATCATGTACCACTGCATCTACAGTACACTTTGCTATGAAGCTGTCACTGTTTGGTCCTGACTCTGCTTGACCGTTGTTACATGTTATGTACGATACTTACCCACAACCCACTGCAAGATGAGAAAAAGGCGAACTTGCCGCCGAAACTAGCAAATATACTTCCGCTCAATTTACATGGCCTTGATACTATGGTATCGTCATTGTCCACTAAGTAGGCTGCGAGCACTCTCTTTTCGAAGTTTCACCTCCGTACCAGGGGGTGTATATATGTGACCGTGACTTGTCACATCTTCCTCCCTAGTCTGCCGCCGCGCACACCGTGCTCCTCGCCCATCTCCACCAGCCACCACCCCGTCCAGCACGATGTCGACTCGTAGGAATAAGCGTCGCCGCGTCGAGCCAGAGGAGGAGGAGGCCGAGGGGGACGACGTCATCGACATCTCCAGCTCCCCGCCCCCCGAAACCGCAAAGTCAGTGGCCAACACCGAAGCGCCCCCAGAGCCGGACGAGGAGGCCCTCGCGCGCGAGCGGGAGATCTGGGACGCGTTCCGGGAGGAGCACTACGAAGGTGCGTGCGCATACACCCCGTGCCCCCGACCGAGCTCACCTCGCGGCGCCCGGGCCCGCCAGTGCTCGAGCAGCTGCCGCTGTCGCTGCACCGCGCGTTCACGCTCATCAAGGAGCTCGACCAGCAGGCCCAAGGTGCGCCCGCGGCTTTGACGACGCCTTTGTCGAGCTCACGTCGCCTGCAGAGCACGTGTCCAGCCTCGCGCCGGCGATACTCAAGTACATCACCCTCCGGAAGGCCATGGAGGCACCCCCAGAGAAGCCGCCCCTGTAAACGGTGGCGAGCCAGAAAACGGTAGTGATGGTGCCGCCGAGGCGGCGAGCCGCACGCCCCGAGCGTGAACGGCGCCCCATCCACCGTCAGGTCCCTCTCGCCCGTCCCGGCCGCCACTCCTAGCTCGGTTACCGCCTGCTCCCCCACGCGCGCGGCCGGTCTGCCGCGCTCCCCAAGTCGCTGAAGAAGATCACGGAAACGTCGACGTCGACGCGCGAGATCTTGGTCGGCATCGCGCAGACGGCGGAGGAGGTCTCCCGCGCGTCCAACGAAAAGGAGTACCTGGCCCAGCACGTCTACGACCTGGTGAGCCCCCCTTCTCCCCGCCGCTCGCGTCCCCTCCGTCTCATGCGTCGCGTCGCTCCCCCCAGGTGGACCGGTACATCCGCGACCTCGACCGCGCCATCAAGAGCAGGAGGCCTCCATCTCCCTCGGCCTGCGCCCGGGCACGCACCCCGCCTCGATCATGCTCCCCGAGCTCGTCCTGCCAAGGCCGGCCGGCCGAAGGCCGTGAGCAGCCCCCCGGCCGAGCCGCAGGACGACTACGTCCCCCGGGACCACGCCGGTCGCGCCCTGTCCGCCGACCGCTCCCGCCCGGAGGTGGGCGTGTACGAGGAGGAGGAAGAGGAGGAGGAGCACGCGGAGGGCGCGCGGCCGGAGGAAGAGGAGGAACCCGAGGAGGGCCACGAGCCCAGTCCGGAGGCCGAGGAGGAGGGCACATCGTCGAGCCGCCGCACGGAGAGGAGATCGTCGACGTCGTCGGGAGGCCGCCCACCTGCGGCGGCGGCGGACGAAGAGGCCGCCGTCCCGGATCGGAGGGGCCGCAAGCGCCGCAAGCCTGCGCGGTACCGCGACAACGAACCGTCCGTGGAGCGCACTGTGAGCACGAGCGTGAAGAAGCCGACGGCGAACCGCGGGGGGCGGAAGTCGTTCACACTGAAGATCCCCATTTCTGCTCCGCCATGGTGGAAGTCGACGAGTCGGACGACAACCAGCGGTGGTGCTTCTGCAACCAGGTTTCCTATGGCGAGGTGCGTTTTTGTACCCAGTGTGTGGCGTCGGTAGTATCTGACCGATGGTTGCAGATGGTTGCTTGCGACAATGAGCAATGTGCTCGTCAATGGGTACGTCGTCGTGCCATCGCCAATTGTACGTTGCTGATCCTTTCACAGTTCCATCTACCCTGTGTGGGTCTTTCTCATGTTGACCCCAATGAGCAATGGTATTGCCGGGATTGTGCTAAAACACATAAGAAGCGCAAAGGAAAACGTCGGGCGTCAGCCCGCTGAGTTTGCATCTATCGTCTCTGATATCTATGTCGTGGGCTCCTCGCTGTTATTTAACACGTTAACGCAGGTATGTCTGTATGGTATAGCATTGGCACTGTAATCGTAGCATACAACACAAACTACTGGTACAACAAGGAATGTCACGACGTCAGGTGCTACGGACTCGGATGCCTAGTTTGTTTGCCAAGGTCTCCATGTAAATCTCTGGATTGCACGTCAGTAACGCGCCTCCAGGCTTGAGTACGTATGAGCGCATACCGGTCTCATGTCGTAGTTTCCAGTATTCCGTCAGTAACTCACTGATCTCCGTTTGACTGACCTTCATGTGTTCGTTCATCTAAAGAGTCTACGTTCAGCATACACACACGAAACATTTATTGAAAGACGGACCTTCCGTTCAATGACGTCGGCCTCCGCTCTCAGCTCCTCCACTTGTCGATCGTTGTCTCGTCGTTCGACGGACATCTCTTCATACTCGCGCTGCAGGCGCTCGATAGTCTGCTGGCTGGCGAGTCGCTTGTCTTCAACATGTCGTTGAGCGCGCTCGAGCTTCTCTTGAGCGTTTGAAAGTTGCTTGTAGTGCCGCTACAGATGATATGAGCAGGGCGTAGAACATGAACGGCGGACGACGGACCTCGCGACGCATGCCGAGTTCAGCTCGTTCGCCTTTCTTACGGTCGAGCGCGTCCCGCAAGTCACTCAGATCCTTCTGTGCCACATCTAGGGTGCGCATCTCCCTCTCATCGTCTGCAGCTGCTCGACACACGAGCGCACGTCCTGCGTAGCATTTTCAGTATCATTCTCTTGCCCAAGGCCCGCGAGCCGCGTACCTTCTCAATGTTGAGTAGCGCTTGGATCTTCGTGTGCAGGTCGCGGGTCTTGACCTCGTTTGCCGCGACGGTCCTCTTGTCCTCGGCGAGCGTCGTGCCCATGGTGCTGATGTTGCGCTTGATGCGCTCGGGCGACTGCACTATACGCGAGCGCGTGTGCGAGATGTTGTCGGTCGACACGCTAATCTCATTCGTGACTTGTTCCTAAACGTGACCTCCAATCAGCGAATTTCCCGAAGAAAGGCGAATGACGAGCGCGCCTTCTCCGAAACGAGCGCCGCCTTCTGCTGCTTGAGGGTCTCGACCTCCTGGAGGAAGCCCATCTGCTGGTCCTTGTACGAGATGACCTGCTCCATGAGCGCTGTGTTCTCCAGCCGCAGCGCCTCGCATTTGGGCTCGTCTTCCGCTCGCTTGACGCTACCGCAGCCTGTGAACGAGGAGTAGGGGCGGCCACGAAAGACACGAGACTCACTTGAACACGGCGATCGTCTGCAGCAGCTCCTCCGTCTCCTCAGCCACGGTTTGTCGTTCTCGGATGAGGGTAGCAGACTGATCTCGCAGGCGGGTAATGAACGCATCGCTTTGCTCGGAGAACTTCATGAAGTTGATGAAGGCGGAGAGGATGGACCGGGTCCGGTCAGGGTTAGGGAAGTACAGGTCAGCGGAGCTGAAGTCGGTGATCTTCGCAGACTCTGCAAACCGCTGGCTTTGCACTCGGGTAAGCCGCATGACCTTCCTGGAAATGGCTCCATACATGTGGTGGAGGAGAAGATTTTGCGCAAGAGCTTGGAGTATATTTCCTGGTGGGATGAGGGTGCGTGTCTGGGCTATGAGTGCATGAAGAGCTCACTGGAATCTCCGTCGACGCCAGAGACTGCTCGACCGCCTCTTGCAATTGTTCTAGGTGATTCCGGTTACCTGGGTCACGCACGCGGTGTACACGTCCACGATAAATTCCGAACTTGGCCGTGCAACTTGCTCTGGACTGAGAGAGTATCCCCACCCGCGAAGGCGTCGACGATCTCCGCGGTGGACATGGTCGGAAACCAGAATTTGCTCGACATTGTGGCAAGGACGGAGCCCGGCGCAGGAAGCCAGTGGAGACACTGGGAGCAGAGGAGGCGAGGAGAAAGCTGCGTTGAATGGCGTTTGGCTGGGACGGTCAGGTGACGTCCGCGACGCGAGGCGACGCGCTCGGCGCTTCTGCCGCTGCCCGCATTGCTCTTCTCCCCCACTCCCCTGCGGTGCTCAGCGCGTCGTCTTTGTCTGGCCGCTTCCCCCATGTCGCGTCCTCGCAACAATCTAGACGAGCTCAACGGAAATACGGCCAGCAACCGCCCCCAAGCCCGACCAAGGCCTCCACGCCTGCCACAGGATCCAAGGTGCGTCGAGCTCCGAGTTGTCGCTGCCCGCTGCGCTCATCGTTCTTCAGAGCAAATTCAAGCCCACCAGATCTATCCCTCTGTCTGCGTCCGCTGCATCCAAGACTGCGGGTGCGTCTCCTTGCTCCGTTGGGTATGCCGATGCTGACTGGCAATAATATCTAGTGCACAAGCTGCCTTCGTTTTCGACGCCTAACTTTGGCAAGACAAAGCCCGCCCAACTCGCTACTCCTGCCAACAATGCCAACTACGTGAGCGTGTCCTCTACTGAAACCACGCCTCTCGATGCCTCTACCTCAAGCATTCCCTCCAAACGGCTTTCCTCTGGATTCCCCGAGGGCACCTTGCCCAGCTCCTCCCCCAAGCGACCTAAAGTCTATCATCCTCAAGAGAAAGAAAACGTCGTACCTCCCGCAACCGATCCTCATGGCAAAGGCAAGGCTCGTGCTCAAGATGCTACTCACGTTCCCGCTCTATTGTCCTCGTTTCCGCCAATTCCCGCTCCACAATTCGTGTCCAACGCCCCGAGAACCTCTCGCATCACTGCACATGCGGCAGTGGGTCTGCGTGAAGCTTTTCAGAAACTCCCTCACGATGCCGGTTTGCGCGAGGTATACTCTCTTGACGTATCCTATTCACTCGCTTACCCGCCTCGTGTGCCTAGAAAACCGAGGCCGAGCTCCTGGTAGCGTCAACCACCTCCCAGGACCTGATAGACACATGCGATAGGTTAATTGGCTCTGCCCGGTCCGAAGGTCCCAGAGACGTGGAGTTTCTCGAAATTTTGGGGTATTTTATTCCCGTTCAACACGGTACTCTTTCTCATTTCTCCGTTGTTCTGCAGCGACTACCTTGAGAACAGGCTACAGGCTTGCCGAACCGAACTCAAAGCACTCAAACGTGGGGAGCGCGATACAGCGTCGAGAGCAGCGAGTTCTGACCCACCCTTTGCGACTGCGACGAGTGCAACCTTCACCGACGGCGACGGACATGGGGTCTTGGATCTCGAGAGCGAGATTCCGGTACAGCCCAACACTGCCCCTCACTTTTCCGACGACGAGGCCATGTGGGATGATCTCGAGGATCACTTGGATCTGAGTCTTGACTTCGACGAACCACCCATCCCCACCCCTGCCACACCCCCAGCGACTCAACCCCGTTCTTTTCCTACGTGCATCCCTCCCCCTATCCCCGAACCGCTTCCCACGCCTCCAGCCCCAGATCAAGCTGCCGGGACGGAAACGGCACCTATTTCAGAGACTCTTACGATCCCGCAACACTCGCATTATCCTGATATCGTGAATGCGTTGCACCGGGTTTTCAAGCTGAAGAACTTCCGCCCTAAGCAACTACCCGCTGTCTCAGCGGCGATGGAGGGCAAGGATGTCTTCGTTCTTTTCCCGACCGGGAGCGGCAAGAGCTTAACATTCCAACTGCCGGCCGTCTGCCTCGTTGGCGTCCATATCGTCGTCTCTCCCTTGATGTCGCTGATGCACGATCAAGTGGCTGCTCTCAGGCGACTTGGAGTTCAAGTCGAGCAGCTGAGCTCTTCTCTTTCGGAGTCGGAAAGGAGTCGAGTGAAGGCACTGCTGTGGAGCCGGAACGACAAGGACTTGCCGCGACTACTCTACGTCACCCCAGAGCAACTGCAGATGAGCGGCGAGCTGAAGAGTATTCTGCAACGTCTGAGTGAACGGAAGCGATTGATCAGGTTCGTCATCGATGAGGCCCACTGCATCACAGACTGGGGCCGACGCTTCCGCGACTCCGTGAGTGGCTTTTCTGACTGTTGCATTTCTGCGCTGAAATCTTGCGTCTTGTCAGTACTCGCATCTCAGTCAACTCAGGAAGGAGTTCCCCAACATCCCTATCACCGCGCTGACCGCGACCGCGACTCCCGAAGTTGAGAGCGACATCATCACACGACTCGGTCTACGAGATTGTGTTCGGCTCAAGCTTTCCTTCAACCGAAGGAATCTCGACTATGAAGTTCGCACGCAAAGGTGCACCGCAGACCTGGTCGCGCAATACATCAAGGAAAACCACCCCGGCAAGTGCGGTATAGTCTACTGTAACTCCCGCGACAGGTGTGAAGAAGTGGCGAAGGCACTCCGAGATAAGCACGGCTTGCGATCAAGGCACTATCATGCAATGATGGATCCCGGAGACAAGTCGCGTATTCAAGACGAATTCTTCCGGGGTGTCGTTCATGTCATTGTAGCAACTGTTGAGTATATGCTTTCTAATCCGTCTGCCAGTTTGGCTGACTACCAACCAGGTCGCCTTCGGCATGGGCATCGACAAGCCCGATGGTGAGCCAGGTTGATGGCAAGTGCTCTGGATGTTATTCACTCCCCGCTAGTCAGATTTGTCGTGCACTATTCACTCCCGAGCACATTGGCTGGGTGAGTTGTCGAATTCGGCAACACTACGATCATAAGGCTAATCCTACCACCGTTCGCAGATACTATCAAGAAACCGGTCGGGCTGGACGTGACGGCGAGCCGGCGGCATGCGTTCTATGTACGTTCCTTCATGGGTCTTCATTGCCTATAGCATATCGACCAATCGGCTCTAGTCTACAGCTACCCCGACTACCAGCAGCGAATCAGCCAAATTCGCAAAGAGGAGAAGGACTGGGAGGAGAAGCGGTGGCAAGAAGAAGATGTCAACGCCGTCCAACGCTATTGTATCAACAACGTTCGTTGTCGTCGTCAGCAAGTCCTCGCATTCTTCGAAGAAGATTTCGACCCTGGGAACTGCGGCCAACTGTGCGACAACTGCCGTGTAGTGGCGCCAGGCGAGGAGGTAGATCACACCGCCAACGCCATCGCGGTCCTCGATGCGGCGGAAGACGCCAAACGTCAAGGCAAATCGCTGACTCGGGTCCAGCTCAAGGACGTCCTCCGTGGTTCCAATAACAAAAATATTCGCGAGAAGGGCTTTGACCAGCTTCAAGGCTACGGCTCCTTCAAGAAGTTATCACAATCGGCGGTTGAACGTCTCATCGACGAGCTCCATATCATCGGCGTCCTTGATAATGACATTCAGATTCGAGGTGACTACCCCCAGAACTACGTCAAGGTCATTATGTCCTCTCTCGTTACACCGTTCCTGCCGCTGACCGTTGACTGCCCACAGGCCGGTAGCAAGGCTGGTCGGTTGCGCAGCGGCAACCTGAAGGTTGTCATTGAGTTCCGAGAGACCCGGAGGGCGGCCAGCGGTGCGGGTCGGGCGCCCGCCCAGAAGCCTCGAAGCAGAGCCGTTCAAGACCGCGCAAACAAGGCTTCTACGTCCGCCGCTGTACCCAACACCGAGGTTTACAAGCTTCCTCTCTACCGCGACGACCCCGTGGACAACAGCCCACCGGATGACGATATCGAAGAGTTCCCGAGCCCTGTCCCCCGCGCGCGTCGAACCACCTCCCATGCGACGACGTCTGCGCCTTACAACGATGCGGAGCATGACAGTGGATCGGAAATTGAGGAGATTGAAAGCCTGCCACCTCGACGTACCGTGACGATGTTGTCGAGGGAGAACATACCCGACTTCGACGGACTCGTCGCCGGGAACGTTTCCGCGCCGAGCGCGACCAGTGCTCCGAGCGGGTCGACGGTACCGCAAACCCCCCCGGAGGACATACCCCTCAATGCCATGCTTGCCCTGCGCGATGAGGTGCGTGGTCTGTACTTCCACCTATACCTGACTCAACTCGTTTCCCAGATCCTTCGCAGCAATCCCAAGTTGGATCATTATCTTAGCGACGAAGTCATCCACACGCTTGTCCTCACACGACCACAGGGTTAGTGATCGAAGTGCGCTTGCTAGAACCTAGAGGCTGAAGCACTGACGGACGTTCCAGACCCAATGGCATTAGCACGGGAGCTGCGCAGTCTAGAGGTCCCCGCAGGGTCTCTTGCCGAGTACGAACACAAACTCTTGGCTATATGCAAGCGATCGGACTGAGGTACCTGCGGGCATGGCCCTACTTGTTGTGACTTCTTGCTTCATTTTTTCCTAGTCTTCATCTGTAGGCTTGTAGGTGCTGTAGTGATACGATAATTGAACTTGCCCGTTAATGTGAGCATAGCGATGATTCATACTTAATCGCCTGCAATACTGTGCTGGGAACCCCTGCGAGATCTCAGCCGTGACATTCGCAACAGGCATCTAAAGACAACAGAAACACAGACGCAAGAACGCCAGGGATTACACCGTCGACTCGTACTCCGGCCTACACTCCGTCCGGAATGTGCTGAACCAGCCGTGGTCGACGCCCTCCTCGATCGTGCTCGAGCGCGAGAAGTGACTCTCATGCGTCAGCCAAGCCGAAGTTCCGAACAGCTGCCCCGTGCGTTCGAGGAGCTCCTCGAGCGTGTCGACGAGGCACTGCATGACCTCCTGCTCCGCGAACGCGTACACGAGCGAGAGCCCGAGCTCGGTCTGCTCCTCGCGTGCGTGCGCGATGCACTCCTGGACGTGCGCCTCAAGCTGCGCGAACGCGTGCCGCGCCGAGGGCAAGAACTGCGGGAGCGGCTCGCGCGCGCGGAACGCATGCTGGCACGCGTACAGGATGATGCACACGCACGACATCTGTTGGCGGAAAGCGGTCAGCGTAAATCGGAGCTTCGGTGTGTGAGCGACTAACGAATTCGCGGCGCTCTTTGAATACGCTCGACACGGTCTCCTTCCGAGGAATGTTTTCTCGGATCTTGCGAAGGCCAGTCATGAGGTCGAGCAGCTTCTGCATCGTAGTCACGATGTTGCGGTACTGACCCAGTGGTTTCTGAAGACAAGCCCTGGTTTGTAATCGTGTAGAATGATTTGAAGGAACATGCTTACAGGGAGAAGACTCAATTCATCATTCATCGTCTTCAACAGAGCGGACAGCCTGTAGAGAGAACTGCGGGTTTGCAGCTCTAGCTTTAGCTGTTTTCGACGTTCTTCAAGAGAGCGAGTCCGATTCATTCTGAACATGTCGCTGGAATGCACGGCGTCAGTGGAGAGTGAGCGTAGGCCGTTGACTACCCACTGGCTCAATGTAAGATAGAGGGTGCTGAGTCTGCCGAGCGTGCGCGCCGTATCGTTGAGGAAGAGTACCTGTGATATCATGAGTCTTACGGGCATCTGACAGAAGCCACGAGAACAAACGCACCCGACAATGCCGAGGGAATAACATACTATTTACGATGACGGCCGCAAGGATTCCTGCGGCGATCATTGCCGCGCGAGCGACTGTGAGATCTGTGGATAGATGAGTGTGATGCTAGCAAGGATGCATGCAGGGGTTACGTACGAAGAACAGAAGCCGTTGTATCTGGGGTCGTATAATGTGCGAACACGATGGGGGGCAACGTCACGGATCTGAAGCCGGATTTAGTATACATCCTGGTTATCAGCTTGAACCTTGAGCTTACGCAGGAACAGCAAGCGGCGTCACAGAGGTCCGGAGTATAATCCATGTAATGGGTATGTCAAATGCCTTCCTATGCCATTAGACATGCGAGAACAGTTTGGTGCGTTGGAAGGCTCACCGTAACCATGGTCACAAGACCGTATGGATTTGTGCCACATATTAGAGCCGTCTAACCGTCACTTCGTGAGACAAATGAAAAGGGACGGAGCTACAGGGTCACGACGCACAACATATGCGTATGTGGCTCCAAGTAATGTACCAACCTGTTTGGTCAGAAAGTTTGGGTGATCGGAACGTTGTTGAGGAAGAAAGTAATACGTACTAGTCGTAGGTAACCTGTCCTCCACGTCGCCCCGGTGTTGGTCTCCAGGACCCATAGATAACTGAGCCACATTGAGCGACGCAACACGGACGGGCTAAGGCGGATGGCTCACCTGATAGTCATCCACTGCCCTCTCCAATCCTGGAACCATAGCCGACCTGTGCAGAGCGTGAATATTTGCGAACTGAAGCCTTGGCACAGCACAAACCAGGAGAGTCCGCTGGCAAAAACGCCGGGAAAGTCAGCACGGCGACCCCGATCGCATTCTTCAGCCCATGCTTCCAGTGGCTCGAGTGTTGAACCGCCCGGTGCCTCTTGGACAGCCACACCCTCGCGCGTAACACCTGCTCGCTCGACCACAACCTGCTCATCTGCCCGCGCCAGAACCGCCACGTCCACACCCGCGCCTTCAACGCCTTCAGCTCCATCCTACTCGCGCTCGCTGCCGCGTATACGCGATAGCGCGCCGCGGCGATGCCTCCGGCGGGCAAGTGCCGGCCGTGTTTGGCGAGCGTGAACTCGAAGGCGCGCTCGACGATACCCTGTCGTGCCTCCATGACGGTCAGCCGCTCGTCGGTCTCGGCGTCGGCGGGCGAGTTCTCGCCCGAGGCGTCGGCACCGGCGTAAGCTGCGTCGTTGTGGTCGTCGGAAATAAACTGGCCTGGGGGGACGCCGAGCCATTGCAAGGATATCCGCGGGTACCAGAGCTTCGTGGGGGACTCCTCGTATCGCCTCGCGACATGTTCGGCGAGGTGCAGCGCAGCAGCCATCTCCTGGGCCATCTAGCCCGCCCAACGCAAGACACAGGTCGAAGTCAATACCGGGGGACGCAACAAGGGGGGTGAGGGCCGAGCACATACCTGGAGCAGCGCGATCGCCGCGAGACTGCAGTCGAAGATCTCCTTCGGGAGGTGCGGTTGCTTCCCCTCGGCACGCTGGTGCATGTCAACCTGATCGAAGACATGCTTGAGAACCTCGCGCATCTTGTTGCAGGCGACCTCAAGTTTGCTCCTCGCGGCGTGGACGGCGACCTTCTGAGACCCGGAGATCGACTGCGCGCTCTCCGGAGTCTCTCCTGCTGATCGCTGGTGAAAGATCACCGTGATCATATGCTCCACCGTCTTCATCGAGTCTAGGACGGCTTGGGCCAGGTCAAGTGCTGGTGGTTCAAGTACCGACACGAACGCAAGCGGGTGTTGGCTGGCAGAAAAGTACTCGTTGAGACTTTGTGCTACGCTCCGAGGGCTCTGAGGTAATGAGCGTGGGGTGCCAGGGCCCGGAGACCGAGGAGTGCCAGGAATACTGCGCAGAGGTTTCACGGGCGACAGTCCCCACACCAGCTCGCGTCTCAGGTGCTCGACTATGCCCACGAACGGCCGGATGGATTGGACTACGAAGTATGGGGTGAGCATGGGGTCGTGACGGTCCGATGTCGACGTACGACTGAGGCGACCGACGCGCAGCTCGAAAGCCGCCTGCGAATAGGATTCATTCAGCTTAATGGAGCGCTGGAGAAGCTGCGCGTGGAGTTGCCGATAGTACGAGACGTCCATCTTCGTTTCCCGGGCGCCGACACGATAGAGACTCGTGGATAAGCATTCTTGAAGGACAGCGAATGTGGCAGCTGTCTCAAGCTCAAAGTTGGTAGTAGAGCCACGGAAGATGACCATCATGACGAGCAGCGATACGACGCCTATAATTGCGGCAGATAGTGTTACCCAAAGGAAATTACCTGAGTCCGCCAGGACGCGCTGCATGATAACTAGAAATGAACTCGATTCCAATCTGGGGTATTCAGGACGTACATCTGAGACTCCGATGTTGCCGGTGAGCAGCCAGATGGAAATGAAGCATGATATTCGTGTAGAGAGCTGCAGACGAACAAGTCTGCTTTTAGCAACACCAGCTGGAGAGATATAAGCGGGAGATCTGCTGGGCCAGAGGGGTGAAACGTACCGAGGAAGCTGATCAATATCAGGAAGACGAAGCAAGTGATTCGTGCGGTCTGGGAATCCGGGCCTGCAAGAGAGGCGAGATATTTTGCGAGAGTGGATAGGCCGATCCCGAGCAAGGCACCGATGATGTTGAGGCACGTGAGCTCAAGCTGCTGGGCGAGGTTTTCCTGGACTGAAAAGACGAGTTCCTTGAGGGCAAGGACGAGAAAGGCATATCTCCCGCCAAGCCTGGCAAAGGGGCGGATGACTATGATAAGCGCACACAGGAAAGTGGAGAGCAGCCGGGCAAGCGGTCGCCTGGCCAGAGAGCTGGCCGGAAAGACCGACAGACGGTGCAGACAGGCTCGCCACGGGGCTGGTGAGGGTTCCGGGGCTTTCTCCGGACCATCGTGGGCCATGGGAGGCAGACGGAGGGCGGAGGCGAGGGGGAGAAGGTCAAAGAAACATGGTGATGCGCACCAATCGTTTTGGGTAGTCCGGAGAGGACGCGACGCGTGATAGGCTCCAACAGGCTCCGCTCTGGTTCTCTGCCCCCGCTCGCCCGACCTTCCAGCCTGTGTCCTCCTCTAGTCTGCTCCTCCAGAACGACTGGGCTGCACAGCTCTTGGACTAACCCGTCAACATTCTACTCATGTGTCGCGTGCAGAACTGCGCACAGAGTCACTCTGTCTTCGGCGACGGCGTTAGAGTGCATGCCGTTCATGTCCGGTCGCCGCACGTTGAGAGACGGCTCTTAAGATCTTATGACTGGGGGTGGGCGGCCCTTGTCTCCCGGAAAGTACTCTCGATGCTCGCGGCCCTGCTCTGCATGGTCAGCCACGTAAAGTTTACCAACCGTCCGTGCGGAAGTCATGGTTGGAATTGCTCACCAGCAGGGTCGTGACTTGCACACGACAGGGCGTAAGGACCACGGGGAGCGAGTTTGATGGCTGAGCGGCAGTCTGGGTGCAGCGAAAAAGAGCTGGGAGTACTGGCAGGAAGCAAGGATGGGTGTATGCGCGTCCCCCATCAGGTAGCGGCCGCCCCGTTTGGCAAGTCGCCTGCCTAATGGAGACGGCGCAGCCCTGGCTTCAACTCCGACCACGCTGCGCCTCTCGGCTCTCCCTGTTCTCGTCCCCTCTTCATTTCCACAACATCGCCGCCTGTGCGCTTCCATGAGGCTTTTTCGCCGCCAAAGTTCTTCATCACATCCCTTCTTCCTCCGCCAGAGAATACCTTGCGCTGGTAAGCCTATTGTGCGGATGCATACGGGGAGCGAATCGTGACTTCTCGCTCTCCAGGCCTGTTCTCCCTAGTCATAGCGGACTCACGGGCGATAGTAGGCGGCAAGAGCATAGGATATCGCATCCCGCTTTCAATGATTGATCGTGTACGTTACCCATCACAGGAAACGAACGATTGTCCATGTATGCGCAAGTACACGCAACCAAGAGCAGATAGCTAAGCTTATACGCACTCGCGTGCGCTCCCTAAATTGCTGACTTGACTTTGCTCCCACATCATACACAATCTGGCCATTGGATCACTTCCCATGCCTGAGTAGACTTCGGTCCCAGACCGCGGAAGTGAATGATCGATTAACGACGCTCTTCCTCCGCTCGTTAACGAGCCAATGTCATGGCAAGTAAACTCTCAGCAGTGTGCTTCGGATACGCTCATACTGCCGGCAGGTATGGGCAGCGGAAACGCGCGTGGGTGAACTCGACCGCGCGCATGTACAACATGACCCGACCGTGATGACGAGGTTCGGAGGCTGCACAACGCTGTCCGCGAAGGTTCCAAGGCCCTTACGTCCGCGACCGGCGTAGCTGAATTAATACCGGAGGGTATTACTATGAAAAGTTGACGACAGATCCGCACCTGATGGTTGATCTGGGCGGGTGAAGTACCCTGCTGACTCCAGTCTCCGTAGGTCTCACACCAACGGAGCGTAACGTTTGTCCCCGACAATGTGGCCACCTTCCAGACATCGAGAACGCATTGAACCGGTGTTCTCCAGGCTTTACAGACTACCACGAACGCCGACCACGGGGCCACGCTCGGAATCGGTTCGCCGGTGACCCGGGTCGCTTCCTCCACCCATTCTCGCTCAACCTTCCCTCGGCAAGCCCGTCGTGCCCAATCGTACCACCACGCGACAATGGACCTGACGACGAGGACCGAAAACCGCCGTAAGACGCAGTTGGATGCGCAGGGTTGCGCACCCCATGACCACACTCATCTCAACGAGCTCGGTTGGCTTCCCATACCGGCGGTACGCGCTCGACGCCCGACGTACGTCACCCCGCGCTCGCCTGTGCAGCCAGGGCCCTTCCATGCCGTGTCGTCCAGGCCGCGCGCCCGTCGCGCACCGCCGATGCCCTGGAGCTCGGCGCGGCTGCGCGGCCGCGCGCAGGGGCGACGTGGGGGCGACAAGATTCGGCCCCCCAACCTTCCTCCACCGGCTCATGATCGAGTCTCGCGGCCGTGCGCATGAGCCTGAGCTTGAGCCTGAGGCTGGAAGGCCTGAGGCCTGAGCCCCCGGGAGCGTGTCGGACGTGCGAGACGATCGCCGCTGGGCGCAGCGCCGTGTTCAGTCGGGCCGTCGACACCTCGCCTAGACCCGTGGAGCCTGCCGTCGACGCCCTGGCCCCGTCGCTGGATGGTGGCCAAACCTACCCGCGCGCGCCCGTCCATGTCGCGATCGAGGCCACCTGGCCCCGCGGCCCCGCCCTCGATCGCTCCAGGGCGAGGGAAACCACCCGCGCGCGGTGGCCCGCGATCGCCGATCGACGCTTCATTTCCGACCCCGGCACAAACGCCGTCAAGAACAAGAAGAGCCTGCGCAGGACACTCGCCGCCAGGAGCTCGGCCGCCTTATTGGCACACGCCGTTCGGCGGCGGCAGGGAATTGGAAGGGAGGGAGGTCCGCGGCGGACGCCGCGGTTCGTGCGCGCAGGTGCGCGGAGTGTCGAGTGCGCGACGTCCAATCTCCGCGGTCGTCCCCCAACTCCGTCCGCCGCCCTCGCTCGGCGGCCCACCACAGCGGCCCAGCTCTGGCAACACGTACATACACGTCAGACGCGGTGGGCGCAGGCGGGCGTAGAAGGACGTGCCAAACAGAATTCGCGCGCGCAGTGCGCCCTGTGGTCAGCACGAACTCACGCTCACTGGACGTACGATGATTCGCGAGGGGCCTCGTCCGGGTAGGGCCATTGTCAAGTCCGCGAGTACCTTGTCGCAGATCGAGCGTGCCTCCCTTGGCACCTCAATATTCCTCGATCAATTTCCCCATCCCTGAGTGACGCACTCGTCTTGTGGGCGCACGGCACTTGCATCACCCTGCAGAGTACTGGAGACGTGTATATTCCAGCTCTTTTCTGTGCCAGATGGCTTTACTCGACAGTGACGGCGACGACGGACTACATAGAGCAACAAGATCCAACATACAGTTTCCCATTCAGTACATAGATAGCCAGAGTATGGACACAAATGCAGACTACAGCGTTATCCACAAAGCAGGCAGGTAAAAAGAACAGCAAGGCCGAAAACAAGCACTATTATACACAGAAAGCAGACCGTTCGCGCAAGACGTGGGTTTTTGAATGTATGTAGGGAAAGCGGAGAGGACGGCGGGACCGGCGCAGACGTACGAACGAGACAGAGAGCACCTTCAGCGAACGCCTGCCGCACGCGGATGTCGCATCTGAGCGCGAAGAGCGAGTGCACCGCACAGCTCCCTGACGACCTGTTCACTTGCCTGACGCGTCCGCCTCGTGCTCCGGGCGAGGGTGGCTGCGCGAATCGACCATCTCCCTCGGCGTTCCCGCCTCTGCGCCCGGTGACCTCACCGGAGGCTGCATGTACGCCTGTGGATACCCGGGGAAGGGGTGCGGCATGGGATGGGCGACGACGGGGATTTGCATGTCGGGCCGCATGTGAGGGTGATGCTGGACGTACGGGTGAGGGACCATGTACGTCCCGTACTGAGAGGTGATGGGGATGAACGCGGTGGGGAAGAAGCCGGGGTGTGGAGGATAAGCACCGATTGGTTCACCGTCCTGGCCGGCTGGGGGCGGGACTGCAGGGACGGTGTAGACGACGGGGGAGAAGTACAAAGGAGGGTCCCCGGGCCTCGCAGCAGAGGGGGGGTATTGGGTGAAAACCGGTGCAGCGTACGGGACTTGGGCCGTCGGGTGGGGGACGGTGGCGGGGACGGCCAGTGGGGACGCACCCGCTTGCTGCACGACAACGTCGGCCTGCTGCTGCCGGACGTTGGCGGCTAGAGGATACGCGGGTCACGGTCGACGGCGCACGGCTGGAAGAGGGGCGGGAGGACTCACTTTTGTCATCGCGCTTCTTGTAAGGCCCCCGCTTCTTCCCCTTCGCTCGCTCTTTGCGGAGCGAATCGACGCACTCGTCGGCGAGGCCGTACTTGACGCAGCGGAGGCAGGGGCGGGCGTCGTAGCATTTCTTGCATGCTTTCTGACAATTGGTGCACGCGTTCTTGACCTGCTTGCGCTTGGGGGGCGCGGCGCGGGAGGACGTGCCGGAGGAGACGGGGTACATGGTCATGGGAGGCATGCTGGACATGAAGTCGGTGTGGATGGTCATTGAGGGCTGGATGGTGGTTGTGGGCGAGGGCGGGGTGGAGGGTGGCTCCGGGTGGCTCGCGGCGAGACCACCGTGTTCGTCGCTCATGGGGAAGGAGGCCGAGAGGGAGGGAGGAAGCCGGGCGTGGATAAGGTCGCGCTGATATAGCGACGGGAAGTGGTGGGCCGCGGGTGGGTACACGTGCTGAGAAGCCCCGCGCAGACGGGCGCGGGGAAAGGGGATGTGGGCGCGGGAGGGGAGAGGGGCCGGGCTGAAGGGGCATGGTGAGCGTCGAGGACGGCGGGGAAGAAGGAGCGGGCGACGTACGGGGTGATGGGCGGGATGCTCGCTGAGCTTGGGGCGGAGGGCGGCTCCGACCGGAAGCGGAGGCAGAGGCGGGGGAGGAGAAATTGAAAGGCAGCGGGCAGGCCGCGTCGATATCAATGCTATCAATAAGTATTGATTCCGCCTCTCCTCGCGCCTTAACGTAATCGTTATTTATCCACAGCACTCCGCGGCCTCCTTATCGATTAGCTCCGCTCTCCGACGGCTCCTCGGCGCCCCCGCCCGTCCGCCCCCCGCTTCCTCGTCTTCTCCACTCGCCGCGTCCACCGCCGGCCGGAAGCGTCCCCACGCCCCGCATGCGCGCCGACTCGCTGCTCGAATTTCGAAAAGCGCGCGCGCGAGCGTGCTTTATCAGCGCCTATTATAACACCTGCCATTCTGGCGCTCCCACTAAGCCTGCAAGCGAAGTCATCCCTGTCTGTGATCGTTTCTGCCCTGCATCTTGTTCGCGAACGCACCAAGTCCGTAGCCCTTCGCGCGGGTACGAGAGTACGGCGCCGCGCGGATGCCGCGCCCGGCTCTGTACACGCAGCTATGCCTTCGTGGGTAGGCACGCGCTGTAGTCGCGCGCGAGCACGTCTCCCGCACTGCGCCGCCGCGCAAGTCCTCCGTCTGACATTGCGCGTTTGCGCAATTGGCCCCACCCACATTGCCTCCCAGATTCTCCTCCCATTCCTCGACCAGCGACGGCGCCATGAGGCTCTGAGCGCGCCCCAGCAGCGGTTCCGGACTTGGGCGGCAACAATGGGCCAGCTCCGCCACGTGCCAAACAACCCCAAATAACACGAGGCCCAGCCGGCGACGGGTGTTTGAGCGACGTGCTCCAGCAAACTGGCATCGTCGAGCTCAACGGCCAGTCAGTCGCCAGCCTCGAGCTGGTCCTGAGCCCCAACTCTCTCTCAACTACCCCCAGACCCCCTTTGTCGGTTTCCCGGACTCCAGCCTCGTCTTTCCTTTCCTCCATTCGCTCCTTATCCTCTTTCTCATGTCCGCCCCGTCTCCCCCCACCATCGGTCAAGTGGCTCATGAAAAGGGACGTGTGAGGAGGAGGGACAGGCCTCCGGCCCTGGACATCGCGGATCCCAAGGCAGGTTCGGACGGTGATGTACGATATGACCGCGATGTTGCGAATGATTCCCGAAAGGTGACCCTCGCTTTCGCGCGTTGGCATTTCCCTTCGCTCAACCACCTCCTCGTCACAGCCCTTTCTGCAAGTTGCTGGCGCAGAGGAGCTCACCACCGACGCCGAGGCCGACGTTCCTCGCTCTCGCCCCGCTTCAGCCACGTCCTCCCTGGACCCCTACTACTTCGGCACCAACAGCCCATCGGACTCGCCCATCCCCCCCGTTCCTAGCCTTCCCGCACTTCCAAAGACACCGGAGATGCATGCGTACGAGCCCGTCACCCCTGGAAGGGATCCTGCCGCCATTGATAGGCGCATGTTGGTCGGGGTTGGAGAACTCGCTACTCCACGCTGGGCGCGGGGTGCTCGCAACGACGACTTCGAGTTTGTGACGCAGGACCGTGTGGAGGAGGTTAACGAGGACGACATCATCGACGTGGATGCCATGGATGACGAGGCGAGGGACTCGGATAGCCCATGGACAATAGAAGCGATTGACGGGGAGCCAGAGGACTCTGAGAAGAACGAGGTTCGTCTCTTTTTTCATGGCTTCTTGTGTACTCGTCTGAGCGTTGCAACAGCCCCTTATGGAAGTAAAACACTCCGCTCGCGCGGTTCGCAATCGTCGTTCAATTGCTGAGGAGAGCGGTGGAGAAGAGATTCTATACCCCCGCCATCCTCCGCAGCCCCATCCCTCCGACATGCCTTCTATCCCTCGAATCCCTTCAGATGTCGACAATGACTCCTCTGCTGTGTCCTCGTCTTCCGCCGATGCAGGGCCTCCTCCAAGTGCCTTCTCAACACCACCGAACCGTCCTAGAAAACGGACATCGGAGGAGTTCGAGTTGGACAACGGCGTACTTGTATCCAAGCTTTCTCCCGGTACGGCCACGCCTGGCACTGCCAAGGAGAAAGACAAGGCACGGAGACATCGAAGTCTAGGAGTCGGTATCCCATCACAGACCACCCCCAAGGATAAAGGCAAGGATCGCAGAAGGGACACGCTCTCGGTGAGCGTCCGTCACTCTCGCCAAGGATCTTCAGGCTCGACGCCTGCGGAGACCCACCACTCCCGGCGAATGCATACGTCTGACTTCTCCCACCTTCCCCCGTCGCCGTCGTCGTCATCAATCCAGCAGTTCCTGAAGCACGGCGGCAATTCGAGCAGCTCTGCGTCATCCCCTCTGAACACCCAGCCTCACGTCGCGGCCAACGTCGCCCACTCCCTCCTCCGTGGCACTCAGGAGGGGTGGTCTGATTTGGATGATCAAACGACAATGGAGGCGCTCAGGAAACTTGACGGTCTTTCGGGCAAGGCAGCACGTGCCCGCTCTAGCATTGGTGGACACAGTAGGGTCAGCAGCAGTAGTCGCCCAGGCACGCCGGCCAAAGCTTCCGGGCAGTGGGAAGGCATCGAAAGCAGCACCAGCAAGAGCGGCAAACGAACCAGCACCCACGCGCCGTCGAACGAGGGCAAGAAGTCGAGGGACAGCACTCACAGAATGTCCTCTGGGCTCGGGCTCGGGCTCGGGCTATCTGTGGATGGGTCTGCGGAAGTCGAGCACGTCGTACCGGATGCTGGCGATGCCGTTCTTAGCTCTCCCATCCCGGAGAAATCGATACCTGCGAAGAAAACGGGCTCTGCCAGTGCACGCTCGAGTTTCACGCCGAAGAGGGGCTCTGCATCCTCGGGCACCTATGCAAGTACCCCCACTACGAACGGCTCGCGTGACTCGGCCCAGCTTTCCGTCGCTACCAGCGCCACATCTGTCTCCCGGCAATCGTCTCAGAAGGCCAGGCGCAACAGTGCGGGCAGCGACATTTCTCTCGGACATGCCAGCGACCCGACTTCTGCTCGCGACCGCGCTGCCTCCCTTGTCGGTAATGTCGATTCGGCGGAGGAGAGCTATGTACCACCGGTGCCACCACTGCCGAAGGAGCTGTCGACGTACAAGTCTCCGCTTGCCTCTCCCAGCGTCGCCGTCCCTCCTTCCCACGATTACGTTGATGCTCTCCCCGATCGGAGCAGGCGGGAAACCTTCAACGATGTGACCTTCCCATCCACTCTCGAGCCTCCACCCTTCCCGTCTACCCCGTCGAAGCACAGTTCTCTTCAAGTTCCCAAGTCGACCACGCCGACGAACCTCCACAAGACCCCGTCAAAGAAGTGGAGTTTCTCGAGCGCCTTGGGCAAGAAGCTATCGTCCACGCCTTCGACGTCCTCGATGAAGGATGCTGTTCAGGCGAAATCACCTATAACCAGCCCTCGCGCGATGTCATTCGGACAACAAATCCGGAAGTCAATGTCGAGGGAGAAGCGCCTATCCCCAACCTCCAAGCCATCTTCCGGCGGGGAGTGGTCGCCGGTTAATCAAGCCGCCATGACCTCTGCGACCTCACTGGCCTCATTGTCGTCTGTGGGTTCCACACACGCCCTGTCTCCGGTGATCCCAGGGCAGCCCAATGTGATCCCTGCGAAGACGCCGGACCGCCTTGTTTCCAGCAGGGCTGATACTGCGTCCCATGCCAGCACCAATGTCCCGGCTGCGCCCATGAGCCCTTCGGCGTCTGTGCGTCGCAATCCGTCGACGAAGCGCCTTACACCGTCCTCGATACCCTTTTTCAGGCGATCTTCGTCGCAGTCAATGCAGGTTCCTCCACCCAGTTTGCCGCCGACCTCCATCTCTCCGACCACATCCTCGGGCCCCCCATCAGCCACTCACCTCCGCGCTCCGAGCGCCACCTCCCCGACAAAGGACAATAGTGTTTCTTCTGTCAACGTCCCAAGCTCTGCCAAGAAGTCATCGGTCCTCAGCCTGGGACTACCCTCCCTCTTAAAGGGCTCCAGCTCTCGCCGTAGCCTGCACTCCGGCGGGGAAGGCAAGGGTGACGCGAAGAGCAGCCGCGAGAGTAACGCTGGGCTGTCGGACCGAGAGCGCTCCAAGAAGGACGACAAAGACCGTAGTGAAAGCAGGATCTCGGTGCTAATGGGTAGAAAGAGGGGCAAGGTGCGTTTGGCATGTCCGCGTTTGTGGTCCCGTCTTCCGTATTTATGCTTGCCCGCCCGCAGACGCTTTCGTCTGCCCAGCAACCGCCTAAGAAAACAGAGCCCGTGGCTATGCCTCCCATGCAGATCTCGGCTTTGCCTCCGTCCACCGCTGCGCGCGTGGCTAACCTCAAGTCTACTTCACAGTCATCCTTGACCTCGAGCACGGGCTCTGTTAAAGGTGGCAGTTCCGCGCGCGCCACTGCCCAGACCCTCAGCTCGATGCAGAAGCAATCGGATACGTCACTCCGCCGCCACCAGCTGCCGACCATTGCGGGTTCCCCCTCTGTCGGCGGCCTCCAGCCCGCAGCCCGCGACGTCAAGGACGGACCGCCCCTTGCTGCACTCAACACCTCCGCCGGCCTCCCGAAGGAGACCCCGACCAAGATCCCCCGCATCTCCAGCCGCTCTTCCGCCGCCAACTCACCCACGCTCAAGGCGAACGGGGCGAGCCGCAGGGCGAGCGTCATCGCGGGTAGCGGCCTTGCGTCGTCGAGGGGAGCATCGCCGGCGGGTGGGAGCGAGTCGATGAACGAGTTCGGGGTCTTGGAGAACGGAGTGGCTTCTACATCCAAGACGGCACGTACCTCAGTTCGCAACTCTCCCCAGACGCCGTCTTCACGAGTCCCCCGCCAGGTCTCTGGGACGAACGGCAGCACGATTCCCCGCAAGAACCGCGAGTCACTGTCATTCGGCGGGCTGCGCAAGTCGTCGACGAGCTCGGTCACGTCAAACAACTCAGGTGCGCAGCACGAGCAGCCGCAAGCCTCGCATTCGCACCACCGCTTCTCTGCGCTCTCGCCGTCCAAGGGGTTGAAGCTCTTGAGCCCCAAAGTATCACTTCCCACCGCCCGCGCGTCCAACAACTCTTCATCCACCCATAGCATCCAGCAGGCCCTCGGTTCCCCGTCCACTAGCAGGCAGAGTCTCTCTACGCCGTCTCCGGCGCCGAGCTCTGTCGACGAGGAGGAGCTTCTGGGTGATGAGGAGATGATGCAGTACATCAAGCGGCAGCAGGCGAAGAAGTTGCAGAGCGGTTCGACCCAAGAGGATCTCGACGCGATGCTCCGCTTCCCCGAACCCATCCCCCCCGCCGCCGCTTTGTCTCCCCAAGGTACGTCTCTGGTAACACGTCGTGTGACTTTGCTGTCGTCTGACCGTGCCACGCAGCTCTCCTCGAAAGCGACCAGGTCCGCTGGCTATCACAGTACGAGTGCCGTGAGGTCCTCGACTACGAGTCCATCTACTTCACCGGCGCGCGTAGCGACAAAAAGATGGCCACTCCGGACATCGCGACCAACAACTACGGGTACGATGACGAACGCGGCGACTACCTGGTCATCAACCACGACCACCTGGCGTTCCGCTATGAAGTCATCGACACGCTGGGCAAGGGCTCCTTCGGGCAAGTACTTCATTGCCGTGACCACTGCACTGGGGAGTCCGTGGCGATCAAGATCATCCGGAATAAGAAGCGCTTCCACCATCAAGCTTTGGTTGAGATCAAGATTCTGGACAACCTGAGGAAATGGGTACGTCGGTCTCTAGGTGGTATGTTGCATTTTACTCATGCTATCGCAGGACGCGGAAGAGAAGCACCATGTGATCAAGATGACCGAGCACTTCTACTTCCGTGGTCACCTATGTATCGCGATGGAACTCCTGAGCATCAACCTCTACGAGCTCATCAAGGCAAACAACTTCCACGGTTTCACCACCGGCCTTATTCGTCGTTTCACGAGCCAGATGCTTCAGTCACTTGCGCTCATGCGTCACCACCGCATTGTACATTGCGATCTCAAGCCCGAGGTGTGTAACAGTTGTGCGCAGTCCGTGCATTCTCTGAACCGGGTTTTGTAGAACGTTCTCCTTCGTCATCCCGCCAAGAGCGCGATCAAGGTTATCGATTTCGGTAGCAGCTGTTTGGAGCACGAGAAAAGTGCGTCGATTGCTAGCATTCCTTACAACTCACGTGCTGACATCCGTTGCCAGTATATACATACATCCAGAGTCGCTTCTACCGCTCCCCAGAGGTCATCCTCGGCATGAACTACCACATGGCGATCGACATGTGGAGTTTAGGTTGCATCATGGCCGAGCTTTACACGGGATTCCCGATCTTCCCTGGCGAGAACGAGCAAGAGCAGCTCGCCTGCATCATGGAAGTGCTCGGCGTGCCGGACAAGGACTTCGTGAACCGCAGTTCGCGAAAGAGGCTCTTCTTCGGTGCGTACACTGCACACGGTACCAGCGTATCTCGTACTGACGACCGTGCGCAGATACTACGGGCGCACCTCGGCCTGTCGTGAACTCAAAGGGCAAGAGGCGGCGTCCTGGCACCAAGACCTTGGCGCAGGCGCTCAAGAACCCTTCGGATGATCTCTTCATCGACTTCATCTCAAAGTGCTTGGTGTGGGATCCTGAGCGGCGGTTGAAGCCGCAGGCTGCCCTCCGCCATCCGTACATCACTGCCGGGCGGCGAACCAAGCCTGTCAACTCGACTCCGTCGACGGCGAAGACGCTGCTTCAGACGGCGTCGTCGAACCTCGGTAGCCGCAACACGAAGGTGACCGAGACGCCAAAGAAGTCGCTCATCAGTGCGCCGACGCCGCTCACCGCTCGTTCGTCGCGTACGCTGGCCGTGCCGAGCACTCCGAGCGGGTCGACCAGTATGCACAGCACCCTTGGCTCCGCTTCTCGGTCGTATCGTGCCTCACAAGCGCAGTCCATATCTTCATACCACTCTAGCCGCACCATGGTGAGTTTCCCGTCGAGTGTCAATTCACTGTCGATTTTGACCGTCTGCTCTTCCAGACCACCCGATGACCTCCATGACAGGGAACTATGTATTTCTGCTACTCTAATCGCATCCTCGCAGACTATCGACGATATCTACTCTATGCTGACGAATTTCGAGCTGGTCTGTCCTAGTTGGTCCTTTGCTATCCCATACCCCCCATTCGATTCGTTGTAGTTTATTCTCCTGCCGCATCTGTCATCTGCCACTCGCATCTCGCCACGCCCATTCGCAAACCGAGCGCTGTTGTGATCCTCTCTTACCGCGCCTCATTCCCACTATTTTTTTCCGTTGCATCACGCCACCGCCTTCGCCCACGCACAATATAATACTCGGCCGCCTTGTGGTGTCCATCGTTTCATGGAAAACTCGGGCGGGATGTTACGTTCACTTTGAACCTTTCAATACTATGTACCCCCTTCAAGAAACGGGCACAACATACGAGATGTTATGAGTCACTCCAGTAGCGGATTCCAGTTGTGCTGTGTGCTATACAATGTCCAAAGAGTACGAGAACTATATCTCAACGTCCCCTCCGCCATCCAGACAGCGCAGCTTGATGAACACATCGCTCCCTGCGAAGCCGAGAAGTGAGCACCGGTGCAAGATGAATCGAGCGGCGGACGCACCCCAACCGTCGAGCGACTTGAACACGAGCGAGCCCCCAAAGTACTTGGTGTACAGCCTGCTCATCGGCAGCCCGTACCCGAGCCCGGCGATGGTGCCCATGCCCATCTGGACGCCCCTGCCCGCCATCTCGGCGAACAGGCTCTCGCCGCCGCCCGCGCCCCCGGCGCCGTCCGCGAGCGCGGCGCCGCCGCTCATGTGCTGCGCGGCGTACGGGCCGCCCCCGGTGCCGTCCTCGTCGCCGCCGCCGTCGTGAACCGCGCCGCGGCCGGCGGTGGTGAACGAGTACGAGAAGATGCGGGACATGTTCGCGGGGGGCACGCCGCCGCCGTGGTCGCGCACGCGCATGAACAGGAACCGCGGCCGGGGCTGCGGGCGGTGGTGCGGGTGCGGGTGCGGGTCTGCGGCCGGGGACGGGGACGGAGATGGGGACGGGTGCGGCGGGGAGGAGATGGTGATCACGACGGGCGGGATGGGCTCGGCGGAGGAGTAGGAGTGGTGGCGCTGGTGCCACTCGACCGTCGCGCGGAAGGAGTTCTTGAGGATCTCGGTGAGGATGTACTCGAGGTGGACGGGGACGTATCTGCGCGCGGCGGTCAGGTCAGGTCAGGTCAGGGTGGGTCGGGTCGGGTCAGGGCGCGAACGGGACTCACGCGAACCGAGCGTCCGCGTCGCCGTCGATGACGATCCGCGGGCTTGCGCCGAGCGTGGCCTCGCACAGGTCGCTCACGAAGGAGCCGCACGCGCGGATGAGCTCCCGCGGGGAGCAGTTGGCCTCCACGACGCCGCGGTGGTCGCTCGCGGTCGCGTCGTTCTGGGCGAGGCTGCGGGAGATGGCGATGTGCTGCTCTGCGATGAGCCGGACGGCGATGCGGTTGCGTATCGTGCTGTCCAAGAAGGTGCTGATGTCCTCCGGAGTCATGTACCGCGCACACTCCTGGAAGCTGCCGCGCTCGTCCGTCAACAGCGGTCCGAGAGAGAGAAAAGGAGAACTGACCCCTTTGCCATCGCAGGAATGTCGTTCGCATGGGTCTGGACAAGGTTTGCGAGATGCTCGATGAACTGCATGTTCTCCTCGAGGGTGGTGACCGGTGGGTGAGTGATGAGGAACTCGAACGAGCTCCGGTGCGCTTCGAGAGTCCGGGCGATGAAGGGGTTCATTCCGACTATGAAGGGGAGAGTCTCGAGCGAGCGGGCTCGCATTGCGAGCATGCGCGGGATCTCCGTGAAGACATACTTGACGGAGTTGAGTACGGACTCGGGGGAGACGGGCTGTGCGAAGGAGAGGAGCTTGGAGAGGGTGAGAGGGTTCGGAGGGTTCTTGGTGTGCTTGTCAATGAGCCGCGTGAGCTGTGCGGGAGGAAGGCTGCTTGGGCCGGGGTGCGCCGAGTGGAAGGTGTGCCGCTGCTGTCGGTGGCCGACGAAGGAGAATGGTGGTCGGACGAGCGCGAGCCGTGTCGGAGGATGCGCGAGGGATGCGCGAGAAGGCGGGGCGCGAGGCGAGAGCGCAAGTCGCCTCATGGCGGGCGAGAGGGGAGGAGGGGAGGGAGGGCGCACGAACACAACTCATGATCTGCGCGAGTGGGCGGAACTTGCAAAGCGGGAGGGCGCAATGACGCGCCTCGCCGCGGCCCGCTCTCCTGCGTTCCATCCCTTGCCATGCGCATTTCCCGAATCGCGGTGTGGATGCTCCTATCCCTGCCTCAAATCATAGAAACCCTCCGTGTCTCAGACGGTACTCGGGTTGTGTGGAAGAAGGCGAAGACGGCGTCGGAGGTTAGGATGTCTGCTCCGAATCCCTGCGAAAGGATACATCCACTGCGTCCTCATCCTGGGTGTCATTGTGGATGAGGACCCGTCGTGGTGTTTCATGGGGATCCCATACTCTAGGCGTATTGACCGTTCGACATCATCGGCAGCACTCTTGAAGCTGTCGGTCAACTTCTTCAGATATCTTGCATCTCCTCACTTCTGGCAACCCTCTTTGGTTTCCTCTTGCACAGACTTTGGCGTTTCTACAATCCCACAAGATAGAAAACTGGTTGGTGCTATTCAAATTTATGGGTGGACTACGTGTTCCAAGACACGACAGGACTTGCAAATACAACTCATTGCACGCCACAGAGAGGGCCCAAGAATGGCGTCAGTCGAGAGCGCCCCGGCGCACACGTATTTAGCACCAAGAAGTCTCTGCCTCACATCCTCCGCACCTGGAGAGCGATCCGTCCTTGTATACGGAAGATGCTCGACCCCGCATCGCTCCTCGACCAGCACCTCGCGATTTTTGCGCCGCGGTACGCGTGGTTATAATGGCCAGCGACCAGGGAGATTGCAAGTTCAATGCCAAGCTTGTACTTGTCCACTCCGGTGTCCCGTAGATGACGATGAGCGGCTTCAAGGACATGCTCCAGGATAGTGCGACTTCGGGGCCGCGGTCGTGAAGGACGGGCTCGAGGTGCCAAGACTAGGTGCAAAATTGGGGGAGAACATACCATGTCAGGGACTGAGTCCTACTCTGTGAATGCCAGCAAGGCCTGCGGCTACCGGCACAGGGCCAGTGCGCCCCCTTCGGTTTCCGGGCATATGGAACGTATGAGAATGTCGGATGAGATAACTAAAAGACTAGTAATAACACGCGGGCCTGAGTCTACCACTCCGTCTAGTTGTACACTTGATATAGCGGCCTGCACATGTCCGGTCAGCAAGCATTCGGTTCATCGTGGCGCGGGCGACGTACGTGCTCGAGAACTTCGTCCCTTGGCGCACAACTTTCTCGACGGCATCCAAAAAGTCGCGTTCTGTTGCAACCTTTCTGCGCGCACGGATGGCGAACATTCCCGCCTCCGTCGCCACCGATCGCAACTCAGCTCCTGTCGTGTTCGGGCACAGGCGAGCAATTAGGTCGAAACGGATGTTGCGCTCCACGCTCATACTACGAAAGGAGATCAGCCCACAGAAATATTGCACAATACTTTCCTCCTCACGAACCTACGGGCATGGATACGGAGAATGTGAGCCCGACCCTCGTTGTCAGGTAGTGAGAACTCCACGCGACGATCCAGACGACCAGGACGAAGCAGAGCAGGGTCCAATGTGTCGGGCCTGGCGGCTTCACGGTAAGCTCAGTAGACAATAAGACAACAATCACCTTACCTGTTCGTAGCCATCAACACCTTGATGTTGCCTCGAGGGTCGAAACCGTCCAGTTGGTTGATAAGTTCCAACATAGTCCGCTGCACCTCGTTGTCGCCACCAGCACCGTCATCGAACCGAGCACCACCGATGGCGTCCACTTCGTCAAAGAAGATTATGCAAGCCTTCTTGCTCCTCGCCATTTCGAACAGTTCACGAACCATCCTCGCACCCTCACCGACGTACTTCTGCACAAGCTCGGAACCAATGACGCGGATGAAGGTTGCATCTGTCCGGTTGGCCACAGCACGCGCACAAAGAGTCTTGCCAGTGCCCGGAGGACCAAAGAGAAGGACGCCCTTTGGTGGGTCGATTCCAAGGTTCACGAATCGTTCGGGCTGATGTGAACATGGTGAGCAAGGAGCTGGTGCATGTGGACAAGGAGGACTTACTGAGAGTAAAGGTGTTTCAACGACTTCGCGTAGCTTCTCAATCTGCTCCTTACAACCACCGACGTCTGAGTAAGTCACGTCCGGCTTCTCCTCAACCTGCATCATCGTGACCGAAGCGTCGATCTTGGGAGGTAGCGGGATCTGGATCTGGTACTTGTTGCGATCGACACTGGAAGCATGCCTTTAGAGATTCAAGTATAGGCCCCGGGTCAAGGAAACTCACCCAACGCGCATACCCTCCTCAATATCCGTTGGCGCGACGCGCTCTCCAAGTCCGACAACGAACTTGGCAATCTGCTTGATGTTGATGACGTACTTGTCTTGCTCGTCCGCACCCTTCTGGCCCTGCACCGCGCCTTCCGGGTTCACTGCGCGCGCACGCTCCGCGGCGGCCTCGTCCATGGGAATGATCTTGGTGCAGCGCGCGACTTGGAGGGGATGCTCCTCTCCCATGCGCTGCCTGTCCGCAGCCAAATCCCACAGGTTGGGCGAAGCCAGACCGGTGTCGGACTCCTTAACACCTGGTCGATTTTGAGAACAAGGCGAGCATGCACCGAGCTATGAAACATACCGAGTTTCTCGTTGATACGCTTCTGCACCTCTTTGATATCCGTCTCAACCTTCTTCAGTCTTCCAGCGTACGGCCCTTGGCCCTAAATGTTAATGAGCAATGGCAAACATGTGCGCGAGGTATGACATACATATGTCTTGAGGATCTGAATGTCACTGTCGTCAAGGGCTGTAAACAAGTTAGCTGATGCACCAACGCTGCAGAAGGTGCACTTACGCTTGATCTCTTTCTCCTCCTTATCGTCACCCTTCTTCTCCCCTACGGAATGAGCTCAGTCTCATGCAATTCCGTACAAGCGCAATGCACATACACTTCTCCCAGTCGCTGTAGTCATGGTCATTAGAGTGATGAGAGGTGCATAGTGATGTTAACTCACGCTTTCGGCGGCATATTTCGTGTGTGGCAGGGGGTGTGGAGGCAAGAGGAAGGAAGGGTACGCGGCTCGGTCGGACGCAGCCACCGTAAGCGACGAGGACGCGTCAGTGGACGCGTAGGCGCTCATTCGGCGCTCAGATCTCTTTTGACGCCCGGGAGAGGAGACCGCCGGAAGAGACCATCCCTGGCGGTGCGGCCGGCCAGCCGGCCGGACAGTTACCGATTGTGGATGCCTCTCTCGTCTCTGGCCGCCTTCCGCCCTCATCCCCTTCCTCTTCACCCCCACTCCACTCCATCATGGCCGGTGCTCTTCCCAACGCAAAGAAAACACTCATCAAGATTCAGGATGAAGACCGCGAGTCCCGTTTTGGCCAGGTTTTCGGCGTGTCTGGTCCCGTCGTTATTGCCGAGAACATGACCGGTTCGGCCATGTACGAACTCGTCCGTGTCGGCCACGACGAGCTTGTTGGTGGTGCGTATACATATTTTCGATGTGCGCAGAACTCCGGCTGATTTGATGCTTGTAGAGGTCATTCGTATCGACGGAGACAAGACAACTATTCAGGTGTACGAGGAAACCTCCGGAGTTACGGTCGGGGACCCCGTCTTGCGTACGGGGAAGCCTCTGAGTGTTGAACTCGGCCCTGGTATGTACTATATTGGCGATGTCTCTATTTGCAGGTCAATTGAACTCTTCAAGGTCTCATGAGTAACATCGTCGATGGTATTCAGCGGCCACTGCGAGTGAGTGCTCATTTCAAAGCGCTGCGTGTATGCAGTGTAACATGAGATACGCAGGGCATTCAAGAGCTATCCAAGTCCATCTACATCCCAAGAGGTATTAACACCGACGCGCTGGACCGCTCTCTGAAGTGGGATTTCACCCCTACTGATATGAAGGTACGTTTCCATCTGCCCGGGTTTGGGAGTAGTCTTGACACAGACATAGATCGGCGACCACATATCCGGAGGCGACATCTTTGGGCGCGTCTACGAGAACTCTCTCGTTGACAAGCACAAGATTATGCTTGGCCCTCGCGCTCGTGGTACCATCACTCACATCGCGGAGCCTGGCAGCTACGCTGTCGATGTGAGGGCATGATATGACATCACTGGTAAGCTCGCTAATCACGCGCATTAGGACATTGTTCTTGAGACCGAGTTCAACGGCGAGGTCACCAAGCATGCCATGATGCAAGTGTGGCCCGTTCGCGCACCACGCCCTGTCGCCGAGAAGCACACCGCGGACTACCCTCTGCTCACTGGCCAACGCATCCTTGATGCACTCTTCCCGTGAGTGATGGCCATCCCGACCTTCGCCACGATTTTGACCTTGCACAAGTTGCGTGCAGGGAGGGACGACGGCGATTCCCGGAGCGTTCGGTTGTGGCAAGACGGTTATCTCGCAGGCTCTTTCGAAGTTCTCCAACAGTGACATCATTATCTACGTCGGCTGCGGAGAGCGCGGTAACGAGGTATGTTTGATAAAACCTAGCAGATCGCGAAGTGCTGATGAACCGCGTCCAGATGGCCGAAGTACTTATGGACGTAAGTCGGTTTTGGGCACTTCGCAGTCAATCCACGCGCTGACCCCAATGCAGTTCCCTCAACTCACTATGGATGTTGGCGATCGTCAAGAGCCCATCATGAAGCGCACTACCCTTGTCGCCAACACCTCCAACATGCCTGTCGCTGCGCGTGAAGCCTCCATCTACACCGGTATCACCCTTGCGGAATACTTCCGTGACCAGGGAACCAACGTCTCTATGATGGCCGACTCGACTTCACGTTGGGCCGAAGCTCTTCGTGAAATCTCGGGTCGTCTTGCGGAGATGCCCGCTGATTCCGGATACCCTGCATACCTCAGCACTAAGCTCGCAAGCTTCTACGAGCGTGCGGGCAAGGTTACTTGCTTGGGTAACCCCGTGCGTCAAGGGACGGTCTCGATTGTCGGCGCGTAAGTCTTCCGGACTAGTGTACCGCTAAGAGATGGCTCATGGTGTCCTCAGCGTCTCGCCGCCGGGTGGTGACTTCTCGGACCCGGTCACGGCCGCCACGCTCGGTATCGTGCAGGTCTTCTGGGGTCTGGACAAGAAGCTCGCCCAGCGGAAGCACTTCCCGTCGGTCAACTGGTCGTTGTCGTACTCCAAATACACTAAGGTGTTGGAGCCATACTACGAGCAGTCGGAGCCGGGCTTCGTCGAGCTACGGATGAAGACGAAGGAGATCCTGCAGAAGGAGGAGGACCTCGCTGAAATCGTGCAGCTGGTCGGCAAGAGCGCGCTCGGCGAGAACGACAAGATCACGCTCGAGGTCGCGAGGATGCTCAAGGACGACTTCCTGCAGCAGAACGGTATCTCGGAGTACGACCGCTTCTGCCCCTTCTACAAGACGAGTGCGATGCTCCGCAACTTCGTGGCGTTCCACGACGCGGCGCAGAAGGCGGTTGGCGGCGGGGACCTCACGTTCGCGAAGATCCGCGAGTCTGCGAGCGATATTATGTTTAAGCTGTCGCAGATGAAATTCGAGGTACGTCGCGGTGACCCATGTACAATTTTGGCCGGTGGCTCACTCCAAGACTCCAAACTGCGCCAGTCGCCGTCGCAAGGCAAAGAGCCGATCAAACAGAAGATGGACGCGCTGCATGGCGAGATCCAGGAGAAGTTCCGGCAGATGGTAGAGTAAATGGACGCTATACCCCCTCACACCCACGACTTGTTTAATGATGCAATAGTACGTCTTTGACTTTCCTTGCGTGGGTGCAGGCGACGCACAAGCCTTGCTATACTCGTCCCTCAAACATCGAAGATTCTACACACTAATCACAACAGGGCTGTCTCCGCGGCGTTCTACGCGTTTGGCAGAGCTACTCGTTATCGCCTGACCCTTGGCGCCAGCAGCACCCCCACGCCGCTGTCAATCGAGCGAGCGCGACGCCCGGGTCAAGCCCCTGGCTCCTGTCCTTCCTCCTTTTTGCAAGCCTGACTTGGTACTCGCTTATTTCACTATGGCTACGTCGTGGTGTCTCATGTTGATGCCATATCTCCGGCATATCGACGAGCCACCATTCGACACTGTCGGCCGCATTTTCGACGCTGTCGACCAGTTTTTTCCAGGTCATTCGGGTCTCTCCACACATTCGATCTTTGTTGACGGTCTCCTGTTTAGGGCTTGGTCTTGCAACATAGCCCCCCGGGTGTTGATTGTAAACGGACCGAGTGCTATGACCTGCATCAGTGGATTATGGTTACAAGAACGTGATGTTCGATGCCTCTACCATGTTCCCAGATTGTATTCGGGCCAACTCTCCCCCGTCAAAATTAGCGAAACCCTGAATCTGTTGCGTCGCCGCTCGACAGTGGATGCCACATACTACCTCATCGACTTACGCATTTCCAGTCGGTTTGCACCTGATCAGCATGACAAGTTAGTCCCCGGCTTAGACTGCCTAGACAAAGGTATCGGGCTATCCAGCACAGTCCCACGTCTTCGTTTTAAGTCCCATTATTCGGAGAACCAACATCGATGTATGTCTTCTATGCATTTAACGTCTTCGCTTACAACGTCATTGAATTTACTGAACGCAACAGGTCTACACCAATGCGGATATGCTTGAGACGAGCGACCAGCCGCCGCAGAAGCCTTGGAATGTTTCTCTGCGATCAACAGGAATGTGTCGCTCGTTCGGCGTATTCGGAATACGAGTAAATGCCTTGGCGAACGATCCATCCTTGGCCTTTTCTCGATTGTCGGTTCTATGTCTGCCGGATGTGTATGCATTAATCACCGTCACCAGTGTTCAACCGTTTGCAATGCTGCGGCCGCAATAACTATAAGATGTATCGTACTGTAGATAATCAACAATAACCGCACGCGCTCTCGCACCGTATGTCTTTCCGCCGTCTGGTCCTTGCGGGATGCCATACCTCACGCTTTCCCAGGCCATCACTCTTCCCGAGGGACCTTCACCACAGGCCTCTATCGTCTCCGATGAACCTTACATAATGGGTCCTCGGTGAGCATCGCAACTTGCCTCCAACCTCGTGACTCCTTCCTTTCGGCCCTCGCCTCGATCGATCCTATTGACTCCGAGGATGAGGCAGATGACACACAGTTCCAACGTCACAATCTCAGTTCCTAGCGCACTGGCACCTTGCCTGCCGCCTGTTTAAATCGGCGGCTCTCGCTGCGTCTCCAAGCCCCCGTCAAGTTTGTGTGGGCGGGAAAGCCACGCTGGAGGGGCCTTGCGGAAATTATACTGCTGGTCGGCAGGAGTGCCCTGGGCGAGAACGACAAGATCACATTCAAGGTCGCGCGGATGACCAAGGACGACTTCCTGCGACAGAATGGCGCAAAGGCGGGAACTTAAAGGCGGGAACTTCACGTTTGCGAAGATCTGCGAGTCATGTCCAGGCTCTTGCAGAGATGAATCGCGTGGTGGCCGTTGTATACGTGCACATATGATTTTTGTCTACGGCGCACTCCGGACTGCGCCAGTCACGGTCGCAAGGCAAAAAGTCGATCAAGCAGATCCAGGAGAGGTCCTGGCAGATGGTAGAAACGCCAACGAGTTCTCTAATGATGTATGTCCTGACCCCTTCATGTGCGCGCGCGGGCGACGGGCGTGGGCGCAGCAAGCTATGTCACAGCGAACGGTTTGTGCGTCGGGGTGCATGTTGAGCCCGGGGCTGCGTGTGTTGTGGCGTGCAGTTCCAGAACGCGGAGAGGAGGAGATGCTGCGGAGCGGGGGTCGGACTCGCAGCTAGCGCCAATCCCTGGCTGCGGATGATGCCTCATACTTAAACCATCGCCCACCAAGACGGCGGACCAGCCTCACGGCACCTGCCACTCCCTTTCCTCCTCCCCTCATGCTCCTCCTGCACGCCGTGCTTGCGGTCGTGTCCGGAGGCATCCTCGTCTCCGCTGCCCCCGACCCGGGCCGCGCGAGGCACTCCGAGGGCGCCCCCGACACCCGCCCCGCGTCCTACCGCCGACCCGCTGCGCACGCCGGCTCCGAGTGGGCCCCCGACAGCTTCGGCTTCGACCGCCCCCAGTTCGTGATGGACGACACCCGCATCGCGCACGCCGACGCCGAGTACGAGGACTTTGGCCGCCAGGAGCCCATCGGCCACTTCCCCGGCGCACCACCGCAGTCCCCGAGCCGCGGCCCGCCGCACGGCGACTTCCCGGGCTTCCCGACCGACCTGCCGAGGCCCCCGACCGACATGCCGAAGCCGCCCCAGCACCCTCACCGCCCGCCCCCGCCCAAGGACGACGAGGAACACCCGCACCACCCTCCGCACCGTCACCCGCACGAGGACAAGTCGAACCTGACCATCTTCCAGATCCTTGAGTCCAGCCCTCAGTGCGTTTAACCAACGGTTAACCACCGCTTCCCTTTCTAACATCCGCCTCCAGGTTCTCCCGCGTTTTCAAGCTCGTCAACTTCACAGAGGATGTCACCAAGCTGCTCAACGACTCCTCGGCCAAGTACGTTACCTCACGTGCTGCTTATCGTCCTCCAACCGCTCATGCGTCTAATCCGCAGCATCACGTTCTTCGCCGCCCCTAACTGGGCGCTCCCCAAGCCCCGTCACCCGCCCCCGCAGAAGGGTGAGGACCTCGACTGGGAGCGGGTCCTGAAGCCAGAGGACGATGTGGCCGACATGCTCGCTGCCGCCGAGGGCCTCCTCGCCGCGTCGGAGAAGCCGGACAAGGACAAGATCAAGAAGTTCCTCGGCTACATCCTCCTCTACCACACCCTGCCTGACTTCTACACCGCGGCGGAGCTCGGCAAGAACAACACGGTCGCGACATCGCTCTCCCTTCCCGACGGCTCTCTCGACGGCAAGCCCCTCCGCCTGCGCATCGGCCGCCAGAGCATTCTCTCGCCTCTTCTCACTGTCAACCTCTTCACCAAGATTGTCCGCCCTGACGTCGCTGCTGTTAACGGTGGGTCAATCACAAAAACTGTCGATCACGATTGTGTACTGACTCTTATTCTGTAAGGCATGCTCCACGTCGTCAACGGCCCTATTCTGCCCCCACCTTCGATCTTCCAGCTTTCGTTCTTGTTCACAGATCCATTCTCCGTCTTTGTACGTGCTATATGCGTAGTCTTCGAGAACTCTAATCTGACTACGCCTCCCAGACATCCGCTCTCCAGCGTGTCGGTCTGACCGATGCCGTGGACTGGCGCAACGTTAAAGATGGCTCTGTTGAGGGCTCACCCGCCGTCACTGTGTTCGCCCCAACGAATAAGGCGTTCGACAAGTTGCCGAAGAAACTCAAGCTTTTCCTTTTCTCTCCTTTCGGCGAGAAGGTCCTTAAGAAGCTCCTTCAGTTCCACATTGTTCCCGAATATGTTCTTCACAGTGGTGAGTTTCGTCCAATCTAGTGCCTTCGATCAAAAGCTCAAGGTGTATGCACAGATTACCTGCACGACGCGTCGGAGTCTGTTATCAAGCGCAGGGGTTTTTACGAAGGCGAGGGGAGTCAGTTCTTCGACCAAATTGACTACAACCACGACTTCGCTGGCTTCTTCGACGTGCCGGCGGAACGCTCTGCAGCAGTTGACCCCCGCCTCGAGCATGACTTCAGAGAGTGGTTCGAACAGGACTCACAGACACCTTATTACAGTGCTGAACACGCTCCCGACCAATTCACGGAGGAATTCTCCCAGTACGGTGGGCCGCAGCGCATGCCGCCGCCACCTCCCCTTCACGGCATGCCGCCGCCTCCGCCTCCTCCCGGTTACCACATGCTTCCGCCTCCTCCTGGTTTGTACGGAATGCCACATCCTGGGCCGTACGGGATGCCGCCTCCTCCACCCTCTCCTGGTCATCACATGCCTCCCCCTCCTCCTGGTCCGTACTATATGGGTCCGTACTATATGCCGCCTCCTCCCCCTGGTCCTCATGGTATGCCTCCGCCCCCGCCTCCTTCCGGTCACCACACGCCTCCTCCCCCGCCTCCTCCCGGGCACCACATGCCTCCTCCCCCGCTGGGACCCCACGGCATGCCTCCCCCTCCTCCTGGTCATCGCATGCATCCCCCTCCTTTCCCTCATGGAATGCCCCCGCCCCCTCCCCCGCCTCATCCTGGCCACCACATGCCACCCCCTCCTGGTCCCCACGGTATGCCGCCGCCGCCGCCTGGCCCCCACCATATTCCCAAGGGTCCTGCGGACGAGCACAAGCACCACCACCACCTCCCCCCTCCCCCTCCTCCCGGCCCCCACCACGATGGACCGCACCATCCTCCCCCTCCTCCCGGCCGCAGGCCCGACCATCCCGGTAAGGGCCCGAAGCCCGACCACCCGTACCACCCGCCACCTTTCCCGCACCACCCGCCGGAGGTCTCGTACGCGCAGAACGTGACGGTGCCGACGCTGCTCGCGAACCACAGCCTCGACGTCGAGATCGTGCAGTTCGCGCGCCGGAGCCCGCTGCCGTGGAAGAAGGCGCCGGTGTACGGGACCGTGATGTTTGCCAACGGCCAGCCCGTGCCGGTGCTCGACGTGCCCACCCGCAACGGCGCGCTCCACGTCGTCGTCGAGCTCCTCAATCCGCTCCGGCGCGGCGGCCGTCACGGGCCACCCAAGGGTCCTCACGGTCCCAAGGGCCCGCATGGCCCGCACAGGCCTCACGACGAGCCTGAGTGGGAGCACGAGGGGCCGGTGCCGGAGACCGCGTTCGAGGAGCACGAAGACGGCGAATGGGCGGGCTGGGAGGAGTGGCTCCCTGCCTGGGCCGAGGAGAACTGAGTGCCGTCTGTTACCCCGTCCAATAGTTTCTGACCTCTGAACGTTCCTTTCCCGTGTTCCCAACTCACCCTCCCTCCTCCCACCATATACAGCTGTTGTAGATTCAACACGGTAGCGTCGAATGTTGCGCTCGAGATCACATACTTGTACATTAGTTGCTCCTGGTTGTCCAAGACCTGCCAATTGACTAGCACAGCCCACCACGTCCGTAACAATGGAATGATCACTCGTCATTCCAATAAACACGAAGTCGTTGTGCAAGAGGGGCTTCTATGGCACCTGCCCTGAGAAGACTGCATGTCAAAGAGCTGCATCTGACCTCAAATCTGAGCATTTCCAAGAGATGTGATCTATGTGAGTTCAGCATGCGGCCATCGCAACCCACTGGTCGGTCACTGTACAAGTTTAGAACAAGCATTCAAATACTAAAGCTTATGATAGGTGCGTTGCCCGTCCGCTTTACGTCGCCATGGGCTAATGTAGTGGATGGCACTGTGGCAGTCGACCATTTGCTGCTTCGATATGCAGCGAAGGCGCAGACAGGGACGCGACGGGGCGATGAAGCGCGCGCTGGGCCCCGGCCGCGGCTGCCGACGAGTCGTGTTCGATTGATGGCACAGTACGGCTTGCCGATTCACCTTCGACATGATGCTACAAGGCCTGGGGCCTGAGCGCTGAGCCATCGGCATCAGGAGCCGTCGCGCCTAACACCTCCGCAACTCTGTAATTGACACCCTCAATGGGCTCATCGCCGCCAGTGCCACGTCCGCCGCCAAGGAGGTCGCAAACCTGTGTCAGTTCGTGCCAGCGAAGGCAGCCGTGTCCCTACTTCTCCTTATATTCGAGGCGATCAAGGCAAGTCGCTCCCCCAACCTGCTAATCTGCGCACACGCGGTGCCGCTGACGCCAGTGCTACATATGCAGGACGTACGGACGCAACGGGATGACTGCATCCGACTCGCGTGCCGCTGCCTGTTCCTCCTCGTCAACATCCGTGACCACCTTCTCGATCACGCCACATCGGTTCACCGTTGGCGACTATGGGTACTTTCCGAAGTCGATTGTTGTCGAACAAGAGTGGTCCGAGTCCGTCGTGCTGGGAAACGTGTAGGACGAAGGCCGGTCCGCTTCAAGACCACGCGCGTGTCGGACGGGAAGCCACAGGACGGCCATCGCAAGTGGTATGACGTGCGGTCCTTCGAGCTTCCGGATGGAGTGCATGGGTACGCCTTATTCTCTCTCGAACCATCGTTCGCTGAAGAACAACGATCTCAGATGGACCGTCGTTGTACTTCCGGAAGCGGAGCTTGGCATGCACGTTATCCACACCACTGAAGTGGTCCGCGCTGAGCACATTTGGAGCTGACTGTTGATCCACTGAAGAGCGCAAGCCAGGAAGTACGACATCGCACCCTAAGAGTTGACCCTCAATAGCCTTGCGACTGTTCCCTCCTTGCGCTTGTCCCCTCGCCGATCTGACCTATCCCTTGTGCCCTTCTTCCCACAACTTCCACCGCACCTCTTTCGGCCATCAGAGCTACTCACCGTTCGCGAAGGAGGGGGAGCAGGTTGTTTCAGGGCAGGATCTCGCGCCGAAAGTGTTCTACCTCTTTACGTCCGATCAGAAGGGGAACACGCCGTCCGACACCGAAGCCCCGTCTCCAGGCGGGAGGCACCCCGAATCGACCCGCACAGCGCGCAGTGTTTCGCCAGTTTAAACGGGTGAGTGGTGTTTCTACGCGAAGTGGGTCTCGCGGATGTGATGCTGACGTGTTGTGTGCGGGTGAGTCACAGCGCGCAGGGGGTTTTGGTCTACGTGCAGCTGCATTCGGAGGATTTCTTAGATCAGGGTTGTCGGTATGTGACTTGGTTAGAAAGAACAACAAAAGCGAAGACCGTAAAATCGCAAGACGTGCGATCAGATTAGTCCGCTAAGGCGTCGGGACTGGCACACACGATCGCCGACGCGACAGCCAAGATCCAGAACATTCAAACTCACACTCGTTGAACTCGTCCACCACCAAGCTTAAGCTCACGCTCAGGTGTCACACTATTGTACCCGTTCATGACAGTTCGAGCGGGCGACGCGATGCCCGCGTCGCGACACTGGCGTACTGTGCTTCCAAGTGTTATGGATAGATATAATGGCGTTTTTGCGGTCGTCTCAGACACATTACGATTCCAGCACGGTGGGCGTTCTCGGCATGAGCTGGGTCAAAAGTGTGATGGTATTCTGTATAACATTGCCGCAAGCTGTTCGGTCCCCTTCTCGCGCACAGAACGTACAGTGGATTGAACACAGGCTCGACAAGGCCCATATACGACACGCGCATTAGAGTCCATCCTCGTCATGGAAGTATGAATTGGAGGGTACATCTGAACGAAAGCTTTGCTGAGAACGGCATCCAAGGACGGCGAGAACGCGCATGCTTACCTTCTGGGAGCGGGATGACACGACGCCAGTACAACCTCTCCTGATCAAGGTACCACATCGGGTCTTCGTCGATCTCGAGGACCGCCTTCAGCTTTTCAATCCATTCCCATGAAGTGCGGTGGTGGTAGTTCGTTCCAACCTGGAGGCCGAACATCCCCTCTGCGTCTTTGTCGCACAAGGGGACCCATCTGACTAGATGCACGTACTTTCTAGGCAAATCGATGTGTTTCGCCAGGGCGTGGACGAGGTCTCGACTGGGAAGAGTAAGGTCGAGATACCCAATTTCCGTCTCGGGTCTCGGGTTGTCTGGGTACTCGAACAGTTGCTGGTATTCTTCAGGGACTGGGTTTGGCAAGGGCCCTTTGAAAGGGCGGGAAGTCGTTTTGATGGCATCTGGAAATTTCGCCAATATGATCTTCAACATGTGTGCATCGTCGATGGGCCAAGCAAATCGGAACAGAGGAGGTCTAAATTTCGTGCCGTTCACATAGCGAAGTCGGCTGTCGAATTGTGAGTCCTCGATGGGTTGCATGGAAAACAGACGCAGGTCTTCCTCCTGGAGATATACATGTGAGCGTATACTTTACGAGAGGCTTCCCTTGTGAGTGAACGCACGTCTTCGTACTCCAGTCCATCAGCAGGAGCGAATGGAATGCGTCGACTAATTTGAAGAGGTAAGAATGACTCGATGAGATCGATCATCTTGGTGGAGTCGTGGACTGAGGGTAGAGTAGCAGTGAAAAGTTGAGCGTTTACGTTGAGTGGTCATACACCATGGCCCGCTATATTGATACGGTCCAACCGAGTTGTGACTGCGTGACGAATGTGACTGCTGATATCTCCAAGATCTCTCGATGTTTTCGGAAGGCCTACTTGATTGGATTGAGAACAAACGACATGATATATGCTTGTTCCAAAAGTGGTTCTGTGAACTCAGAGCAACATACATATGCAATCTGATTCCCGAAAAACAAGGATGAACCGTATTGAACTAGGCCTTGGCCGACTGCTTTTGTAATTTTTTTAAAAGCTACAAACCAGCCGCTAATATGGCGTAGTATGCCATCCTTGTACTTCCTAAGAGCATGTGGATCCCGGAGTTGAAAGAAACTCGCGTTTCAGCGACTGGCAGACAACGAGTCCTCGGAGTCGGCTGAGGGTGAAATTCCTAGAAGTCCAGACACAGTCCAGAGCAAGAGGTAAAGGGGTGCAGGCCTCGCGCGCACTCCGCACTGGGCACATGTACACACAGTACACATCCGGACATTGCTACTCACAGCAGGACCAGCGCTGACGGATTGAGGAAGACAACAACGGCTGTTTAAAGTAATAGTACTTGACGGTCTCATCTCCTTTCGGCTAATGTGAGGACAAATCCTGAGCAATGATTCGGATTTGGATGTGTGCTATATGGTGTGAAGCGCATGAATCCGGTACAGTAGAATCACGTAGCGATGCACACGGGCTGTTGTGCTTCTGGTGCTGGCCCCTGCTGGGTTCTGGCCGCATTTGGAGGGGTTCCAGGTGACTTGAAGTACCAGGGCCATGTTCCTTTTCCTGTCCGTTTTTATTCCATTTTCCGAGGCTCTTTATAAATACACAGAACACTGCCGCGATGAGCCCAGCATCTCCAATCCACTCTCCTCTTTCCCGGTGTCGCTGTACACCGAGCCTCATCTCATCCACTCCTGCATACATAGGAACCATCATTTCCACATGGCTTCGACTGAAATAATGTATCCCCCCGACATCCACACGACTCTGAGCAGTGCTTGCTTTTCTCTCCTGAATGCCATGGAACTGGGAAGAGAACACGACCTATATGAATGTGTCACCCGGTTTCTTTCCATCCCATGTGATTCTATCAACACCGAGTTCGCCTCGAAATATCTACTCCGCTTCCATATCGCCCCTCAAGGATACGTGTCAATCACCGTCAAGCCCAAAAAAACACAAATCATCGAGGACATAAGTGAAGCAGAGACTGTGCTCACCGACAGCGACTACGATAGCGTAACAGAATATCGTGGCTCGGACAAAGAGGACAGCGAGGAAGATGAGGAAGACCTGGAGGATAGGCGCTCCATCCAGAACGCAGACAACCGCACACCGAGTCCAAAGTCACAATACAGGAAGAACACTTCCAGTACCACCCTTGACGAAATCGATTCAGACAGTGACATGGACTGGTGGCACGACCGTAATGATAGCCAGGCACTCGGCAAAAGGAAGGACGAATCTCACGCTGGTGGTGCAACTAGGGGTTCGGGATCTGCTGGGCGAGGCCGTAGCGCGCGGGGGTCTCAACCAGGTCGCGGTGCTGGAAAAAGGGCCACACGAGGGGCTGAATCTCATCAAGCCCAGGCGCAGCCCCCTAGCAGCGTCATAGGCGACACTGGCGCCGCTACTAGAGGTACATAGTCGGGTTCACGTATTCTCGCTGATCAAGTACTGATAGGTACCCACGTCTCTCCTTAGTAGCACCAGTGTCACAGCCACGTGCCGGATCGAAGAAGAGAGGTCGTACATCCGATGTATCGGTACAGGGCAATAATGCGGCTCCGCCTAATAAGAAGACGAAAGAGAAGACGAAAAAGCCGAAGGATACCCAGATAGTAACACGCTTTCCTGACTGGCGCTGGGTCATGGCTTGGATGATCCGTGACCTCCCAAATGGCAGCGGCCTTCGAGAGCTTCAACGTACGGTCGTCGCCCTCACAGAAGTGAAGCTGGTCTCTCGCAAAGTGCGGGGGCTGATGTCAGCTATCAGGAGGGGCTACTCGAGCGCATTTTCGTACTACGTCAAGCTGATCACAGCCAAGATGGATGCCATGCTAGCACAAGTCATTCAATCTGTTCAGGTCGCCTTTGGTGAAAAAGAGGGTTTGCAGCAGGTCGTCGCACTCACGGTTGTGAACGACTATTGCCGTTTCATCTACTTTCAACGGAGCAGTGTACCAGAAATCACCAGTTTGGATGACGTCCCGCAGAAAGGCTATCCGATTCCCCCGGAAAAGAAGAAGGGTGGGGCCAGGAAAGAATACCTTTACGCGACGATCCTTAAATCCACCGCACCAATCCCTATGATCACTGGTTCCACAAGATTTGTGCTCTCCGCAGCCACCCCCCCTGTCCTCGCAGACGAGAAATTGGACTTCACTGCCGAGTTCAAAGAACACTGGGCGAAGTTCAAAACATGGGTGAGAAACAAGGAGCACTTCCCCCCTCCCTCTGGCTATAATGGCGATCAAGTCGGCGCTTCGCAGAGTCAAGTGGGGGTACAGGAGGGGAATCCTAGCGAGCCTGATTTTGCAGGACATGTTTAGCGGGGGTCAAGTTCGAAGGGAGGCAGACTCCTCGGGCGTGTTTTGTAGCACAAATGACTGTATCGACGCGAGTAAGTAGAAAGCCACGTATATACGCTGTGTTGACGCGAGTTTTTCGCTTCCTGGTGCGCGGGTATAGCTACGTGGTATCAACGGAGTGATGTAGGCCATTCGCGGCAAGGACAGTACTCTGCTCCGATTTGTGGGTCGTATCTGATCATATAGCTAGTAGCGAGGTGGGAAAGGACGAGCGCCCGGAGGGCCGCGCCGCCGAGCGGTTACGCCGCGATGACGGCGGTGAGTCGATGAGTAGCTGGGAACAGGAGTGTGTTACCAATACTTGGGCAGGAGAAAGGAAGGTGGGCAAGCCCGAAACCCTCGCGAAGAGGACTCGGGCACCTGAGTCTACCCTGGCAGGGATTCATCAGTCTAGCCATTGCCTGGCCACGAGCACGCTTCAGCTATCTTCTGACCAGATATCGCGTCCACACACCCGGTTATGTCGCCCTGACGAGCTTTCACTGGTTAAGCTTCAAAACTGAGAATACGCTCTCGCCGCGATGCACAGGCTACATGGAGCTCGCAGCCTGTGCGGTACAACTCGAATCACACTTTGTCCGAGTCTCCTCTCCCCATTGATGCCGACCTCCCATTGAGCTTTCGGGTCATGGTTTTGTGAGCCTTGCTTCGCTGGTGCTCTTCCCACTTCTGGCCGTCGACCATCACGGGCTGCTCGGCGTTTGTCGTACACACGTCGCACTGTCTGCGCTGGTGTGCGCTGAGTACTGCGAGCGGGCTATCAAGTCTCCGTCGTGAGAGCAATGCGCAAATGGTTTTAAGAATCTAAACGCACTCTGTGGGCTTTTCGCGTATCTCCAGGAGCGTGCTTGCCGCCTGGGAGAGCGCCGCAGGGTCTGGGAGCTCCGTTCCTTCCAAGAATGCTGAAGAGGTAACGGTGAGCAGGACGAGCCAGACCAGTAAGTATGGAGCGCACCTTTGGTAATCTGGATTCCTCGGTCGTGGACGTTGGCCGTCCACGCGTCGCCCAGCTCTGCACAACCAAGATGAGCGTGACGATCCGCCGCCGCCGCACATCGACTCGTACCAGTAGCGTCGAGGATGTATGTAGGTACTTCAGGCTCTGTGCCTTCCTCCCTTGATGCGGAGTTTGCAGCGAAGACCGTTGGGAGCAACTTGTTGCGGATCCACGAGATCTGCCTCTTTGCGTATCGTCGCGTACCGAGCTTCATCTGGTCAACTGCCTCCGAAAATGCGGAGTCTTGGCGCCCAGGTGAGTTGAGGTAGTTGTGGAACTCCTTATATCCTACAAACGCCGTTCAGTCGCCGGACAACAACGTACAAGAGAATTCCCTACACACCGATCGCTTGGTAGATACCTAGAGTGTAGTCCATCTGAGCTTGTGGTGAGGCCTCAGAAGGGGTCTGCGCCGACGTGCTGGCGGAAACGATGCTTCGGAGCGTCTGTATCTCGTTCAGTAGGCCTTGCTGCACTTGGTTAGCTGCTGTACGCGCATCAAGAGGGGTCACAACATCCATACCGCGATCATCTGATCAACACGCTCGTCCAACCGAGGCTTGAGAGCATCTGGTTCCGCATACAACCAGAAGCAAAGCGTGCGATATCTGTGAGATGGTTAGATTTGATGTAAATGAGGATGTTGTTGACAGCATGCTTACCGAGGTCTTGAGACGACACGAGACTGCTGCTCGTAAACCTCGCTGGCCAGGCGACGGTTATCTCGCATGACACGGAGGCAAGTGAGCACTCTCCGCGTGTCTCGCCAGTGCCACCTCTGTGCCACTGACGGGTCCAACCCAGCGAGCAGTCGATGGAGAGCGAGCGGAGCATCCTCAAACTCTGGCAGGGGAGCTTGTTCCGGGAGTTTGTCGAACAGTGCTCGCAGTTCTTCCGGGAGTGCAGCAAGAGCATCGGAGAACGCTTGCGACGACGTAGGGACAATCCCTAACGACTCTGACGGCTTCTCTATGGACGCCATGCGTTCGGGAAATATGAGGTGTTGTATCCAGTAGGAAGTCCCACCCACGACGATGGGCACCTCCCCTTGCTCATGAATCTTGTCGATCTGCCCCGCAAATCAAGCTGAATGCCAGTTGGGATGGTCGGGCGACTCACCTCGGTTATGGCGTCCGCAATCCATTCTGGGCCCGTCAACTGCTCTCCTGGCTCCTTGTAGTCCATGAGGAGGTGCTCGACCCCGCATCGCTCCTCGACCGGCACCTTGTTCGTGATGACGTCCATCCCCGTGTACACCTGCATCGAATCGGCATTGATGATCTTTGCGCCGCGGTAGGGATGGTTATGATGGCCGGCGGCCAGGGAGAGTGCGAGCTCGATGCCTAGCTTGGACTTGCCCACTCCGGTCGTCCCGCAGATGACGATGAGCGGCTTCGAGGGCATGCTCCTAGATAGTGCGACTTGACGGACGGAATTGCGAAGGGCCAGCTCGAGACTGGCTGAGACTGAGATGGGTGTGTACCATTGAGGCGGAACATACCAGCATGTAGTCCAAGAGAGACACGATCGGTTGTACGATCGTCTTCGGGCAGGGACGCTCTAGCGCCGGACCGAGCTCGCTGCTCGAGTTGTCGCTCTCGGTCTTGTCGCTTGCGGTCAGTGCGGTCACTGCAGTACTGACCACTGTCTTCTCGCATGCCACTTTACACGCCCCGGATGGGCGCATTCTCTTCACGCAGTCGTTTGGTTTACGTAACTTTTTTTGCGCTTCTACCCTGGTCAAGAATGGCGTCGGTCCATACCCAGGGCACCCCTAGGGGACAGGCCGCAATGCGCTCAAAGACAACAAAATTCCCCAATGGCGTTCTCCCAGCACCGATCGCGGGAATACGTACACAGCCCACTCGGCAGCCTGGACGGGACGCAACAGGCTGGTCCGTTTGGACAAAACAACTACAGTGTCCCACGGGTCCCGCTGATATCTCTGCGATTTTGTATCAGCGGTCGCTTATTTTTCATATCTACACAGTCTCACATAGTAGCTACATACATGAATATTTTCAGGGGGATCTGAAGTACAAGAGACGAGTGCGACAAGAAATGACATATGGCCCTAAAGTTCGAACCCACCCCTCCTTGGGACGGCCCATATCGGGCAATAGATCATGGATCTCCCACGACGCGTATTGGCGCTTCCGATGAGCCATCGCGGCCGTGCCAGTGCTCAATGCCATCCTCCTCATCGTCCTCCTCGTCCCCGCTGTTACCTTCATCCCGTATCCGTACCACAGCCTCCCCCTCGTACTTATCAGGTAAGGTTTCCATGCAGGACACGGAGGGGCCAGACAGGACGACGCGTCGTGTGAGAGTGTCACGTGGTACGCGTTATGTCGCCCAAAAAGACGCCAGAAACGCTGGAAACCTGGGACATGTCCGGCATCACTAGCCCAGCCGTGTGATCACTTGAAACCCCGCAGGGAGAGAGCTAACATTAACAGAAGTCATTAAATCAATCTCCGAGCTTCAAGAAAGTTCCACTCTCCCAACGACATGTCCTCTGAGTTTGCTCACACTCTCGGAAATGCGAAAACATATTTTCATGGTCTCAATTAGCTCTGGGATCAGCTGGAATTGTTACTCTAGCTACATGGAACATCATTGTGCACTGAAGTGACATTTCTTCAAGATTATTGTGAGTGTATATCAGGAGGATCCGAGGTCTGTCCCAAGGACCCGTGGGACACTGTACGTCAATGATTAATCCTTCCTACTCAAGAGTGATGTACAGTTGCTTGCTCGTTAGAAGCGCGGTCGCACCCGGGACGATCACGATCGTTTGTGTGTTGTCGATGATCATCGCCGGGCCCTTCACCTCGTCGCCCACTGCCAGCCCCTCCAGCAGAAACACCGGCGTGTCCTCCACCCGCCCTACACTGTCAAAGTACGTGCTGTACGCCGAGTCCGCCTTCTCCCGCCCAACGGGACGCCGCTCGAGTTTTGCGACCTCCTCGTACACCGACTCTCCCAGCGAGTCGAACGTCTTCCCGATCCCGCGAACCTTGACGTCGTCGACCACTACCGCCTTCGCGTCGAGCAAGAAGCCAAACTCTTCCTTGTACACGCGCCGGAATGCCGCGCCAAACTCCTCCGCGCCGTCGCCGTCGCCGGGCAGCGGGAGGACCATGAGCGCGGTGTCGGTGCCCTCGAAGCGCATGTTGAGCATGCGCTCGGTGTGGACGCGCCCGCCCTCGAAGCCCTGCCGACCGAGCTCCTCGCGCACCAGCGCGTCGAGCTTGTCGAGACGCGCTTTGAGTGTCGCGCGGCTCTCTGGATTATAGACGGTCGAAGAGGGCTCCTGTAGCTCGTATGCCCTATAACCGAATGGTCAGACGGGATGTCGCGAGCGGAGGAAATGATGCATGCGCACCGATCGGCGAGAGCAAGACCGTAGGCAGAGAGTATGGAACTGTATCGGTGAATGAGAATGGTTTTGATACCGAGCAGCTGAGCGATCTCGCAAGCGTGTTGACCGCCCGCGCCCCCAAAGCTCGAGAGACTGCAAAGAGTAGATGAGCAATGAGACTTGCACGGTGAGGAGGTACATACACATGCTTCGACGTCGCGTATCCGCGTGCCTCCGTGAGCGCGCGTATCGGCCTCGCCATAGTCTCGTTAGCGACCTTGATGAAGCTACTCGGAGAGTTAACCAGAACTTGCATCACGAATCAGAAAAACACACCCATATATAATCTCGTCCATGCCCATCTCCTTCTCACTGACGCTGGCGTTGATCTCCTTCGCGAGAGCGTCAAATGCCGACTTCGACGCCTCGATATCCAGCGGCTCCTTCTCCGACTTGCCGAAGATCTTCGGGAAGTAGCCGGGGATAAGGCGACCCAGAACGAGATTCGCATCTGTTACGGCCAAGGGACCGCCTTTCCTGTAGCACCGGGTTAGCACAGATTGTATTCATATACACAAAACATACCTGTAGCATGCTGGCCCTGGCTCGGCACCGGCACTGTGTGGACCCGCTTTGAAAAGCCCATTCTGGAAAGTGAGACATGACCCGCCTCCCGCAGCGACGGTGTTGATGTCAAGCTGGGGAGACTGGATGGTCACCCCGGCAGTGGTCGTCTCATAGACGATTTCGTAACGCCCTGCAAACCGAGACACGTCCGTTGAGGTCCCGCCCACGTCAATTCTGTGCGTTGATCCGTGAGCCGCGAGAGTGACAGCCATAATGAACGGTTACGTACCCAATAATGGGCGTCTTCTTGCTCTCGTCCCAGCTGGTGAGCGCGTAACCCACGACGCCGCCGGCAGGTCCACTGAGAATGCTCTTGAGACCCGAGAAGTTGTTGAGGTCGAGCAAGCCGCCGTCGCTGCCCATGAACTCGACTCGCGGGGTCCGAAGAGTCCCATCCTTGAGCTTTGCATCAAAACCGGAGAAGAACCCGTCAAGGTAGTCTCGCAAAATGGGCGTAAGGTACGCATCCGCTGTGGAAGACACTCCGCGCGGCACCATCTTGATCATGGGGAGTAGCTGGGACGACGCGGAGACCTGGGTGAACCCAAGCATGCGTGCAAGCGCCGCGATCTCTAGTTCGTGCTCCGGGTAGGTGTACGAGTGGCAGAAGACGATCGCAATCGAATGGAAGCCCTCATCGTACAGGCGCTGCAAGTCCGCGCGCACCGCGTCCATGTCTGCATCGCGCGTTGAGCGCGCATATATGCAGGAGATGGGACGGACGCACCGGGCTTCCGCATAATCCTGACCGCCTCGCCAGACAGTCCCTTGACGATCTCCCCAGGGCCTTCCGCGTGGCCCTTCTGGTCCCAGCCCTTGCCACGGTACCCGCGTTCGACCTTCCCGTTCTCATCGAACCGAACGGCGTGTTCTTCCGCCCTCGGGTCGGAGGTGTATCCGACGAGAGTAACGCGCTCGTCGACCTCCAGAATGGTGGAGTAGAGTGGAGGCGGTCTGCGGATGTTGAGGTCAAAGATCTTGGGGCGCGACTGGTTGCCGATCAGAAGCAGATCCTTGAAGCCACGCGTGATGAGCAGGGCGTGTTTGTGGCCCTTGCGCTCCAGAAGCGCGTTTGTTGCGACCGTGGTGGACAATCGGATGTAATCTGCGCGCCGTTGGAGGGATTGCTCGCTGTGGACGGAGAGGATGCTCACCGATCTTGTCCGTGTTCAAGATCTGCCCACGGGGGAGCTGCTCTCCGGTGACCTCCTCAAGCACGCGTCGGATCCCTTCTGTGGGCGCATCGCTGTAGTTGCCTGGATCTTGTGAGACTGTCGACGGGACGTGAGGGACGCATGCAACGAGTGCGTGATGGAAGTAGGACTCACGGAGTTTGACCACAAGTTCCTTGCGCTCGCTCGGGTTCTCCGGGTCGGGGTACGACGCGTGAACGTCGCAGAAGGTACCGCCGCGGTCGGCGCAGATCCTGATAGAGTGGTCTGGGACTGTTCTCGCAGGCATGGGCGCGTCGTGGTGTCTATCGTTGTGCAGTTCAGTCGGTTGTGTGCTTATTCGAACCGATACGAGTCAGTCTTGGCGCGAGCCTCCGATTCCGTGATGGTTGAACCAGACGCCGGCGAAGCTTGCAACTTTACTTAATCAATTAATGGAGAGCGCGGAAACTGGCGATTGGGGGTGAGCATCGTGCAAACACCCAAGTAGAGACGACATCGGAAGAGGACTGTGCATGCGCCCAACCGACTGTGAAAGCACATGGCGCAAGGTGGGGCAGGTTCAGCCCTCACCGTAGCACTGAACAGATGGCGAGAACTCGGATTCAATGAGTGGTGTTGTGCCGAACCTGAAGACCTGACATGCAGGATGTATCATCTGAAGTACTTCGCTGCGCTAGTCTGAGTGCTCTCTATCGATCCTCGACTGAGAAACGCTTCTGAATCGCACACGGAGGTATCAGTGAGCGCGGACGCGCCACCGACGCGCCGGCGATCGCCCGATGAGCGCGCTCGCCTGTTATGCACGCAGGTTAGGGCTGAACACAGCGAGCGACACGGTGAAGACTGCATGCAGCAACGCCGCCGGCGGGGAAGCCGGAAACACGTTCGCGTAGAGCGGAACCCATTTGGCGGGTCGACGCGTGCAAATCGTGCGATATCGATTATGGGCGCCTTCTCTGCTGGCCGTTAAGCGATGTGCAAGACAGCTTCCAAAGACAGCAGTTGAAAGCATCTTCGAGATTGGTCGGAAAACGTCGAGGCGAAAGAAGACAGGAGACATGCGAACGACACATTGGCGGGGCATGTGTGCGGGATAATAACGAGGGAGAAGAGAACAGGGGCTAGATCGAGTGGAGTGGCGGAAACCACGTTGGGCTTGGCGATTCAAGCTCCGACTGAATATAGAAGCCCTTGACCTCGAGTCGTGCCCGCTTCGACTTTGTCCCTCCCCGGTACCCTCCATCCTTGACGACCCCGCCTCTACCCCCAGTTCTATTCCCTCATGTACGTGTTTTCTACCCTCCTGAACCACTTCCGACCGCAACGACGCGTCGGATTGCTCTCTTCGGCCTTCAACCCACAGTTTCGGCCTTTTCTTGAGCAGTCGCGCTGACGTTGACATTTCCAGAATGCGTGAAATCGTTCACCTTCAGACCGGCCAGGTAAGCCCGACGCGTCTTTACACACATGTCCCCCCTTTGACCACCCTGCGACCTCCAGTGTGGTAACCAGATTGGTGAGAGTCGTTGATTGCTGGCGATAAACAACCTCGATCGCTTACAAGCGCGTAGGTGCCAAGTTTTGGGAGGTCGTCTCTGAGGAGCACGGCATCGAGTCGGATGGTCTCTACAAGGGCAACAATGACCTTCAGCTCGAGCGGATCAACGTCTACTACAACGAAGTCGGCGCCAACAAGTATGTTCCCCGTGCTGTTCTCATTGATCTTGAGCCCGGCACCATGGACTCCGTCCGTGCCGGTCCTCTCGGCAGCCTTTTCCGCCCCGACAACTTCGTCTTCGGTCAAAGCGGTGCGGGTAACAACTGGGCCAAGGGCCATTACACTGAGGGCGCGGAGCTCGTTGACTCCGTTCTCGATGTCGTTCGCAAGGAGGCTGAGGGTACCGACTGCCTGCAGGGTGCGTGTTCTCGTGACGCCGTCACCCGTCACGGTCACAAGGTCTGATCCACATGTGCAGGCTTCCAGATCACCCACTCGCTGGGTGGTGGTACCGGTGCAGGCATGGGTACCCTCCTCATCTCGAAGATTCGTGAGGAGTACCCCGATCGTATGATGGCCACCTACTCTGTCGTGCCCTCGCCCAAGGTCTCCGACACTGTCGTTGAGCCTTACAACGCCACGCTCTCGGTCCACCAGCTCGTCGAGAACTCCGACCAGACGTTCTGCATTGACAACGAGGCGCTTTACGACATCTGCTTCCGCACGCTCAAGCTCACGACCCCCACCTACGGTGACCTCAACCACCTCGTGTCGATCGTCATGTCGGGTATCACGACTTGCTTGCGTTTCCCTGGTCAGCTCAACTCCGACCTCCGGAAGCTCGCCGTCAACATGGGTATGTAATCCAGCCCATGTTGTTGTCATCTGAACTCACTCGTTGTCCGCAGTTCCCTTCCCCCGTCTTCACTTCTTCATGACCGGCTACGCTCCCCTCACGGCCCGCCTCAGCGCGCAGTACCGTGCTGTCACCGTCCCCGAGCTCACACAGCAAATGTTCGATGCCAAGAACATGATGGCTGCGTCGGACCCGAGACACGGTCGTTACCTTACCGTCGCGGCTGTCTTCCGTGGCAAAGTTTCGATGAAGGAGGTTGAGGAGCAAATGCAGAATGTGCAGAACAAGAACTCCGCGTACTTCGTCGAGTGGATCCCCAACAACGTCCTGTCCGCGCAGTGTGACATCGCTCCTCGTGGTCTCAAGATGGCCGTCACCTTCCTTGGTAACTCGACCGCCATCCAGGAACTCTTCAAGCGTGTCAGCGACCAGTTCACGGCCATGTTCAAGCGCAAGGCCTTCCTGCACTGGTACACCCAGGAGGGTATGGACGAGATGGAGTTCACGGAGGCGGAGTCCAACATGCAGGATCTTGTTGCGGAGTACCAGCAGTACCAGGATGCCACGTGCGTATATTCTCTAGCGAGCTGTTTCATATGTTGACTGAAGTTCCAACAGCGTCGAAGAGGAGGGCGAGTACGAGGAGGAGGTCCCCCCTGAGGAGGAGTAAGCGTACTGTACAACCCCCGCTATCCCCCCTTCCGCTAACACGAAAAGGTCGTCTACATCGTATACACTTTATATTGGTCGCTTTCCAGTGTTATCCGCATTCCTTTCCTCGTCTGCTTTACTATCGTCTTTGCGCTTGACGACGCACCACATCCTCCGACACCGGTTGGCATTACCGAAGTTACCCCTACATACGTTTACGAATTCATGACCTTGGAATATCTCAGCCAGAGGATGAAAACACTGCGGCCGTAAGTGCTGAGCTGAAGTCCGCTCGCCGTGAAGTGTCTATTGTAGCCAAGTGGCGACATTGGACAATAGGCGGGGTGCACTGGCCCCTGGGAGAGAGCTCAAGTGAGAGGGCGCACGACTGCGGACCGGGCCCAATTGCGAGCGCCGGGCAGATCGGCGCAGGTGTGGGCCTCGCCGTCGGAGATGTCTCAACCTCGACACCGCTCTCCTTGATCTCAGCCACGTCCAGCTCCCCCTTTCTTCCACTCTCCGCGATCTTCTCGGTCTCCGACCGTTCCTCTTCAGTGCAGCCCCGTGGACCCCTTCTAGGGCTGTGAACGCCGGCCATGTCAGGCATGCAGCACCTCGGCAAGGGCATCATCCGCACCGCCAAAAACTACACCAAGGGTTACTCAGACGTCCAGGCCAAGGTTCGGGAAGCAACTTCGAACGACCCATGGGGCCCATCGGGCACTCAGATGAATGAACTCGCTCAGCTCAGCTACAACCAGTACGTGCGCGACGTCTGTTCACACGAGACGCGTCCCAACGCCCCCTGCCCCGCCTCACAGAGACCACTTTGTCGAGATCATGGAGATGCTGGACAAGAGGCTAAACGATAAGGGCAAGAACTGGCGGCACGTCTTCAAGGTGCGCGTCCCGCAGCCCCATCTCCGCTCCCACTGACTCGCTCCCCCCGCCCCGTCGCTGGCAGTCGCTGACAGTGCTCGACTACCTGCTCCACGCCGGGTCAGAGAACGTGGTTGTGTACTTCAAGGACAACATCTACATCATCAAGACGCTCAAAGAGTTCCAGTTCATCGACGAGGAGGGCAAGGACCAGGGCGCGAACGTGCGCCAGAAGGCGAAGGACATCACGAACTGCTCCAGGACGAGTCGCGCCTCCGGCACGAGCGCCGCGACCGCGCGATGATGCGCGACCGGATGGTGCGCAACCGCGGCGAGGGCGACGGGGACGACGAGGAGGTCGACGAGAACGCGCTGCGGCGGGCCGCAAACGGGCGGCGCGGGCAGAACGGGAACCCGGAGGACGACGAGCTGCGGCGCGCGCTCGAGGAGAGCAAGCGGACGCTCGCGAGGAGCAGACGCGGGAGCGGATGACGGCCGAGGAGCGCGACCTGCAGCAGGCGATCAAACTGAGCGAGGAGGAGGAGGCGAAGCGACACAAGGCCGTGCAGGACGCGAACCAGAACGCGCTCTTCGACGAATCGCAGTGAGTGCCTATGTCTTTCTTTGCGATTGTGCCTGAGCCCCGGGTAGGCAGCAGAACCCGAACAACTCCTTCCCCTCGTCGACACGTCCCTGCAGGCGCCGCAGTTCATGCAGCCTCAGTTCACCTCCGTCCAGCCCCAGTTCACGGCGTTCAATCCATATCAGCAGCAGGCACAACAGGAGGCGATGCAGGTACGCGTGTCCCTGCATACCTCGGCATGACGCTGACGGTCATGTCCAGGCGGAATATCTACGTCAGCAGCAGGAGTGGCAGATGCAACAGATGCAGCAGCAGCAACTATTGGCCCAGCAGCAACAGCAGGACGAATGGATGCGTCAGCAGCAGATGCTTCAAATGCAACAGCAACAACAGCAACAGCAACAGCAGGCATTCCTCATGCCTCAGCAGCCCTTAGCCGCGCAGCCCACGGGCTTCGGGTGCGTCCTTGGCACTGCGCTCATCATTACATGTGGATTGACGATGGCTTCACCGTGGCAGCTCGAACAACCCCTTCGCGCCGGCGATGTCACTGTCCACGTCGTCGCTCCCGACTGGGCCCCAGCAGACCGCAAGCCCAGTCTCGTTCAACCTTCAGGGGACGTACGGTGGTCCAGCTCAACATCGCCACCGCCGCCATCCCAGTCAGCGCCGCCCGCAGCGCGGCAGAACACGATGCCCGCCGTCCGGGCGCGCACCGACGACGGCGAGCACGCGAAGCTCGCGGGTCTGCTTGCCAACCGCGAAGATGGTGTCGACACGTTCGGTAACTGGGGCAACCTACGGTGCGTATTTAACCAACTTCATGTTCAATCCCGTTGTGAAGATGAAGGCTGCTGACTGTTGGTCAACGGCAGATACGGCCAACAAGTCTCGCGGGTGGGCACTCAGCCGACAGGTGCGCCGCAGGGTACTTTCAACCCGTTCGCGCAGCAGCAGCAACAGCAACAGCAGAGCAACGAGCAGCCATTCTTCTCCATCTAGCGCTCTTCCTCCTGCGCTTCATACGTTCTGCTGTTTATTCCATGTCCTCCGTTCCTGACCCATGCTCTCCCGTCCGCGTGCCGTTCTCTTCCCTTGTCGCTTTCCCCTGTCTGACCCATATTCCCCGCGTCGTGCTTCCGACCTCTTTCTGCGCCACCTCCCACCCTCGCTCTACGTTTGTTCCCGCACGGATGCACGCCTCGCGCGAATGTACATTTCCTTCTTGGCCGGTATACGTAATGTCTCGCAGACGCGTGGAGGGGACTGTCTTCGGGGGCGCGGACGGTGTGTCATGCACATGTAGGTCTATGTCGAGCTCAAATGCAAACCCCGCTGTTCTCGTAGACGCGCCGTCGTGCAGGGGTCTGCCACTGTATCCGCCTGCGTTGGCGCGACATCAGATCAGTGGATTCGGACAACATATATGCGGCGACGCCAAGTCAGAGTGGAACAGAGTGTGCAATATATGTCGGTGGTAAACGTTCAACATTACAGCGGTACGCAGGACTGCTCTTCATAAGTGCCCGCAAATCGTCGGGGAGCGCAGCGAGAACGTCGCGAGATGCCTGTGATGGTACAGCAAGGTCTTCGACTTTTTGTACGTCATGCTACATGGACACCATAGCAAGCATTGGCAAAAGACGGGGACGTTAAGCCAACTTCAAGCGGAGGAATATCGAACAGAACTTTTGCGTAGTGTGCACGAAGGCGTGCACGTACAGCCACGAGATTCTTCGATGCGATACCTACAAAGGTACAGAAAGCATCCGACTAACGAGCTAACGACTGGGAGATCGCGCGGGCGACCCACCCGCAGAGCCGTCGCGCCTGTCCGGCGAGATGCTCCTGCTCCTCGACCGGTACGGCGACCGCGAGCCGGAGCGACTGCGGGAGATGTACCGCGAGCCAGCGGGCGAGGGCGACCTGCTCCCGGGACTGTCGCTGCGCCTCCACTATGGCCCGGGGACTGCGACGGAGGGCCTGTCCGTCCCGACCTGCTCCTGTCCGAGCTTCTGCTCCTGCTCCTGCTCTGCTTCTGCCCCTCTCGCTGCCGTGCTCGCTCTTGCCCTCCATCGCGTCCAGCAGGCGGCTCTTCCGGGGGCCGATGTCGCCCGCGTCTTCCAGCACATCGCGTTTTGTCATTCGGGGCAGGATGAGGTCGCAGACACGCTCTTCGTTGAGGAGCTGGTCGACGAACTCGTCCATGTAGGTGAGGGTGTACCCTCCTGCAGCCCGTGAGCACACAGAACGGCAACCAGGGGGGAACACGCACCCATGCCCAGATATCGTAGTTTTCTGTAGTCTTTGAGCAAGGGTTCCAGTATTTCATACACCTCGGCTGGTCGGAACGTCATGCGGATGTAGAACACAGCCAGTGCTCTTAGATATCTAGGTGGGTTGGGGGGTTGGACGACGCATGCATAAGCAGAAGCACTCACTTGAATTCATCCGCTCGCAGATACTCTATCAGAATCTCCTTCTCTGGCTGGATCTGTAGGAGCTTGAGGAGCAGGCACAAGAACTCGGTGGGTTTTTGGTTGCCGTATACGCCCCGATGGCCTTGAGTTCCAGAGACTTGTCGATGATTGTCTCCGCTGCTTGCGAAGTCAGAGCGCGAAACCAAGGGAACGGTAAGTATAACGTGCGCACCAGTCAGTGCGAAACAATGCTCTTTCCAAAGTTGGAGTCATAGATGCGGTTGCGAATGACGGATTCGACTAGGTACTGAGCATTCAGATTGACATTTCTCCAGGCTGCAAGACAAAACGGATCCTACCTGAGGATTCTGGCCATGAATGGCGGTCGCACCGCGGACGGTGGTGTTGGCCATGGAGGACGCGTTGTTGATCTTTGTTTGTCACCAACAGCGTCCATTCCCTCCACCACATCCGGGCCGGAGCCGGTCCATCACGCCGCCGGAAGCAAGGAAGCAAGGTCGACAGTGGTACACGCAACGATTAACAGCACGCCGCAGAAACACTACTGTCAAGTTTATAAAAGAGATATGTCGCTTTACATGTCGCAAAAGTAGTTTCCTTCTCGAAGGCTCTCCCTCAGATTAATTTACTGACTATCAGAGCAGACGTCATGATCATGATCGCGCGAATCGCCCTCCGAGAGTACTGCACGCAGGGATCTTCATTTTTGTGTGCCTGGAAGTCGTGGTAATCTTGTAAAAGGTCATGGGATGACTCAGTAAGCCGAATTTCCGCGGACGACGTGCTTGAGAGCTTTCTGCAGGGGCACCGCAATGCGCTCGGGAGCATCGTAGTCGACGAGAAGATGCTGACAGCAGTCGCGCAGCCTGCGCTCGTAGGAGTCTCACCTGTAAAACCATAAATCCCATTTTTCAAGGGAATGTCTGAAGAACGCACCAGGGTCATCACGAACGCCGTTAATGTTGGCATTGACACCATTGGCGACCCTGGTGAATAGCTGGTCAGTATGCATTAGGTATCAATCCCACGGCCACTTGCAAATTACTCGACACAGGGAAGCCAGTAGTGTTGTCGATAGTGACCTGGTTCACGGTGGCACCCCCAGTGAGACGAGTGAATACAAAGGGGGGCTATATGACGGTCACTTGTCAGCGCTATTGAGACGGTAGTGACCACTGGCACATCTACTCACAGCGGTGCAGTTGATGCCCGGACCGAACGTGGGTAGATTGACACTGAGTGGAATCAGTACGAAAAACAGTGGTATTCAGAAAGACGTCGTCCAATGCTTACGACATGCCGACACCTAGGGGTAAGAGAGACTGTTCAGAAGCATTGATGCCACTGGCGAGGCCGCGCACAAGGTCGGCGACACCTGCAAGAGTAAAAGCTGGTCAACCATGCTCATGAGCACTGATATATGCATCATACCTTTGCAGCGAGGTTCGCGGGATCGTCAGCCTCGCCTGTGTTCGTTGTGAAGGAGCGGTGAGTGTTGTTGCCGGCTGAGAAGGCGATGGCCGGAATCTGAGACCCTTCGTAAGAACATTCTCCAAAAACAGATAAAAGCACTGCTACCAACCCCTCGCTCTACTGCCAAGTAGGCTGCGCCGATCGTGCCGCTCAGTGTGAAAAGGAACGGCCCATTGTTGTGACCTTCATTGGGACCGGAAACGACAAGATCGATAGGGACGCTGCCAAACTTCTTCGGAGCGACGATATCAATCCCGAATGCAGCCTCCCGTCCCACGGTGCTTATCAGTGTTTGGCCAAGTGGTAGCGGACAGAAGGGAATCGGTCTCACCGCGGCGGCGGGCGTTGCGTTGATATAAACTAAGACGAGAAGTCAGCATCTGACAAGGACGAAAGCTGAATCAGAAAGTGTTGCTCACAGAGGTCGCCGTTTTGCACATCCTGGCCGAAGAACGGTGCGCCGCAGGGACAGTGCCAAATTCAGCGCCGCCCTGTGTGATGTTGGAGGTAGGCAGCACGAAGGTACCGCCCTTGCCGGACTGCTGGACGGCCGGACTAGGGTGCGGAGTGAGCTTAACGAGGTCAGCGAAGGCGATAAATTTTGCTTACGCAACCATGAGGACGTCATGACCATCCGCCTTCAACGCGTCAAAGGTGGCACTAGTGAAATCAATGTGGATTAGTTCACAGAGCCTGTAGAGATGAAGAAAGACGACAAACCGGACATTAGCAGAAGCCCAGCTGTCATCGTTGGTGAGCAGGATGTTCAGACTCGAGACCCGAGACACGAAAGCGAGGAGCGAGAGACTGAGCTTCCACATCCTTGACGTTGAGGAGAGGAGGAAGGCTACAAGTGGAAGGGGAGCAAGCCACAAGGACCAGAGGGCGCGCCCGGAGGCTCATATGTATCCGGAAGGAAAGGGTGGGATCAGGCGCGTTTGGGTAGTAAATGTGTAAACGGCCGCGACTTGCGCAGGATGTCGTCGACCGCAAGGAAAAAGTGGATGCATAGCGAATGGGAAATGGTCGGCGACCCACGTTTGTGCGCTCAGAGTCCAGGTGTCCTCCACGGGATTGCCAAGCCGGACGGACACCTGCGACACCGGGCTGGGAAGACACGACGGGCGGATCCAATGAGTTCACCGCGGGGCCCGGGCTGGTCGATTGACATTCGTGGGTGAGCATTCGAGAAATCATCGTTGCGAGCCCTGGGCGCTGTGGATTCAGGCCATACGCCCAAGCACCCCGTGAGCTGCCGGTTGTCGACAACAAGAGAAGTACTTGCGCACTTGACCAAGTTTACGGACATACACGATATCCAGAGGACAGCGCTGGAGACCTTGCTCGTGGTATAGCGTATAGAATACATCAGAGACGCCCGGAGGAAGAGCTGCCTCCAGCTAGCGCGGGCCCTGTGCACTCCTTGAACCTCACCCACTACCACCCCGAACACGCCAATCAGTCGCGTCGCCTGCCTTCTATCAGCCGCTGTGCTAGCACGTCAATTGATGTCAATGAACAAGATGCTTTTGCCGCTGCGCGTTGTGAGGTGGTTGTGATAGTGGGCCAATCCGCCTCAAGTTGAAGAGTCGAGGAGTCTGAGGTATGCTTCTTCTCCGTTTTCATACCATTGAAGTCTGAAGCCTCGCTCCTCACAAACCAGATTCTTGAGCTCTTTACACCTGCTCTCATACACTGCCTAGTCTAAGACGTCAACGAGTGCTCGATGCTGTCTTACTCTAGACCCTGTAGCCTATCTTGGTCCACAGCTCAATCTGGTTGCCGAGCGGGTTGGCACCCTTTGCCTGGATTGTCGGATTATTGGTTCAGGGAACGCCATTTACCTGTCCAGGTCAACAATAACCTCGGGCGGATATCCCTTTCAATGCAGCAGCGTCATATGCCTAGGTGTGTATGGGGAAATCGTTGTTCGCATCGGTACCGGTACGTCTTTGCTGTTGGTCCCTCTTATGACTCCAAGCTCATGGCAGAGTTATTACCCATAGATCCCTTTCCCGTATGATCATCCTGATACTGTGAGGCGTTGCCGATGCAGAAGACGAAAATTTTCACTGTGGCAGCCGCTGGCGTCTTTGGCCGAGGTCCTGGCAGCACCTGGTCATCTGTGAGCAAAGCATTTGCAACGTGGCTGACACTTGTATACAGACCAGCACTTCTTACTCAGTATCGTTCTCGCCAGTATGTACAATCGAAGGGGGAGGGCTTCGCGCTATGGCGCTTTTAGCGCATGGACTGGCCTTGGGCGCGGAAGTCGGATTACGACGTGGTGTCACAATAGAGCAGAACTTCGAATGCCCATGTTGTTATACACTGGACGTGCTTGCGCGCACGATAGCTTTTGGACATGCGAGAGCGTTGGTAGGATGCTGCTCAGCATCATTGCCCAGCGAAGACGGGAGGCACGCTAGGTTGTTGCCCTTGTCCCTCACCGCCACTGACCACCGACCTCTCGTATACCACTTTGCACGCCCGGAGAGGCGTACCTCCTTCACGCGGTCTCTCGGCTTGCCTTCCATCTCTTGCGCTACCGCACTGCTCAAGAATGGCGTCGGTCGAGAGCGTCCCGGCGTATATGCACCCAGGGGTCTCTGTCTCGCATCCTCCGCACCTGGACGGCGATCCGTCCTTGGCTACGGAAATCCTCCCCGGCCCTCCCCCTCTTGCGTCCCTCCAACAGGCCGCGATGCCGCGGAAAGACAACAAAAACCCTCCAATGGCGTTCTCCTACCTCCCCGGCTCCGACCCAGGGACTACGTACACAACCCACTTCGCAGTGGGCTCTGTTTCCGCAGCGGCACCCTCCAGCCTGGACGGGTCGCGGCGCAACAAGCGGGTCCGTTTGGACAAAGGGTGCGTCCCCCCTGTTTTTCAGAGCAGAGACAGCCGAGCTGATCGCGAGACGACCGTCGCATCTTCCGCCCTTCTCGTTACTTTGCCCCCGCAAAATTACGCCGTCCTCGGGACCCCCCTCCACACGTCGCCAGCGCCGAGGGCAGGTCTCAACGTGCCTCTGCTCGCAGTCTCGCCGCGGTGACGCCTGCGACTGAAGCCATTGTGCTCCAGGAGGCTGGTGCTTCGTCATCGCACCCACTGTCGGAATTTGACCCTGCACTCCTTCCCGCCGACGCCGACGACACCATGCCCTCACGCGCCACCTCCTTTCACGCCGAAGATACCCCTCCGGAATGCGTAGAACCCGGCAAGCGAAGTCGGGCGAAGGCAAACAAGGGAAAAGGGAAGGAGAGGGAGCTTGTGGTGAAGGTGAAGGAGGAGCCGGTCATGATGTCGCTGAGCAACGAGCTGGCATCTCTCGGGGTGAGTGCAACTCGTCCCCCTCCCATGACCACCCCGTCAGACACAACGTGCTGCAGACAAACGAGGACCATTGTTCTGCGTGTCGGTCTCTTGGAGCACTTGTGTACTGTGACGGCTGCCCCAGGGCGTTCCACTGGATTTGTCTCGATCCCCCGATAGAGGCGACGGACATACCCGAGGGGGAATCTCGATGGTTCTGCCCGGCGTGCACCTTGGAGAAGGTATGCTCCCACCTTTTCCCCGCTCCCTTATCGTTCACCCTTCGCCTCGAAACAGAAGCCCCCACCCAAGCCGCAGCCTTCTCTCAAATTCATGGCCCCTTTAGTTAATGAGCTAGCAACTAAGATACCCACTGAGTTCCAGTTGCCTCAGGACGTTCGAACATTCTTTAAAGACGGTAAGCCTCCGCACTCGCTCCTGTGGTCCTCCCAATGACATTTTGGGGTTCAGTGGGAACTGGTGCGAAAGGTGCATATCTGGACACCTCAGAGGTGAAAGCTGCGCGTTTCAAGTGAGTATGACTCGACACCGATATCGTGCCACCCTCACCCCAAGGTTACCCCCAGCCGCCTCGGTCAACTCGAGGATCGCGATCCGTACCGATTAAAGGATCGCAATGGGGACCCAGTGCTATGTTTTCGCTGTGGAGCCTCAGCATTGCCCCCAGGTATGACGGCTGAGTCTCCAACCGCCAAGCGCACAAGGCGGTCCATCTCAACCAATGTCAACAACTATGAGACCGGTCGGGCCATCATATCCTGCGACTACTGCCACCTCCACTGGCATCTTGACTGTACCGATCCGCCGTTGATCACAATGCCGGTCTGGTCGAAGAAGTGGATGTGTCCCAACCACGCCGAGCATGTTCTGGTGCGCGTCCTATCGGCTTTCGTTGGCTGGCGCGGCCGTAGCTTACGTCTATTACATCCTCATAGCAACCCAAACACCGCATTCCTCGAGCCAACGCGACGCCTATCGATATTACGAAGCCTCGGCAGAAGAATAACGGCAATATCGAGATCATACAGGCGGAAACGGCTCCTCCCACCGGCGTCGTCCCACCGAAGGTCAATGTTGACGAAGTTCTGATCAATGGCCGACGATATCGTGTCCCTGAAAGGATCATTACGCTCGACTTCTGGGACAAAGTTAAGCGTAATCGTTCAGACGGTTCAGGGGTCGATATGTGAGTCCTGGATTACACCGCTAGATCAGTATCTGACTTCGTTTCAGGGGCGAGGTTGAGATTTCAAGTTCAATGTCTTCACCATTGACATCCTTGTCGTCACTCGACGATCAGGACAGCATACCCCCGTTCTCCATGGAACCTGCGTTATTCAACACAGACGATCTCAGGATCGCACAGGTGAATCCTTCTTGTTTCGTGTCGTTTGCGTACGAGCTAACGAGAAATATGCTAGATGTTGTGCGGCATGCGCTTGCAAGGTTCCTCATCCACTTCCAGTGCTCCTCTCAAGTCCGCCCCCGCAACCAACGGGACACATCGTGAAAGCCGTAAGCACATCAAGACAGAGTCCCAGGAGACGTCTCTGAGTGTGAGTGTCTCATAGCATTTTTCGGCACGTTCGTCACCAACGTCATCCGCCCACAGACCCACACTGACAAACGGCGCAAGACGGAAACTGGCCCCTCCTCCCGCCGCGCAGGAGCTTCCCGCACGGCCGCCGCGCGGGCGGCGAAAGCCTCGAAACGCTCCACTCGCGACGATGATTCGACCCCGGGCGCCGACTTCGACTACGTACCCTCCATTTCCTCCGGCAAACGTCCCAACGCCCGCCGCGCCGCTGCCCGCCCTCCCGCACCCGCACCCGTGCAGGCCGCCTCAAGCGCCGAGGCCGACGTCGTCGAGGTCCCGCGCCCCGCCTCTGCGGTGTCGACGTCGACGCGTCCGCGGCGCACACGCCAGCCCACACGACGGCTCGGCACTCCGCCGCTTGTGATCAAGCCCGACCCGGACGCCCCCGCGCCGAACGCGCTCATGCTCCCCCCCGCGCCAAAGGCGTCCGCATCCACGCTGCGGAAAAAGGCGAGCATGTCCGCCGCGTCCGCCGCCGCCAAGCCGGCGACCCCAACCTCCGCGTCCGCCAACGGGGAGCTCAAGCCGCCGTCGGCGACGCCGACGCTCAAGATCCGCCTCCCGCGCATCGGCGCGTTCTCGCCCCAGACCGTGGCGCCGACGGCGGCAGCCGTCGAGGCCGCGAAGGCGTCGCCGACCAAGGCGCCCGCCGCCGCTTCGACCGTCGCCGCGGCGGGGGGCAGCAGCCTGCGCCCGCGGCGGTCGCTCCGCCGGCAGGCGTCGGTGCCCACCTCCCTGACCTCGTCAGCGCTGTCGACGAGCCCGTTCGAGTCCTCCTGACCCGTCGCGCTCGCACCCCATACGTACATATCGTTATTGTATCGACTCTCGTCCGTCTCTCCGTTCAGCCTCCCGCCGGTCCGCAGGAATGTATTACGTTCAGTTCAAAGCAGGCTCCGGCCGCGCGTTAATGTTGTCTGTGGGCTCTGTCGCATTAATGGGATATACGGTAGGCAGCATCCGTTCCTTCGCCGTCGCTTTCGGGTGCTCTCGCAGGGCTGCCGGCCTTCGCCGCAGTAGGTGATCCATGTCCTCCGTTCCATAATATAGAGTACACTACGTAAATGCAAGTACAGGGCTGCGTAATAGTCGTGACAGGGCAACACTCTCCAGCGGGTATACAAGCGACGACGCCCCGGGCCCCAACGGCGCACATATCGCCACAGCCGCGCGCGGGACGAGCAACAACTACACCGCCTCGCCGACCTTGACGGGCTCGTCGTCGCGGTGCGCGGTGCTCGCGGGCATGGACAGCCGGTCGGGGTCGAACGTCCCGCTCTCCGCGCGGCTCACGCTGGGCGAGTACCGGCTGTCGTTCACGGTGGCGAATCGGATGTGGGTCGACATCACGGTCGTGCTCGGGTCCGACCGGGCGGCGGCGCTGGTGCGGACCATGAGCATGGTATAGGTGAGTGCCTGTGCGTGGCGTCGGAGTGCGTCAGGTGCGTCCGGAAAGGATCGGTGCTGGTGCGCGAGGGCTTACGTTTACGGCGGGGAGCTGCAGGACGGAGGAAGGAAGGACGGTCGGACGGTCAACAAAAGCGGAGGGCATGTCGCGGGGAGGACGACGCACCACTTGAAGGAAGATGAAGAACGCGTTCGACTGGATGAGGTCGGTGACGATGAGCGCGAGGAGGTTCGCGCAGTATATCGCGGCTGGCGGGCGAGACCGTGTTCAGCACGGGCTCCCTCGGAGGACACGGGGCGCCGCACGCGAACGTACCGGTTTCGATGACGAGCGAGATGACGGAGGAGAGCGGGCTGGCGCCGTGCGTGTGCCTCGACGTCTTTCTCGTCACGCACCTGATTTTCCAGGAAATCAGGGCTGGGATTCAGGAGAGTGGCGGTCAGGCGCGTGGTTAGGGAGCGTCTGCGCCGCACTGACCGGCACAGAGGATGTTGAGGGCGAAGGTGAGGATGAAGAAGTACTTGACGCGGATGGACACTTCGGCGGCCAGGATTCCTACGGATACGGTGCCGGTCTGGAACTCGGTCCATACCGACCATGCGCTGAGCGCTGTGCATGTGATGGGTCAGTGGTCAAACCTCGGGCTGCATGCGGCACGAGCCTGGTACGTACCGTAAGAGGCCAGAAGGAGGCCGACGGTGAAGAAGGCGACGATGAGGTTGTAATCACAGACCACGAGCGTGCGGTGCACCTATAACGAAGCAGAGTGAGAAGCGGAATGAGGTGAATGGGCACGAAGCGCACGATTATGAGGTCGGAGAACATGGCGAGGGCGGCAGTGAAGACGCCCTTGGCAAGGTTGACGTGAGAGCCGATGTCGATAATCACGGCATGCGGATTCGCAAAGCTCTCTCCGGGAGGCACGCTGAACGCAGTATAACCGAGGACGAGCTGCGTCCAGGAGTCCTGAGAGGAGGGAGAGAGGTGAGCAGATGATCCGGTTCATCAGGCCAGGCACAGGGACTCACGGCCATCGCGAGGACGAAGATGATGGCGCACGAGAGCGGGAGCCAGAGCGACGCCCCTGCGCGCCATTTTCGGCGGAGAACGAGGACGGACTGTGGGAGATAAGCAATGTAGACACCTGGAGCGGTGCAAATGGGTCAACTTGGAAGCGGGCGCTGCTGAGGGCGGGCGACGGACCTGTGGCAAGGGTGTCAGCGAGGAGGCCGATGAGATGGGCGTTCTCGGACGAGAGGCCCTCCATGGCACGGGCGGGAGGGGCACGTCCGCGGGGAGCGTGCGAGCGTGCGCCGTGCACGGAGGAGGACGGCGGGGGTGGGGCGGGAGGGGAGTCGTGCAGGTCGACATGGAGAGCTTATAGGCACGGACGAGCCAGGAACAACACAGGCTCGCAGCCGGAGTGCGGGCCCGCAAGAGCCATGGGAAACTGGTGCTGAGAAGCATGATGCAGGCTGTGGGCGAGAAGCACTCACCCAGGGAGCCGACTCCGGCCATCGCGCAGACGGCTGCGTGTGGTGGCACGCGGCGAGCTACCATCATCACGACCCAGTTCGGACAGGCAGCGCCAACCGATGTTCATGCGTCCTCGTCGCCTGCACCGATAGTCTTCAATTCGATAGACCATTTATTGCTTCTCTCCTACTTCTGCCTGGGCGATTGGAGATATGCGTGTAGTCGTTGAAAGAGTGAACGGACCCTAGTGTTCGGACAATTCTCCGTACGTCGTCACAGACGCAGTCACGGCGCTCAGCTGTAGCCGATGTCAGAACCTGTCGTAAGAGAGCCGTTGCCGAGCCAAATCGAGTAGGGCGCTGAGACGTGACGCACAAGCGCTGGATTACTGTCACGCCTTAAGAGCTCAATTCTGTACTGTCGACGCCCACGAGGGCGCATTCTCTCGGAGAATTTGGAAGAAGCTTTCAAAGTACGCAAGAATTACATTCCCAAAATTCCAAGGGGAGCGCTGAGATAGGTGTTTCAGCCGAGACCCATCAAAGGTGGACTTCTCCCAGTGAGGCGAGTGCATCCTTGAGATCGGACGCAGCTTGGTCTGGGGGGACGCAAAACTGCGAACACAGATGTGTGAGAAGCTATCCTAGCTAAATCTAAAATTTCATGATTATCGGTGGAGGTACCGGAGCGCAATTCGCGTTTGTCCGAACACTAGGGTCTGTCCACCGGGCGGATACCGCATTGTGGATGAGAGCATGAGCGAGTTGATGAGTGAGACTGGTCAGTGTTGAGCCGTATGTTGGAAGATGACGGTCACATGACCAATGACCAGCTTGATGCTGATCCTACGCGCGATCGGTTCGGTCTTTCCACAAACAGGTGCTGTTGAGGGCGGAGCGAGCGTCGCGGGTCGTGGGATGGCGACCATTGCGATGCGGGACGTGGCAGAGCCTTAGATATCCTCGATGATGTTGTGGTGGTAGTTGACCGGGAGAGGGAGGGTGTTTAGAGCGGGAAATGCTTTAATTTGCATCATTGCTACATTGCATAGAACACATGCATCGCAAGAATCGTACACCTTGGTAACCGTTCGCCCTACCCCGTCTGCACGGCTCAGCACCCACCATGGTGCCGCCGCGCCTGCCACAGTCGCCGTAGCCAGTCACTTCCCAGCGGCCGCTGTAGTCGCCGCGACCGCCACAACCGCCATGCCCCCTCAGTCGCCGCGGCCCTTGCCGCGGCCCTTGTGTCCCGCCCGGGGAGGCGGAGGGGCACCGTCCACGCGGGCGACGCGGAGATGGTTCTTAACCGCGTCCGTCCACTGCTGCTTCTGCGGCCGCGCGAACCTCGACGTGGCCGCCGACGAGAGCGCCCTCCCGCTAGGCGCCGCCGCGTCCTCCAGCTCGTTCAACGCCACGCCGTCGTAGAACACCGCGGCGCCCAGCCCGAGCGTGCCCTCCGCGATCTTGCTCCCGCCCTGCGCGAGCCCGGGCCCGTGCGCCGCCGCGCCGTTCGGGTCCTCGAACACCTCGACGGCGAACGTCGCGCCGGGCACGAAGACCGTGTTGCCCGTGCCGAACGGCTGCATGGCCGCCTCGGGGCGGGCGGCGTGCGCGATCACGCCGCGGGCGAGCTGCTCGGCGGTGAGCGCCGGCTGGACGCTGAGGGCGACCGGGTCGAGGGCCGTGATCTGCGCGTTCGGGGCGCGGACGAGGATGTGGTCCACGTAGATCTGCTCTGGGGTGCCGTAGAGGTAGAACGGGGTGTAGGACGCGGGGTACGCGCCGTCGCGGTAGCGTGAGTTGAGGGGCCGGTTCTTGAGCACGTCGGTGATTGTGAGCGTGACGAGGATAGCGTCCCCGGTCGTCGGGACACTGGCCGTGCAGAGAGTATCAGCGGCGGTGACATGCGGTGCTTGGAGAGGATGTCAGCGTACCCTTGCGGCTCCACGGTACCCTCCACCTCCATCTTGGTGAGGATGTCTTCGATGGTAGTCTCCACACTGTTGAACTGGAAGTAGGCATCGGGGTAAAGGGCCCGCGCCTGCTTGTATTGCTCGCGCCCGGCGTCGTCGGCGAACGTCGTGCGCACGATCAGCTGCTGGCGACCATTCGCGTGGTAGAAGTTGGGGCGGTAGACGAGGTATGGGTCGTCCTCGCCCTGCATGAGGAAGCTGTGCACCTGGTTCGAGACGGTGTTGCGCGCCACGACGTTCTAGAGAGGTGGTCGACGATCCTGGTTAACCCCTGCAACGATCACAAGAACGGATGATTGGGAATACCTTGGTCTCTTCCTCGAGGACGCCTTGGAAAATGTCGGCGAGTTTCTGAACAAAGTCTCCGGCGCTCTGGAAGGGCGACATGACCACGTTGCGCAGGAGGAACAAGTCCTGCCCGGACTCCGTCTCGAGACCAAGTCGGCTGATGCGAAGCACGACGTCAGACCCCATGAATTGAAACACCGGACACGCGACACTCGTACCGTTGGAAGTCCACGACGCACTCCCCGTAGTCCTCCAGCGCGAACGTCGTCGCCGTCAGGAACAACGGCACGGTCTTCGGGTCGATGTGTGGGCGCGTGATCGAGAGCCGGTCGAAGACGCGCTTGTTGAGGTAGTTGGCCTCCTCGACGTCGTCGTTCACCCGGCCGTCAATGCGGAAGTTGCACGCGAACGCGTTGATGTTGAGGTCCGAGCCGAGCGTGCACAAACACTGGAACGCCACCTTGTCCGCCACGATCTCCTCGTTCGTCTTGCCGAAGATGCGCTCGCGGATGAACTGCTTCTCGCTTGGATCCTTGAGCGCGTTGAACGGCTCGACGATGAAGGGGGTCTCGTCGTCGGACATGGCGGACCAGTGCGAGGCGAACTGCGTGAAGAGGAAGATTAGGTGAGCGACGAGACGTGAACGTGTCGGAAACAGGATGGCCTACTCGGCGGCAGGTGAAAGTGGCCTCTCCCAGGAGCGCACCGTGGCCATTCTTGTGAAGGCCTGTGATGGTGTTGTGGAGGTAGCAGGCAACCGCGGGCGCCCCAGGCTTGCTGGTAATCGCGGAGGTCCAAGATGAGCATGCATTCACATTAAAATGCGCGCAGAGGACGTCTCACCTGCCCTCGATGCCGTAGATCCCGATGCTCTCGCCCTCCGTGTTCTGCGCGAGGTATGGCGCCGACCACGTGAGCAAGTACCGCATCCGCCCGTCCTTGTAGCACAATCCGCCAGCAGGGTACGGGACGTACCCCGCCTTGTGCGGGTCGATCGTGATCGAGTCCGCCCCGCAGAGCGCCTCGAACTGGGTGATGCTGCTCCGCCGCATCGTCATGCTCGGCACGAACTCGCGTGGCGGGTCCTCCCTCGGGGTGCCCTCCATAGGCTCGTGCCCCGCCAGCGGCGGCTCGTCGCGGATCATGGACGCGAAGTACCCGCCCCAGGCGGCGTCTGCGTGCACGATGAAGGAGAGCCCCTTCGCCGCGAACTCATCCCGGAGCTTAACCATCTCGTCGAGCGGGTCTACGGCGCCCTCCTCAGTCGAGCCGATCACGGCGACGATCGAGTAGACGGCACGCTTCGTGTCGAGACACTCTTGGAGTAGTGTGCGGAGCGAGGAGATGTTCATGCGAGCATTGGTGTCGACGGGTACGTTGGCGCAGTTCTTGGAGCCGATACCGACCAAAGCTGGGGAGCGAAGTCGTGAACCTGAGACCCAAGTATCGGACATGCAGAAGGGGTACTTACCGGCAGCCTTGGGCCAGGAGTAGTGCTTCGTGCTAGGGACCAAGTACAACGGCTCATCGGTGATCTTGTAGATCTCCCTGAGCTCCTCCTTGCCTGCCGTTTGAACGAGGTACGGTGAGAGCGCGGCTGTGAGGAAGTCTGACGTGATGCTGTACTGGTTCTGAAGGTCGTCCGGGAGACCGAGGATGACACTCGGGGAGAGGTTGAGTAGTTGCCACGCATCGAGATCGCGGAAGAGCTCGTCCGTGCCGGGGATCTTGAAGTCATCGGCGATGAACCCGAGCGGCTTGTCGCCCTGCGTCATCGCAGCGTGAAGCGAGAGTGGGTAGAACTTGAGGTTCCGTGCTGCCCTGAGGACATGGCACAGCGGGTGAGAATCTGGCATGCGCCGTAAATAAGGATGCGACTTACCACATGGACTCCATGTTGGCGAGCGTGCCATCCGCTGCGATATGGCCCCACGGTTCGGGCTCGCCTGGCTCGATGTTCTCGGTTTTGTATCCCAGCATCGCGGACAGCTGCTTCCCCACTTCGAGCTCGATGACGGTCGTGATGGGGCTCGCTTCGTACGCCACCTAACATCCTCATGACTAGTGAGGATCGCCGTCTTTGGAATATGGCGATGCACTCACGTTGTTGGGGTTAAACAAGATGGTGATCATCCATCCGAGAATCGAAGGCATTGACCTGTGAGACGTAAGCGGATCAGGAAGCGCCCCATCCAGCAGAACGTTGAACCGAATAACTTACGTCTCCATGTCCATGTGGCCCATGTACCGTCCTGAAAAGAACGGGACGGACCAGCCGTTGAGGCCCTCGGTGACGAGTCTGATGTGGGTGCGGAGCTTGTCGACGGCGAGCTCGAACTCGGACGACGCTTTGATCGCACTGGTGATAAATTCCTGTAAGAGTGATACAGTGAGCCAAAGGCGATGGACCGCAGCGCGGATGTATACTCGCCCCATCTTCGGGGTGATATTCCTTGCGTGTATTGGCGTGCATATCGAGGGCCCCCTCGAAGAGCTCCTTGAGGAGGTCGAAGTTCTCGGCGCGGGGGCCGAGGAACCATGCCGACACTTTTTCGTGGAAATGGGGGTCCTGGACTGACCGCTGCATGACAGTGGGGAGAGACAGAGACGAAAATCAGAGAAAAGGTGAGAGCAGGGTCGCTGGAGAGAGGGGCGGAGAGACTAGTTCTTATATACGCATTACCAAGTGGTGTGGGGTCGCTGCACTAGTCAACCATCCCACGTGCGTCATGTCAGGAAGGTTTGCGAGGAAGATAGGTCGGAGCCATGCGGACGTACAAAGGCACGATATCCACTGAAGGGAAGGCATGCGTTAGGGAAACACCTAGTTCTTTCTAGTCGTCTGAGGGCGGAGGTGTGCCTCGCATTGGCAGTGCACGCATGGCAGAAGTCTACAGGAGACCATCCTCTCGATCCTTTCGCCCGAAGTGCTAACGGTGATCTCTGGCGTATCTTGACAGTGTTCGGCTCTGTGCATGAGCGGAGATGTGTTTGAATCGTCCTTTGTACGCAAAGTTAGTCAGGAGAGCACCAGATGAAGCGGGGTCCTGAATGCCAAGCAGTGGCAAGGGGTCACCGGTTCACCTACGACAAGGAAGGGGCGGGGAGTGAGCGCAGGTGGAGACCGTCTCCAACTCACCTGTAGCTGACGTGAAGACCGGATAGCTCGGGGAGCATATGAAGCAGTTATGGCACGTGCCAGAGTTGTTGACCATCTCGTCACCAGCGGGGTAAAAGCCGCAAGCGCTGCCCGTGATCGTCGTACAATGTACTGACGGCCGACGCGACTGACTCCCCTGTCACTAGTCTCATGACTGGTTGTGACGGAAGCACGAAGCCCCATAAAACAGTCGCAGAAGGCTTTCGTCGGTGCTGTTACGGGGGCTTCGACTCAGGCTCGCTGTCGGCGGCGGCGGCGTGCCATCTGGAGTTCCGAACGGGAAGAGAGGCGGCGATGAAAGAGACGCCGGGAAGCGTCTCTCAGGCCCAGGCCTTGGGCGCACAGTCTCTCATTCCCACGGCGCCCTGGCTGGTCTCTCCCCTCATGGACAACGCATCGACGTACCATGTCAAACCAAACGGTGTGGGGTTCGCACCGGACTGCCAGCGCGTTGCCCTCCCAGGCTTCGAGTTGTGGATGAACTACGTGATTCACAACTTTCATTCGCGTCATGCATCTCACACCGACTCCTCCGCAGATCGAGAACGTGCATGTCGTTCCGCAGTGCATAGACCCATCCCGATTTTGTGCCGCGCTCGCGCTCAGTCTGCAGGTCTTCCGCCACGCTGCTGGCCAGTTGCACCGGAATGACGGTGAATGGGAGGTACTGCTCTCCGCCGTGGCAGCTTCACAGCCCACCGACTGAGCCCCCCCCTCACTCAGATCCTACTCACCGACTCTCCCGTTCCGGTCGAGGTCGAGCGCATTGATGCCAACGCGATCCGGGTCGGAGATGACACAGAGGCCGTCGACTGGGTGATCCAGCCGAATCTCAAGCGCTTCTATGCCCACCGCGACGCCAGCTCATCGTCTTCCACGCACACCGCCCCGCTGCTCTACGCGAAGCTCACTCTTTCCCGCTCTGATACCGCTATCGGCGTGTCTTGGCATCACACACTTGGTGCGCATCTGCTCCATCATTGCATTGAACGCATTCTCGTAGGGTCCCAGACGACGAGAGAATCAGAGCGGTGGGATGCGGTCCCGCCAACACATCTCAACTCAGACAATTGCATGGCGGCATAATCGCGGATTGGGGCTCAACTCGCTGACTTACTTCAAACCTTGATCCCGACCGTTGTTCATCCCCTTGCCCGTCGTCTGGGGTCCTGTCCTCGCGCGCCCCACTGGGCGTTCATACCGCTCACTCGACGCTCGTTTCTGCCCAGGCGATGCCTCCGTCCTGCTGCACTTCATGCAATCGCTATCGCATCACTATTCAAACCCTGGCAAGACCCTCGGACCCACAGTACCGACGTTCACAAAGCGAGCGTTCCCGCGACCAACGAAGTCTCTTATCCACGAGTACACCCCTCTCATACCGCACCTAGCCCAGACCTGCCCCGAGGCGGAGCTCGGGGCTGTTTACGGAGCGATGAGCCATGGAACATCGCGGGTCGCGTTCCGCATCACGCTTGACCGGCTAGAGAGGCTGCGCAGCCGTGTCGTGGCGGCTCTGGCCAGTCACCATCACAGTGAAGGCGAGCAACTCAAACCGTCACGTCATGACTGCCTGATCGCGTTCATCGTCGGGGTGCTCAATAGGCATCTTCACGTGCCCATAACCACCGTCACAAACGTTGCGAGTGTACGTCGACTGCACCATTCCAATCCCCCATACTCAAGTCGGGTTTCACAGTATCGTAGCGTGCCAGGAGTGGTCCACCACTCTGCGGTGGCAGGTAACGCAATATGCATCGTAAGACCCCGCCCTTTCTTTCACCTTCTCCATCCTTATCCCTTCGCAGATCCCGACCACGCTGGACCCCTCCACGGCGAGTGGTACATTGGCTGACAACGCCCACCGCCTGCGCGCGAGCCTCACGACCGCGCGCACCCCCGCTTTCGTCGAAGCCTACATGTCCGTCGCGTCCAACCTCATGCACACCGCCGTCAACTCCGGGCGTGCCTGGTGGTTCGCTGCTCCGCCCGGGCGCGCCTCCGTCAACTCCAACGCCGCGTACGTTACCGCTGCCACCCTTCCCCCGCCTTCTGAACCGGTTGCCCCCCAGGCTCGCATGGCACTCCGTGCACTTCGGCTGCCCCGGCCGCGCCCGATTCTACACCAGCGGGACGAACGACCGCTACATCAGAGTCTTCCGCTCGAACCCAGACCCTCCAAGCGCCCCGCAGACGCCCGCCGCAGACCGCGTTCTCTGTCCATCGTCGACACCGACAGAACCCGCGGAAGCTCTCGAAGGCGCGGCGCCACCGCGGCCAGACGACCGGGACCCCGGCTCGCAAGGGTGCGTGACGGCATTCGGTTTCGCGCGCCTCGAGACTACCCGTCGACTGAGTCGTGCCGGCACGCACAGGCGCGCCGTTCTCACAGCTGCCGCCGACGTGACTGTAGACGGCCCTGGGCCGCGCAGCGCCGGGACGACGACGACGGACTCGCTCGACGTGGTCTTCGCCGTCGCGAGCGGGGTGCGCGCCGCCGTGTCGGGGGCCATCGCGGCCGAGCTCGCCGCGCCCGACTTCCCGGACTCCCTCCCGGGTCTGTGATACTTACCCTCGCGGCGAGTCTGTGAGCGAGACGAGATGAACGTGGTCGGTATAAGACGCGGCTTCGATTGGTGCACTGGTGCCTGGGAGGGGGGGGGGGCAATGATTCGAATCATTGCCATGTTCGCGGTCCACAAGCAACCAGACGAGGCAAGACGTGGCGGCGGCCGAAGCGCTTTGCGGGGATCACAGAGAAGGCGGAAGCCTGAAGGGCAGAAGAGCGCGGGCGTAAGGTGGCCGCCCGCGTCCGTAACTTCCTGTGCGCCTGGGATTCTACTGGTCCTGTGTTGGGAGAGGGGTGCCTGCGGGCGTCGCGGGCACGAGTTCTCGGTTTGAATGGGTTCGAATGCCGTTGGGGTGCTGGGGTCAGGGTGCGCACACGTTCAGATGGTCAACTTACGATACTTCGCACTGGTTCCATTAGAAGGCCGAGCGCGCAGCGTCGAGGAGATAAGATGGGTGGGCTTCATCTTCGAGACCCTCCCGGACGCGGACAATGGCGTTGCACAACGGCGTCAAGACCGTGCAGTGCTTCCAACAACTTGGCATCCTCCTCCAACAGAAGTAGTACTGTGCGCCCCCCTAGCCTGACCGACGAATCACAGCTCATCCCCCTCGCATACAGCACCCTCCGATGGAACCACGCCCTTTTCGAAGTACTCCCGAATGTGAAGGGCAGTAAAACCGATGGCACAGAGGACGAGTAGTGCCCGTGTGTGGACCACCATCCCCGCGGCGCCTGGGTACTACTATTCTATTTACTGCCCCGCACGAGCTCCGCATCCCGAGGCGGGCACACTTGGGCGGAGCGCGGCTGCACGAACAGCAGCGGGTTCACCGTGCCATTCGGCGCAGCTTCCACGCCGCGCAAGTACTGGAGGCACTCGTAAGTCAAGTAGTGCGCCCAGAAAGGCCCTGCCCGCGATCGCCGCTGCTCGCGCGGAGTGCGAAACTTTGATTCGGAGCTGGACCTCTAGCAGCCAGCCAGGGGCCAGGGGCCATCGTCCCTCTTCTAACGTTTTAACTCTGCGTCATCCGGCATGCCTACACTCTCGAGCTTTACGCTTCCTCTCGACGCAGTACCTCCTGGCTTTGACCCCGGGACAGAGGCTCTCACCGATGGTTCCAACACCGCGGCGTTCGATACGGGGCTCGATAGACGCGACGTATTCCTGGGAGTCCGGCGCTGCGTAGTCTGCGGAACCACGATATCGTTGCAACACGCCCGTATAATTCCCAGGATCGAAGCCGACACTGTGAGTAGCTGAGGATCGGATCCGTCATCAATACCAACAACTCTCTATAGTGGATGGAGCTCAACGAGCACCAATGGCTCCCTGAAAATGCGAAAAGGTCAGTCAAGCATGAGGCGCGCAACGGCATCACCCTGTGCGCAACCCACCACGTCAGTTTCGACCGGCATGATTTCTTTATACGCTTTTTCCCCGGCCCCGATGGCGATATGCGGGTGTGTTGGATTTTTATCTTCGTCCTATGCCCCCGCCAATGGTGTCGACATAGGGCGCTCGCTTCGTCTTCGTCAACTATGCTGAAAAGATCGATTACGAGCCTTTTCACTACAAGGCCATCGCCCTCGACCCCGCGGACCGGTACTCCCCCATCCCGGCCCTGTTCATCATCCACGAATCGCGCGTCCGTGGCCGCCACCCGTTCCACAACCCTACCCCAGACTGCCCCGGCGACACCATCGAGTGGGCAGCCTGGATCCTGCCAGTGGCGCGTTGCGTACCGACGGTGGACTGGCAGGCCATTTCGTCCGCTCCGGTCCGTCACGCACCTCTCGCCGTGCCCCGCGCGCAGCACGGCTACCAGCCCCATGGCCTCCCCACCCTCGGGCGGTGTGTCCGAGTCCTCAACGAGCCGTCCCCTCCCCCACATCAACGACGCGCTTGCGGACATTCTAGCAGCGCAGCGCAAGATGCCTACGTGGCGCGCGTGCGTGGCCGAGAACACGAGCTGGGATGGGACGGCCGACGAGAACGTCCAGAAGTATGTAGCGACTGTAGGCCTCGAAGGCTCCGACGCCCAGTAGGTCCCCTGTCTGAGACGGCTACGAGAAGCCGCGAATGGGTCGCTACGTCGCTGCAGTTGTTGTTCCCGTTCAATGTCAATGTATCATAGGTCCGGAACACGCACTATTGACCTGAAATTGTCGGCGGGCTCACGAAGGGTCCGTCGCCTGCGCACCTCTCCGGCGAGCGCGATGGGCAGCGGTCGGCGCTCGACGGGGTCGAGGACGCGCTCATGACGCGCTTTGATCGCTTCGGGCTGCATTCGAGGGGTCCGGCTTGGTAGCAGTAGTCGGAACAGTGGCTTCTACGTCGACGAGGTTCCCGCTCCAGTGCTCGCACTCAAGGGTAGCCCTCGGTGTTCAAAACGCCATCGGGTACGAGCCCCATCCTCTATATATCCCAATCAAACACTTCGGGTGTGACTTTAGGTCTAATCTCTGGGAAGGGAAGGGTGGCTGTCGCCGCGACTAGGAATACTACTAGCTTGACGCGTTTCGTGCCGTGGCCTCAAGCTGCGGGCCCGGAAAGGGTACACTTCGGAAGCGCAAGACTTTCCCCCGAGGTAATCGCGTGTAATAATCGTGGGAATATAAGGGAACAAAGTTCACTGATCGTAGCCGCCTTTCATTACGTACCATTGATATCGTCTTGATCACTGGGGGCTAACAGAGCCTGATCCCGCTGTGCCCTCCATCTCGAATGATTCGTCCTTCCTTCGTCCGACATGGTCTTCGAGGTCTTCGCTGTCGCGAGCGGGGTGCGCGCTGTTATGTCGGCGACCATCGCGGGCGAGCTCGCCGCGTCTGTGATACCCTCATGTTGCGGTTTGAGCTCTTGGGGCGCACGAAGCGAGATTTGGATCTGGAAGATGCGCGTGCTACATACTTGGTCCGAACGGAGCACGAGTGCTTCCCCGGAGTCTGGCGGGGCTTATGCGTACAGTCTACTCAATTCTCAGCTCGAGAGGCGAGCAAGCTAGAGCAGCTCGCGCGCTGATTCGAGTGATCAATGATGCCCGCGCCCCGACGCTGGTGCAGCATCTGGCGCAGGCTCATGACTGATGGTCGCGTCCGAAGAGGAGGGAATGTGTTGGAATCAAGAAGAGCAGAAGTGTGCGGGCGCAAGGCGGCCGCGGAAAGGCTGCTTGTCATTTGTGCGCCCACGGAATTCGACTTCTGGTCCCGTTGCGGTGCCTGCCTCGCGGGCACGAGCTCTCGGTTTGAATACCGTTAGGCTGTTGGGGTCAGGGTGCGCAGATGTTCAGATGGTGCGGGAGTCCGATCGGGGCAATTCGCGGTCGGCTTGCGATTGCCCTGGTTCCCTGGGAAAGCCAAGTGCGCAGCGTCAAGGAGATAAGATGAGCGGTCGAGCACACCTCTGAAAGTCTCTGGAACCCTGCCGGAGGCGGACGACGGCGTCGCGCCGACAGTACTCACTCCACATGCATCTGCGGTCGAAACGAGAGCGATGTCGACGACGATGGAGGCGCTGCTGAGATGGGCATCAGTGGGTGGTTGCACTGGCGATCATGGGAGGGCGGGGGAAGCGACGTGCGCGCAAAATCTGCCCACGATGCCACCGCAACTGGGAAGAGAAGAGCGGAAGGCGAGCATGAGGGGCGCGTCGACCACCCACTCCGCCGCACCCACGACGGGGCTTCTGGCGACGACGTTCGTGGCTTCCAGCAGTGCCAGGCGACGTAAATCTCGTGACAGAGGGTGAGAGTATGCAGGAAGAGGGGGCGAAGGCGTTCGGGAGTAAGAATGGGAGCTGCACTGATACACGACCGGATGGTGACACGAGAGACCAAACACATGGGGGAAAGGAAGTCGAGGGCGCCGCGTGCGATGTCGAGGACGGGGCTCGGGCGCCTGCACGCGGGCTGCCGACGCCACGAAGGCGCCGAACATTGACCTGCTTCTCTCCGCCCACCGTGCGGCCGGCCGTGCGCCGCGCGGTGCGCTCCCACCGGACGACGGCGGGCAGGGCAGAGATCAGAGAAGTCGGCTGCGCGCGCGCTCATCGCCCTTCCTGCGCTTGCGCACTGGCGAGCCCGGCCCGCTCTTTTTCCTATAAACCTCCGGGGCGGGGACATGTGCCCTCCAGGCCCGAGTCCTCCAGCCCCGCTGCCCCGCCTCCCCGCCGCCGACCCCGCGTGCCCCAGACAAACGAGTCGCGGCTGCTCCGACCATCCCGCTCGCCCCCATGCCCGACCTCTCCTCCGAGAACGCCCACCTCGTCGGCCTCCTCGCCGACACCTTCGCCAGCGGTCTGTCCCCTCCTTCTTCGCCCCCGCCCCTCGCTCACCGTCCCGACCCAGGTCTCTACATCGCCTACCTACCCCAGTCCATCGCCGTCCTCAGGAGGAAATGGAGGGCAGGGCTCCCCATCTGGCTCCCGCTTTGCTGCGCAATCATATTCGTCCTCGAGATGGGTGTATGTCGCACCATCCCTCTCTCATGTCTGCTCATTCCGACACCTCGTAGGATTGGTGGACAGAGCTCGTCCTCGGTTACCAGGCCTTCAGCCTGCATCCAGGACAGAAGCTCGCCAACCCGTCCGCGACGTACCACAACATCTCCAACCCCGTCACTCTCGCCAAGGGCGTCTTCACTGCCGCCCTTGCCATGTTCTCAGATCTCATCATTGTCCGTTCACTCCCCTTGACTCCCGTCGAGTACCCCCACTCACCTTTTCTATCCCTATAGGTTCACCGAGCGCTCATCATTTGGAACTACAACCTCCTCGTCGCCTTCCTTACTATCGGTCTCCTCCTCGCTTCTTACGGTCCGTTGGCTCCCAGCCTTCGTCCCTTCGTCAAAACGCTCACAATCTTCCACTCGTCTTCAGGCGTCGGCGCGTGGTCCGTTTGGACAGAGTTCCAGACAGGCACTGTTTCTGTCGGTATCCTCGCCGCTGAGGTGACTGTGCGCGTGAGGTACTTCTTCATCATCACCTTCGCCCTCAACATCCTCTGTGCAGGTGAGTCCATTATATGCTTGGACGCATTACGTAGCCGTGCATATACTTATGTTGACCGTAGCCCTCATCTCCTGGAAGATTTGGCGCGTCACTAGACGGACAGCCAAGCATATACACGGCAACAACCCTGTAGCTCAGGTTATGTCGATTGTCATCGAGACTGGTAAGCATCTGCCTTTGCGTGTTCACCCGACAGGTGTCTCATTTTTCTACAGCCGCGATCTACTGCGCGAACCTCCTCGCCCTCATCATCTCAAGCTTCGTCCAATCCAACACGTTCTTTATCTTCCTCCAAATGGTCCGTCACTTTACGCCCCACCACTCCCTCTCGTATCCTGACTCGCTCACAGCTTCCGGCGGTGAACGCGATTACCTTCACGATGCTGTGGTACGCGCGAGCAATGCCTCGCAACCGTCGAACGCGACCGCAGGGACCAACGTCTCACCACGCTCCGCTTCGGCTCCTCCGCCAACGACACTCGGTTCTCGCGCTCCGCGCACCACATCGAGACCGGCATCAGCCTCGACCAGATGTCGGTCGCGAACACCACCGCACGCTTCGACGGTTCCCGTGCGGACGACGAGTCTAAGTTCGCGACCGCGGTATAGCTCCGCCCGCCCTCTCCCCTTCCGCGTAACTTTATTCCCTATCTCCGGCTCGGCGGCGCCGGCGCGCGTCGCGAGTGTGTCTCTGCCAGTCCATGGCTGCGAAGCGTCGTGCGGGGAGGACGCGGTGCCCGCTCTTGCTCTGCTCTGCCAATTGTTATGTTTTGTACTGAACCATCTGTCCCCTCATGTCTTGTTTGTGCTCTGTACTGCATCTGTATCCCGATCCGTAGTGTAGGCAATATACGGAGGTTGTGCCAGGGTTCACAGGGACCCTCGGCCAGCTTCATCTCGAGCAAAAGGGGAGAGAGATTTAAGTATCAGGATCAGTTCGCTGAGGTTCGCCGGGGTCGGAGGATATGAGCGCTCCGGCCCGAACAGCCGCAAACAGGATCGCGTCCGATTTCGGCAACGTCCGACTTTCAAGCTTGGGCCACGACTTGTCGGTCTATCACATCGTTGGAAGTCCTAGGCTATACAGCGCCGACATCCACCAGGACAAGCACACGATGAGCCTCACACCAGGGCTGAAAGAGCTGGTCGACCAATGGCTGCGCCAAGATCCGGTGAGTGCCAAAAGCTACACGGCGAACCAACACTGGTCCTGACCCCGCGGCGCAGAACGAAGAGACTCGCAAGGAGGTGGAGACGCTGCTCAAGGAGGGGCAGTATTCCGAACTCGAGAAACGGATGAGGTATCCCCTCGCCTCACAGGAAGGCGCGACTCCGGTTAGCTGATCACCCTCTCGTGGTCTCTGCCAGCCCGCGAATCGAGTTCGGCACGGCAGGTTCGTCTGCTCTCCGCCGCCTCTTCCACCAATCTCACCACTCCCCCGGTCAGGTCTCCGAGGCCGGATGGAGGCCGGATGGGCGCGCATGAACGATCTCATCATCATCCAGGCCTCCCAGGTGCCCAGCGTCTGCCCTCTCGACTGGTGCCTCCCTCCGATGCTGAGCGCGCCTTCTCTTACTCTTAAAGGGATTGTGCGCGTACGTCGTGAAAACTGTCGAGAACGCGCGTGAGCGCGGGATCGTCATCGGCTACGACCATCGGTACCACTCCGAGAAGTGGGCGAAGCTGACCGCCGCGGTCTTCATCGAGAACGGCGTGGCTGTGTACTTCCACGACGGCGTCGTGCACACCCCTTTGTAAGTGAAGCATTTTATCTGATGCGTGCGTGCTGACCGGCGTCCGACAGAGTGCCGTTCAATGTGAGAGCGAAACGGGCCGCGTGTGGTGTTATGATCACCGGTCGGTTCATCTTCTTTCCGGACAACGACATGCAGCTGATATTTGAGCAGCCAGCCACAATCCCAAGGTATGCCTTTCGTGATGGACGAAACCGGCCAAGGATTCTCACATAGTAGCGATCCAGCAAGACAACGGGTACAAGGTGATTTCAATCCGTCCTATCCTTGTGCATCGTGATAAACATCCTAGTTCCCGTAGGTCTACTGGGAAAATGCAGTGCAAGTGCGTCAGAGCATGCGTCTCCACATCCTCACCCTGACCCGGTCCCAGATCATCGAACCGCATGACAAGGGCATCTCACAGTCGATCAAGGAGCACCAAGAACCTCGCCTTCTGAACATCGAATCTTTGCACACCTCTACCCTGCTGAAGCAGTACGGCTACGACGAGTACTTGGCATACATCGGCTCCCTTTGCCACAGCCGGTAACCGTCACACGGCAGATCTCCAAATGTGCTTCCAACTGAGCACTCTTGCCTATAGGACGGCCAACACCCAGACCCCGCTCAAGTTCGTGAACACCTCGATGCACGGTGTGAGCGACTCGCCGATGAGCAAGGCTTTCGAGCTGTTCGGCTTCCCGATGTACGTCCCCGTCGCCGCCCAGCAGAAGCCGGACCCCGAGTTCCCGACGGTCAAGTTCCCGAACCCAGAAGAGAAGGGTGTGTCCTCCAAGCTTCGGACCTGGGAGTCATATTCTGACCGACGATCGCGGTCACAGGTGCTTTGGTATGCTGCATTTCTTCTGAACTGGACCTGCCGTTTGATTGTGCCCTTCACAGGATCTCGCCATGGCCACCGCGACGGAGTGTGGTGCGGACTACATCCTCGCCCAGGACCCGGATTCCGATCGGTTTGCGGCCGCGGAAAGGGGGTGAGTAGCTGTGCCTTGAAGTGGGGCTTAGGTGTGGATCTCATTGCCCACAGACCCGATGGGAAGTGGATCCAGTTCACGGGCGACCAGCTTGGGACATTGTTCGCCAGTGCTTGCCTAGAGCAGTACAAGGAGACGGGAAAGCCACTCTGTGAGTCCTCGTGAGTCCTCACGATTTTGTACTGATCTTGAGCACAACGTCGGACGGTGATGTGTAGCGAAACTCGCCATGGTTGCGTCCACAGTTAGCTCGAAGATGATCGAAGCGATGGCGCACGCCGAGGGCTTCAAGTTCGCGGAGTGCCTGACAGGTGTTGTCCCCTCTCCCCGCGTCCGAACGGTGCCCTCATCCCAAAGCACAGGTTTCAAGTACATCGGAAACACGGGCCTGACTCTGGAGCAGGAGGGCTACACCGTGCCGTTCGGGTACGAAGAGGCCATCGGCTTCATGTTCGGGGATCAGCTCCGTGACAAGGACGGCGTCGCGGCCTCGGTCCGTACCCCTCCCTCCCACCCGCTCCCGGCTCGCCCCAACTCACCCTCCCCCGCCCCCATCGCCCAGGTCGCGTTCGGAGAACTCGTCGTGCGCCTGCAGCAGCAGGGCAAGACCGCGAGCTCCCACCTCCGCGAGCTCTCCGAACGCTACGGCTTCTTCCAGGTCCGCCCCACCGCTCCCCACCGCCCTCCCTCTGACCCGCTGACACCCCCGCACCCGAACCCGCAGACCAGCAACTCGTACTTCACCTGCACGGACCCGTCCACGATCGCGCGCATCTTCGCGCGCATCCGCGCCTTCCCGCGTCCGCGTCCGCGCCCCCCGCCCTGCCCGCGTACCCGCCGACGCTCGCCGGGCTCGCCGTGACCGCGGTGCGGGACCTGACCGAGGGGCACGGGTACGAGAGCGCGAACGCGCCGAGCTGCGCGCCCACCCTCCCGCTCTCGTCCGGGCAGATGATCCAGTTCCGGGCGGAGCGCCGCGCGGACGGTGTGCGGGTCACGCTCACGACACGGTGCGTGCGGCCTACGCTACGAGAAGGCACGGAGGCTGATCGGGGCGCGCGCGCGTTGCAGGACGAGCGGGACGGAGCCGAAGATCAAGTACTACCTCGAGGGGAGCGGGAAGGACCCGGCGGCGGTGGCGGCGCTGCTGCCCATGGTGGTACGGGAGCTGTCCGAGGTGTGGATGGAGGCCGAGAAGAACGGGCTCGGGAAGCCGTAGAGCAAGGGGAACCTGGGATCGATACAGCAGATGTATGTTGATACATGCGAGAAATCACAGAGCACAGGTGTAGCATTGAACGACAATTGCGACCGCGGTTGTATTCCTCCTCACACTCAGGAGGTGGCGACGGCGGCCTTGCGTCGCTCGTCGAAGGCCTTCGCACGCTGCCATGTTTCGACGCTGAGGGTCGGTTCATGGAGTGACAGCGCGTACAACCTGTAGCAATTCAGTACGAAAGAAGAAGAAAAACCAATCAATGAGACGACCCACTTCGCAATTGACATCTCCCTGATCAAGTCGTCCGCGGTTATGCTCCTGTCGCCTCGCCGCGACTCGACAAACTGGGCCTGTACGTGCTGTCGGCAGGATAGAATCAGCGTCACCTAAATCTCCTCCACCTCCGTCCAGGACGGCTCACCTCGGACGTCGCCTCGGGCACCTGCACCTTCCCACACCGCGCACCCACCACGAGGTCACGAAACGCCGCGAGCGTCGCCGGCGGCGGCATCCGCACCTGCTCCTTCGATTTGTACAGCCTCGAGACAACCTCCGGGTCGTGCGGTACGCCGAGCGGCACGCTCAACTGCGTCTTGAAGAACGCGCTTTTGCGGCCTTCCGCGAGGACGACGGCGGTGATGTCCGTGGGGAACGAGTACTGGCTGAACGGGAAGGTGTAGGCGAGGGTCTGGCTGTCCATGACTTCCTGTAGCGCGCGGACGTTCCGGAGCCCTGCGGGGGCGTGCGGGTCAGCCACGTGCCAAAAACGCTGGCGGCGGACCGACCTTTCTCGACGAGCTGGCCCTCACGCACGCCACCCTCGGAGACAAGGAGGTGGGTGCCTTGAGGCAGCTGCAGGACACCAGCGTGCAGGTCCTCGTTTTTGCTCTCCGGCGCGAAGCTGCTCTTGTTGAGGCTGTCGAGCGAAAGTGGCAGGGTGTGCGCCAGGGGCAGGAGTGCGGAGAGCACCCAGCTGAGCGCAGGGAGGGGCAGGGAAAGGGAAGAGCTAGTGGACGGAACAGGCGGGGGCGGAGGGAACTGTGAGATTGTGAGGGTGGGTGGATATAGTGGCGGTGTGCGGGATTGACTGCAGCAACCTTAGTTAAGTCGAGAGAGCTCCAGAACATCTTCGACGTACACTCTGGCGATAGCGGAGAGAAGGACCCATTCCGCAGCGTGGCGGTCTCCTGCGAGAGACTCCTCGGCAATCCATGAGATCAGCTCCTCTCGCAAAGCAGAGGGTTCTTGAGTATCGTTGGCTACGGATGCGGCACGAGGGAAGTCTCGTAACAGTATGTTGGATGTGTGTGGCTTTGAAAAAAGGACGTGCAAAGTCGGCACTTCTGGAGGCGTTTCTTGCATATCGTCCAAGCAACATCTAGAGCAACATGGAAATCTGAGAATCGTACCAAAGCGCAAAGCACGAGTCACACCTACGGCTCAGCGGATAAAATTCCGACAAAGGTCACCACATCGGTGGACTTGGGCACATCCAGGCCATCTTTGTCATAGATCTATATTGAACATTTTAGGCCGTGGTGATAGTGTAACAAAGAGACATCTCACCTTTACTTGAACTCCGACATGCTCTGTTTCAGGGTGGGGATACTTGTACAGGGCAGCAGGCGGGGGGGACGCAAGCTCACCCTCACGGGAGGACCTCTCTGCCACCCTGTTCATACATGAGACTGGAATTCAATATAACTGCGTACCTGGAGAAGAACCATCGAGCTCTTCTGCACTCCATTGCGACTCAGCAGGAACGCTGACAGCCCAAACGATGTCGCACTCCCGAAGATTTGCATATTGAACGTCGTCGCTGGCGTTTGAGCTGCTCGCGCCTTGAGTTTCATAGATACCCCATCCTCCACTGTCACCACTCTCTAGCTTCGAAAGGTACATCTCCGGAGAGAGTGAGGTGTCTTGAACCATTGCACGGAACCGTACCAGTGTACGATCCTTGTGGAATCTTGCAGGACGAGACAATCCTAGGGCGGGGATCTTAAGGCAATATCAGTTATGTGTTCAGAAGCTCCCAAAATCAAATAAACATACTTTGTTCAGAGACCCATCGGATTCAAACAGTTTGGCGAAGTGTTCCCCAACCAGGCGTGGAAAGTTGTCGGATGCACTTGCGTGCTGAGCACGAAAGAGTGCTTGTATGATGCATGACGGATCCTCGCTCGCTTGTCCTTCGTAGTCGACTGCCATAGGGATGCGCAAGAATGTAGGATAAGAGAGATGGACGTGAAGATCAGACGGCCGCGGGTGCTTTCCATCGTTAATTATGAGACGCGTGTTCGACGCGACTCGTCACGCGCACGCGTCCCGGTCACGTCACGGCAGTCCTCACAGGGGACGGTGGTAATATGCATATGCAATATATTAAGGTAGGAACACTACTATCCCTCCCGGGGTGTTTGGACAGGCAAGCGCCGGCCGAAAGATTTTGATGCACCCCTGTCTCCCTCCACGTCCGATAGCGATGAAATTTTACAGATGCGTCCAGAATGCATGATTTTCACCATTCCGAGAGTTTTAGGCCGATCCAAAGAGCTTTGCGTGAGCGGTCGTCGATTTACTTCGTCGACCCTAGTGTTTGGACATTTCACCGCGAGCGGTCACGCTCGGGGTCACAATGCCGTGCGCTGCCGACGCAAGCTCCGCTCAGTAGACACCGGGGGCATTGCCAGATGAAACACGTGGCTTCATGCTTTGTTCATATAGATTGTCCCATTGATGTACTGCACAAACTCATCTTGAGGGACATCCTTGTATCATTGATTGCTAGCCAATCAGAGCTCGAGCTTCCCATGATACGAGGAGAGACATTCAAAATGAGTCCAGATGGCGCATCCGCGAGGCATTCTATATGAGACATCAAGGAAACGGCTTGTCTCATCGGGAAATGCCCCCGGTGAGACGCTGGGAGGCGCCAGGTAGTGCGTCGGAGTTTGAACGTCTGGGCAGCGCGCTGTCTGTCACTCGTCTGTCACCGTCCCCAGAGACCCCCGTCTTGGACCCAGCTTCCACGCCCACGAATCGTCTCGGAGAAATTGCCTAAACACTCCAAATAGCCTCATAACACATGTTGTAGAATATCGGAGCTCTTACTTTTGAATTTGTGTGAGCCGAGAGGCATCAAGGTATGCTGAAATGCCACTCACCGCACCGGAGTTTGCAGATCGGAACGAAATCACCACAGAAGCACACGAAACTCGAGCCATAGGCAAACGAGAAGCAGGGATATATACGTGCAAAATCTTGTGGTTATCGGTGAAGGGACGGGGGCGCAATTCGCGTTTGTCCAATCACTAGGGGCTGTCCAATCACCCCGGAGGGATAGTACCATCAGGCAGCGAAAATCACCGAAAGGACGGTAAGCGGCGCTAGGCGCAAAACCCAGAATGACCGTGACCGTAGAAAAGATGTAGAGATCATGAGACGGTGAGCAATGCCTCCGAGTCCACCGAACCCTCACAGATCTTGTTCACTCAGGTCATTATAAGCGGGACAAAGGTCCTCCCAAGCCTCTTTAGTAACCCGTTAGCATCGATGAGGCAGCTCAGCGAGACCCGGCACTCACGGGGTACGGGGTTGTTCGCTATAGCATCGGGAATATCTTCGGCCATAACGACAGCAAAGCCCAGAGCGAGATGGTAGTCAATATGACAGTGGAGGAACCATGGGCCCGGGTTGTCCGTCTAGCATAGAAAATTCAGTATGAATCTACATACGACTTTGGGCAGGGAACGCACTCTAAAGCGGATGGTCACGTTGTCGGAATCGTAGAACGAACCTTGACTGGCGACATCGCGCCAGAGCGGGTTCGCGTAGTTGTAATCCGTGCTGTTGGCACTGCGAACCACTGCGAAAGAGTGCTGTCAAGTATGCGTGAGCATTGCGATCGCCTGAACGAATGACGTGATTCCGTACTCCATGCAAGTGCCAAGGGTGGGGGGCGCCAATTTGACCCGTCATCCCCACCGGAAGAGAAATCTCAATGGTAGCATTGGGAGGGAGGGAGTAGATGGAGCTTGCAGGCATGAGCTCGTTCACTGTCTTCGCACCGCTTATGAGCTGAAGGAGAACAGGAACAGTCGGCGGGTTGAAAGTAGCGTTGTTGATGTAGAACTTTAGGCCGAGTCAGGTGAAAGATTATCGTGTCAGTATGACGACATCGAGGACGTGACTACACACGCCGACCTTATTATTCAGGGATGTGGCCACGAAGTTGAGTGCCAAATCGACACCACCCGCGAAAGGCAATCCGGGCTGCAGAAGACATGAGCATATGCCAGCCACGTGAATAAACCAACGCATACCGCCGGCTGCGGGACGAGTGGGCGTAGGTCCGCCTCATGCAGGGCGTTCCCCACCTCCAATGCAGTCGTGGGTTCCTCTTCTGGTGCTCCTTCGTATCGCAGGATCGCCGAGTTGTACCCGTTCTCAAATCCGATAGTTCCCTTGTTAGGGTTGGCGCGGATCCAGTAGTTACCGACCTCCTGGTTGGCATCCAGAACTACAGAATAACGCTGTCCAGCGAAGAAGTCTATAGAGTTGACAATGTGTGGGAGGGTGTTATGAGCATCGGCCTCGATGATCATCAAGTGGTGCATGTCAATGCTGAAGACGTGGTGGGCATCACACGATATGGAAATGATCCGGAAGCGGTACCGCTTGCCCCTCTGAACAGTAATGGTGGTGAGTTCGGCGTTAGGAGTGGCAGTGGAGCGGCCTAGGCCGTTGATGAGGGTCGCATTCTGTTTCCTGTTCGTGGACGTGAGGACGAGACGAGGCGCGACTACATCGGGTACCCACGGAAATAATTGATCGAGGCTTGCTGTCAAATGTTGCCAATCCGCAAGTGTGACAACTGTGCTCTCTGAGAAGGTGTCAGAGACAACTCACAGGCTAAGCACGGGTCACTCACCATCATCGACATCATACAGCCAAGCATGAGGATCTTCAGGATCGTACACAATAAAACCTCCCCTCAGTCCGTCGCAGTACTGCGTTCCTAGGTGGCTGTGGTACCAGAATGTCCCTAGGCAAGAGCAGTCAATACAGGTCAAGCGCAGGATGTATTCATGTCCTACCTGCTTGGTCTGGTACGGTAAAATCGTAGAGGAACGAGTCGCCAGAGGCGATCGGACATTGTGTGACGAACGCCGTCCCGTCAAACGCGTTCTGATGACGCTGGTCGATACCATGCCAGTGCTGAGAAGGGAAATCGGTAAATGCAAGCAGCAATTCAGAAGAGAAACTGCGAACAATACTGGTAGACTTCAGCATGGTGTGGTTTGTGAGCTCGTTGATGACGTTGATCTGAAAGCGGTCACCCTTCTGGCCAGTGATCAGGGCTCCGGGAAATGTTCCACCGGCTAGAACGGCGGCGCGTGTGTAGCCATCCGGCGCAATGTCGCCATTGGTGATGTGAAGATCGGCCTTGGGTCCGATTGCGGCTGACGCGTGTAGGGCGGAAGCAAGTATGGCGAACGACCAGAGGAACGGTCTTGTCATAACAGCTGGGGAGGAGAAGGGTTTGAGGGGGAGATACCGAGGAAAGAAAGGGAGGTGGGAGGCTGGTTGGAGGTTGGAGCCTTCGCTACCACCTGCGGTGATTAAATATCGACTGGAGAGCCGAGGCAGGGGTCCCCAGGGTGAAGGAATGCGGTGATGCGCCGCGATGCTTGACCGGGTGGTAGCTTGGCCATACCATGCGGAAGTGTGACGCTTACAGATAATAACAAATCGATAGAGACCTCGGATTCCCGCACATGTACGCGGTGGAGCTCGAAAAAAGCGACGCTTGCGCGAGGCGGCCAGGGTCCGCTGCGTCTGTGTGCGCGCGCGGCCGCTCTGTTTCGAGCCCCGCCGCAACCAACCGCGTGTGTGCGGGAAGTCGAGGTCTCTATCGATTTGTTAACTCCGTGGGCCCACCGTGCCGCTCCCAGGTCGTCGGGAGAAGTCCATCGGTTGGGCGCTGAGGTGGTCGATTTTCGATCGAGCCCAGCGGCACCTCTTGCGGTAATTTAGCGGATGGCACCATTTTCACCTCTTGTTGACGCCTAGGCTAATAAGCGATGCGGACCAAGAGCATAGGCGAGGCAGCGAAGTCCGCTACTAGTACTGCTGGCGCTTCCCACTCGCCGGAAGCATGGTCAGTATGCAGAACTCTTCCGCACCAGTCGCGGGCGCTGACTAGTCGGGTGGTTCTAATCGACGATGCTGGATGGGAAACGATGCAAGCCACGAACACCGTATGTCCTGCCCCACCGAACGGTAGGCTAACCAGTTGCAGCACCCGGCCATAGAACACCGAGAACCTAGTGTCAGACGATGAGGGTCAGCGCATGGATCTTCTGAATTATAGTGACGATGTACATGTGCAGTCTATTCTGAGAGCGGCGATGCGAAGGCGTTGGCGGGTGCAGGATGCACGGCAACATGTCCCACTTATTCATGGGCTGGTCAGCCACGCCACTCCCTTGTCGAACATGTCACGGTCAGGGAAGACCTCCAAAATTTCGCATGCGATGCCGTCGGTCTCGAGCTTGTATGTCCTTCTCAACTCCCGCTTGCCGCTGACTACTTGAGCGCTGACGCTGAGCAGCGTGAAGTTGGGGTAGGCACGGAGATGACGGAAGATTTGTCCGATAGCGAATTTCTCGTCGAGGAGCAGCCGCTCGCACTCAGGCGAAGTGAGCGTCACTGACGACGTGGCGATGCATAGGACGCGGGATCCGCACTTGAGATGAACCTGACGATCCTGCCGAATAGGATTCGTCGGAGATGCGCCTGTGCCGCGGAGGGCCGTTTCGGTGGAGATGCACTCTATGGTGATTGTCTGGTCGAGGAACGCACTGAACAGGCCTCAGCGAAGAAATGCAAGACGACTCGTCATGCATACCTGAGATGCCGCTGGAGATCGCCCTGCGCGACCAACATAATCCTCTCCAGCCCAGTGACATCCTCGGAATTCTGAATCTGGACTTCGAACTGAGCGACATGAGGCGAGCATGTAGACAGACAGCTTACCTCTATGCTTGTAGAAACCCCCGTGTACGTATCTCTGGCAAAGGAACCGCCGTTAAGATTAGGAGTCTGCATGTTGGAGTATGAGTTTTGATACGTGTATGGATGAGCTGATAGAGACGGCTGTGACGAGTCTTCCTAAACGCTGAACAGTCTGGATGGGAGTCGTGGCACCGGCAGAGCCGCACAGCAGCAATGACGGCGCGCCTTTCGACTCGTGAACGTAATGGGTGATACGCCTCGAGGGTGTCGCGTCGATCACGGGCAGTTGCCCATTGCGCGGCTATCTGAGCGCGCGGCGGGGGACCGAGAGAGACATGCCGGGGAGCGCAGCGGAGGTGGAACAGGCTGGTATCGCGAGGACGAACGACGGTCATCGATCGATTGCAAGCACAAGCGGGAGAGGTCGAGCAGGCCATGAGCGACGATGAGCCTCCGGACCAGATCGTCGTGCGGGGAGTTGCCACCGATATTGAGTCGGAGATTGAATTAAGGGACGCGTGCTCGCAGAGCAGGTTCTCCGAAGGATCTCTGCTCGCTGCTCAAGGCGACTTCGGTCTGTCTTGTCCCAGAGTCTACCTCCTTACCCTTCCAAATCTCTCAAAACGGCTTCTGGCGGGAGCCACGGCGGTCGACGCATGACGGAGGCCTCAACCCGGGCTCGCACTCCAGCCATGGACGGCACCGCCAGCCCCAACATCCACACCATCGTCAAAGCTCAGATCGTCTTCCTCCTTTCTACTCTCACAGAGGAGAACTTCGAGCGTAATCAGGTGGAGATTCGTTCGGTATGTGCTGTTTTTCGTTCCCCTTCTTTCTGCCCTTCGCGTTCTGACTCTCCCGCATCTTGTGTGCGTGCAGCTGTCCGAGCAGCATGGCATCGACACGTACCTCCACTTCATACGCCGTCTCATAGTACACTCTTATGCTCGCCTCACCTCCAACACCCCACCCGCCGCCTTCGACCCATCCTCCGCCCTCACCTTCCGGCTCTTGATTCAAGAGACCCAACGACTCGCACGCGATCCTTTCCTGGCCGACAGGTTTCGAGATGGCATAGATCGGGGAGAAGGAGACGTGTTCCGCAACTTCGATCTGGTCAAGTTTGCCGACAGGATTGGCCTCCGCCCCCTCGAACGGCTCATTCTCGTGTCCTCCATAGTCGCCGCGCCGACACGCCGCGAACTTGCAGCGCAGGCAATGACTGTGATTCGCATGGACTTCGAGAATGCCGCACTGGCGTTATGTCAACACCCGTCCTTCGACCATGCAGACTTGAATCCCAATCAAGTCGGCAAGCTTCTCGCGAATCTCCTCGCTGAGCCACCCCGGGACGCTCCGGTCCTCGATGCCACTCAACGTCAAGCCATCATGGTCGCCGCACAGGCCAAGTACGGGACTGAAATCGCGTCCCCCATACTACAGCGCATCCTACCCAACCTCTGGTGCGTTTTTAATGCTCATAGCAGTGCATTTAATTGGTCTCAACCAATGTGGCTCTACGTTTCCAGTCTCCCTCCCGGTACATCTCTTGTGCAGACTTTGGTCCAGCTCGGCGCCGAAATCACTTGCGATGCAGACGTCGTGCGCTCTCTCTTGACCAGATTCAACATCACAGAGAGCAATCCTCCCACGGACGTACAGATAGTAGAAATGGTGACTACGGTCGCGCGCTTAGCTTCAGAAGGCGCTGTGCTCCCTGATGTGGGGGCAATCGTCAGGGCGTTGTCTTCATTCGTAAGTCAGGACTACTTCTTGCTTTCCGGAACAATGCTTTAGCCTTGCCACAGAACACGCCTTTGAATTGGGCTGCCACCATCAGGGCCTTCGATATGTCCGACCGGCAGGGAGTGGACACAGCGACGCTCAAGCTTCTGATCGCCATTCTCATGAATTCCCCTCGCGACGAGCCGCATGCCGTGACTGGATTCTGGCAGCTGTGGACCAACATTCCGTACCAGCTGCGGTTGCTGGACGCCATGCTCTCGTTGCCTGCTGACACCTTCAGCTTTGTCAACCTTCCTGGTCGCAAGATCGTCACCGTGGAGGATGTCGCCGGTGCGAGTCCCACAATCAAGTCTCTGGCCGCCAATGTTCAAGGTCACACTTGGAACTCGCTGGATTTGTTCGAGGTCTTGGTGCAGGCAGCCGACTCGAAGAACACGGACGTCACGAACTTTGTGCGAGAGATGTTGGATAAGGCGGTGAAGATCAGTGCGGAACTCGTACATATGGGTTTATTACAGGTCCAGGTGAGAGTTCTACCTATTGTCGCATGACGAAGATCGTTGGTCTGACCCTAGAACAGCAACAATCATGGAACGAGATCCGCTTGGACTACACTCAGCGTCTCTTGGCGATGTTCTTGGCTGGCCATCCTAATCACCAACTTGTCTTCATGCGCATCTGGCAAATCCAGCCAGCGTACCTCACCAATGCGTTCCGTGATTTCTATGACGAGAGCAATCAGAACATCACCAGAATCCTCGACGTCGCTCAGGATCTCAAGGTTCGTCATCGTAGAACCCTGTCCAGTATTTCCCCCTAACATTCAACAGATACTGGATTCACTTCTGGAAGTGCGGCCGTTCAAGTTCGCGCTGGATGTCGCGGCGCTGGCATCTCGCCGAGAGTACCTGAATCTCGATAAATGGCTGGCGGACAATGTGACGGCCCACGGTGCCGACTTCCTGCACTCTGTCATCGCTTTCTTGGAGCTCAAGATGGATAGCGAGAAAACTGTCAGGGTTGCAGACCCTCCTGTGGAGCCTCGCACCATGCAGCTTTCTCCACAGACGATAGCCATTTTCTTGCGGGTGCTTCGTAACAGGTTCGTGATTGTCGCCTCTGCTTCCGTATGTCTTCTTATTGTCCCGGTCACACAGTTCTAGCATTATGCATGAGAGCGATGTCGACTACTGCCTCGAAGTCCGCAACGCCTGCTTGCAGATTCACCCCCGCCTCATGAACCTCTTGCCGGGATCCGACGTGGAGCCTGGGTTCACAGTGGTCAGCTACTCGGCCGAGATCGAGTCTGAAGTGGACGGCATCTACAAGCAGATGTACGACGAGCACATCACCATCGACGATGTCATCAAGCTTCTGCAACGCAACAAGGCTTCCAGCAACTCCCGCGATCACGAGATCTTCTCCTGTATGCTGCATTTCCTCTTCGACGAGTACAAGTTCTTCCAAGCATACTACCCTCCCCGCGAGCTTGCCATGACGGGGTATCTGTTTGGCTCGCTCATCCAATATCAGCTCGTCGATTTCATCCCTCTTGGTATCGCCATTCGCTATGTGCTGGATGCACTCAACTGCACCCCCGAGACGAACCTGTTCAAGTTTGGTATTCAAGCCCTTTCACGGTTCGAGTCGCGTTTGTCCGAATGGCAGCCACTGTGTCAAGCCCTCTTGAAGATCCCTCATCTTCTTGAAGCCCGCCCAGATCTCGCCATTAGTATTCAACGCGCTCTCGCCAACGGGGATGGTTCCAGCAGCTCTGCGGACCTCAGGACTCTGACTGTCGCACCAATGGCCGAGCCTCCTCCGGTGTTCACTGCCATCATGCCTGACCGCCTTGAGGGTGAGCCAGAAGCGCCGCCCGAGGAAGTTTCCGACAAGATCCTGTTCATCGTCAACAACCTGGCGCCGTCGAACTTCGAATCGAAGTTGGTGGAAATGAAGGGGCACTTCCAAGAGCAGTACTCAAGATGGTTCGCCAACTATCTAGTCGATCAACGTGTCAGTATCGAGCCCAACAACCACCAGCTCTACCTGCGCTTCCTTGATGCTCTCGATGTGCAGCCGCTCTTCCGATTTGTCTTGCACGAGACCCTCGTCAAGTCGGCCACCTTGCTCAATTCGGAGAAGACCCTGCAGCTGGGTTCGGAGCGGGCGATCCTGAAGAACGTTGGCTCATGGTTGGGCAGCATCACGCTTGCTCGGGACCGTCCAGTCAAGCACAAGAACCTGTCGTTCAAGGATCTGCTTATCGAAGGATACGACAATGGCAGGCTGATCGTGGCGATCCCCTTCGTCTGCAAGACGCTTGAGCCCGCGGCGAAATCGAGGGTGTTCCTCCCCCCCAACCCTTGGTTGATGGCCGTCATCAGCCTCCTTACGGAGCTGTACCATTTCGCTGAGCTCAAGCTCAATCTGAAGTTCGAGATCGAGATGCTTTGCAAGGCGCTTGACGTCGGTCTTGATGCTGTCCAAGCCACAACCATCCTCCGGAACCGTCCCCTCACAGATTCACTCGCTGGTCCCCCTCTCCCCGACTACGTCTCCGACATCGACTCCTTGCCTATGGGAGGGTACGACCCTGCCGCACAGGCCCAAGCAGATGCTCAGGTCATACCTCTAGGCCCTGCGAGCCCATCAGACACCCAGCGCGTTCTCGGAGCCCACATCGAGAACATCCTTTCCAGCCTCCTCCCCAACGTCACTGTCAGTCCCCAACTTGCCCCCCTCCACACCGATCCTCGTTTCAAGCGTGCCATTCAAATGGCTGTCGACCGTGCCGTTCGCGAGGTAAGACTCTCAATTTGCGCCTCCTATAGACACTCACTAACGTGCCTGGCATAGATCATCCTCCCTGTCGTCGAGCGCTCCGTCACCATCGCCGGTATCTCCACTCGTGAGCTGGTTGCGAAGGATTTCGTCACGGAGCCCAACGAAGATAAGCTCCGGAAGGCCGGTCACCTCATGGCACAGAAACTTGCCGGTAGCCTAGCTCTTGTTACCTGCAAAGAGCCGCTCAAGGGCAACCTCGGCAGTCACATTCGTCACTTCCTCTCGGAGGTCGGCTTTTCGGACGTACGTCACGTCACATCTTACTTGCATAATATGTACTAATCGTTGCTTCCCTTCCAGCAGTTGGTCCCGGATCAGGTTGTCTTCTTGTTGGTACAGGAGAACATTGAGCTCGCTTGCCAGGCCATTGAGAAGGCTGCAATGGATAGGGCGGTCATCGACGTCGATGACAGCTTCGCCGCCGCTTACGAGGTCCGCAGACGCCACAGAGAGGTTAGTCTTACGGTGGGTGTAAGAATGAACACATAAACTGACGTCGAGAATAGCAACGTCCTGGACAGCCCTTCTGGGACAATTCCGTCTCACAGTCGCATGTCTTCGGTTCTCTACCGGACCCGTTGCGCATCAAGCCCTCTGGAATCCAACCCGCGCAGTTGGCAGTCTATGAAGACTTCAGTGAGTTGATTCTTTCACCTGAGCAGTTTCCCTAGCTAAGTCTTTTCTCAGGCATGGAGAAGCAGCGGCGCATGTTCACAAGTCGTCCGAACTCCACCGTCTCCTATTCCCGCAACGACCAAGTTCCTGCGCTCTACAGTCCTTCCCCTGCGCCGGAGCACCCTGCTCAGAATCTGCTGCGCCCGCAGGAAGCCATGGAGCGCTTCAACGTGAGCCATCTCCCCTGTATTGCCAACCGAATACTCATTCTATTAACAGGCTTTGGTGCGCGACTTGGAAGCTGTTCTCGTCCAGCTCCCTATCACTTCTCTCGCCGCCCTCCCCCCTTCACACGAAGTCCGCCAACTTCTCCGCCAGATCTTGTTCATTGCTGCCGACTCCATGGACCGCAACCGCACCCCCCTCCTCATGTCACAAAAGATCGTTCAATTGCTGTACAAGACTCCGTCCCAGCTTGGGCGCGAGATTTACGTTGCACTCCTCGACCAGCTGTGCCGCTCGTTCGAGGAGGTCGCGCGTGAGGCTATCACCTGGCTCATCTACGCTGAAGACGAGCGCAAGTTTAACGTGCCGGTCACGACAACGCTTCTTCGGAGCAGCCTCATCACTGTCTCTCAAATCGACCAGCAGCTCGCCAAGACGCTGTACACGGATCCCAAGCAGAGCCTTCAGAACTTCGTCGCCGGCTTGGTTCGCGAGTGCCTCGTTGCCGACCCTTCGTTGGCCACTCAGGCTCAGTTCTCGTACACAATCGACATCCTCAGCCAGCTCGCCCAGTCAGGCAAGGTCACGGATGAGTAAGTTGAACAAACTCGCATTTTGATTTAACTGACAAATCGCACAGAGCCGCACGGTTGCTGGACGATTTGCGCGGTGTGCCCCGTCGGGCTGCCCCCGCTGCCCCGCTGCCCCCGCTGCCCCCGCTGCCCCCGCTGCCCCCGCTGCCGCTGCAGAGAACGTACCAGCTCGCCAGCCATCTGTTAAGCCAGAGACCGAGACACTCAGGGAGAAGCTCTTCATCTGGTTCCAGCAATGGGTCAGCATTTACCAGAGGTCGCACTCGCCCGAGAAGTCCTTCGTGCCATACATCACGCAGCTCACCCGTCAAGGCATCTTGAAGGCCGAGGACACATCTTCGTTCTTCTTCCGGGTCTGCGCGGAGTCCTCTGTCAACAGCTACATCAAGCACGTCAACGCTGGGGAGTTCGGCTTCGCGTTTCAAGCCTTGGACGCCATGTCCCGCCTCATCGTGTACATCATCAAATACCACGGTGATGCATCTGGGGTGAACAATGACCAGGCGAAGGTCCATTACTTGACGAAGATCTTGTCCATCTTCGTGCTCGTGCTGGCCAACATGCATGAGGAGCCAGGACCGCACTTCCAGCAGAAGCCTTTTTTCCGCTTCTTCTCCAGCCTGTTGAACGATCTTCACTCTATCGCTAGTAGCCTCGGCACGGCATACTTCCAGTTGCTGCTTGCCATCGGGTATGTGTAAACAACTTCCATATGGACAACACTAGTTGACATCCATTCATCCCCTCAGCGACACCTTCAGCTCGCTGCAGCCTACTTACTTCCCCGGCTTTGCCTTCTCGTGGATGAGCTTGATCTCTCACCGCCTCTTCATGCCAAAACTGCTCCTTTCCGACAACCGCGAGGTATGTGCCGCTGATCTTTGTCTGTATCTACCACAGTTCTTTGACATCTGTGTAGGGATGGTCCGCCTTCTACAAGCTGTTGCTTTCCCTCTTCAAATTCCTTACCCCCTTCCTCAAAACTGCTGACCTCCAACTCTCCGGCCGCGACCTCTACCGGGGCACCCTCCGCCTCCTCCTTGTCCTTCTTCACGACTTCCCCGAGTTCCTTAGCGAGTACTACTTCTCCCTTTGCGACGTCATCCCCCCGCGTTGCATTCAGCTTCGCAACATCATCCTCAGCGCCTACCCTCCCAGCGTCGTCCTCCCCGACCCTCACCTCCGTGACATCGACTTCGACACAATCCCCGAGATGGGCCCCATCCCTACTGTTCTCTCCGACTTCGCTGCCAATCTTAGGGCAGGTGACCTCAAGATATTCCTCGACCAGTACCTGTTGAACCGGGGCCCTCAGTCCACCTTCCTGGCTTCGCTCAAGGATCGCCTGCGTTTACCAGCTCAAGACGGTACTCCTGAGGCATACAACACCACCCTTATCAACTCGCTCGTCGTGTACATTGGAGTGTCCTCGGTGGCTCAAGCGCGTGCTCGTAGCGGCAGTCCTCTGTTTGTTCCTACCGACGCCGGAGTTGTTGCTTTGCAATACCTTGCAACGAACCTGGATGTGGAAGGTAAGGATACATCCGTCAGTCTTTCTATGCATCAATGCTCATGTCGTATCAGGCCAGCACTACTTGCTCAGTGCGATGGTCCTGCACCTGCGTTACCCTAACGCGCACACTCACTGGTTCAGCTCCCTCATTCTGTACCTCTTCCATGAGATTCAAGCCGATCAATTCAGAGAGATCGTGACGAGGGTCTTACTTGAGAGGTTCCTAGTGCACCGTCCTCACCCGTGGGGCGCACTGGTCACGTTCATCGAGCTGCTCCGGAAGCCCAGGTACAACTTCTGGAACCAGGAGTTCATCCAGATCGCGCCCGAGGTTACGCTTCTCCTCGAGAACGTGAGTATACATGTTCTCCCTACTTCACGTGTGCTGATGATCGCTCTCGACCAGGTCGCGAGGTCCATCTTCCAAACCTAGAGCATGCCATCCCCCGCGCACCCTCCCCCTTTCCTTGCTGTCGCTTTCGCTATCTGTGATATATATTCCGCTCGTCCCATTCTCCTTTTTCTCGTTTAGGGCTGTGTTTTCATCGCACTGTATTGTAACAAGATTTCCCCTCTCGCACTGTTACAAAAGGCACACGTGAAGGATCGAACTTTGCTTATGGTCAAGCCCTGACGAATCCCCCACGCACCAACCACGACCCCACACGACTACCGTACTAAATGTGTCATGTATATTCAGTAGTGATGTATCACCCCATACATACCTCTTGTCGTAATTTAGAACGCGGACATGGCCTCCTTCCAACTCCAGTCATTACCCCCCTGTACGAGTCTCAGTGGCAATGAAGTATCGTCTTTTCTCTGGTGTACAGACGTCGACGCCGCTGGATTCTCGCAGTACCAACAAACTACGTACCACTGTTACGCCGCATGTGGGGCGTGAATCGCGCGAGCATGCGTGCCCAGCGGGTCCGCCACGATCCTCACCAAACTACTGCTATGCATTGACGAAACTATTGTATTCTATTACATATGCGCCTCCCAGGCATAAGCTCAATCCATTTTTGCGTCTGGCGGACCAGAAAAGGCCGTGAGATCCGTTATGAAGCTCGTGATCCCATAATACAAACCGTGCACGAAAGACATGAGTGGGCTCGAGAGTCGCTCAACGCAATCTAATGCCCAAACATAACATCGGACGAAAAAGAGGATTCGACGCACCCCACGAGCACTCAGACGACAGTTGCACGCACCCGGGCATCTCCGGCACACGCAGCTCGTGTTGCCTAGTGAACCACCGTATAGGCCACGGTGCGGTACTCTTGTCATCGGCACTCTGCAACAAACAATCAACCAACATCCTTCGTGAGAAAAGCTGGAGGGGACGGAAGATGCTCACAGATATGACATAGTTGCAGATTTGCCCCATACAATACATATCCCATGCGTACGGATCCAGCCACGTCACGTCGCCGGGTCTGGGTATCTGCGACTCGGGGCTCAACTCGATAGCGCGGGCTGTTCCCCGGGTCCCCGTGCAAGTTGCATCGAATATTCGAAATCGATGAGGTAGACGTTGTCGGGAAGCAGACGGCTTCCGTTGGCGAGCTTGTCACACCATCATATTGTCTTCCGCCAGGTCCTGGAGAACAAATGAGAACGAGGGACCATCGGGGTGTGAACCGTCAACGTACACCGTGCGCAACGTGCTTGCTATGCAGCCAGGCAACAGCCTACGAACGCAGTTAATTCCTGTGATCCATGGAACAGAGTGAAGGAATGGCGTACGTACCCTAAGCATGTTGTCTGTACCGCTCAACCGTTCGCTCCAGGACCATGTTAACAGCAACTTCCCCTTCCTGTAGAGCTCGATATGAGACAGGAAAGGGAGAAGCAGAAAGAGGGGATCATGGTCCTCGAAGATCTCGCAGGGAAGGATGTATCTCGACGCTTGGGGGTCCCGGAGGAGGTAACGATAGACGGTGACCTCGTTGTCGAACTTGGCACGCATTACTCCTTCCCAGGCGCCTTGGCAACGTATATCTCCGGAACGCTGCGGTCGGACGTCCACGGTTTCCACTGCGGAAGAGCCATGAGCAGAGCGCAAACAACTCATGCACGGAGGACGTACGGGGCGCATCTCAATATGGAACCTTATACCTCTCTTCACTACGACGGGATGGTTCACCAGCCATTCTGGCAGTTGAAAAGGATTGCGGGATGCGCGCGGCATGGGGGTTGGAATTTGGGATGGGAGTGAAATGAAACGATAAGGAGAGTATGTCCCAATCTAGCGACCCCTCTCCGTCCACAACCAAGACCGAAGCGGGCGCCTGCTCCAGAATCCCCAGAGGCTATTCCCAGGTGGGTCGAAAACGGGCGGCGCAGGGTCTGTGCAAAGCAACGAGCGACGTAGGCGATATCTTCATCCGTTTCCAGAGCCTCTCCTTCTAGGTGAGGTCCCTCGAGCGGTGCGTTCGTGTAAGTGTTCTCGCCGTTATCTCTTCGCGAGGCCTGGTTTGTCATCGTGGAGGACCTGATCCACAATCCTGTCCTATTCATCTCATCCATCGACGCGTCTGAGGTAAGATCTATCAGCACTGTGACAGCCACGCCGAGTCTCACTCACATCGCTCGTGTCTAGCATACGAGGGATAAGCGTGCGCATCCAGAGGGGTTTGAACGCGCTTAACGTGTAGGGCGCGAACCGGGGCAGACTGGTCAAGAAGTGGTCATCAAAGCGTCTTGTACGATAACGGTCTTGAAGATGTTTCGCATGTCTGAATGAATGGTCATATGTCGCGCACATTCCGCATGCGTGTCTGCCTGACTGGAGTTGCATGGCCCGCCTGCTCCTATCTGGGAGACCTTAACGTGCACATCCCGACGGGATTGCTAGCTTGCGTCTTGTGCGAGGCGGTTGAAGGGCTTGTATGCAGCGATGGAATGTAGACGTGCGTTGATCTAGACCAACGAATCCGTCGCTAGCAAGCTCGTCGGGCAACCCGTTGTGTAGGTGCAAGAAGGATGGCTCCAACTATGTCTGTTACTCACATCGAATAAAGGGTGACTGCCAGCCGCCCCGCCTTTTGCGAGGCACAACTCAGTGCATGTTGAGTGCCGTTGGTCGTCATACTCCCTCACTTCTTGCTAAATTCTAATGGCGACTCTCCGATCTGCTCTGAAAAAGTGCATTCTAATCCGGATGTATACTCGGCCACACCGATTTGACGACGTCGTGTTGTACTCTAGAGCAGTCTAGAATGCAGACATGACCTCATTCCAGGTCCAGTCGTTCCCCCACACCCTGTGTACAAGTTTCAGCGTTGATGGATTTTCCTCTCCCCTCTACGAACACATACCCTGCACTTTCGACACCACCCGACCCCCGCTCGTCGGCGTGCGGCCCAATCACGATCCAATCCGGAACGGCGATTCCAGTGCGGATGGGGAAGAGCCGCCGCGCTCTCTCCTGCCCGGCGGCGTCCGAGCCGTGGACGAACAAGGTTAAGCCGTCCGGGTTGGAAGGGTGGGGGTGCAAAAAGAGTGTTGCAGTCGAGGGGCCGTCGAGCTTCCGACCGCGGAGCGACAGCACTCCATCCTCGAGCTCGAACGGGGTCTTCTTCTGCTCCAGCAGCGCGGTCGCGAAGGGGCCTGTAGCGCCGATACTCAGCACGGCGATGTTGCCCGCGCCCAGTTGCCCGTCGCGCAGTCGGCGGGTCGCCTCGTCGTCGTCGATAATCTCCGCATCGAGCTTGTGGTAGATGTTCAGGTCGTGGGCGATGCGGAGCGCGCTGGACAGCTGCGACGGCACATTGGTGGCAGCGACGATGGTGAAGGGGGCGTGAGTGGTGAGGAAGTTGGCTATGCGGCCTGTGCGTGCGATGGTTATGGTAGAGGAAGGGGAGTATGGCTACGACGTAGGGTAAGATTTCATCAACAGAGAAGTCGAAGTGGTAAGACACTCACCGTCCATGTGCTCTCCTTGGCCAGCCCTAGGATGAATTCAGGCTGTTCCCAGGAGGCTTCGTCGAGCGTGATTGTTTGGCCATCGACAACGATTGGGGAGTTCACCAGGTCTCGGGGCAACAATCCCACCGGAATGGTGAAAGCGTCGACGTTGCTGGTCCGAACGTCAATAGTCCCCACATCCATCGTGACAGCGATCCGAGATAACCTCCCCGGGACACTGAGGCTCTGGATAGCCCATCCGTGCATCGTTCCAGAGTCGCTTGGAATGGCGACAGTTAATGTGAACGACAGCGGCAGCGTAACCGACTTCTCAGATGCAAGGTTGGCCGACAAGAACGACGCCACGTCCTCCCGGGCGAAGAGCGAATCGTACCAGTGCGGCTCCCCAGGATCCTCTCTGTAACTGTGAAGCGATATACTCAGCTGCTAAGTGTAGTCGTTGACCTCAAGACGCTTACGTGATGTTAGCTTGAGGATTCCACGTGCGCACGACGGAAACAGCCTCTCGAGTATGCCACACGGGCACATTATCGTCGTCGCCACTGCATATGAGAGAGGGGGACCCGTTAAAACTGGAAACAGTGGAATTCGAATCAAAATTTACCCATGAATGGCAAGGATAGGTGTATGAACCACGTTGGTGAGGAACAGGTCGTTGTCGTCAGGAGTAAGGGAGGAATCGAGGACTGCACGTAGTCCGGGGTCCACATAATGTGCCGACCTAGATGGTTGTAAATCATCTCGCCCAGCCATGTTGGATGTCACAGCGACTCACCTCGACATAACCCATGGAACGTACGCCTGTGACTTAATGTACCCAGCGGCGGGTATGACTGCCTCAAACATCAGCGATAGACAGTCGCGCAGCTAAATGGACAACGCACCTCCTAGTACTCTATCGGGGAACCTCGCCGAGGTATACCATGCTCCCTGACCTCCGTTGGAATGTCCCATCAGCAACACTTTGGTATCTTCGGGTATACCCCATGCCCGCCAAGATTCCCGCGCATCTAAGATTCGCTGCAGGGCTGCCACTGTGCTCCAGGCTTCCTTCGTGCTCGGGCCATGCCAGTCCAGTCCCTGCGAAAGGGTCAGCTCAGTGCACCAACTATTTGGTGGATCCATACCCATTCGGTTCGGCCGGTGGGAGCGATGACCCAGCCGTGCCTCTCGCGAGGCAAGGCTTTGATCCAGAAGTCCCACTCGAACACGTCTAGTCCAGCACCGTCTGCGAAAATTGAGCGCATCAGTATGTACGTGCATGTCATGAAGCATCGATGGTGACGCACGGAGGGCCAGGATTGGCGGCTGCGGTCCATCCACATTCGGCTCCTCCGGCGGAGCGACGAGGAACGCGGTTGGCATCGAAGACGCATACAGATAGGACGCCTTGATACCCCCAGTCCGGACGGCAGGCAGAGTCCAAGCCTCGTATTGCCGAATGGGTATCGTGACGGCTACAACCGCATCTTTGCCGTCCTTCGACTTGAGCTTCAACGAGAAATCTAGATGGTCCAGCGAGAGCGGTCCCGTTTGTGAGATTTGGAGCGGAACGATGCGGGTCTGAGTGGGCGCAATCTGCATCTGCTCGGACAGAGAGAGCAAGATGACCTGGGATACACAATGCATGTAAATTCAGACGCAAATGGAAAAGAATCAACACAACATACCTCGGATATCGCATCGGTGGAGACAACGTCGACGACCGTCCACCAGCCGTGTTTGCTCTGCAGACCAATGCCGAGTGCTTCGCCAAAAGCCCAGCCACCCACGAAGTCACATGCGACGTCATGGGAGGTGTCGCGCACAACAGGTTCAGGAACTGCATTGGGATCCTCGATCTCAAATGTGACCGTGATAGACAGCTTGGGCACCCCGTTGGAGCTGGTGTCGTGACGAGGATCTCCGAAGAGCCGAATCTGACCACGATCGGTGAGTATGCGATGATCAATCCAGAAAAAAATAGGAAATCTCACTTCGTAGTCACCGCTCAGAAAGAAGTCATATGTGGTTGGAGAGTCGAGGGAGGGAGGAACAGGAAGGCTGATTGTGTTCGGGGCGGCTCGATGGATCATATAAATATTGCCGGCATGCCATTCGGGCACGAAGCCCGCATAATCAGACGAAGGGCGGATGGTAAACAGCGATCCTTGGAGGAGGTTTACGAGCAAGCGAGGCTCCGTCCTGGAAACTGCGCTCGAGGGAGGATGTACCGTCAACGTGGTACGGAGCAAGCTGTGATGCTGCAAGGCCGCCCATCCCTCGGTCGCGCGTAGCGAATCCCATCTAGAAAGACGCTATAGCGGGACATAAAGGATAGAAGTGACGTTGAACGCGCCTGATATGAGGGAAAGAGACTTCGAGCAGACCAACTTCAGTGGACTGAGCCTTCGTCCACCCAACAGCGCCTCCGTCGGCGTAGGAAGACGGCCATGTCGCAGCGAGATCGACGGGTTCGGATACTTAAAATTGGCCACATGAGCTAGGCTTTTTGGCACAAGCGCGGTGCACGTACGGTTGAGAGGAAACGAGGGCGACAGAAAGTGCTGCTCGCGCGCGTGAATGGGGAACGGGCCTAAGACCTCGTGTCCGGCAGTGTCAGGCTCAGCAGTTCTTGTCTCGCTACCACGACCACGACCACCCGAACACTCACATCCCAGTTGTGAGACACCTCCACCCTCCATCCCTGTACGTCGACCCCAGCGACATTCTTATGGCCCATGACTACTTGCGCGTCCTGGGAAGCTGTAACGGTAGCGGCGATAGCGAAGCTGAAGAGATGAAGCGCAAATCGCATCGTCCTTGAGCCTACCATGATCTCCGGAATCCTCACGCGCCTTCAGCACGTGCGCACGTCTTGGGTGAGCGATACCGGATCTTAGAGGTTATGCAAGGCGTCGATGGATGGGATGAGAGAGAGATGCTATCTGTGTTTGGTTCCCACCGCATCCGCTGCGGAATCGACGCCAACACACCGCCATATCGTGCATCTCAGACATCCTTCACCAGACATACATTCGCCAGTGAACCTCAAGGGTTTGATCTCGAGCGGCTGGACGTATAGCAGAGCTTGCGGCTGGTTCGTTTACCGTAACACGGCCTTCAACTTTCTCATTCACGCAACAAGGCGCTGTCCACTGGCACATTCCAAGCACACCCAAGACGCCACGTTGTACTATGTTATGCACTAAGAGAGGCGGGTTACGGTCTTGGTATCTCGCATTTTGTTTGAATCGTTGGGTCTTACGGGTAGTCACGCGACGAGCAGCACACCGTCCGAAGTACGTTCTTCGTTCGTTTATTGGAGTCACAGTCGAAAGCGGGCTATATGATACAGCGTGATCCTGGTACGATAGAGAAGCAGGAATCTTATAGGGGATTATAGGTTTTTGATGTCAAGAAGCAGCGGCATTAAGGAGAAGACGGACTATCGAACGAAACCAACAACACCCTAAGTATGTAAAGCATCCTCGAGAAGACTCGAGGATTCAACGCGCGTACAGAACCTCATACGCTGTGATCAAGTAGCGCTGGACTCCGGCTTGCTCGCCAGTTGTGTCTCTGGTGTTTCGCTGACAGAATGTGTCACGACAGATTCGGTATGCGTGCTAGGAGAAGGAATGCGTATAAGCAGTGAAAAGATGGCGGATTGTACAGGTCTCTTACTTATCCAGGAATATGTTGGTCGTCAAAACACCGGGGAAACCAGACTCAGTACCGGTAGTGCCTTCGGACACTGACAGGAAGTTGCTGGGTCTGTGAATATCATAACAGAAGCATGTCAATCAAAAGGTCGATCGTTCGCAAAGGGTCAACGCAACTTGTCGTCTGTTAGTGACAGCACTGCGTATGAGGACATGATCACGCTACACGCGGCGGCTAGGATAAGATGTCAGAAAAGCCGAGAGGGCAGCAAGTTAGTCTTGCGTACATGGCATAGATGCAACGACATTCATGACGACTGTGCCACACGGTTGAGACCGGGACGATTTTTCACAAAGTATACTGCGTACCATTCAACTTCAGAGCGGGGAGAACCTTGTCACGCCAACTCATTCGTGAGCCAATGTTCTGGGACAATCATAGCGACAGCACATACCACGGCTGGGATTGTGACTACGAAAGTCACAGCACAGTACCAAATGCACTGTTCGGACAATGTACTCCCGAGAGGGCTTTGCAGAGCAGCCGCCTTCCACAGTCCGCAGATTGTGAGGACGAGGACAGCAAGGTCCATTAACATGGCTAGAGTTCCATCAGTCCGAGACAACGCATCAAACCCAGAATACCGAAAGGACTTACTGTAGAAGTAGAAGGCGAACATGGAAGCGGTGCTTGACGAAACCACATAGCAAGTGAGCTGCACAGGATCATAGGCAAAAAGCACACTTTCCGCCATTTCTGAAAACGCGCACGTGAGTATCTTGCTGCAGACGATTTACAGTAACACTCACGAACGAAGACGAGGGAAGCGTGCACGACGGAGGCTGCCGCCCATGCCCACACGACATACCGACTCATATTCTTCCAGATGATGAACGACCGAAGCCCAAGGTTCAGAGTCGAGGAGAATGAAGCAGCGCTGCCGAAAAAGGCGAGAATTTTGTAGACGGCTTAGGACTGCCGGTCAGAAAAGGTGCAGAACGAGCGTCGGAAGCAGGGGCGCACCATCGCAGTTCCGAACGCTGTTCGAATGGGCGATGGTCACGCTGCGAAAAGTCAACATAATTTCACGAGATAGATGAGAAGGACGAACAAAGTGAGCAAGGTAGCCAAGATGCTGTAGCGTCCGAACAGGTAGGGGATCTGGCAGAGCTGTCAGTCTCTTGGCACACAAACCAGCAGTGAACACGTACCAGCACCGGATCGAATCGACGACGACGAGTGATGAGGGACCACTCTATGTCAAAGGCAGTGATTATTTGCATGCTGAAGAACCAGCGAGTGAGGAGGAAGAGGCAGGACATGGAGCAATTCATAGGACGTACCCTACCGCGCCAAGGAGGAAGACGCTTAGTTGGTAGTAGACGAAGACACATATTGCAATGACTTCGGGATCCTGCCAGTCAACCATCTACACGGCATGCAACATGAATCGCTGGGATGAGAGCGGGCAGCAAGTCGGACAACGGACGGTCCAGACGGCTCGGCGGGGCGGACGGCGACGAACTCGCGGGGGACCGACCCAGACTTTAAAGATGAAAAGTGGGTGAATGTGTCATGATGACGGGCTCTGTGATTGACGGTTAGCGGCTTGTGCAGTGGCAACAGCGCAGGGAAGAGGGGGAGAAGGAGCGGATTCGTCCGCTTTGCCGCGTCGCGCACAATACGCGGCACGCGACCCTGACAGGCCTGACGGCCTCGCACGGCCTCCCGGGGCCCAGGTTCCCTGCGCCCTCCTGCGCCGCGTCTTGTCTCGAGGTGTCTTGTCGACCCACTCCGAACATCGCATGAGCGCAGCCTGGCACGCGCAGCCTGGCACGCGCAGCTGTCCGCTCAAGCGCTCTCGCACGGGCCGCGGCCCGCGCGCAGCTCGAATGGTGGCAGATGGGGCCTGCACGGCTCAGTGGCCCGCGTCCCCTTCAGCAAGTCCTACGTCGTCCATCCACTCTCACATACCCTCGGCTCCTACAACACAGATAATCGCCCTCCTTTGCTCTCTCGCCCGCCTCAGCGCGAATTCTCTCCTCGTCCCTCGTTCCCCACCTCCCTGCTGAGGCTTGCTGGCATTCAGCTCAGGTGAATCGTCCGAATGGCTTCTGGGGATCCCCAGGGATTCACTCCTTACGGCTGGGTTGTTTGTCTCTGGGTTCTCATAGCCTCCTTTCAGGTCAGTGCTCTCACCTTCTGCACGTCGACTCTCTTTCTCATCCTCGCACAGTACGGCTTCCACATCTCCAGTCTCAATCAGCTTCAGGCCGTTCTCACTTGCCGCGGCCATGGGCTGCCTTTCCTCCACTACGGCCTTCCAACATGCATACCCATGACGGACACCACCTTCTCCTTCCTCACCTCCGTCTACACTGTCGGTGGCTTCCTAGGCAGCATCGGTGCCAATGTGGTCATGGATCGGTATGGCCGCAAGGGAGCCATGCTCATTAGTGCGTTCATTATGGCTATTGGCTCGGGCCTGATGGGTGTGGCCGCCTCTCTCACCCCCTTGCTGTTTGGCCGGTAAGCTCTACTCCCTCCCTGCGCCACGGCTCTCAACCTCTTACCAACGACTTCGGATACCAGACTTTTTACCGGTATCTCTGCTGGCATCGGTATATGTGTTGGCCCCATCTACATTGCCGAAATTGCGCCCGGAAGCATCAAGGGTGCCGTAGGTGCGCGTGGGCATTGCATTGCCCGCTATTGTCGCTCAGATCACAGCAGGCGTCCTCACCCAGTTCGCCATCGTCATCGGTATCATGGTCACGCAGTCGATGGGTCTGCAGCTCGCCACTCCTCTCACATGGCGTCTGGTCCTCTTCTTCTCGGCCGCCTTCGCGATTGCTCAGCTCCTTGCGGGGATGTTCATCGTCGAGTCGCCCGTATGGCTCGCACGCCACGGCTTCGTCCGCGAGAAGGAAATGAGCTGCCGCAGATTATGGAACGACCCTCATGCTCTTCGCACTCCTGAAAGTAAGCTCTCCGTTTCTGGCGTTTCTGGTCAGAACTCATGGGTCCACCCAGTTTCCACTCCCGACGTGGAGGATGTGGAAGACCCGCTACTAGCCGCTCAGGATGAGCGTAGTTCACTCAACCCTGACATGAGGGAGAGGGATGAGCCGCATGAAGCCGCAGTCACTGTGCCTCAAGTTCTGTCGCGGAAGGAGTTCAGGCGTCCGCTGGCCATCGTCTGTTTCTCGATGCTCTGCCAACAACTTTCAGGTGGGTATGCATATCATCGGGTTGTTTGGGGTAACTGATTATTTTGCAGGTGTCAATGCTGGTCAGTTGGCGCGCGTTGGTAATAGCAAACAGTACTTTAACACAGTGTTGTCATACAGTGCTCTATTACAGCAACGATATCCTATCCAAGACAGTTCCAGACGCGGGTCCATATATTTCACTTGGCGTGACCGTCGTGAATGTATTCATGACCTTCCCGCCCATTTTCCTCATCGATGTAAGCTCTCAAACGGCGTGGCTCACGTACTGCGTTCGTCTAACGAGCTCTTCTAGCGCATGGGACGTAAGAGACTGCTCTCTTTGTCTGCTTCCGGGGCCATCCTATCACTCGTCGGCGTAGGATGGGGATTGGACAGTGGTGCAGTGGTGCTAGCCAGCGTCACTGTTATGACGTTTATCTCGTACGTTGCACTACGTGTTATACCCATCGTAAGACATGCACTGACCCGTCGTGTGACTGCCAGATCGTTCGCCATTGGAATCGGACCGGTGCCTTTCGTCATGATCCCGGAAGTGTCCCCACACCACGTATGTTCCAGTATGACTGCATTGCTAACGACCTGACCCTTACGCCGTCCGCCAGGCCGTGTCTGCTCTCTCCTCCGTGGGTCTTACGCTGAACTGTAAGCTTGTCGACGATGATGTCAGCAGATTTGTGAGCTTAAACCGATCGGACAGGGACGGCGAATTTCCTGGTGGGACTGGTGTTCCTCCCGCTCCGCAACTTCCTCGCAGACGGAGATCCGCTGAAGGAGGGGCGAGTGTTCTACGTGTTTGCTGCGATGCTCACGTTCTTCACGTTCATGCTGTTCGAGACGTACCGGGGTTGATGTGGGGCTTGCTTCGGACACGATCCGTAGTTGGTAGTGACACCGCAAGGACACTGTACTATATCGCTGCGGCAATGGGACGACGTACTGCCATGTCGCCGTGGGTGCAGTGCAAAGCAAGGAAATGGCGCGTCTTGGACTGAGCGCTGCCAAGGGCGGAGCATCCGGGCGCGGTGACGGCTTACGAGTGACTGTTTGTGTCAGGCTGTGACCACTGCGGGCGCTTGGCGTCGGACTGGGCGTCCGCGTCGCACCGCCGGCGTCGCTCTCAGCCTCTCTCCACCTCCTCGTCCCGCGCCCCTTCGTCACCTTCGCTCCCCGGCTGGCCTACCATCCCTCATTTTGCCTCTTGCACCGGTCTTGCCTTCGCTTCCCGTTCGAAACCCGCCTAGATGGGTCTCTTCAACCGCAAGAAGGCCGGCGACGAGGGCGAAGCTAAGAAGGAGAAAGGCAGCTGGCGGCGACCGGCCAGTGCGTTTGCTTTCGTGTGCCTTCCCGAACGTAGATCGTGACGCACATTTGCGCTTTCCCTCTCCCCAATTTCGCCAGACACCGCGTTCAAGCAGCAGCGTCTGAAGGCATGGCAGCCCATTCTCACCCCTCGCACCGTCCTCCCGACGCTGTTCATCATCGGGGTGATCTTTGCGCCCATCGGTGCGCTCCTTATCTGGGGTAGCGGACTGGTGCGTACCCTATCCTCTAGCCCATCGTCGCCTTACTCACCCTCGTACGCGCTGCCAACCTGTGCAGGTCACAGAGATGGACTTCGACTACACCGACTGCGAGCTCCTCGATCCGCAGGGTGCGACAGACGACCTCAATTCGCTCAAATACACCGATCTCCCCTCTTCGAAGTACCTCTACAAGCTCAGCGCTGCGGACTCGAATGCGCCTACGTCGACTCCGCAATACGCATTCATGAACATCAACACCAATCCCGTCGGGCAGCAGCAGCAATGCGTGCTCCGCTTCGACGTACCGGTTGACGTCAAGCCGACAGTGCTCCTTTACTACAAGCTCTCCAATTTCTACCAGAACCATCGGCGGTACGTGAAGAGTCTTAACCAGGACCAGCTCCGCGGCAAATTCGTGAGTGCGAGCACCCTCGGGAGCGGTGACTGCAAGCCGTTGGGGTCTATCGACGGAAAGGCCATATACCCTTGCGGTCTGATTGCGAACTCGATGTTCAATGGTGCGTCTTGTGCTCTCTCTGTAAAGCACGTGCAGCCGGAGATGAACGCAACCCCGTGCGAATAGATACCTTCTCCAACCTCACGATGGCCACCGAAAATTCCACGACCTACCTCTGGTCGGAGAAGAACATCGCATGGCCCGGCGAGAGCAAGAAGTACGCGACCAAGCCCGGCTACGACCCCTCCCAGATCACCCCTCCCCCGAACTGGATCAAACGCTTCCCGAGCTACAACTCATCGAATCTGCCGAATTTGAAGGAAGATGAGCACTTCCAGAACTGGATGCGCACCGCTGGTCTACCTACGTTCACCAAGCTCTGGGGTCGGAACGACGACACCACGCTCCAGAAGGCGCAATGGCGGATTGTCATCAACATGAGTACGTATTCTGTATCTTCCTGTTTTGCATCCGTCACGCAGTGGGCGCGGGCGTTGATCCGCTCGCCCGACAGACTTCCCCGTCCGACCATACAAGGGCACCAAGTCCATTGTGATTTCGACCGTGTCGTGGATGGGCGGAAAGAATCCGTTCCTCGGCTGGGCGTACGTCGCTGCGTCTGGTCTCCTAGTCCTCCTCGGTATCCTCGGCACGATCCGTCATCTCGTCAAGCCCAGGTTCGTTGTCATTCTTTGTTCCGTCTCTCCAGAGCGGGTGCTGACATGGCCTGCCCTCACAGGAAACTCGGTGACATGTCCCTGCTCTCGTTCAACCGGTGACGATCTATGTACACGACTCCTCGGTGCTCTCGCGCGCTATTTATCCCGGACTACGTGTATTGGCCTGACTGTCCTGTCAGACATGACTTACATAATGGAGTGTATTAGAACCATTATGCGCCCGCCTGTCTATCAGGCTCTCTTCTCCACTGACAGCAACGTGGTGCCTCCTGGTATCGAGTCAATACCAGCGACGTAACCGTGCTGTGCGTAGGCATCGGTTATGTTCATGTCGTGTGCGCCACTGCCACGTCTGTCTACCACCAACCGTGTTTATGTAGCGCCACGGCTTGCTACTTATACCAGTCCCAGGAATCGACAGCCATCCCGCCCACATTGCCGGCATTCTCTCTGTTGTCCGCTGATCAGCTCACTCGGAATTTCCATGTTCAGCAACCTCCTCCCCTTCCAGGCAGCGCAGTCTCTATTGGAGCGGCTTCAGCGCATGTCAAGCGCCGCGCCCCCACCTGATCCCGACTTCATTCGTCCAGAGCAGCCCAGGGATGCCATCGTGTCTGTGCTGCCGGGCGACGTGTTTTACATCGTCTTCGCTCTGCTGGACCCAGAAGACCTCCTCGTGTGCAAGCAGGTGAGCCCGTCGAAGTCGGTCACTGCTCGGTGCTCAATGCAGTTCGACCCCGCGCAGCTGTGCCGCGTGCTGTCGCTCCTCGTGGAGGTCGACGTCCGCTCCCAATACCGGATCGAGCTCGCCGCCGCCGGCATGGTCGACGGCGGCCCAGACGGTGCGGGGACGATGGGCGAGCGGCTCGCCGCCCTGCGCGAGCACCGCCGGAAGTGGGACACGCCCACGCTGTCGCTGCTCGCCTCCCACTCGTGGCCGGCGACGCCCAACGCGGTCGAGATGGTCACCGTCGACGGCGTCCCGTGCCGGTGCGAGGCGCAGTCTGACGAGAGGCTCGCGCTCAGCTTCCAGCCGACGACGGACGGGTCGGTTTCGCTCCAGGCCGTCGTCGCGTCCACGCACCGGACGCACCTTGAGACCGCCGATCTCGCTCAGGACCTCATGGTGGTGTCCGAGCGCTTCGGAAACACCTTGTCAGTCTGGTTGGGCGGATACTTGCAATCGGCCACTGACGAGTTGTGGAACAGGGACGTGAAACTGCGCCTGTTGTCGGCGCGAACAGGTCTAGAACATCCTGAGGCTGCGCAGCCTGTCTACGACATCACCACTCAGCTTTCCAACGCACATACTGTGCAGATATACGACCGATATATCCTCTGGAAGGCCCGCTCCGCACAAACCAACACGTTCACTGTTGAGATCCGGGACTGGAGAACCAGTCAGCCAATATGGGTGAGCGGTGAAGTACTGCGAACCCCATCCGTCGCACTCACAAACCCACAACTCCCTGTCCAGCGACACGGCTTCCCGCCATACGTCTCGTACAACCTCCTTGACCACGAACACCTCCTCGTCACCAGCCAACGCCAAGAGCACCTCGAGATCTACCACGTCCCCCGCCTCCCCACCCCAGACCCGAGCTCCTCGGTCACCCCCGAGCCGACCGAGGACACCGCACCGCTGCTCATCCTCGAGCTCCCCCTCGGCTCCTTCCGCGCCTCGGTGAACCAAGACCCCAAGTTCCGCATCCTCACCTCCGGGCCCTCCCCACGCGCGCCCTTCCGGCCGGACCCCGCGCTCGCGCTCACCGCCGTCCGCTTCGCGCTCTACAACCCCGAGCTCCTAAACCCGGTCCTCCTCGTCCCCGGGGCGACGTTCCGCGCGCAGATCGACCTCGCCCATGCGGCCGCCCGTGCGTCCGACCGCCCCGCGAGCCCCCGTCCCCGCCGCGTCTTCTGGCACGAGTGGGGCCCGACGGGCGGGCTCATGCTCGGCGCGTTCGCGCACGGGCCGACGGAGGCCGTCTTCGGCACCCCGTGCGGCACGCGCCTCCCCGTGCTCCTCCCCGAGCGCACCGCGAGCCGCACCGTCGTCCTCGACCTCCACCCGTGGGCGGCGCGGCGCGCGGCGGCGGAGCGGCGGGCCGCGGCGGCCAGCGCGGGGTGGCTCGGGGTGGCGGGAGCGGGAGCGGCGGGGGTCGACGGTGCTGAAGGACGCAGCGGTCTGGTGCTGCGTCGCCGGCGGCGAGCGTGCCGTTCGCTGCCTACCAGGGGCCGCGCATCATGTGCCCCGAGAGGCACTTCCCGACGATGGTGGGATGATGCAGGACGGGTTTACGGTGGTAGTGAGTGTCTTCGCCCCCTCTGGGTTGATTTTGGAACCCTGACACATCCTCGTAGAACGAGTATATGCCGCCGTATCAGGCTAGGATGGGCTGTGGGTATCATATTTTCTCCGTGTAGACAACGTTGGGGAAAGGCCAGTCGAAATTACGCTCATCCATGCATTCCGTGAGAGAAAACGTACATGCTACAAAACCAACCAAGCCGTGGGGGCATGAGACGCGTAAAGTGAGGTACGGAGGTATCCAGTATATAAAGATGAGGAAAGGGGCGGACGGGACGTCTACCGTCGGAGCATAGGTCCCAGCTAGGTCATGTGGAGTTAGTTTTCTATGGTCATGCAGATTCATTTAAGCTTACGTTCTGGCGTTGTTGTTTGAGCCACTTGTGGGTTCCGGCCGCGTTTGTTGCTTCGCGAAGCCCAGCTGGTCTCGTGCTGTGCGCATGCCTTGACTGTGGATGATACTGAGCATGAGGGTTTGCTCTCTGCTGTATCTGGTGGTGGCCTCTGAGTGCAGCCGCTGCAATAACCGAGTGTCACAGTAAGCGAACGATTTGAGTCAGTGGGCAACCACGACCTCTGCCGAGCGAGATCCTCTTCCAAGATCTTGATTTGTGTCCTGAAGCTGTTCTCTGCCTCGTCGAAGGCTCCCTGAAAGACATTGAGTAATCAAAAATCAAGAATACTCGAGCAATGACGTACCGCAGGGATCGAGCTCGTGCTCTTCGCATGCTCTTCCTTGAACAGCTTGTCCTGCTGTTTGATGAACTACGATGCCGAAATCAGACAAGGCAAGAGACGAAACTATACAGATCAGTGACGTACGGCTTTCGCTTTGATAGCTTGTCCTGGGCAGTCTTGTACTGCTCCTTGAGGCTGAGGTTCTCCTCGTGCATGCCCAGCATTTTCTGCCTGATATCCTCCGGGACATCCTTGCCAGACAGCGATGCACGCAGGTCGCCGATCGCCCTTTCACGCTGGAGCATCCTGTCGCGCTGATCGATGCCCTCGCTTGGAGTTGACCTTCTCGAGGAGCAGACCGTTGATCTGCTCGAGTTGCATCTTGTTCTTGTCGGAGAGCTCTTTGACGTTAGTGCGCAGACGGTCCACTTCTGCCTCGAGTTCGATCTTGTCTTCTTCCACAGACTCCCGCAGAGTTTTGAGGATGTCGAGCTGGTCACGGTTGACAAGGGTCACTGAGGCAAGAGGCTGATTAGGCAAGAGACAGATATTCCGGAAGGGATGAACGCACGATCAGACTTGGCGATTGTGAGCTCCTTAGACATCGCATCAAACTTGACTGAGAGCTCGGTGTGCTCATTCCTGAGCTGATCGAGCTCGTCAACAGTCTCGTTCAAGCGTTGACGCAGAGCTATCGCAGCCTCCGCCCTAGAAGCGGATCAGACGCAGTTCCACACTTGCACACTTTCAACGCACCCATCGCCCATAGACTTGCCGTTGCGGATCTCCTCAAGGTTGTTCTGGAGCATGAGCTTCTCGCGGTGGGCGGCGAGGTAATCCGCCTCGTAGCGCGCCTTCATGCGGTTCGCGTCCTCGAGCAAGTTCTCGAGTACAAGGAGGCGACTGGAGTCCGCCTCGTTCTTGCGCACCGCCTCGAGCTCGCGCTGCAGCTTCCGCACCTGCAGCTTGAGGTCGTCATCGTCGTGCCTGCGATCGCAGAGTCGAGCTCTTCTCCAAGCCCAGCGACGTCCTCGTCACCAACGGGATGTTGTTGCCCATCAGTTCAGATTCGGTGAGATCGGCCTGATTGCCTGTAGGCTCGTCCTCGGGCGGACGCGTACGCGAGGTGGCAAGAGGGCGCTGGGACGTGAACTCGAGTTCACGCACGCGCTCTTGGTAGAGCTCAAGGGTCTCTGAGTCCTTCGCGCGCTCGTCTTGTGTCACCTTGAGCTTGGTCTTGGTCTGGTCGAGCTCGAACTTGAGCGCATCAATTTCCTTGCGGTGTGCCGACGATTTGGTCTCCAGCTCGGCGATTTGGGACTTGTAGGACTCCATAAGCGGCTTGAACGCAGCGACCTTGCGGTACTCCTCCTCAAGGGCGGCGTTTTGTCGACGAGATCCGAGTTTTGCTTCTCCAAACCCTGTGGTAGAGTGGTTAAGGCGTTATTACAGCTCATAGATAATGATGACAGGAACGGCTTCGACATACTTTGACCTGTTGTCGCATGTCCGCGGCCTCTTGGAGCTTCTTCTTATACTTCTCCATGACGTTCTCGGTTTTCTGTAGCTTATCTGCTGCATGCCGATATCTGAACCAAATGTTTTGATAATTCGTACGACCAGTTGGTGGCGGGAAAAACCCACTCGTCAAGCTGATCCTTCAAGCGAACAGCTTCATCCGCTTTGCCTTGGAGTTCATCGACCTTGCGCGTCAGGTCTGTCACGAGAGCCGTCTGCTTGTCGAGCTCAGACTCCGCCACGGCCAAGTTGTCCTCGCTCTTCTGCCTGGTGTACACAATGACGTTGGAGCTTGAATGTACGTATTGACCTGAGCACTCACAGGTCAGCCCGTAGGCGGTCCATCTCTCCACGGAGCATGTTGTCTCCACGAGAGTCCGTGGCACGCTTGCTCGCACTTTCGGCCTCACGCTGAGCCTGCTTCAGCTGCCCAACCGCATCCTCCTTCTCATTCACCGCGTCGTCGAAATTCGTCTGCAATGTCCTGTGCTCTTCTAGTAGCTGTTGATACACTTTCATGAGGGTTTCCTTCTCTGCCAGTATCCGGCTCCGTTCCGACTGAATCTGGTAATAGTGGTCGTCTCTGCGTAGATCGAGTGAGCAAACGGCGTGCATGTATGTCTCAAGCAACCGATCTCCACGCACTCTGTCATGCTCGCTTCCATCCCGGCCTCCGCAGACTTGCGCGCCTTGGTCATGATCTGCACGCCGTTCCGCTGATGAGGATGGGCCGCTTCGCATACGCCCCCGCCATGCACGCACCTGCTCAATGACCCTCATGAGCGAATGCTGCTCGGATTCGGTGAGCTTCTGTATGCGCTCAATGATCTCCTTGTTGTTCTCGCACTGGACCGCGATGGCAATGGTCAGGCGGCACATGATGAGCGTCGCGTTCACATTGTAGTCCTTCGCGATCGACTGTAGGTCCGGGACCTCGAGCGCACTCGTCGGCTGGTGAAGGACCTCGGAGAAGTACTGGGTCAACAGCCTGTACAGCTTCTTGAGAGACGCAAAGCGCAGAACCCAGTTTTCCGAAGGTTGCGCGGAAGGACGCCCCGGCTGGCGGAAGTAGTCGGGGTCGCTAGAGTACGAGCAGGAGGTCAGCGGGGCCGTACTTGAGACCGCGGGATACGGGGACACTCACACGATGGACAGGATATCAAACAGAGCCGCTCCATCTGAGAGGTCTCCGATGGTCGTTACAGGGCGTGGAAGGTCGAGCGTCGCGAAGAAGGAGAGGAAAGCGTTGAGCTCCTTCTTCTGCGAGTCGACAGACATAACGGGCGGCAATGCAGAGACGAGAGTCTGGTCCGAGGTACACACAAGCCAGCTGTGAGAAAGGGGTCGGTCTAAGGGAAGGGGCGGGGAGGGAGAGCAGAACAGAGGACACGCGGAAACCGTCTAGGATCACTTGCCCACCGCTGAACGGGTCGCCGGGTGTGTCGCGCATTGGGCGGCTGTTGCTGAAATGCGCCTCCTCCGAATCCGCTTCCGCCTCCCTCCCCAGACCGTCCCCAATCTCCATGACTCCATCCACCGTACATAGCGACAGAGCACGACTCGGTCCATCCAATCCCCCGGCGCCCTGACATGGCCTCCACCTCAGACCCTCTCCAGATCGATGGCAGCGTCCTCGAGGGCGGCGGCCAGCTCCTCCGCATCGCAGTCGCGCTCTCCGCCCTCCTTTCGCGCCCCATCGTCATCCACAACATTCGAGCAAACCGCAAGCCTCCGGGCCTGAAGAGCCAGCATGCTGCAGGTGCGTGCCTCTTCCCTTCTCCGCCCCCGATCCCGACGTGAGCCATTCGCCAGGCATCCGCCTCGTTGCCGAGATCTGCGCCGCCCACCTAGACGGCTGCGAAGTCGGTTCGAGCACCGTCACCTTCGCGCCCCAACACCTGCCGGAGCTACACAGGCCGTACCTCGCCGACCCCGGCACAGCCGGGTCCATCGCGCTCCTGCTTCAAGTCTCCCTCCCATGCCTGGTCCTCGGCGCCTCCTCCGCATCCCCAGAGCCGACCGTGCTCGCCCTCAAAGGCGGGACGAATGCGGCCCAGGCCCCCCAGGTGGACTACACCACGCACGTCTTCCTCCCCTTCCTCCACGCGCAGTTCCGCCTCGCCCCCACCCTGCAAGTCGTCAAGCGCGGGTACTACCCCAAGGGCGGTGGTGAAGTGCGCGTCGAGGTCCCCGCGCACCCCGGTCCGCTTCCGGCGGCGACGCTGCTCGCGCGCGGGGACGTAACGACGGTTTACGGCCGCGCGTACGTCGCGGGGCTGCCCAAGAAGCTAGCCGAGTCCATGCGCACTGCGGCGTCGGCCGTCCTCCTCAAGTCTGGAATTGCGCAGAAGCAGATCAAGATCGACGTCGTGCGCGACAAGCCCGAGGAGTCGATCGGCGCGGGGTCGGGCATTGTGCTGTGGGCGGAGACCGAGGGCGGGTGCGTGCTTGGAGGGAGCGCACTGGGCAAAAAGGGCTTGGAGCCGACCCAAGTCGGCAGAGAAGCTGCGAGTGAACTTCTCAGCAATCTCGAGCATGGGGGGTGCGTGGACGAGTACATGCAAGTTCGTCTATGATCCGTCTTCTAACTCTAACTATTTGGCTTGCTAACCACTCCACAGGACCAGATGGTTATTTTCCTCGCCCTTGCTCAAGGCACTTCAAAGGTTCAGACAGGTCCACTGAGCCTGCACACCAAGTAAACGCCATTTTCCTCAAACTGTCGCTTTTGCTGACAACTTGTCAGGACTGCTATCTGGGTAGTAGAGCAGATGACATCCGCCAAGTTCACCGTCGAAGATACCGAAACTGGCGCGTCTATCCAATGCGAGGGGATTGGCTACGTGCCATCTGCTCGCTAGTATCGTGCTCCGATCACTCCTTCTGCTGTTTATTGCAATATAACTCGATCCTAAATCAAACCAAATGGCCGTGTTGCATTCGTTCTCACCTCACGCCCGAACCTTGAGCGCGCCCGCCAGCACCTTGCCCCCCGCAACCGGCCGCTGGAGCTTGTTCGCGCCCGCATCCACGATGAATGTCGCGCTCGCGAAGCTGTCGAAATTCGGGTTCGCTGCAGCCCCACCCTCGTCAGCCTCGCTCGCCCGTTTCGCTCCAGAGAGGGCTCACAAATGTTGCGCATCGCAAAGTAGGTTGCGTTGGCGGTCTTGGGCGTGAGCTCGAGCGTGAAGAAACCGCGGTACGAGCCCTCACTCCACTGCAGGTCTGTGTTGACCGCCACGAGCTCGGCGGAGACCACGTCCGCCGCCGCGGGCTTGACGTTCGAGCCGAAGGGCGAGCTGGAGGTGACCGCGGTCCCAGCGAACTCGACGCCGATCGCACCCTTGCCGGACACAGGGTCGTAGTTGGTGGTGTCGTTGATGTCTGCGCAGGAACAGCGGCTGGTGAGGAGACAGAGAAACAAATGCACGAGGAGGAGACGTACGCGCGAGGTCGCTGACCCAGTTGGCGTGCGAGTCACCAGAGAGAATCAGGGTGTTATCGATCTTGTTGCTGTAGAGGTGATCGAGGATGCGGTTGCGATTCGCGCGGTAACCGTCCCACGCGTCCTGAAAGTGTCCTAGTGGGTGGTGGCATGACCACCACAGGAAATCGACGTACGACATCAACTGTTTGAGACAATGCACCTGTCAATGCTTTAGAAGACTCATATTGACTGAGGACTTACATCCACCGCTTTCGTTTAACTGAGTGAAGACGATCTGCTGGCTGGTGTGGCATTTTCTCAATTTCGTGCGTGCGAGTTAGAAGGGGTTGCTTACCCGACCACACGCCAAACCGCCCCGCGAGCCTTGGATTGGGTAAGCGTGTTAAGGAACCCTATGTAGGACTTCATTTGTCTGCACAATAATCATAGAGGTAGATCACATACAGGACTCCTGAGCAGGGCCCATGAGTGAGCGTCCCTTCTCATTCGCGATGGAGTTGATGACTGGTTGGAAGTAAACATGACAAACTCAGACTCGGAACACAAAGGTATGGCTCACAGTCTATAGGACATATCGCGATTTGTGTCAGGGATCACAGTAGAATGGACTCCATAACGCACCAGTGTTATAGTAAAGCTGGAAGTGGTCGTGAGACCTATCCTTCAAAAGAAACACTTTGAACAACTCACATCTGTGATGTCGCGGTCATATTGACGCGTGTCGAGCATAGTGAGGTCCTGAGACAGATGTCATTTTGTGGAGCCCAGCCAATATGCCTACAACTGCAACGTACCAGCAGCTTTCCGATCTGGAAGTTACGCCAGATACGTAGCTTGTCATCAGGGTCGACTTGGCGGATCGGCATCCACTCGTGGTACGCCCGCACGGCAGCGAGCTTCCTATCCGTGAAGCAGGCGCCCGAAGGAGACCAGCTACAGCCCGTGGAGCTGTCGTTGGCATCGGCCGTACCCGCCTTCCAAGATTGGTCCGCGACCTCATGATCGTCCCAGACGGAGATCCAGGGTCCCTTTTGGTGCGCGGCGACGAGGCCAGAGTCGGTCCTGTACTGGTTAAGGCGCTGGCGGTAGTCGAATATAGTGGCGAGCTCGCGCCCGAGGGTCTTGCGTCCTATCGCAGCACTGGTAGAGATGCGTGAGCGCGCAATCGGTATCTAGCCATTGACAACTCACCCGTTACCGAGGGACTCGTAAATCTAGACGGCACGATCATCTTTCCAAACTCACAGCGGCTTCGGATCCCACTCACGTAGTCTCCCAAGTGAACGAAGATATCGGCGGATGTGTTGTGCGCGGCGACACTGTAGGCGTTGAACCAACCTGAAAGAAGCGGATTGTCAAGAATCGGATGTGCAAGAGATATCAGGCCATACATACCAGCTTGGTACTGAGAGCAGCTGAACACAGCTAGCATGAGAGGCTTGCCGTTGTTCACTTGGTTTGCGGGAGCTGTTAGATCCGACATCAGCCTTTTATCCGATACATCGGCTACCATTGAACAGACTGTTCGGGTTCGAAATCGTCCGGGTCGTGCCGACAGGGCTGACCGTCTGCGCGTTCGTGCAATCCGCAAATTGAAACCAATACTTGGTGTCCGACTTGAGGTTCTTCGCTTCGACCTTCAGCGTGAAGTCCACGTCGTACGACGTGAACGCATCGCCGGTGTCGAGAGGCTTCCCGCTTAGGTTCTCGTTGTCGAAGAGCTTGAACGAGATGCAGACCGGGATACTCTGGTCGGGGAGCTGGGATCCAATTGGGACGGCGCGGGTCCAAAGGAGGACGGAGTTGTCGAGAGGATCACCCTGTACGTTGGACTCGGTGTGAGAATCCGTGCCACTAGACTAGCTGGCAGGGATTAGCTGTAGTGCTCACACTGGCGACTGTTGGAAGCGTCGGAACGTTAGTGGCGGTTTCGCATTCCAAATCGGCATCCCACTGACCTGAATGAGTGAAGTTGATCCCACCGTTATAGATCCAGGGACTCTGAAATAGATAGGTGTCAGTAGGGGTGCATTCTATCTTTCAGCCAAACGCCGATCGAGACACTTACCGAGCTAAAATCGCCACCGTAGAAAGTGGGGTAATGTTCATCGGTGAACGCTGACGAGCTTTCGGTGTCGTCGAGTCGGCTCTGCCTCTTGACAAAGGCGACATGGCGGGCCTGGAGCGACCGCGTATCGTGCGAGAGCTGGCGAAGGTAGCGTGGGGGCGTCAGTACCCTCCACTCCCACGGAGAGAGCAAGGACATACATGGCGGGCGTTTGCGAACGGCGAGGAGTACGCGAGGTTGCGATCGAAGAGCTCGGTCGCACCCGCGAAAGCGGCGAGCGCAGCACCGATGAGCAAGGCAGAGAGCATGGCCGCAGCGGTTGCGGCTGCTACTCGTGACGGATGGATAGATTATATGCTGCCCCTCTGCCAACGTTGGCTCAAGTTGGAGCAGCCAGGGCGCGCCCGGCTGTCATACCGAGTGCGTGCGGCGTTCCGTAGGGGCAGGGCACGTTCGTGCATCCAGGCGACCATTGGCGGCGGCGCAGGCGGCCCTGAGGTGAGCAAGAGCGTGGGGGTGCAAGAATACCGGAGGGGCGGCAGAAGGGGGCACGTCTACCGCGAACGCGTGCTGCACAACTTCGATGAGGAGACGATTCGCGAGCACGTGGTCCAGATGTACGTACTCTGTTGCCCGTTTGGAAAATCAGATCTCACACTCGCAGCCTGGACGCATCCAAGAACTCGTCCATAGTGCGCTTCCGAACACGACGATTTACCCGTTTCGCCAACACCATATCACTTGCTCACCCCACCAGACGTACCACGATCCGAAGCCGAACGTTCGCCGAGTCATCCATGTGCCAGTTGGCGTTTGGGCGCAAAGGAGATTGACTCCGAAACCTTCTGAATTTCCCGACGGGTAGTACAATGAACAAGTACAACTGCAATCCAACAGAGGTCATGGCATGGTCGCCGAAGTCGGAGAACACACACACCTATGATTTGATACACACAACATTTCTGGCCCCGGTTCGATGTCGCCCTTCAGCCCTACTTGCTCGAGTTTGAGAAGCGGAAACCGACGCCCTCCTGGGCCTCCAGCACCTGGAAGTGGGGCCGGCCACTGAACCAGCCCCCCATCATACTGCCTACAGTCGCATAAGTGATCGCAGCGTCCTCTTCACCGATCTTAATCGTCTTCCCTCCCGTACCCGCCGCCGCAGCATCCGCCATCAGCTGCACTTGGCAAGACTTTTCCATCGCGATGAAAAAGTGGACGGTACCCTCAATAGAGCTCGTAGCGACAAGAAGGCCGTGGTTCTGCATTGGGCGCAATGCGTCAAGGCCAATCGATACTGATTGTCTTTTAGACGAACCTGCAAGATGACGGCCTGTGCGAGACATGGGTCCATGAGACTACGTACGTCCGTGGTTGAGGTGTTTGTATGCGTACCTTCTTATGACCTAACATCTCTGCGATGCGCAAGCCCTCTTCCTCATCCAGAACCACGCCGCCATATTGCGTGTATACTGCATGGTCCTGCGGCGCGCGTTCACTTTCTTCAACACGGCGCATACGGGTGTAGATATCGCGAAACATACCTTGTAGAACGCGCAGCTATCCTGAGTGATCATATCCAACTCCTTCCCTAGCGCGGCGAACGCGCGGCCGTGAATCGAGTGCGAGTGCGCCGCACAAAGTACGTCGGGGCGTGCCGTATGCACGGCTGAGTGGATCATGAAGGCCGCGCGGTTGAGAAGCGTGTTAGGACCGGACTCTGTGGTCTGAACTGTGCCATGGTGGTCGACGAGCAAGAGGTCGCTTGGCTGGATGAGCGCGAAGTGGAGACCCTGCGGGAGGACGAACACATTCAGCACAACGATGTCGCTCATGTCATCATGTGAAGCACAGACTCACGAAGGGATTCACCCAGAAGCAATCGGTCCGGATGGGATCCTGGGATGGACGTGGTCAGAGTCCAAGAAGGGCGCCGCTCCCGCGCGCAATAGGAAAGCAGATCCCTCACCCGGACCGTGATGTGCCCCGCTACACCTTCATCGTACCCCTGCTTTGCTGCGACAATCCTCAGTCACGCTGTCCAACAAACCGAGCACATTTAACCGCGATCTCTCACCGAAGATCCTGAACGCCTGCGCCAGTCTAAACTTGATCCACTCTCGCTCCTCCGTCTTCGTCGCAAATGTGGGGGGTTTCGGGGCGCCTCCAACGGCCACGGAGGGGACGACCTTGTCACCTACGACAATGTCTGGTTGCTGTTCCAAGCTAGAAGCCGCGGTGGCGGTAGGAGACATGTTGCACTGAGGGATTGGGGCCTCTAGCTGACGAGCCGGGTACTGCGAGGAGCACTTAGAGCAAGTTATGCGTACGTGTGAGTACAGGTTTAAGTATGTTCCATCGACATGACCGGACCTCCGGCAGTCATTGACCCGGACGTCCGAGCTTTGGGAATTGCCGCCATGTCTCATCTGGATGGATGCTTGTGGTGGTGTGGAGGAACAGCTGACCTCGGAGGGTGCCCTGAAGAGTTTCTCTTCATTCTCTCCTCTGTCGGCCTAAGGTGTATGAGGCTTATGATAGACGAGCCCTTTGCATGTCGTACCATTTCTCAGCATGTTAAAGGGAGCAGATTTTCCCACTCGTCGGTCCAGGCAGAACTCCGAGCGCAGCGCTTGCATGGGCAGCTGACCTTCGGTTACACCCGTGCCTCCGATCATGCTCGGGCAGTAGATGTAGGAGACCCAAGAGCCGACATCAACTAGGAGCACATTCCGTGATCTTGTGATATTCACTGAAGACATGAACGAAGGCATGGGCTACATAGCACCCATGTCAGATGAGAGTCAAGACTTGGAGTGCGGCACAACCAAGTCTCCCAGCGGTAGTATGTAAAAGGAGGAAGTCAAAGATGGAAAGCCAGGAAGAGCACATGCCTGCCCCAAATGCATCCGTTACGAGGATCCTTGGGCAGGGAACTGAGTACGCTGAGCACGAATAAATACATATAGTATATGTACAATTTGGGCGCAGCAGAAAGCGCGACGACAGCTCTGGATACTCGTCTTTCTCAATTCCGTAGTGATGCTACAACACCGAGAGCGATACCGATACAACTACCTGTCAACGAGAATGAGCCTGCATGCTCCGCGGCGGCCGACGTAGCTGACGACACGTACTACTCACTTGACACAGCCAATTGTCCGACTGTGACTCTACTTGGAGCTCGAGGGGTTATAAGTGACACCCTCTTGAGCCTCCAGTACTTGGAAGTATGGGCGACCACCAAACCAGCCCGCGTTCATGCTGCCTACAGTCGCGTATGTAATTGCGGCTTCTTCTTCTCCAATCTTGATCGTCTTCCCTCCCATGCCAACCGCTGCAGCTTCTGCCATGAGCTGCACGTGGCAAGACTTTTCCATCGAGATGAAGAAGTTGACTGTAGCCTCAATAGAGCTCGTGGCGACAAGCAGCCCGTGGTTCTGCGATGAGCGCAATGCATTAACTCTGATTCCAGGAGGGGTTCCTTCTACGCACCTGCAAGATCACAGCCTGTGCGGAACACGAGATTCGTGAACATGTAAACGGGGTTTGGAAGGTGCATGCGTACCTTCTTTGCCCCCAGAGTCTGAACGATCCGTTGGCCCTCCTCCTCGTCCAGGACCACACCACCAAACTGCTTGTACACGGCGTGATCCTGCCGCACGCAACATCTTCCTTCAGCTTCGCTTGCTCCGAAAAACATGCAGATGAAGCCTCACCTTATAGAACACGCAGCTGTCCTGAGTGATCATGTCCAACTCCTTCCCAAGCGCCGCGAACGCGCGGCCGTGGATCGAATGCGAGTGCGCCGCGCAGAGAACGTCAGGACGCGCCGCATGGATAGCAGAATGGATCATGAAGGCTGCGCGGTTGAGGAGAGTGTTGGGCCCAGACTCGGCGGGCTGTACGGCACCATGGTGGTCGACGAGGATGAGGTCACTCGATTGGATGAGCGCGAAGTGGAGGCCCTGCGAAGCAAGGGACGTGCTTGAGAAATACGACAGCCTGTCATAAATCGAACGACTCACGAAGGGGTTGACCCAGAAGCAGTCGGTCCGAATGGGGTCCTGCAGAGTCGATGGATGCGGTCAGAGACAATGGCGCGCGCGCGTCTCCCGCCTCACGAAGTTGAGCGATCTCTCACCCGGACAGTGATGTGGCCCGCGATGCCTTCATCATATCCCTGTTTTGCTGCGCCGTGGTGGAAGATAGTTCTCAGCCGACCCGCGCGATAATGTGCGTACAGTCGCATGCGACGTCTCACCAAAGATTCTGAATGCCTGCGCCAGCCTGAACTTGAGCCACTTGCGCTCGTCCAGCTTCGACGAAAACGTGGGGGGCCTAGGGAAGGCTCCAACGGCCGTCGAGGGAACGACTTTTCCCTCTACGACGACATCTGGTGCATGCTCCTCGGTAGGGAATTTCACGGCGACTGGAGACATGGTTCGGTAGGCAGAGGATGATGTTACAATCTAGAGGGACATTCAGGGTGAGTTGTCGATGCGGCTGGTTATATGATCTGTCGGCATATCAGGGCTGAAAGGCCGTACTCAGGGATGATCGTGCCCTCCGCGATAAGGGCGTCGGGTCTGACGTCCGAGACTAGGCTGGGCAACGGGTACCAGTAGCAGAGCCACAGCTTACCGTTCCTCTCCAGACCTCCACGTTCAGTTTAATAACGGGCTGCCTGTTCGATTTCCTGAGTGGCAACGCACCGTGCGCGCGAACTGGATGAGATCAATCTGCACCCTCTCGTTTGCCGTCACGCTCAACTACCTCAGGGGTGGCAGTGGCTCCTAGCACCAGCTGACCTAAAGCTCAGTATGGAAAAGTGCTTGCACCGCTAGTGATCGGTCTGGTCTCTCACCAATGCAGGGTCTGAAGTACAAGATGAGAGCCGGGTAGCGTCCAGCCAGAGTTGACTCGAATGTAAACATCAATCTCATTATTGGAAGAATATCGGGGTGCGATAGAAACTAATCTGTACCATAACATACCAGGTTTGAAGACCATTTAGAAGCTCCTATATCGACCGACGAAGCCTAGCGGTAGTAACAGGGACCGCGTGGCATCCGATAGCCGTAGTAGCGGCTTCCACGAGTGGGGCCGTCGTAGTCTAGACGGCGTCAGTATCGCGACATTTTAAATGGCTGTACACTCACAGGAGCTGGTATCGCGCTCGGAGTCGATCCCCGCTACGGCACTGAGGTTGAGGTACCCCTCTGAGGAAACACTCGCCGAGCCGCCAGCAGTGCCTTGCGTGGCCCACGGTCCTCTACAAGACGGGCAGGTTGCCTTGCGGCCATCATTTTTCGAAGTATTAAGCCCTGAAGTCCAAGCTTATAAGTCGAAGAACAAAGACAAGAACGACAAAGGTGGGAGAACGCACATCGTTGGGCACATTCAGTATGAAGAGCATTGCCACATTGGGCGGTGCAGAAAGCAAGAGAACCCTCTTTCGCATCGTCCATTTCCTCATAACAAATGGCGCACATGTCGTCTTTCGCGGGCATGCGGCGCTTCCCTGCATCCTGGGAGGTTGAGCCAACTTGCTTGCCGGTGGCATTAGCGTACGCCTCTCGGACGCGTGCGTGAGCGGTGGCGCCCGGTGCAGCAGGAGCATTGGCAAAGATCTCTTCAAGCTCAGAGGTGAGGAGGGCCCTCCGTGCGAGGATGAATGAATGCACCAATAAGATTGTCTAGCGGAGAGGCTCACTTCTGGTACCAGTGACCGGATGCCTGGGTCACTTGGAGTACTGCAGACATGATCAGTCACCGGTTTCAAACGTTTAGCATCACAAGTACCTTTGAGGAAGATGAAAAGCTGGATGCATCATGAGTTACTTATCTGAAACGACAGCACAGGAGACTCACAATGTGCTTGCAGTGGTTGCCCTTCGTGGCGTCTGGACCTGAAAGTGGCGTCAACGAACGGTCAATGAAAACCATGGGGGCATGCGTACAGTCGCAAGAAGGCTTCTTATCGATCACCACCGTGTACACCTACAATGGGAGAACGAGTTCAGCCAAGGCCTCACGCACGCGCGCACTGACCTACGTTACCGGTTGATCCTAGAACGCCGAACGACTCCTTCAGCTCGTTTGGGTTTCTCTGTCGGTCTATCATGAAGAACCTGAGAGGCCCTCTCATCAGCACCGTCTTATGCCTGACGCACCGCACGACGACAATAAAACGTACCTCTGGGACATGACTCGCTCGACCCGCTCGATGATGTTCTTCGGGCACGCCTTCTTGAATATGGCGCCTCGCTTCTCGGGCGCTGGCGCGCTCGAATCCTTCGTGCTACGCGCCCTCTTCGCCTTGGGTGGCGTGTCTACGGGGATGGGGTCGCGTGCGGTGCCTGCACCCGCACCGGCAGAGTGCGATGTCGACGCGTTTGCGCGACCCCTCGGCGTCGTCGTCGGGGTCGGGACCGCGTAGTAGTCGTCTGTGGCTTTTCTCTTCGGCGGCATAGTTCGGGGTGGCGCGTTGACGAATGGGGGAGAGGAGGAGGAATACGTGCCAAGGAATACGGTGAAAGCCTTTTTGACCGAGAGGGCGGCCACAAAGCTGAGGAGGCTTGAGCACAGCGGTGGCCACTGGCGGATCTCAGCGGCCGGAAGCTCTCCAGGAGGCGTGAAACCAACGCGGCGGGCATTCCCACGCTTTGCTTATCACAAACTCTAATAGCCTTTCACAGTGTGCGTCACCATCGCATTGAGATGCAAGTGTTTCCGATGTCCGAGTAGTGGAGCCACTGACCAAAGTCGCTCATGCTGTGGCTTCCAAGAACAAAGGTAGGCTCCATCAAATAGCAGTGACGATGCAAATACAGGACACAAAAAAGCAAATCGACGATAGCAAATAAACAGACAGATAACCAAAAAGCATGAGCAGCCACATCGTGCTGCTGTGATGACGTTCTAGAGGGACGACACCGGGATAGACAGGGTTGCGGGCGGGGTAGTAGCATGAGAGCGGAGTTCAAGGGGCCGAGGTTCCTCAATATATCGCTTCATAACATCGGCCAACTGTGATATAGGAGCGACGGCCTCTGTGACTGCAGCGTCGAAGGCTGCCTGAGTGGACTCAAGCGTTTCTTTGACACCCAATTTGAGTGTACCGAGCGACTCCGACACCGAGTTGTGTATCTCCGGCAGCACCTTGGCGAGGATCTGCTGGACGAGGTCCTCCGGCGCTGGCAAAGGTGATGCTTGAGGGGCTACTGTTTGCGCAGCATCGAGCTGGAAACGGAGGTCCTGCAGCTGTTGTCGGTTCCGGTCGGTGCGCTTCAGGGTGTTGTCGTTGCGAGCGGCAAGCTGTGTCGATGCTCGCAACGTCAGCATAGAAGGGGGCTTTGCGAGAACGAGTTCTCACCTCCTGCAATGAGGCAGATATCTCGTGGTTGTCAAGAGTCCAGCGGAAGGAAATGTTTGCCATGGGAACCCTGCGGACTCGAATGCCGTCGAGCTGGTTCTTGCAAAGGTCGATCTGGTGGTCGATCTTCTTCATCCTGCTCCCCAGAGTGCTAATCTCCGCTTTGAGCCCCTCGGCGGGTGCTTCTGAGCGGAATGCCTGGTCGGGCTGCCAGTCGCGTTCGGAAAGAGTGTCCGACTCCACAGCCCCGTGGAGCTTCTTGTGCTTGTCAAGAAGCTCAGCGAAAGAGCTGTGCAAGGCGGACAAGCGTTCATCGACCTTCTCATTGGACTGCTGTAGCTCCTCGAACGTGTCGTGAACCCGTCTTACGGATTCAGCAGAAGCAGTGGCAGCTTCTGTGATCTTCAGACTGGCCTCTTCCACAAGTCGTACTTGCTCGTCGTGCTCTTCTTTCTTCTCTTCCAGAGCTTGGACCTGTGACTGGACCTGCTCGATGAGTGGGTGTACCTGTGCCATCCACAACCTGATCGCAGTGTCGTACGAGCGAATATGGACGATCTTCTCCTCCCCCTGGTTATCGCACTGAGATGGCACGGGATAGCTGTCCTGGTACTGTGGCAGGCGGCACATGGCTTCGCTTAGCCGGTCCTTGTTCTTGCTCATCTTCTCTGCATGACTGCTTCGCGCTGCTTCAATCAGCGTGTGAGCTGCGTGGAGAGAAGCGCTCGAGTACGCTTTAGAGTGCTGCATTCTGCGTTGTCGGCCTGCCTCATCACGTAGTATACGCTGCTCCACCGAGAGGAGAGAGGCCTTCACAAGCGCTCTTGACAAGACAGCATTCAGATCTTGTGCGATGTATTTCGAACATAGGACGGCGATACTCACTGCAGGAAGCCTCGAGCCCGGTCGACCTCTGTCGGGGTGGTATTTTCCAGCTGCGAGTCATGTTCCAGCTCGTCATGACCCGGCTCGTCGTGTTCCGGCTGGTCATGATCCAGCTCGTCGTGTTCCAGCTCGTCATGTTCCAGCTCGTCGTGCTCTTCATCATGCTCCAGCTCGTCCACTTCAACTTCGTCAGGCTCCTGTTCATCGCACACCGGCTCGTCGCACTCCAATTCGTCGGTGTCCGAGCTCTCGTATCCCGACTGGTCGCGCTCCACTTCCACAGAACGTTGTGCCAGTTGCGCATCGTCCCCGTCCGTCCGTGGGGCTGCACCTGTGTCCGAGCCCGTAGCCACCGGAGCAGCGTAATCGCCGAAAGCGAACGGGTTGCAATTCGAACCTGCAGCAGCGGTCGACGCCAGAGCTGCGGGGAGACCGCTGCCCAGCACGCGCGTGGGCTCGCGGTCTGGAATCGCCACTTGCACGACGTCGACTTGATGGTGATTGGACCGTCTTCTTCGAGGGCTCGTCGCCGCGGTCGGAGAGGTCGGACCGAGAGCGGGGGCCGACCACCCCGACCATGGCCCAGTGTCGACACTCTCCAAAGCGACGGTGCCCCAGGGCGAGACGTCTTGAGGGCGTGTCTCCTGCCCTGGGTCGCCGTTCGGGTGGCCCCATCCGACGGTGGAATTAGGCACCCGTGCGTTGCTGGTCGGCTCGCCCCATCCGACGTTGGTATCGGGTACCCGCGCTTCGTCGTTCGGGCTGCCCCACCCGACGTTGATATTGGGCCCCTTCGCGTTGCTGGTCGGCTGGCCCCACCCGATGTTGGCATCGGGCTCCTTTGCGTTGCTAGTCGGGTCGCCCCATCCGATGTTGGCATCGGGTAGCCGTGCGTTGCTGGTCGGGCTGCCCCACCCGATGCTGGAATCGGGCACCCGCACGTCGTCGTTCGGGCTGCCCCACCCGATGTTGGTTTTGAGCTCCTTGGCGTTGCTGGTCGGCTGGCCCCACCCGGCGTTGGTATTGGGCTCCTGTGCATTGCTGGTCGGTTCGCCCCACCCGACGTTGGCATCGGGTACCCGCGCGTCGTCATTCGGGCTGCCCCACCCGATGTTGGTTCCGGGTAGCCGTGCGTTGCTGGTCGGGCTGCCCCACCCGAGGTCGGCACCGGGCCCCCTTATGTTGCTGGTCGGCTCGCCCCACCCGATGTTGGGACTAGGCACCTGTGCGTTGCTCGCTGGCTCGCCCCATCCGAAGTTGGTATCGGGTACCCTCACGTCGCCGTTCGGGCTGCCCCACCCGAGGTTGGTATGGGACTCCTTTGTGTTGCTACTCGGCTGGCCCCACCCGGCGTTGGTGTTGGGCTCCTGTGCATTGCTGATCGGCTGGCCCCATCCGTTGAATGATCCCCATCCGGCGCCGCACTCCCCCCAAGTCGCTGGCACGTCGGAGGATTCCACCCGGGACTTCTGCGGTCCTCCACGAGCCCACCCGCCGTCTCGAGGCCGATCCCCAAACCTGGGGCGCGAGTCGGGGGGTTTGGGGGCGGACGCCCACTCTTGGCTGTCGGGATGGACGAACTTGCAGCTGGCGCCGCGAAAGCAACCACCCCGGACCGGATGGCCGTTGTCTTCGAAGAACTAAAAAGCCGGTGTGAGGATGCGGAGCGCAGCTTCGATGTAGAGCGCACTTACCCTACAGCGGCGGCGAGCGTAAGACATCTTGACAAATTAGGTTCAAGGCCGGACCGGAGTCCGCGAAGACGGTGATCAAGTCGGGATGTTCTTGTGATGGAGGGATACATATGTGTGGTGAGGTGACTGTCCCGCGGGGAACTGGGGATACTCACAGGTTCAAATAGCCAAAGTGCGGACAGCCGGGGAATGGGTCGACGAGCTTCTTAACGCGACCGAATCCAATGCCGATCGAAGGGGAAACGTGTTGTAAGGGAGAAAAGGCGACCAAAGAGTACCTCAAGGATGGCCCGGAGCGGGCAGCACTGCGGGGAGGGGCTGTAAAGCCTTGAAGGCTGACCTAGTGGGGCCTGAGGAAGCAGTCGCGTGAGAGCAGTCTGGACGGTGCTGCAGCAGCGACCGGGCGTCCCGCTTCGCGACTTGTTAGTCGACAAACTCTATTGAATCGCTTGCCTGCCCCGCCTTTCGCTTCCCGCCGCCTCCTGCTTTGTTCAATCTTGCGCTTGTGTCACCGTCTGCCCGTCACCACGCCCGTTGTTTCCTCAAACCGGAGCAGAAACACCTCAGACCTCAAGATGATGTGCCCCAGGCTGAACACGTGCGTCTTCTTCCCCTTCCCGCGTACCCCTCCCGCTCGCCCACAGTCTCGAGGGTTTCGTGCGCGGCAACTACCCCAGCCGTAGCGGCGTGGCGCATCGGGGTCCCAGCCCATCTCCGAGCTTGCTACTGTTCGCGACTCAGGGTGACCAAGTTCGGGCCTCGTCGCTCGAGCAGAGGAGTGATGACGGCCACACGACATCGCGATGAAGAGAGGGCCAATGGGCTCGTATGTGTTGTGGGCGGTCCTGCTATTCGTGTCCGGGAGGTCGCTGGGAGTAGATCGACGGCAGAGTCGGGACGGGGCCGGGTCGGCATCGTGTTGCAGGAGAGAGGCCAAACGGAGGTCGGGCTGGTAGAGACACTCGGCAGGTTCAAGCGGGAGGCAGAAGGTACGTGGACAAGGACATGATGGAGCCGGGAGCGAGTTAACTGCTTTTCGAGCGCGCGTCATCTGGCGTACCTTTTTCCACCGCATCGCTGCAGGCGGCCGCCCTCGGTCCTCCAGCACTCCACTCACAACCTGGTAATGTCGCCTTCGCTTCAAACTCGCTGCTTGGACTGACAAGGCATCGACAAGATAGGGATTCGGGAAGGGAGGTTGGACAACGCCCACCGTACTGGGCGCAGGTTACTTATCCCATGGGATCCAGGCCTCCGAAGAGATCCCAGCCGTCTTTCGTCGTGGAAAGGACCGCAACCCCGACCTTCTCCCCCTCTGTGGTACTTGATGCAGCCTGCCGCATATATAAAAATGGATACGCCCGCGCTTCGCCCAAGACCACCTCAAGCTTCCCATCTCTCCGGGCGGCCGAGGCGCTACGCCCGCACACATTTAAAGACCTCGGTTTTGTGAACTCGGATCGGGGGTTCTCTGGACGTGTCTTGATCTGGGATCGCTCCAATGCATGTGAGGTACCTAGTCGCCTGCCGGCATTCAGCACGACGACGCCGGGGCGCCCACCCCCACCCCCAAGGGCCCCTCCGCCCGCAGCACCGCAGCCGCGCCTTCCCCGCTGGAAGCGTGCAAGGGTCGGGCCCGGGGAGCTCGATATCGAATAGCGACCAGCAGTCCGCGCTTCGGCAATCTCAACGACCCAGCTCCACAATTGCAATATGCACCCCTGAAGTGAAGCCTTCCCGACATCCGGCATCGTCAACACCAGTGTTAGGGGCCGTGGGATGCCGTCACGGCGGCGGTACCTCCTGGGCGATTACAAGACATGAGGGACCCACAGGCGTCCACACCAGCGGGGCGCCGTCCCCGTTTCACGGCGTTCCGTCAGCCTTTTGAATGCGCTTCGCGAGCCGGCGTAGAGAGACGCCTCTGCTGTAGCAGTGGGGACCACACAAAACGCCATGGGCGGCTTGCCATCATTAGGTGATGAGCAAAGTTCGGCGAGCGGCCTCGCACCGGTGGTCCGCCCCGATATCTGTGTGTTGTCGGCTGGGGGTCAGACGTGGGGCTGGTCGGGATGTTCGGACTATACTTGTACATTCAGCAGGACCCTATGCGCAGAGTGGAAACATATTAAACCGCTTCGTTGAGCTCCAATAAGTAAAAAAAAAACCATCACACCAGGGTATGGTACACAACCACAAGGGACCTAAGTGACGCACACATGTAAGGACAGAAGACGAATGTGAGAGTGGTACGGAGCGGCGTGCGGAGAAGGGGGTAGAGAGGGGTGCCAGTGGTTGGGGGAGCGTTGCAAAGAACGGGGTCACACAGAGTCCTGAGCGTCGTGACCGGATCGTGAGTCGCGCGTACCAAGAATCGTGTACGTGAGCAATTGTCGTGTCGTTCCTCGCGCGTAGCCTGCCTTCAGCCACCGAAGGGAGACTACAGAGCCAGGAAGCTTGCGACTGTCATGAGCGCACCCATGATGAGAGCGAGCGACTGCGAGGACAGCACGCTCGTGAGTGCCGCATTCTTGGTCGTGGACTGCGTGTTGCTTGTGGAAAGCGACGTCTTGGTGTAACCGCACAAACCAGAACCCGCAAGAGAGTGGTCGGGCATGAGGATCACAGGGACTCCACCTTGCGAGTAATCGACGATAACAGTGCCGTTGCTGCCAACAGCGTACTGCTTGCAGGTAAGGATACTAAGTTCAAATCGTCAGATGATATTCCAAGACCGAGCCGATTGAACTCACTCTGTTGTGGACGAGCTCGCGTTTAGCCACGTGTAGGCATGCGTAGTGAGTGCCTGGGGCTGTTCAAAGGTCAGTAGAAGTCCCGATTAATGTTTCAACATTACTTACAGGAGACCCGATGTTCGTCAGCACAGTGATAACATCGCCCTTGTGGATGACAATGCTGGTATCCGTGTGGCTCAGAATCTCTGTGGACATCGACTCCCAGCCGGCGGTGTTGTTGATCATGAAGTTACGCAGCTGACGATATCGCACTTAGTAAACGAAGAAATCATCGCGGAAATCATCCCCACCCGGTTGAGCTTGGAGATAAGATTGTAGCTGGTGGTGTTGGCGTAGGTCGAAGGCCAAAGAGGTTCACGGTTGTACTGGGAAGAATCATGAGCGGATTTGCTTTGCTCACAACTAACTAGCACTTGCGGATCAGCGTTGCCTTGGAAGCCCTGCTCTTGGCCGTAGTACACAATGGGGATACTGATGATCTGGATGAGTGGGAGCGTATATGACAGGCTCCGGAGCGACTTACCCGTCTGAGAGGAAAGAGAAGATCATGGCATTCCACATGCTCTGAGGATCGACAGACATGTTCGCCCACCGGGGGACGTCCTGGTCCTCCAAAAAGTTGCCGAGAACAGTGGTATCCTGAGAGATCGTGAGCACTACAGCCCCCTAATGAATGGGGGAAAAGCTCCTACCGTTGACTTCTTCTTGATCTGACCGACAATATCAACCAAGGCACTCATGTTCTGAGGACCCGGGATGGTGAAAGCCGACACAAGAGCGTTGTACAGCGGGTAGTTCAGGATGGAATCGAGTGCCTGGGTTCCCTGATACTGGAGTGCTTGGCTGTGATGGCCAGTCAGTCGTTTCCAAGGTCAGGGCAGGAAGTTCACACACCCGGGGTCTGCGTCGAAGACTTCGCCAATGCAGAAGACATCAGCGGCACCACAGAACTGCGGCCAGAAGTCCATGTTCACGTGCCTATACTAACGTTTAGCGGCTGTACTGATGATGGACACCAGACACCCATAACTCACTTGGCAGCTGAGAGAGATGACCCACGGACACGTTATGGATTCAGATTCAGAACAGCCGGAGCGACAGCAGAACTGACCATCAATACGGAGACCATCGATGTTGAACTCCTTGACGAGAGCAGAGATCCACGACTTGTACGTGGAAACCACAGTCGGGTCCTGAGTGTTGACATCAGGGAGAGCGACTTTGGTGTCTCCGAGCCAGCATGACTGCTCGCTACTGGTGTTCCCCCATTGAATGGGACAGTAAGGGTGGTACTGCGACTAAAGAGGAACGCGTATATGAGAGGATGGCGAGAAGAAAGATGACAGAGGCAGTAACCTGGTCCTTGAACGTGAACGTGGAGAGGTCAGAGAGGTCGGTGGAGAGGGACATCACGTTGTTGACGACAACATCGACCATGAGTAGCCTGGGTCAAGCGACAATGAAAGCTGAGCGGGGAATCCGAGACACGAAGACCTGTTTACACACATTCCGCGTTTATGAAGTTCATCAGACAGCGCCTTGAGATCATCAGCGGTGCCGAACTTGGAGTTGAGCTTGGTGGCATCCGAGATCCAGTATCCGTGGTAAGGGTCGCCGTAGGGCGTGCGCTCGCCCTCATAGTTCTGGGACACGGGGCTGATCCAAACTGCGGTGCGGAAAGGGGTTCGGGCACGAGACATGATTAGAGTGCGGGCGACGAACCGGCAGTGAAGCCCATGTTCTGAATGTAGTCGAGGTTGTCCTTGATGGTGTTCCAAGTACCACCGCACCATGTCTGTGCCCCGGGATCGCACGCGTCTGTGGCAGCACCCTCGGGGAGGGCGTAACGGTCGACGATGATTCTGCAAGCGAGCGGGTCGGTGGAAGAGAGTGGAGGAGGGGAAGAAGAACGCGTACTGGTAGATGGACTGCTTCCTCCATACGTCCGCGTTGGCGGCGAAAGTGAGGGAGAGGAAGGAGAGGGGGACGAGGAGGGAGAGGAGCTGCATGTTGAGAGGTATACGGAGGGTATTTTCAGCGCATACGCGGGATTAATGGGTGACGGCGGGCTTTCGGAGGAAGGAGCGAGGGGAGAAGGAATGTGGGCTCAGCGGGGCTGAGAGGAGGACCGGCCGGAGGAGGAGGAGGGAGGAGGGAAGGAGTGTCAGCCTCGGCTGCTGGGGAAGATGGCAGTCGGGAAGCGAGGCGGGCAGCCGGCATGGCGGGCGAATGAATGCTGACCCATGGGCCATGGGATGGTGGCCGGAGAGGGATCACCGTCGCCGTCGGGCCGCGGACAAGTTTGAGCCCGCCTCTCCCTCACCGCCACACCTCCACAACCGTCATGGCCGTCAGCCCGTTCCCCACACAAACGCTCGCCTCCCCGCGTCTGCCTCCCCGCTGTCCTGCGCCCGGTGTCGTCCCTCTGTCGGGCGCAGCGGCACCTCGCTCTCGTCGCTGGCCTGCGTCGTGGTCGCGTGCCTTGTCGCATCTTTTTCTGGACGGCGATGGAAGCCGACGCTGGCGTGACCTCCCGGTTCCTGGCCATCCCCGGACCACCCGGCGTCTCCGTCGCTAACGGTCGTCAGGCCCGACGTCTTCGTCCCGGATCACCTCCCTCGGGCCGCGTGGAATCACCACTCCGGCCACGGCACCTGCCGCCTTACTGCCGCCTCGCCGAAAACAAACCATCCACCCCAGGGGCCATCTAATGGCGATGCGGGTGTAATCAGTGCGTAAAATGTGCCAGATCACAGGTTGCAACGAGCCGAGAGCTCAACTCAGAACCGCCTCGGCTACTTTTAAACGAAGCGGGCCATAAGGATCGACCGCCATATCTATAACACAAATGCTCACATGAGATAATAATACTCACAACGCCCGCGACAGTGCAAGCAGAATCATGGAGCCTCTCGGGCAGGATGCAGTGGGGGCTCGGGCATGTATAGTAGATGGACTCGCGGCAGCGAACACAGCACGAATCCCTAGCAGCCCCTTCCTCCGGATCCCTCGGTCGACCGTTCAACTGTTCATTGCCCGGCACTGGCTACAACCACCAACGACCAAATGCGGAGGCACCATTCCCTCAGCGCCGCATTCCTCTTCTCTCCTCCCCATCCTTCCAGGACACGCTCTGGGCCGTCCTCCCATCCTCCTCGCCGGCTACGTCTCCGCCCGCGCCGCCCTCCTTGACCGCCCCACTGTAGCCCTCCTCGCCTCCCTCGCCTCCCTCGCCCGCCTTTGCACCGCCTTCCCCCCCGACATTATCCTCGACTAGATGGCCCCCGCGTTCACCGCCCACCCTGGGCTCCCAGCGTGGACCGTCATCGCGTGCGGCTGCCCGAACGCGAAAGCGCTCTCGCTCCCGCTCCTCCTCCAAGTGCTCGGCTGCGTGGACGTCCTGAGCGGCCTCGCGACCCCGGGCGGGGACGCGAGTGCGGTGCTCGCGCGCGCGCGCTCCGTGGTCCTCCGCGCAGGAGTTTCAGCTCGCGCCGAGGATCATGCGCTCCGATCGGCGAAAGGGTGCAGTGGTCGAGAGCGTAGCCGTGCGAGATCAGGCCTCAGGACCCCGTAGTCCGGCTCTGGGGCCTAGAAGGAGGACGTCGGTCATGCGGAATTTCGTGCGCGGGAGGGCTACTGGACGGAGACAGGGGGCCGAGGTTGACACAGACCACGGGCGTAATATTGCAGAGGATGATGGCGCGTCGATGGCATCCGACGAGGATGCCGACGTGAAGGAGCAGCCTTCTATGGGTTTGATAAACGAACCGTGGCCGGGGTTTTGAGCCCGCCATTCACGGCAACGATTGTCGCCCTGATCATTGGCGTAAATCGAAAGTGTGCACATGATGTTGGTCCGTGGTACTGACCTCAGGGTGCGCTGACACCTCACAATTCCTGGACAGCGACGGTGCGTTGCACAGCACCGTCACCAGTGCTGTCCACAAACTGGGCGGTACAGTGTACGTCGTTGCTTCAAACGTGCACGTCCTGAAAACTATCCAGCGCAGTCTTTCAAACCTTCAGTCTGCGCCGAGCTCGCGCGTGTCAACTGGTCACATTCAGGGTGACTCGCGCCCTCATGGGTCCTCCTGGTCCGCCCCACCATCAGGCCTGCTCTGAGCCTGCGTTTTATATGGGGGACAGCGGGGCGCGGATGGTATGTTGACAACAAGCTCGTCTGGTGCGGACCGCTCTGTGTTCGGCTTGAGTCACATCTGACCGAGGGGCTGCAGGGTTCTCGATTCTGCCGTCTGCGATGGTGCTCATGAGCGTCGCGGAAGTGGCAGGGGCGAGGCAGGAAGGAATGGCAAGTTGTCTCACCACAGTAGTATCTTCTGTCGCCTCTCATCGCTGTCCCGTGCTCTCACAGCGATTATGTTCAGGGGTAACACAACGTACAGCTTGCAGTATTCATCGCAAAACGTGCGTCGAGGCATCCTGGAACTGGATCTGCAGCGAACGTCAGCGCGTCACAGGAAGACTGAATCGGAAGGTGGTGGGACAAGTTAAAGTTCGCGTGGCTCTGCTGCAGCCACTGCCTCAGGCCGAGGCCCGCAGGCTGCACAGCTGCAGGCCACGGCATGGACACGGGCGTCTACTCCAACACCCTCTTGTATTGGTACTCGACCATGGCCGGCAGACAAGGCGGAAAGCTCAAGCCTCTCAAGGTCTGTGCTTCTCCATCTTCTGCTGTATCTGTGCTCAAGCGTGCTTCTTCAGGCTCCCAAGAAGGATAAGAAGGATCCCGACGACGACGATGTCGCTTTCAAGGAGAGGAAGAAGGCAGAGGAGGCAGCCCTGAAAGCTGCTCGCGACAAAGGTGCGGCTGCTTCTTGTATGTTTCTCTTCTCTAGAGTGTTGACCTTGGGTCATGCCTTAGCTGCAAAGGGTATGTTCGTTCTTTGGCTCATCGAAGGAGAGATGATTCACAATCGATGGTGCGGCAGGCGGTGCTCCTGGCGGTGGAATCAAGAAGTGCGTCTGAGCTATCCATTGGGCCGTTTTCCTAGACTCACACACTGTTCAGGTCCGGCAAGAAATAGCCAGGGTCGTTTCCATGTTTCCCAGCACTCGCTCCCATGCGACCACTAGTCTGTTCCTCCGTATCCCCTTTGCTGCACTGTGCACCTTGCTGTCTCGATACCATACCCCAGCCCCGCGCTCCATGTATCGTAGCAGAACATTTTTGCCAATGTACCCACCAGAACTCATGACTCATCCCTCTCATCCTCCATCATCTATCACGCCACGCCTGAGCAGTTCGGCACACGCACGCATGGTCCAACTACCGGCGACGGACTGCATTGACACACGCTGCTCTCATACAACAACGACCGAGCACGCACACGCACGACACGACCACACCATCCCACCCAACCCATCCCGCTCAAACCCTGACCTTCTTCAGGCCCAAACTCTCCCCCTCCCCGCGTACGCCCACCGCCGCGGGCATCGGCGGCGGCAGCACCGCGCCGATGTCGAACGGCACCTGGATCGTGCCCGAGTGGTCCCACGGGCCGCGCACGAACTCCCGCTCCCTTTCCCGCTCCCTGCGCGCCGACGGGCCCGTGCTCCCCGCGGACGACGGCGAGCTCGGGAGCGACCCCAGCGACGCCTCGCGCCCGTGCGCGAACGCGAACGCGCCGGTGACGACCCCACTGGCGCGCGCGCTGAACGCGGACGGGCCCGCGAGCGCGACCGGCGCGGCGGCGAGCGCGGGGATGACGAGCTCGGGGAGCGCCTTGTGCGACATGCGCACGCGCGGGACGGGGCCCGCCGCGGGCACCGCGCCCGTCGCGGGCGCGTGGAACGCGGGGCAGGGGAGCGAGGGGAGGGTGTGCCGGGGCTGGCCGCGCGGGGGGAGCGGGCCGTCGTGCAGGCGGAGGGGGGTGGGGGGCGACCGGCGGGGCATGGCGTTGCTAGCGTGTGGGGGTGTGGCTGAGAGGAGAACGCGGGCTTCGAGGGCGAGCGAGGCAGCTGTAGGAGCGAGGGCTGTTGGTTAGCATCCTGTGCTTGCAGGAATAACACCGTACACGATGCAGGGGTGTGCGCCAACATACAAAAAATGTGCCAGCAGCAAGGAAAGAGACTCACAATCGGCTACGGTCAGAAAGGGTCGAGTAGAACTGGGAATTCAAGACGAAGAAAGCGAAAGAGCAGTCGGATCAACCGAGCCTGGCTTGTCTGCAGACGAAGCGAGAAGCAGAATGAGCAAGAAGGAGAACAGCGAGCGCAGACCGGGAACGGGGACGTGGAGGACGAGAGGCAACCCAGTGGCAACGGGCGACGCGAGCTCGCTGCCTGTACCCGACCGCGAGCCCATCAGGCCTTCGCTTCCACCATCCAGCCGGCACCCGCGCCCCCGTTCCAGACGCCCGCCTCCATGGCATCCGCCATCGAGATCACTTGACCACAGATCCTCCAACTTTATCCGACTCTGTCACGCAGAAACGAATCACTCACGGACGGGGCGCGGGAACAGAGGGAACGAGCGTAGGGTAGGAACATCTCGTCGCATATGCTTTATGTGACATCTGGACGAGAACTCGTCGCAACGACAACATGGAGCGCATTGCGAACAGAATGCCTGCGAGGGTCGGCTCCCGGGTATATCGATGCAGAGCACTCGTGCGCGCAGCATCTTACAGCACGATCAAGCGGTGGCTGCCACCTGGTGCAGTAATGGCATATGCCTGAATCGTATGCAGTTGGGATCCATGTGCGGGAGAATGGTATGTCATGGCGGCGGGGAGGGGGTTCCAAGGACGTATTGTCCTGCGGCGTGGGTAACAAAACATGCGAGAGGTGATACGACGAAAGTATATACACAGAGGGGGCGGATACGACGCGCTCAGTCGCTCCCTTCTGAAATCGGGCGGTAGTGTTTCATGAGCTGCGTTTTGAATTCTAGACGCTTCATGAGCCCCAAACACGTAATGGCAGAAAGGTCAAACCCTACCTTCGACGTTGTCCCAGATGTTTGACGCATCCGGGTTGAGTGGCGACGCGTTGTTGGGCTCTACCAATAGAATTTAATCAGTCCCGTCTCAAGGCAGTAGACATCCCGGGTACACGTACCCCCAAGCAGGGACTGGAGGGAGAGCATGATGGTCTGCACGCTGTAAACGGCAGACCACTTGTCCTGTTTGCCGACGTCAGCCCCACGTAATCCCACAGCAAGAATATGCGCACCTGCAAGATGTCCAGACAAATGCCACCAGTGCTCAGGTCGACATTTGGGTGGAAGCATGGCGACTCGAACTTGATAGTTGGAGGTGCCATGGGATAGTTTGAAGGGAAGTGGATGGCGATCTTGAATCTCAAACCAGCATACACCTGCGGCAGGTTGGAATCTCGTGAGGATATGGGAGCATGAGGAAACCACGTACCGTACCCGCCGCGCCCTCAATGGTCCCCACCCAATCGAAGAGGTTCGAGTCAGAGCGGGGGAACGCAGACTAAACGGAAATGTTAAGCAGTGTAAGAGGCGTAACAAGCATTCCAAGCTCACAATCCCCGGGGATGCGGACATCTGCGCAATGGTCAATTATGAGATCCTGCCGGGGAAGTCCAGAACACTCACCATGAGGGTCATAAGTTCGCTACTAAGTCTGTAGATATTCAGGCTTGTGACATGCCCATCGCTCCCTCAGCATAGGGACCACTCACCGTTTCGTCACGCTGCCTGCAGGGTCTCCTCCAGCTCCGCCAGCTGAGGGCTTGGTGGCAGTACGGGGGGCAAGCTGAGATGTGATTTGCTCCATTATAGAGGACAGAAGATCGTTAAAGACGTGTAAAAGTAGGAGGGAGAACGACGTGAGGGGGTGGGTGGGTGGCGGGTGGCAGTCGTGTGTTGAGTTTGGACGCGGCTGTTTTGAACGCGTCTTGAACATTACGTCACGTGCGACGCGGAGCGGGCGCGTGGTATCCGTGTTCAGCAAGCATTGTCGCGAATACCTGACGTTTCACGACGCGCAGCAGGATGGAGTCGTGATGTGACATTATGGCGACGTGTGAAAGATCATATGGTACACTGTTCAGTCGTGACTAAATCGTCTAGTATCCGGGGAAAGAAGTCCTGCAGGATATCATCATCTGCCACCACCCGATACCAACTTCATGAAGGAGGGCAAATATTGCTCGCAGATCGAAGAGAAGTAGAACTCATGCTCCGAGTTGTGTTCCTTGACTAGGTTGTGTGCGATCTCGTGAGCAAGTGTGAAGTACCTGAAGGATGGTGAACATGGATAGTAATAGGGAGACAGCGGGACGCACCATGAAATATACGCGTTCATCAGGATACCCGCCTGAACTTCCGCGTCATCTGCAGCGAATGTGTCACAATACGTTTAGAATCCAGCAAGAAACCCGGAGCTCACGCCACTGCTCGAAGTATCTTAGGTTGAGGAACAGACTCGCAGATCGGTTGAAAGCGATGAGCTCGCCGGCGCGGTCATAGAAGATGTGCAGACTGGTAGGCGGGAGGGTATACACTTCCTGCAGAGGCCGAATGGTGTAAATAAAGCGAGCCAGGGATTCAGACTTGGTCTTCATGAAGGACTTCATATCGGGAACGTCTGCGAGCCTAGTATGAGCATATGTTTTTGGGCTACTTGATGAAGACGCCGTACCTTTGGCAACGAAAACCTTGATGCCGCCCATTTCACCTGGAAATCCCAGAACATGAGCAGAGGCGCACCCAGTCCACTGGAATATACTCGCCAGCTAGAGCCATGTCAGTGGGATGCCCGGAAACATCACAGTAACCTTCGTTCAGAGACTCTTTGACCATCTGGACATGCTGCCGATTCCTCAGCGTGTCGTTCCGTTCCTCCTTACATGCCCGGATGGCAAGATCGATGTTGGAGTCTACCAGAAAAAAATTAGTAGAGTATCGAACGTTGACACGCAATTACGAACTGATGGCGCTCCTGGGCGTCGCCGCGGGATTTGGCGTGCGAGCGCGGTCCTGACGCGGAGGCGGCAGGAGCGGTGCCTGCAGCTCATTGCCAACCGGAGGTGGCATGGCTGGTGCATCGCTTGGTCCAGCGACGGCGGAGTTGTCGTCTCCCTTCCTTTTCCACTGATTCATCTTCTGCAGCGATTGACGGAACGTGTTCATCGGCCCGGCATGTTTCGACTCGTCGGGCAAGCTCGCCACTTCGTGGTCGATGAGAGTATCCTTCGCAGGCAGCGGTGGTGGAGAAACCAATGTGTCCACGGGAGCATTCAATGCGGTCTGGGAAGCGATGGCAGCCTTGGCTTTTGCACGAGCTTCTTCTGCAGCGAGACGATCCGCCTTCTGCTGTCGAAGAATGCGGTCGACTACAACACCATCAGTAGTGGCTGGTTTTCACGCGCATGACACGCTTACCATTGTAGCCTCTCCTACGTAGTGCTCGCAGGTCCGTCGACAGGATAGTCATGAACAGAAGAGCATCGTTGACTTTGGGCGAGTCGAAAAGATGCCTGCACATCGACGTTGATACCCTACATGCGAGGTGTCAGTGACACCGACAGAAGAACTGACAGGAAACCCACTTACTCGTACATGTCGACTTGGTCGTTGCCTGCCAGCCACAGTTCGATCGGACCACGATTGATTCTCCGAGCGACGGCCGATGCGTCTTGACTCTTGGAGAATTTCTTCTCACGGTAGTCCAGGGTCTTGGTGACGGTGAGCTTGCCGAAGGTCTTGACGATGAAGTTCTTGTCGCTGTTGAGCCAGGAGTAGGACACCTTTGTCTTCGTGTGCGTGTGTTCATGCAAGAACAACGGCAAGCGTTCCAGGATAAGACCACGAGTCTCTGCCGCTTTGCGCGAGCCTACGACCTCACCGCTGGTATTGTAATCTTCCCGCACCGTCGAGCTCACTCGTCTGCAGCCAAGCTCCATGTAAAATTCTGCCGTCGTATCGTGAGCATAACGGGCATGGCGTTCATAGAATGACCTATACCTTCTAGTAGATCTTCCTGTGGAGCTGTGAATATGACGTCGCCGAAAAGCTGGTATGCATGAGTATCGTCCGCGATCACAATCTTGTCGGGTGTCGCCAGGTCATACTGATACTCCCAATCTTCCTCCTCGAGTTCCTCCATAGTCTGCATAGGCGACTTCTGAATTGTGGGAGACTTCGCCTTGCGGATGCGCTGAGAGCATAGCAGGACGGGGGAGCGCTTCAATCTCGCCAAGGTACCGGAAGAGATCAGCCGTCTGTTGACGGCAATGTTCCGAAGCTCGGTGAGATAGCTGCACAGAAAATCGTCAGCATGAGTTCTTCTCAACAATGCCGTTGACGTACTTCTCACGACCCTCAGCCAACTCGTAGAACTGCCTTGGGTTGTCAAGCAAGATCTTGGCAATCTCCTCGACCGATGGTTCGTGCTTCACGCCGCACGCGCTCAGGAAAGCGTTCGCTGTCACGCCAAAGTCCACGAACGTGAACAACTTCGAGTGGAATTGTGCTTGCGAGTCTCCTTTGAAATAGCACTGTGTAGGAGGTAGACGTTGAATACTTCCGTTGGGGCGCTTGACAGGGACAAATGCCATCTGAGACAAAGCCCTGAGCTCGTGAGAGGAAAACGCTTTGAGCAGATGTCAGTTATGCGTCTCCAAGATTGAGTGGGGAAGATGCATACAGCTAACGCGACTCGCGAGAATCGAGAACCACCGTCCACCTATTTCCTCGCTGGAAGGCGGTGAACTGTGCAAAAGGTTAACCAGTTTCGTCCCGGGTGGGTGTTCTTGAAGCCTGAGATGCACAAGGCTCTCCCCTTTGAGTGACGGGTCGATGACCATGAAGCCAAGAGTGGCCCATTCCGGCGATGAAAACACCTATGATCACCAAGTCACGTACGAACCGATGACGGCGAGCACAAAGCGTACCTCGTGCGGTCGAGCCACGCAGCTCTTGCCGCCTTGCACCGCGGGGATAAATGCGACGTTCGAGAAGTTGTTGGGGTCATAGTCCGCGTAATGGGTGGCATAATGATCAAAGAAGTACTTCATAGCTGCCTTGCGCACTGGCTCATTGTCGTTAGCTGCCAGACCAATGAGCTCAGGCAGTGGCGGGTTGCGTCGCAAGCCCAGCTTGTACAGGAATTTGGCTGTGGTGGGAGTTAGTTTTATACGCAAAATTAATCTGCTTCGGGTACCGTACCCTCTGGAGAATTACTGCGCCATTTCTGGGTCTTTCCCCAGTCGATAATCGGCAGCTTGAGCTCTCTGAATACATCCAGAGGCTCATAGAGATCGGAGGCCTTCTGACGGAAGGGCTTGCCGTTCTCAGGAAGCTTCTCGCCCTCTCGAAGCTCACGAGGGAATGCGGACGTCATCTCCAGTCGCTCGAGCTCGGTGGCGGTAAGCGTCATCTGAACGTCGACAAGATACTTGATCAGGTCCGCGATGGTCCAGTCTCCCGTTTTGATCATCCTGTGACGATACTAGTCAAAATTGACCATCAGCCCGACGAAGTCCAACGCACCGGTCGAAGACGATCTGAAGGTCGACGTGTTTCCGAACTCCAATGGTCTGCAGGAACTTCTCCATAGGTCCTTTCACCACAGCACCGGAAGGCAAGGTCAGAACCGGCAGATCACTGAAGACATGCGCATTTTGGAAGTATGCTTCGCTTGGCCTCTTGAGTCCAGCGGAAGTCGGGATACAAGCGTGTTCGCTAAGCAACGCCTTGGTCTCTTCCAGACGACCCTTGGACAGCGACGGGCTCGCGCGCGCCAGAACGTTCAGCACGCGCTCGGCCCATTGAGGAGACAGGTGGACGTCGTGCTCGGTGTCGTGAGGAGAAGGGGTATGACGATATGTTTAAGCCACTCTGTAATGCTGAGTTCGCGCCAGCCGAAAGCAGCCATGAGATGAGCAGGGTCGAAATGACGGGAGAGGGAGACAGGCAAAAGGTGAGGGGGAAGCGGCCCATCGGTGGGGATGAGGGAGCCACTGGTGCGAGAGTTGAGGAAACTTTCGATGATGGAGAGGGGTACAATCTGTCCCGGCTTGCCAGCTTCTTCGATTGTGAGGACTGCGGCATTCAGTAGCTGTGATCGCACAGTGTCCAGGCTGACAGTGACACCGGCCATGCCCCGATTGTATAGCTTGATCCACCATTTAAAACACTCCTGCATCTCCGTCAGAGTGAGCGGGCGATCACGGAGCTCCTCTAAGACATCCTTGAAGTTGATGTCCTTGAGCATGCCTTGCTCTCGCAATTTATCGATGATGGCGGATGCTTGATCCAAGACTTCCTTTGGGACGATAGGGAGGTTTTTCATGAAACCATCGAACGCCTCGTCTGGGTAGCGCACGTCAAAAGCGTCACGTACGCCTGTGGACGACATGATGTAGAAATGAGTCTTGCGACCGGAGAACAGAGTCTTGGTAACGGCGCATGCGAAGAAGGCCTCTTCGAGGAAACGCGAGACTACTGAAGATGGCGTCGATGCGTGGAATGTAAAGAACTTTAGCGCATGTATGACTTGATCCCGCAATGAGACGCGAAGCTCTTCGTCCAAGGTGGCGTCCGGCGAGTTGACCTTAGCGGCCGCCAGGGCTGTATCCCATGTATGCTGGACGGCAGAAATTTGGATCTCGTAGGCGGCACGCGAGAGGTACCCTCCCATGTAGAGCAGTTCCTTATTCCAAACTGCGATGGGATTAGTGCTACCCAATGTCAAGATTGACAAGCAAGTTCTCACCTGCAACATTACGATCCCTGCGTTTCAAGGAATAATACACAGATCAGGTCGTGCGCGACTTATGCAGCGGGCACACTCACACGAGATCAATGGATTCTCGCTCAACAGTTGGAATGAATCGGGCTGACATGTGCCCTGCGAGACCCGTGGTCTGAGCTGTGGAATGTCCCTGTGATCATGAGTGAGGTTGAGCTGAAAGAAGGTGTCATAGCTCAGCTCACGATGAAAACCTTTGCTTGGCCGGTCCTGTGCTAAAGTGTGAGCCTCTACAGAATGTGGTACCGCACATAGCCTACATACCCATCGATATCCGCACGCAGGCCCTGGAAAATACTCCCTGTGGGCCGCCCGTGCTTTGTATCTTCGCTCTTACTTGCGTCGTACTCTTTCTTTCCGGTCTGTTGATGTCTTAGTAAGATACGAATCATAGCCTGCATGGACGGTGTCACATACATAGATGAGCTCGTATTTCATCCTCGTGGGAGGGTTCTTCTTAGTTGAACGGTTGAGCTCTGTTACCATCTTCTGATCCAAAGAGACTGCGATGTCTGCGGTGAAGATGGAGAGTACGACGTTAGACTCAACGATCGCTTTAGGGTCGACTTTGGGAACAGACGGGGTGGGGGTAGGAGTGATAGATCGTGATGGTGCTCCAGAGCCACCAAAGGAGGAGAAGAGGGACGAGAAGAATCCACCACCACCCCCAGACGTAGGTTTGGGGACTTCTTTCTTTGGCTGGGGTTTTTCGGTCCCTGCCATGTAGACCCACTCCATGACCTCGGCTTTTATCGATAGCGCTGATCATAAGCCAGTTAGCGGGACGTGGGGACAATATCCCAGTCAGATACTAACGAGTTGTCATGATGCCGTGCACAGTCATCGTACCCAACGGACTCGATGGCTTCAATCCTTTTGGTAGAGCGAGCGAGACGGGTTTCCCTGGATTCTTCGTCAGACGAGAAAGCCTCTTGTCGTCCAGGAAGATGCTGACATCGACCAAGTGTCGCATGAATGTGATAGACGATGCCAAGAAGCGAGTAAAATCGAAGGGTTGAGGAATGGGTGTGGGCTCCCGAAGCTCCATCTGAAATGTAGTCCAAGGGTCGTTCTCGATGCCTTTGCGCACTCCTCGCCTTGCGAACAGCTACACACCCGTTAGAAATACACATTGTTAGCGCGATATTGACTGTATAAACCTGGTCTTTCTTGTCCTTCCAGTAAAAGTTCATCCACTGGCCTAATCATGGACGTCATGAGTCCGCCACCGCACTACTAATTGGACTCTTCGTACCTCCAGAAAACACCCATGGCTCCTCGGTCACAGAGAATAGACTGTAGAATCCTGAAGACCTATTTTTAACGAACTGTTATACTGAGTAGCTCGATGTCCATGCTTACCAACGCCGAAGGCCCCGATCTTCTCTTCGTCTGGATTGCCCTCCGCTGAACGTGCGATTATTGAGCAAGACATAAACTTGACGCTCTTCGACACTCACCAATCTTCTTTAGACGGCTCCAGTCCTCGTCTCTGAAGACGATACCATTGTTCTTGAATGTCCACTGGTGGACCTTTGAAACTGTTTCAGTCCGGTTCCCTTCATCTCAACTGACAAGCGTCCTCACCGCAGCGTTCTTGAGATCTGGGAAACTCTCCGCCTCTGGAACAAGATCGGATGCTTCACCGGTTTCAGCCTTGTTATTCTCGCGGTCAAGGTAGGCTTTCGTTTCGAAATGGATCTCGACCGCAGAAGCGCTTGCGTCGTCTGAGTTCTGCAACAGCTCGCGGAACACTGCAAAGGAAATATTGGAGACCTTGTGTGGATGTAAGTTTTAGTTTGAACTCACCTGTGAACTCGCCAGAATATCGCGCAAGGACCTTGTCTATTAGGGCGCGTTGGTTGACCTCAACTGATTCATCATAACCCGACTCCCACTGGAATGATGTGCACCTTTCATAACAATGCATATAAGTGAACCACAACAGACTCACCAACGCATCCCGCACATTAGCCATCGTAATCCTCTAGTCCCGTCGTCGATGACTGACGAGTCCGCGTGATACTCAATGCGAGCCGATCCAGTAGTCCCAAGTAGCTGAGGAAGTCCTGAAGCAAAGATCGTGTGGGCAAGTATTCAAGTAGCGACCCCACAAAATGGTCGAGAAGGGACCGAAAGCCAAGAGGAGGGTGGTAGGGATGAAGAGGGTATATACGAGTGTGTGTGCCAGGCAGTGCCCGAACTTGTGCTGGCTGTCTGTTGTGGACTGAGTGTTCGCGCCTGCCGGGGCAGCCGGACCGCACGCGTCGCATCGTTTCTTCAAGGCGTCAAGGAGTCTTGCCCTTTCCTGACTCTTCCGACCTCCCAGCCTCTAGTCTCTCTGGGCAGACCTTCCACGTACGAAGGCCTCAGCCTCCAGGGACTGCAGGGTCCGTACACTGCACCGTCACCGCAAGTATCTCCGCGCGCCTCTCGCGCTTCATACCCTTGTACATATCCCTCGCTCACGACCCGCCATGACCTCCGCGCCCTTTTTCACGACTTCCGACCCTGCCACGCCCAGCAAATTTGGACCTCGTACCGGAAGGATCAGGCTGGATCGTGGGGACGGGAGCCACGTTCTGGACACAGAAACACCTGCGCTGTTGATCGCGACCTCTCGCGGCGTCGTTCCACACCTCACGCGAGACCATGTGCATCTCACGACCGCCATTCGACACGTCCAACTCCCCTTCGAGTCATTGTAAGACTCCCTAGGTCCTCGCGAGCACCGTTCTGTCTTCTTCTGACAAGAATCTTGCGCAATATGCAGTCTGGATAGGAATCCCCCAGTCCCCACTCTGGTCGAAGGCCCGCACCCTCTCCACTCCTTCCTGGGCTATCGGCCCGAAAGCCACGCGCTCATACTAACGCTTCGCGACCCTTCCGACGGGCGGAAGATGCCTCCCAATGGCACCGACTTTGTATCCGCCCAGTGTACTCGTGGGGTGCGCAAGGTGAGTAAATCCGCACTTCGACCTGGAGAGTTTCGGGACTCACCGTCTTCGTACAGGCGTCTCTAGCTGCATGGAAGGAGTATGCGCACAAATGCAGCCCAGACCTTGTGGTGGCTCTTTCCGACACCCCCTTAACCCCTCCACCGCATTCTCAGAAGCGCCTCACGAAGAGTATAGAACGATCGATAGCTTGGCTCGCTGAGACCCTGAGGGAACCTTCACCCTCGCGCTCACGGCCACCACGGGTTCTCGTCCATCTTGCCGGTGGCGCAAGTTCCCCAGCGCGAGCCGAGTTCTCTGACCGCTTGACGGAACGGATTGAACTGAAAGACGCAGCCGGACTAGCACCGCTCGACACGCTCGACGACGGGGTCGCCGGGTACGTCTTCGACCTTCTACCCCTCCACATGGCCATCCTGGCCGACAGCGAGCAAGCAGACGCCCCGAACGCCTCTCTCGAAGACTTTGTGCACGTCAGCGACCGCCAACGTTCGTCTCCTCAGTCGTCGGAACGGCTCGTTGAACTTCTGCACGCGTCACTGTCTCCTCTCTCAGCGCAGAAACCGCGCATTGTCAACTCCCCCGTCTCCCCTCACGAGATACTGCGGCTCGTCCGGGACATCGGCGTGGACCTTATCGACAGCTTCTGGGCGCAACGCGCCGCAGACATTGGCATCGCGCTCGACTTCGCCTTCCCTGCCCCTTCACCCCTGCAGTCCGCGGAGGTCCCGCCCCCAAGAATACGGGAAGCAGAGAAGCTCGACCTGGGCCACAACCTCTTCGACCACGCGTACGCGCACGATCACTCTCGACTCGCCGCCACCTTCCTCGACGGGCGCGCCGCACAGGCTGGCACTGAACTTCCCGTCTGCCCGTGCGGTGCATGCTCACCCCAAAGCCCTGCGTCGCGGCTCCTCCACAGCCCGGTCGACCACCTCGCGTGGGCGGACAAGCCTCCCGCGACGCTGCAGCCGCCGTTCGTGCGGTCGTACATCCACCACCTCTTGCACACGCACGAGATGTCCTCGCACACGCTCCTCACGATGCACAATATGCATGTGCTCGACGCGTTCCTCGCGGGCATCCGCGCCGTCCTCGCCCGCCCGAACGGGAAGGAAGAGCTGGATCGGGAAATCAAGATATTCGAGCGCGCGTACGACGAAGGAATGGCTCTGTGGGACGAGGCGGAGCGGGTGTGGCTTGAGGTTGAGCGTGCGCGAGGGAAGGGACGGCTGGCGAGAGAGAAAGAGAAGCAGGAGGCTTCGACCATCGGGACCGCAGTAGAGCTGTGATCTATTATATTGAATATTACCGTGGTAGCACGGCGCACAGTACGCTACTCGGAAAGGTTGGCAAGCAAGCCACGCCCAGTTTTACTTGGGAGCGGAGATCACCCGGCGCATGTCGGGACGTTTGCGAGCATCGTCAAAGCGGCGGACAATAACCTCGCACTGTGTCGACTGGCAAATGTGCTTCGAGTTCGCCTTCACGGCATCAGAGATCAATGTCAGACCCGCAGCTCGCTCGACCGCATCAACTGTTGTATGTCAGTGAGGATGGGCTACCGGGACACGGGAATATGTATCCGTACCTGGCACCACGAAGCTCTCTAGCTTGGCTTCGTCAGGGATCACGGCATTTGGCAGCACAAAGGCCCCAGTGAAGACTTCCAGAACGTCGGGGGTCGACGGGGACTTGGGTTTGGTTGTGAGCACAACCTTGGCAAAATGTGTCGGTACAGCGACATTGGGAGGTGAACCAATGACTTCATGGCTCTGGTGCAGGATGAGTAGCTGCTCTAGCCAGACAAAAATAAAGCGATCTTACCACACGCCACTTCCCGTCAGCCTCCATCTTGGGCAGGTACAAGGGCACGGTGAAGACGTAAACGTCTTTGAAAGACCCCGTGAGCCTTCTGCACCAGTCCTCAACATATGCCCAGTCTGTCTCGGAACGGGTTAACTAGAACGTCCGCAGGTTCCCGGCAGTATACGTACAGTGCCTATTGAACCCCTCTCCGACTTGAGGTGCGATGTTAGTGAGCAAGAACGTCTCGTCCATAGCATCCTGCATGCACGGTCAACACTCTCCTCACTAGAAGGTCGCGCCCACGTACCTGCGACGCCTTCGCGTCTGCTGCAGGAACCCTATACGTTCAAGTCGTCAGCTCCCCAGACTAGTACCTCGCGTCCAAGCCACTCACATATGCCCGCGGTCATACCCGCTGCGGAAGTAGTCCTGCAGCCTCGCGCGGAACATCGCAGGTACGGACTGATCCTCCTTAAACTGAGAGTTCTGGCGGTCCGCAGCCGCCCGCGCCTCCTTATCCTGCAGCGGTGACTTGCCGAGGGACGCCAGCGTCAGATGCTCCGCTGTCTGTGGCGAGTCGGGGTGAGCGCAGCGCGTCGCTCGGACGTCCGACGAGCACGTACCCACGCAGGATGGCGAAGCCGACGATCGTACGCGGTGACGTACGCCCGCCGCACGAGCAAGTCCGAGACCGGTCCTGCAAGGCGGAGAGGTGATCGGGACGGGCGCGCACAGGAGGACAGACCGATCGGGCTTACCTGGATGTCCGTACTTTAAGACGGCCATGTCCGTCTGCACTTGTGCTCCTGGAGGCGGGACGACGAGCACGCCCTCTTTGGTGTCCATAATGGGCGGCGTCGTTGGCCTCTGCGCCAGTCCGGGTCCGGTCGGGGGAGGCATGTCCACTTTTTTGTTGCGAGAGGCCACAACGGTGGCGACGCCACCACCAACGAGTGCTCCTACAGCAAACACGGCGGCATTTACGATGCTTGAACTGGCCATGAAGAGCGACAAGACAGGCTGGCGGAAGTCGAGCCTGAGGGAGGAGGGGTCGAGGGCGCACACGAAACGCGGTCAGCTGCAGCACATCGCCTATGACGCGTGCACAAATCCAGGCAAAGCGAGAACCAGCCTCTCGCGCGACCCCTAACAGGACCCCCGACATCTCACCCAAATGCCTGAGCCGAATCCGGACATTGATGGCGATTTCGCGGGCTCGATGCCTGTAGGCGCTTAGGCCTTGTCGGACATTTTCCAGGGTATCGACCGGCCGATGCCTGAGCCATCATCCGACCATTAGGGCGGGGGCTCCTCAAATGCCTGATCCTCAACGGACGGTCGGGCGGCTTTGGGCGGTCCCCGGAGGTCAGTTGGAGTGGGTGACTGACTGCGCGACCAATGGCAGCCACCTTATGTGAGCCGCTGGCGCGCGTGTAAGAACGCTGCATTGACTGAACTGTTTATAATGATATTCTACTGCCCGCAAGTAAATACAGAAAGCAAGCTGAACCCAGACTCCGCCAGAGGCAGCATACTTCTTCAAGACCTAATACAGTTCAATCTCCCCATGTGCTTCCGGGAATTGACGGGCCGTCCGTTTGACCGCGCGCCAGGTGCATATGCTACAGATTTCGTTTGGTCCACCCTGGCTCAGATCCGGGGCGAGAACGAGAACGCGAGGGCACGGACGACGGCTCGAAAGTTGGCCGAGGACTCAGAAAGCGCGGGTAGATCGAGAGGGGATCGCCACGGGCGCAGGTGGCCCGGATAGGTTGGCGGGCAAGGGTCTCTCGACGCGTACAGGTGCCATGGCCCATGCTCTTCCAACCCTCTCACCCGCATGCTGGACTATCGAGTAACCGTCAAGACCTGTGCATTCGATGTGATGACGTGCGCGCCCTAAAGGCCGTCAACGAAGACCCCCCAGAACCCGCGTCCCCCCATCAACGCCCTCACCTACCTCCTCGCCCTCCCCGTTCGAGACCTTCCGCAGCCCCCACAGCATCCCGCGGTCCGTCAGGCGGTCCGTCCGACAGATGTCAAGCACGCCCTCCGGGTCCTGGGCCCGCGCACCGTCATCACTCGCCGCCGCGCACGCCGCACGCGCTCGCGACGCACACCCGCGCGAAGTGGCTCAGTGCAACGTTGTAGTCGTCCGCGGCGATCGGCGTGTGCAGGTGTGCATGCAGCACGGTCATGAGCGCGGCGAGGGCGAGCGTCGGCGAGGGCGAAGGCGAGGGCGAGGGGTCAACGTAGAGGAACCATGGGAGGTCCTGTAAAGAGGCGAGAGGAGAAGTGCGTGGGGGAGGACGAGGGCGCTTAGGCTACAGTAGCCACTGCGAGTCTATGCCCCTATGTGTTCTCGTCAACGATCTCCTGTATTCACAAGTTGCTACAACTCTTGAATGTCTCTCCTACGTGCTCTGAGAAGCCCCGAGGTCTCCTGGACAAAAAATTCGCCTTCCGGAGGCCTGTTCGAGCGGAATCCGGACATTTTGAGGCCCTCCGGAGGCCTGTTCCGAAAATCCGACCAAATCAGCCTCCGGACGGCCGAGGCCTGCGGCCGTCCGACCAAAACGGGGTCGCCGGGAGGCCTGATCCCCGAGGACATTTTTGGCGCTTTTTCGAAAATTGGGATCAGGCATCTGGGTGGAATGTCGGGGGTCCTCCCCTAACCCATGTGACAGGCATATATATGCCCATCCCAAAATAAACTCACGCTGGTTCTGCGCAGGCATCCAACGGTTGATAATGTGATACAGGACATGCATGCAAGCATGGATAATGCCGTGTCCATCCATATATACATCACACCGTTCTTACTCTAACTTGCAATATCGGGTCAGTCATACAACCAAAGGCTACTCTGAGGGGTAAAGGTGGGATAAACGCGGAAGAGGGAAAAGGCAGCATGCGCATGAGCAGGACGACTATGATATATGGGTGGGAGGTGTGAGGGGAATACTTAGCATGCAAGAACAGGAATTGTTTCGAGATGAGAGAGGAGAATGGCTTTTGGTAGGTAAGCCAAATGATGAGGGAGGAACGAGGTGACCGGCGCACTCTCTTGCTCTGCAGAGACCGCCGGTGATGATTAGAGGGCTACGCGAACGGAAGATATCTCCGGACAGACAACGGAGAGGATGATGATCCGGGTAAATACGTGACCGCATCCGAAAGCAGTGTAGGATTGGGGAGACTAGAGCAGGAGACCACGAGGACGAAAGCGAGAGGAGAGGGATGGGTCGTCGTGGAGCCGAATGAAAGTGTGCCGAGTCTATCTCGCAAACGGGATGAACCGAGCGGAGTGCACGTCGCAACCCCAGACCTGCAAATCACTTGCCGCCTGCACGCGCCATCCCGCTAGTCTTCAGATCTCCAAAGGTTCGTGCGAGCGGGCCTCAAAGCCACGGTTGGTTTGACTCTCGCGGCGCTCCCGCCGAGACTCAAAACCACCCACACCAGGGCCACGGGGTTGGCGGACGACGCCAGTGGGGCTGTCCATGCCACCAGTGTTCATGTTGGAGACGCTGGCAGGCAGAGTAGGGACGGGTGGAATACCGTTGCTGCCGAAGGCGGACTGACCGAAGAGAGCGGCGAAACCAGGCGACCGGCGAGAAGGAGAAGCGATAGTAGCGTAGCCTTCGCGGATATTGCCGTTGGAGGAACGAGTGTTGAGGCGCGGCGCGGCTTGCTGGAGACTCTTCATGTCCGGCATGGACTTCTTGACGCGGAGCGACTGCGGCGCCATCGGGGTCGTCGGTGAGAGGTAGGAAGCGGAAGCCCGGGAGAGCGTCTGGCGACCAGCCTAATCGTGGCGAGTCAGTAGTCTGTCCCGAACCGAGGATCATGATGTACTTACAGCATTGGGATCAATGCGAGTCACGACAGCGTAACGCTCCTCGCCTTCACCGACTGAGTAATGATACACCCCGAGCTTCTGGGCCACGAGATGCACAACACGCCTCTGCTTGGGCGAAAGCGCCCGGGAGAACGCAAGCTCGTCGCGCATGGGATCGTCTTTGAAGAGCAGGATGCGCGAATAGATTTCGAGCGTCGATGGATCGTTCAAATCGAGCTCGTTTGATGACTTCAGGCCAGCACCTGGGGATACCGAAGGCATAGGAGAGGTGACATTGAATGACTGCGAGGTAGGCAGAGGCGGCATCTGAGGCGGAGAATACTGCTGGTTCTGGTAGACGTTGGACGCAGAGAAAGACCGCTGGGGGGTGAACGGGGTGGAGATCACCGACCCGTAGTCCTCGTACACCGGCTGCTGTTGCATAGCATGTTGCTCCTTCTCAAGCTGCATGGAGCGCATGCGTCGAATGGCCTTCTCTCGTTCAATGCGCTCCTTTTCTCCGGCCTGAAGCACCTTTTTGTACTCCACGCGAAGCTTACGGCCCTGGACATCGAAGCCGTTGAGAGCCGCGACGACGGCGTCGGCGTCGACCGACTGACGGAAGTTGGCGAAGGCAAGCCCGCGGAACTGACCAGACTGGTCGAGATGGTAGTTGAACGCATACGGCGTCGGGATGGCGAGCGATGCCTGCCGATCAGGTCAGAACATCGGTGTATGCGCCTGAGAGAGATGCCGGAGTCACTCACGATGATATCGAGCAACGTCTCTCGCTTGACGTTGAATGGGATGTTCTTTATAACAATGGCGGTGGGGATGATCTCGTCGTCGCCACCGACGGGGGTGCCAGAAGTCTGTGGGGGCGCGTGCATGTGACCCAAGGGCGGTGAGCCTCCAGACGAGGAGAGATCGGAGTTGTTGGGTGGGGAGAGGGAGCGATTATCTGGCATACTGGCGGGGTTGTCGAGCCACTGCTGGGGACGAGGAACAAGGGTCAACGCGAGGGTATCGAATACGCGTCAGATGGGGTCGAAATACTTACGGAAGGAAGGGCGGCGCGAGAGGCCTTGTTCTTGAGCGGAGACTGATTCATGCCAAGCGGGTTGTACTGGGACTGGGCAGGGATAGGAGGGGATGTAGAGTAGTGGTACGGGTTTCTGCCATTGCCACCGCCGTTGCCTTCAAAGTCGTAAGTGTCGTGAAGACGTTGCTGAGAGGGCTGGGAGCCAATGGAGAGGGTTGCGACCTGGGAGGCGATGTCCGGGGTGGAGGAGGTGGTCATGATGGCTTCGCCGGGTACGCGTACTCGGAATTAGTGGGGGATGATACAGGCCGTTCGTGTCGTGGACTCGTTAGATGGAAATAATGGAGGGGATAGGAGAAGTAGAGCGAATGATAATGCCCAGACAGCGAAGATGGTCGTTGATGTAAAAAGCACCCAGCAGTGAGGCGCTTGCGGTGAGAACATCGACGCGGCGGCCCCCATGGCCAGGCCACGAGGCATCGTTCTTCGTTCGGCGGGCCCCTCCTCTTCTGTCGTGCGGCCCCGTCCGCTGTTGCCGTCGGTGGCAGACCCCTTGCCTGCGACGTTGCGCTGTCTGCCGCGCCCGATTGTGTCCGTGTCTACTCGTCGACCCAGCCCTGTGGCTGCGATACACACCATGCCCACCTTCCGCGGTATGCCGCGGAAGTAGAGCGACGACGTCGACGACTTCCCGTGTGCGAACGAATGCGGCACACGCCATGGAGGCTGGAGCCTACAGGCTGCGGCTGTCTGCGCCGTGCGACCGGGAACATCACCGAGCCCACCACTGCGTACTCCGCAGCCGTAATATACGTCCAGAGTCCTCGTCCCCCGTACCCCTGCGTCCTCGTTGATGACCAGGCCGACCGTCGGGATCGTTTCGCTATGCCTCTACGGCGTCGGTCCATCGCTTCTCCCTTCGTCAGTCCGTACCGCCCTGGATGCCCTCCCGGCGCGCACGGAACGTGGGCTTACAACAATCACTGTAAGTCCCACTCCGGTTAATCAGATTCGCACACCACTTCCTCATCCCTCTCTCCCTGCATGATTCTCCTACCCCCAGACGGCCCCTCACCCCATCCTCACGCTCCCTCCTTCCTCACCCCACGCCCCGAACCCCCGCGGTTTGCCCCACCACCCGAGCAGCATGCCCTCATCTCCGCAGAGGACGACGTACAGCGCTTGTTCAACGTCTGCAGAGTCGGTCGGGGCAATGCCGAGCTCCTCAACGAGGTCCTCGTCTATGCCAAGCCACAGGAGCTCAAGAACGACATCACAAAGGTTTGTCTCCCGTCGCCACCTCTTGTCTCTCCTCTTCGTCTCAAACCACTCTATGCGTAGGAGCTCCTAGAGCGCGCGCGTCAGTCGCACGAACTTATCGCCTCGCAAATACCCTGGGCTACTACCCAAGCTGAGAAGTCGCGGCATTCCGCACGCACACTCGAAGAAACCACCGAGGAACAGCTGCTAGCTGCTCTACTCGGTGCCTATGAGCAGCTTTCGGAATGTCTTCGAATGTATGAGGACCTCGAGCGCATCGCCATTGAGCAGGAGGCGGAGGAGAGGCTAAAGACAGAACGTCTGGTGCGTCGAACTTGCGGGCCAATGCTGCGCTTATTATTAACCGTGTTCCTTTCCCTCGTACTAGATCCAAGCCCTCACGGCTATATCTGAGTACCGACCCGTAGCCGAGGAAACACCTTTGATTGACTGGGTGTTAGCACAAGGTGATCCCGAACGTACTGGGAAGATCAACCCACAAACCGCCACTCGAATTTTCAGTGCTTCCAACCTCACCCCGGATGCTCTTGCCAGGATTTGGGAGATAGCGAGTGTCGATAGCAAAGACGGCCTCTTGGACAGGCAAGGTGTCGGAATAGCACTCCGTTTGATTGGGCATGCGCAGAATGGGGCGGTTGTTATGGAAAACTTGGTCAAATTATGTGAGTATTCTTTCGCGTATAGCGAGAATGCGAAGACATTGACGTCGCATAGCCGGTCCACTTGCTGTGCTTGAGAACATCTCCCCGATCGCCATTGAGTCCGTCGCCGGACCCTCTACGGGCGTGGCGACCCATGTTCTTCCGCCCCTGACTTTGCATGACCAAAATAAGTTCAAGAAGATCTTCAAGGCTTCTGGTGCAGAGAACGGCTTCCTAGGAGGTATATCTCATGACACAGCGAGACTTCACGTTGGCTCACACGCGTAAAGGAAACAAAGCAAAGGACGTGTTCATGAAGTCCAAGCTTCCCTGGAATGCTTTGTCGGATATCTGGTTTGTAGATATGCTCAAAATCCAAAATCCAATAACCATGTCTCATCTCATTGATTTTAGGATGCTCGCTGACTCGCGTCGTCGGGGTTTTCTTGATGTCTCGGACTTCATCGTTGCTATGTATCTAATCCAGGCCCTCATGACTGGGAAGCTCACTTCGGTACCTACCTCTCTCCCTCAACACATATACGAAGAAGCTGGGCGGGGCTCCTCTAATCTTCTCGACCTGAATGGGCAAACATCTAGCGCGCTACAACCATCACATTCGCCGTTCGCCACTCAACCTCCTCCCCAGCACCCCACAACACGATCACCTCGACCGCCAAGTTTCACTTGGGACATCTCCCCAGCTACTAAAATCCAAGCTGACCATACGTTTTCGACTCTGGATCCTGGCAAGACGGGACGAGTCCTAGAAGAGACGGGAAGGGCATATATGCATCAAGCAGGCCTGTCTACAAGCGCAGTCGGTCGAGTCTGGTACGTAGGCTTGGCTGAAGTGACAAGGTTTGAGCTCAATTGAGAATTTAGGGATCTCGTCGATGTTGGCAAGAAAGGATTCCTCACTCCCCTGGAGTTTTCAGTAGCTATGCACCTTGTCAAGATGAGAAAAGAGGGCTATCATTTACCACCATCAGTACCACTTGAGCTACTGCCGACCACCTCCGACGGCGCGTATACGGGTCTCACTGCCAGACAGCCGTCTGAAACCGGAACTCGAATGATGGTTGCTCTATACCCTCCGTCACCACACGGCGAGGGAACGCGCTCTGCCTCCACATCACCTGGTCCCTCTCGCTTGAGGGCATCGCGGAGTACACCTCAACTGCACATGCTCGGACCGCCGCCCCCACCAACTTCGTGTCCACCACCTTTCCCAATGTCCCCTCTCCCACAACCTTTCGAATACGTTCCAGCACAACCCACAGGCATCGAGCAACTGGATATCCGTCCGGAGGAGCGAGCACGATACGACCGCTTCTTCGAGCAACTAGATACCGCAAGGCAAGGGTATCTGAAGTCCGACGTGGCGGTGCCATTCTTTGCTCGAGCTAAGCTACCCAATGCCGTCATGGCCACTATATGGTGAGGACGAAGAGCGCCATTTTGGAATAATCGCGGTATTAACGTTGTCCGGCACCCAGGGATCTGGCCGATTCAGAGCATGACGGGCGACTGACTCCTGAAGACTTCGCGGTTGCGATGCACTTGATCCGGCAGAAGCTGGCTGGGAAGGAGCTTCCGACATCTGTCGTACATACCCCTTCCGCTGGACCATCATCGCACCAACCGCAGCTACAGCGCCCACACAGGCATTACAGTGAACCCTCATTCGAATCTGCTCCGTCTGGGGCGGCCACCCCAGATGCGTCATCTCCCCCTCTTTCTCTCCCCCATCCTCCCCCTCCTGCCGTCGCTCCTGCTCCATCCCAGCCCGAGACGGATCCTACGACGGTTCGACTGCCAGATGATGTCCCGGATGATCTCAGATCGGATACGCCTCCCCCGCCGTATGAGCTGTTACCTTCGGGTATGACCTAGTATATGCATTGGATACTTCGTGGACGCTCGGACATGGACGCTTCGTGTATTACTGTGTAAATCGCATACATGTGCTGCATTTGTTGAGCGCCCATAGTGTTGGCTATGGATGCCGGTCGCCGAGGGCTTCTGAGCGACTCTGCTGGGTTCCCTGCGCGCGCTGGTGCCGCGAAGGCTGGAAGGCTCCCGTTGGCAGTCGGGGCCTGAGGGAGAACAAGGCAAGCGGACATGCGGCAGATGGAGTGGCGAAGGTCGAGCGGAAGTTACGTAAAAGCGTAAAGATCCAGAAAAACGAGGCAGGCGGCGCTGGCGGGCTCGAATAAATGCAAACGGCGGGCGGGACGGGGGCGTCGACCCCGCATACCGACTCTGAGCCCGCCGAGGACGTCGGCGAGCGAGCAAAACACGACGAGACTAGCAGTGCGCACCGAGAAAGGCCGGCTCGGCTGGGCGCGTCCGCATTGTTTGTGCCAAACAGGCCAGGATGATCAACGGCGCTGCCCTGCGAACCAACTCGAAACCCCCACCACCGTCCCCGCGCCGCACTCCGCCATCCAACTCCCCATGCTGGGCTCGCTCGCAGGCCCCAACAAGCCTCCACCCGGCCAGCAGCAGCAGCCCAAGGCCCCCAGCAGCAGCAGGGCCCCCAGCAGTCCGAAATCCCCTCCCCCCGCAGAGCGGCCAAGACTACACACTCTCCTCCGTCCTCCACTTCTCCAGACCGAATGGCGTCGCTACGAGCGCGACAGGAACGAATGGGAGATCGAGCGGGCGGAGATGCGGGTGAGTCTTCGCGCTGTCCTCCCCACACCCGTCGCGTCGCTCACGATGTCTCGTGTGCGTACGCCGCCCAGGCTCGCATTGCGCTCCTTGAGGGCGAGCGTCGCTCGTTCGACAACGTCAAGCTCGATCTCATGCGGCGAATCAAGATGCTGGAGTACGCCCTACGCGTTGAACGGTACGCGTTGCACCTCGCTCGCCGGCGCACGTCCCGCGCCTGACGTGTCGTCCCTCGTAGTTCCAAGCAGCTCGCCCAGCCGCCTGCCCAATCCGTCCCGCCTTCCAAACTTGCGACACTGCAGTCTCAAATAGCCCTCACCTCCCACAAAGACGACGGCAGCAGCGGCAGCTCGCCGCGCAGCGAAGGTGCGTTTGGAGGTCGTGCGACACGCTTCAGGGACGTATCATTCAGGCATGTTCAGACTCCCCTCTGCCGCCCGACCGCATGTCCACGGGCTCGTTTCCCAACGGAGCTGCATCAGGCGGGCCCCCGAGCCGCACACAAACATGGATGAGCGGCACGGGTGGGGTGGAATCAACTCTACCGCGGCGACGGTAGGCACGATGGGGAAGCCCCCTCCGGGACGCGACATGAAGAGCCGGGCGAGGAGTAGAGATTTCTTGAAGCAGTGCGTATAGTCTATTTCGCCCGTAGATTTTTGCACCAACACCCCTACAGGTGTCTCCAAGAGGTCTCCTACCTCACCTCCCCCCAAGCAATGAACCCCCTTCCAAACCGTGCGCTCTTGGCAAACTCCAACCTCCCCCTCCAGCTCCCGAACGTCCCCCAGTTCGAACAAATGCCGTACAATGGTCGTCCGCGAAAGTCCATGCCTGAAGTCGGCAAAGACTTCAACATGAACCTCATGTCTGGTCCCTCAACTGCTCCCGCTGCACCACAGTCAAACACCCTTGACCGTACCGGTCTAGCAGGCCCCGGTGTCCTTAACCAGCAGCCGGGACAGGCGACAAACGGTATTGGTCAGCAAATGCAGCAGCCCACGCAGTCTCAAGGTTCCCAGCCTTTCTCAGGGGAGATGAAGGACAGGGAAGAACCCGACCAACCATTGTCTGACGACGGTGCAGACTGGAAGGAGAGGTTCCGGTTATCACAGGAAGGCTCGGAGCAGGCACGGCACCAGCTGAACAACTCCATCAGCGGTGCAGGTGCATGGGAGCAGCGTGCACGAGATGAGGACGATGATGGGAAGGATGAGGCGGATGACGACGATGCCAGCGTCATGAGCGAGGGAGAGAGTACGAAGGTGTGGAAAGCGAAAAGGACGCTCCGGAAGTCAGTATAATTTTCATGATCCGTTGAACGGCGTGCATACCCTTCGGTTCTGGAAGCTGACTTATCTCTCAGTCATCTGGATGCCGTCCGCGCGCTCGCCTTCCACCCAACGGAGCTTTGTCTCGCAAGCGCAGGCGACGATAGCACGGTCAAGATCTGGCGTGTTGATGTCGCGAGCCTCGCGTCCTCGGCGTGCGCTTTCCCCCTCCTATTCGCCCGCGGTTCATCGGATCTGACCTCTATTGTTCAGCTCTCGCCCAACGACGGAAGTCGAGCCCCAGCTTACGCTTCGCGGACATTCGGCTGCGATTACCCGCCTGGTCCATTCCCCCACAAAAGGCCTTTTGTATTCGGCATCCCTCGATTCTTCGATCCGCGTATGGGCACTTCCCGCCCCCTCGCATACGACCTACGCGCCGTATGATGCGACGCGCGCGCGGGGAGAGTTGATCGGCCACACGGACGCGGTGTGGGATCTGGCTCTGGCGCGCGACGAGAGCACGCTCATCAGTTGCGGCGCCGAGGGGTCGGTCAAGGTCTGGGACGTTTCTGGGCCGTCGGGTGGCGGTTCACTCAAACTCTCGTGGTTGTACGACGGGCTTGAGACGCCATCTGATCTCAGTCCCGAAGGCGACCAACCTGGCGCGACAGCCGTTGAGGCGATCAAGACCGACCTCAAGAAGGTTGCGGTCGGTTACCAGAACGCCGTTATCAAAGTCTTCGACATCGAGAGTGGGAAAGAGCTGTCCAAATTCCAAGTGGACCCTGTTGAGGGTGGTAAGTGGCTGTGGGCTTGTGTCTGCGGCGCAGCGTGCTTACAGTGTGTATGCAGACGATTCCGTATCGGCGCAAGTGAACAGCATTGTGTCACATCCCACGATGCCTCTGCTCATTACTGGCCACGAAGACAAGCACATACGCATATTCGACATCGTCACTGGTGCGCCACCAGTTTAAGTTTTCCGCCAGTGCAACGGCTAATCTTCTCCTGACCTCACCCTCCAGGCCAGTGCACGTACTCGATGCTCGCACACCTCGATGCCGTCACCTCGCTCTCGATCGACGCGGCTGGGTTTGCACTCGTCTCGGGATCGCACGACTGCTCCGTCCGCTTCTGGGACATCCTCGGCTCGCGCGCCTGCATCCAGGAGAACACGAGCCACCGTGAAAAGGCGCGCGAGGGCGTGCTGGACGTCGAGTTCCACGCCTCGCTACCCATCATGGCCAGCGCCGGCGCCGACGGCGTCGTCAAGCTGTACGCGTCCAGCGCCTCATGAGTGCGCCCGCGCCTGGGTGCGCTGTGGTGTGGACGGTTCGTATATAGCTCTAGCTCATGGATGCATGCCGCCGGTCGTCTGGTTCGCTCTCTTGCTGTTGTGTACTCCGCATATATACCTCGTACGACCCTTACGAGCGCAGTAATAGGATTGTTATCTCGGGAAGGACCGCGTCAGCCCAGTGCTGTCTGAAACTTGGCTTAACAGTGAATGGCTAGAGGTAATGATACAATGTGTCTAGGGCTACAGTGGGGAATATGGCAAGTCCGAGGTATAGGCGTACATCGAAGAGACAACAGTAAAATGGTATGGTCGGTTCATCAGCTATATCGCTGCGAAGCGGATGTCAGTCACTGTCCGGAGGGATCTCGCACGAGAAGACGTACATATGTGCATGCCCTGCTCCGCGGCAATAATCTCCGCCCCGAGACCCTTCGCCTCCACGAGCTCACGCACCTGCCTCGCAACGACCTCGTGTATCGGCTCGTCGAACGCGCCCTGGAGGTCGTCCTTGACGTGGATCACGTACACCGTCAGACCCGCGAGCGCGCCCCGCGCGTCCGGCGCCGCGTCCGTGTTCCGCCGCCTCTTCTTGCGCGCCCCGTTCGGCCGCTCGCCCTCCCGCGCGCGCGCCTGCTCGCGCTCGCGCACGCCCGCGACCTCCTGCGCGAGCGCGGCGAGCTCGGCGGCGAGGTGCTCCGGGCCGAGGTGGCCGTAGAGGGTGTCCGCGGGGCGGCCCGCCGGCCACGAGCACTCGATGAACAGCGCGGGGAGCGCGTGGGGGACCTTGGGCGCGGCGGCGCGCCAGACGTCGAGCGTGCGCGGGCCCCCGCGCGCGCGCGAGACGGCGTCGGGCTCGACGTCGCCGAAGAAGAGGAGCTCGCGGGCCGAGGGCGCGTGGCGGACGAAGAACGCGGCGGAGGGGTACGTCCCGCCCGCCGGGGTCTCGCCGTGGCTGAGGGGCATGGCGCGCACCGCGAGGTCGCGCGCGACGGGGGTGTAGCCGGCGTCGGGGGGTATCCTGCGGGGGGCGGCGTTGGGAGGCGTCGGAGACGGGAGAATGGAGGGAAGGGGACGTACGGAGAGAGTAGGAGGCAGGTCCCGGGCTGCTCTGCGTCCTCCCAGCTCGCGAGGTTGGGCCAGACGTCGCCTGCGAAGATGCCCGCGAGGCCCTCGAGCGTTTTCTGGTGGCCGTAGACGCGTTTTGGCAAACCTTTGACGGAGCCTGCGGACAGCACGAGGCCGTTGACGTGGTCCAGGTGTGCGTGGGTGACGAGGTAGCATCTGCGGCACGCCAGTGAGCTCGGGCGCGGTCGACGAGCGCGCTGCGGAGGGGGGCGCACCGTATTCGAGCGTAGACGTCGGCGGCAGTCTTGAGCGCAGGCGGCCCATCGGAATCAGCGGGGGTGGACCCGGGATTTGCGAACGCGTCCGGACGCGATCCGAGAAGCTTCGTGAGCGCGCCCATGCCAGAGCCTGCAGAGGAGCACGCTGAGGCACGCGAGCAGGCCAAGTGCAGGGACACTGCGCACCTGCTTCCAGAGCCACGATGCCGTCCTCCCAGGTCGCGTCGGCGGCTTTGAGCAAGTAGCTGCGGCGGTGCGTGGGTGAGTTGGCGCAGTGGATGAGAAGGAGGGAGCACGGACCTCGACAGATTGTGTTCGCTCGGTCCACCACCTGCACCGAGGGTGGGATTGAGGAGACGGAAGAGGGGAGGACGAGGGGAGGACTCACCACAGCCGACGACGACAATGTCAAAGCTGCTCATTGGGAAGAGGACAGAAGGTTCTGCGCGGAAACGTACGGTCGCGTGGGCGGTTTGCAGGCGCGTCGGGGAGTGGAAGGTTGAGCTGGCGAGTGCACTCTGGCCTATCCACCGGGCGGGACCGACGCAGCAGCTCGCGCAAGGCACACGAAGGCGCGGGCGGGGCAGCAGGTGGGCAGCGACGGGGCCCGAGGCTGTGAACGCGGCGACGACCGTCTCCGGGGCGCGCTTGCGGAGGAGGAGGATGGGATGGGCGGGAGTGTGGGCGGGAGAGTGGGCGGGGTACGGGCAGACCTTTTAGCGGAGACGACGAGCGTGTGCGCCTCGGGCGGGCGCAGGGCCATGAATGCGAGCACAATCGCCGCCGCCGCCGTTGTCCGCCTTTGCCGCCAATCCGCCCCCCAGCAGGCGTGGCGGTGGCCCGCTTAGAACAATGCCGTCCTCCTCGCCCGCTCGCCTGCGGGCTCTCGCGCCCCGACATAGACCGGACAGAGCACAAGACCGCGGTGCACGAGTCAAGAGTTCAAGCGCGGCGCACCGCACACGGGCTCACACGCGGGCCCAGGACTCGGACGTCGGCCACTCACGCGACTCACTCAGCCCACCGCCCAAGACGAGATAACAAGGTGTCATTGACGGTCAAATACGGACGCTCCTCCCTCGAGGCCGCGCTCCATTCATCGCATAGGCAGAGGATGCCCGAGCCCGTCGCGGAATTCCGACACCAGGGTGAGACAGAAAACGGTGAGCGAGAGTAGTAAGCTAGGTCCGGAGTCCGTTCCGTATGGAAAAAATAGCAGATTACTTAGTTTGCGACCACACGACGAGTTATACGGAACAAGGGTGACGAAACGGAGAGAGAGAGAGAGCTCATAAAGCTAACCAAACGAGCGTGGAGAGGACAAGCACGAGGCAGAGTGGAACGAGCGGCAGGTACAGGTAGAGGGTTGCCCTTGTTGGTAGTATGGAAGGCATATACAGCCATACCTTTCAGAGAAGGAACCATGAACGATCCCGAGGATTATTGTGCACCTGTCCGCGGCATTGTCAGCAATGTTCCTCAACAAGGTCAATGGCGCTGGACGTACCTAGTAAGCTATTGAGCGCCCTCTGGACGTCGTACCCATGTTCTTCGAGCGCCGTCACCGCCTGCGTCCTGCTGAAGCCCATGCCGCAGAGCGTCTTCACCGCCTCCACGTCGTCTTCCACTGCGGGTGTCGGGTCCTCCACGATCAGCTGCTGTGACAGCTGAGGTACTGGCGGGGCGTCGTGCTGCTTTTTCTTGCGGCCGAAGGGCAAGCGGATCTGGGGCACATACGTGAGCCGATATCCTCGCCTCGAAATAAAAGGTCACTTACACTGAGCCGGTTACTCCTGGTCGGAGGGGCCTTCTCCTTGCCCTCCTTCTGCGAGTCTGCGGTCGACGGCCTCGGACGGGGAGAAGAGTGCCTAGGAGGTGGGCTGGGGTGCCCTCCAGATGGAGACAACGATCTCCTGCCGCCCGGCGCGGTCGAGCTCGACCCTCGCGGCGAGCCCACCGGTGACCCCGCCGGGAACGCGTGCTGCTGCTGCCGACCCGGTGGCGGGCCTGCTGGAGGCTGGAAGCCCGAGGCGGAGATCGTCGACGTGGCCGCCGATCCGGTCGGGGGAACCGATCCAGTGCTCGTGAACGAGGAGTCGAGGGTGAGCGCGTCATCAGTTCCCCCAAAGGCGTCCTCGAACGAGAAGCCGCTAGCGGTGCCGTTGCTTCGCCCGGAAGTACTAGCGGTGAGGTTTTGTGCTGGGGCATGGGGCAGATGGGAAGAGGACCCCGTCGAGCCGACACCAGCACCGAACGCGTCGTCAAAGGAAATGGTATGGGACGGTGCGCTGGACTGGGCCGAGTGGCTTGTAGGGAGAGCGGTGGCTACTGCGGCGGCGGGGGCGACGGCAGCAGGCGCGGGGACATTGCTTGTACCGAACACATCGTCGAAGCTAGAGCGCTTGGTGGTGGGGACTGGGGGAAAACCTGGAGCGGGGGCAGAAGGGGCAGGAGGGAAGGCGGCAGCCGCCGCCGCCGGATTGGCATCCACGATGGGCTGGGCTGCAGATGCAGCAGCGAAGTCGAAATTGTCGTCGAAGGCCGAATCAAACCCCCCAAACCCCGTGAACTGAGACGAAGCCGTGCTGCTCTCCATACTTGGAAGCTTGGCCAGTGCCTGATCGAACTCGTTAACACCAGCCGAAGGAACCGCAGTGCCGTTAATGTTCGGAGTGGCGGCCATGGCGGGAATGGTGGCTGACGGAGGGGCTTCCTTGGCCACAGCAGGGGTCTCAAACATACTTTCAAAGTCGTTAGCCGCAGTGGACGAAGGCGAGGCTACCGGCAAGGGAGGAGACGCCTGCTTGTACGCGTCATTCTCCTCCTTCGAGATTGAGATACCAAAGGAATCCTCGAAGGCAGAAGTATCTGTGGTGACCGAAGCTCCGTTTGTCTGGGGTTCAGCTTGCTCTGTCAGCTTCGCCGCAACTGAGGTCAGCGGCTCGTTGTCGTCGTCGTCGTCGTCGCTGCTGTCGTCGCTGTCCGACTCTTCGATTTCCTTCAACTGGTGGGCGAGATCAGTATCCTCGTGGCCACTGAGAGGCGTGGATGCGGAGGGGCCTGTAGGAGTGGGCGCAATGTCATCGGTGACGATGTCCTCCAGCGCAGGGAATTGCCCAGCCTCGCTCGGTTGGGGCGACGTGTGGTGGGAAGCAGTCGCGGTACTCGGGGGTGTTGTGAAGAGGTCGGCCTCGGTGTCGGCAGGAGAAATGATCTCTTGTGCACTGGGCGATCCGAGATTAAGAGGCGGCGGCACAGAAGGTTTCGGCGTCTCGGGGACGAGCTCCTCAGGCTTGGACTCCGTTGGGATAGGGACGAACGCCTGGTCAAATCCAAAAGGATCGATACTGGCAGCGGGGACCGCGGGAGTTTCATGCACAACAGGGGTTGGGAGAGTTGACGAAGTGGTGAACGGAAGGAAGGGGGACTCTGACCGAGGAGTGCCCGACATGGCCAGCCGCTCGAAGGGATTGGTGCTCTTGCTAGTCGAGGCAGGTGGGGAAATTTCTGGAGAAGTCGGCAACGGCAGGGCAGCGGCAAAGGCCAGAGTGGGATCTGGGCTCGCAGCGGCAGAGACATGACCGTTTGCGAGCGGGACTGCGGCGACCTCAGCCTCAGCAGTCTCACGTTCCGCGGTGGCAGTCTGCAGCTCCCCCCTCGCGTCCTCCAGTTCTTTGTCGATCTTGGCCTTCTCAGCCTCCCTGGTAGCAAGCTGCTTCTTTGCAATGGCAAGCAGTCCCTTTTGTTGCTTCGCCTCCTTCTTCATCTTCTCGACCTCAGCCTTCGTGGTCTCGATGCTCATTCCCGTCTCGGTCATCTTTCGTTGCAACTCCCGAACTTCTTCCTTGTCACGAAGGAGAGCGCCCTCAATCTCAGCCTTCTCCACCTTGAACGCGCTGAGGTCGCTTTCAGAATGAATGAGCTCCTCTCGGGTCTTCTGGATGTCCGCGCTCTGGGTGGCGAAGCGTTCTTTGAGGGCTGCCAGAAGCTTCGTTTCGGTGTCATAAGCCGCTTTCGACGATAAGAGTTGACTTTGAAGGCTGGAAAGCATGGCAGCTTGCTCCGTCAACTGACGCTCGGGGTTGGCGCGTTCGCTTTGAGCAGCCTCTAAGGAACGGTTGGTGGAAGCCAACTGATTCTTGACGTTCCCGATCTCTGCAGATTTGTCCTGGAGCGGAGCTACTCGCGCTGCGACGTCGTCGTCATCGCCAAGGAGATCATGCGCAGGAGATGCTAGCAGAGAACATCAGTCAAAGGATGGAAATGCGCAATGTGGTCTGACGCACATGTGCTAGGTACACCGAATGGACTGTTCGCGAACGGATCGGAAACGGCAGCAGATGGAACTCGAGGTGGAGGAGACATGGTCGGTGTCGAACGACCTTGGGACATCATAGACATATGACCGGTGGTCTGCGGCTGCAAAATACCGGTGGACTGTGGCTGCATCACGCCAGTAGACTGTGGTTGCATCATTCCTGTAGACTGGGGCTGCATCATGCCAGTAGACTGAGGCTGCAGGATCGACGTGGGATGAGTAGGAGCGGTGGCTGACGCCGGAGGGGAGTCGTCCCAAAGTAGGTCTCGCATAGTCTCGGACATCTGTGGTTGTTGAGGAGCGGTGGAACCACGCATGGAAGGCGGGATGAGAGTCGGCGGGATGGTCGTTGGAATGTCGACGCCGGCCATTTTGCCTTGGATCAGATGCATGGCGACTGCGAAGCCGTCATGGGTCAACCGGCCGTCGTTGTTGAGGTCGGAAAGGTCCCTGAACACATATTAGACAATGGAAGCGCAGAATCTCGGCGGACACCTACCAGACTTGAGCCAACACGTCTTCAGGCAACTTGGACTGTAACATGAACGGTACAGCGACATCGCCTTCGATATATCCTCTCTGCTGGGTATCCAGACTTTCGAAGATACGGTCCGCACTAGCCTTCTCTTGAGGAGTAACGTCCCACTGAACGTTGGGAGACTGCGGCGCGGCGAAAGGGAAGTTCGAGCCAGAAGGTGCACCTCGTGGTGGTGGGGGCGGCGGGGCATTCCTGAGAGGACCGGTCGTTTGAGGCTGCATCTGGGAGAGGGCTTGGCCAGTCATTTGCGGTTGCATCTGCGACAGGGTTTGGCCAGTCATTTGCGGCTGCATCTGGGAGAGTGTCTGTCCAGTGTATTGTTGTTGCAGAGGACGGTTCGGGAAGCCGCCAGTGAGTGATGGACTTGTGTGCCCGCTGTCGCCTGTAGCCTGAGGTACGATACCGTTCATAGCTTGTTCGTAAAGGGAGGGGGGTAGTGTCGCAGGAATCTGCTGGAGCTGACCAGACATGGATGCTTGGATGAGATACATTGCTATCGTGAAGTCGGTAGCATCAAGGGAGCCACGATTCTTCGTGTCGGCGAGATTCCTGTGAGACGAGGAACAATCAGTAAGCGCAAATCTTCATAGGATTGCAGACAAAGCTGGGTGACGCATCGAATGATCGTTCGCCCGCGCGACTTGTCCTTTCGCTAGAGAAACCTTCCCATCGCACACGCGCCTGTCATCTCCACAAGATAATGATGCGTCGATGGGCGAGACTGGTCTCATCACCATCTCGCGAAACAACCAAACAGCGCGCTCTTTCCGACCGCGTTATAGAATGTGACCGCGAACTCGCCCAGAAATCTCCTCGGCCATGAACTCTAGGATGTGAACTCACCAAATCTGTGACAACTTGTCCACAGGTAATTTGGACTTAACGAACACGTCTCTCGCCTTCTCGCCTGAATAACCTGGTCAGCGAGGTGAAGCATAACGCGAGGGTTGCGCGTGTGCGCACCATTGAGGACCCCGTTCTGTGGATGGCAGCCCAAGAAAAGCTTGAGAAACTTGGCCTTGTCTGCAGGTGAGAGAGGTGGGAAGCCAGTGACTGGGGACTTGGCCCGGGCGTTCAGGCTTGAAGGTGCCGCGACGGCGGGAAGGCCCTCGATGCTAGGTATCGGACCGGCTGCACGCGAAGTAGATAATGAACTCGCGTGTACGCGGTGCAGGGACGCAACGAATGCACTCACGTTGGTACGCTAGACTCTCTTCCACATTCTCACCGCGCTGCGCATGGCCTAGAAGGCGCACGGCGATGCCAACACCCTTGCGAGTAAGGACACCGTTGTTGTCTTCGTCAGCAATGCTCCAGATCTGAGCGAGAACGGTTGGGGAGAGCTTGGACCCGCTGAATATCCTGACGGCAGCGTCGCCAGTAACAACATTGAGTTTCTGTGTGTCGGCCTGGGCGAAGATGGCGTTGATGAGCGCGACCTCTTGTGGAGTGGGGGTGAACTTGGACATGGCCAATAAGTTAGAGGGGGCGCATGCGTTGGCCGGGTGCGAGCTAGCTGACGTTCGTCGGCGTCTCTCGCCCCCGCCCCGCGCTCGTGGGAATCCCCGCCTGCGCGGCGCTGTGCGGACCGCCCGGCCGTGTTTTAGAACAGCCATCGGCCAAGCCTCTCCGAAGATGATCTTGTGCCTGGGTAGAGCAGCAGCGTTCCAGACTACGCTTCGCACAACAACTACACACTCAGGCGCGTAAGAGTGGACAATGACAGAGTGCATTAAGCAAGTGTATTAGATTAGAAATCAGCTAGAATATCCTTCACGCTCGCCCAGTAAGCCTTGTCCACACGAGACTCAATCTCCTCCTTCGTTAGCCATGCAAAGTCGGAGACAGTCTTCCCGGGGCGGACCTGGCCAGCAAGAATGTGGCCCTTAAGGAAGAACGTGTAGGCCTGCGGACGAATTGAATGACGACGCTCCTGCCACGAAAACACTGCAACACACCTCGTTTTCAGAGCCCGATGGCTGATGCATGGCAATAGGCTTCCTGCCCACCATCCATGCATCCATGTTCTCACCGCACTCCGCGTAGAGGTCTCGCACCGCAGCCTACGGAATTTTCACGGTGAACATCTTGCATCATTCCGCCCAAGGGGTGTAACTCACCTGATGCAGCAGCTCGCCCTTCTCCAGACTGCCCTCGGGAAACCTCCACATCGACTTGCCTGCACGGTCCTTCCCCTGGACGAGCAGATAAAGATTCCGCTCACCCATCCGATCCAGGCTCTTCACGTCACCAGTCCTGTCCGACTCATGTACCCGTGGGGCAGGAGGCGTCAGGACCTCTTCACCCAGCTCAGCCGACTCCGCCCCCACTGGAAGTTCGCCGAACTCGTCCACATTGCTTGACCTCCTCCCGTCCTTGAACGACCATTTCCCACCAAATGCCTCGCGTTCACGGATCTTCTCTCGTCGCTCGAACTGCTTTTCGAGCAGCGTGCCCGATTTGAAGTAAAAATCGGCGGGGAAGGGGTTGAACAACGCGCGACGGATACGCGACTGGTAGGCGTAGTATGCCCGCTCGAAGGGGGTGGGTGTGCGCGTGATTATGGGCGAACGGTTGAGGACGACCGCAGCGTTAATGACAGGTTCGGTCGACGGCTTGCCAGCCTGGGTGGACGAAGAGGCCTCCGCGACCGACGCTAGTGCGCGTGACGGGGCATGGACACACGCTAGACAAGGGCAGAGCGTCAGCCTTCGCATCCACGAGTGTCCTGTATACACACACCTTTTGTGCGTTGTCTGCTCGCGGACACGACGCTTCGAGAGAACATGGGGCGCGGAGCCAGGACGAAGGTAGGGAGAGTGTGGCTCGTTGACGCGAAAGCAGGGCGCGTCAGAGGCGCGTATATTTCCGCAAGCGGGCGCGTGGGAACGCGGAGAGACGTCTGAGGTCACCGTTCCGGGCAGCGCTGCACTCGTCCCCCTCCGCTCTCGGGCCACCGACGGCCAACGCTCTCTCCGACCATGTCCATCACCCTCGTCTCCAACTCTTACCTCGAGGAGAACTCAGCCAAGATACGCGCAAAGCCCGTTCCGTGGGAGGTACTGCCGCTCAGCATTCGCCCGTCCCGGTTGCTTATTCCGAGTGCTCGTTGTCCAGGCCTACCAGCGCGCCGGATACATCGTCCCTGAGGAGCTCGCTCTCATCAAGAAGGTCGACCGCCAAACCAAGGCCAAGATTGAGTCACTGCACGCTGCCGATGGTCAAACGTACTCTCTTCTCTACCTCCGTCTGCTCAAGAAGCTGCAACGGATTGATACCCAGTCATGTGTTCTAGTGCTGATCGCGGATGCTCTCACTGGTATGTGTTTACCTCTTTAGCACTGGTTTTACTGATCAGATCTGTGCTTTCAGACCATGAAGAACGGATACCCTGGTTCACAACCGCTTCCCAGTCCGACCCAGAGCTTCCGTACGGACCCCTACTTCGGTATGTTCACTTCATGCGCGACCTTACTCCTACTTATGGCATTGCAGTATTTTGGAATCTCAGGACGATTTTGTGCAGCTCAAGGGCGCCCAGATCCTGACTGTGCTCCTCAGGTTCGTCGCCAAGGTTGCATTTGCTTGTCAATCCGACTAAAGGGACCCCAGCTCGGAAAAGTCCTCTTTGCAATCCCAGCAGCTTACACCATACCTCCACACGCTCAGTGCATTTGTTGCCAACACCTCTCCCCACAAGAGAGACGTTGCCGTGCAATGCCTGGAAGCTGTCCTACCGCGTCCAGAATGCCGCAAAGCCGTGTGGGCGAATATATCGCTGGTCATGGGGTACGTCGATAGTTCACGTTGCAGGATCGCTCGTTCATTATATTCGCAGTCTTGTGGACATCTTGAAGCATAATCCGTCACCACAGATGTGTTACCAAGTAGGGTTCTGCTTTTGGCTTCTCAGCTTTGAGCAGGATGTCGCGGAGCAGATCCAGCAGTACGTCTTTATACCCATGTCTGACGTTCCTATCATCAACCGACGATCATATAGGAAGTTCGACATCATTCCCCTTCTCGTCGATGTCGCCCAAGGTGCTGCCAAAGAGAAAGTAATCCGTGTCATCGTTTCCACCTTCCGGGTATGTGTGCATGCACTCATAGCCAATTCATCCATCTTACGATATATTTGCTAGAACTTGATCACGAAGGCACCACAGGCCAACTTACCTGCTATGCTTGTCGCTCAGCTCCTTCCTTTCACGAAGAACCTGTCGACAAGAAAATGGACAGATGAAGACATCCTCGAAGACATTCAATTCCTGCGCGACGAATTGAGTACTCGCTTCGAGAGTCTGACGTGAGTACTTTCCATCATTCAGTTTGTACACTGCGGACTCAAAAGTTCCCAGAACCTACGACGAATACCGTTCGGAGCTTGTGTCAGGGCATTTGTCTTGGACTCCAGTCCATGAGTCCGAACTCTTCTGGAAGGAGAACGCCACAAAGTTGAACGAAAAGGACTATGAGCTGCTCAAGTGAGCTGATATGAGCTCGTTAGCCTGATCATCGTCACTGATGTCTGTACAGGGTTCTGATCAAGCTGCTCAACGACTCGGAGGATGCCTTAGTGCTCGCTGTTGCATCCCATGACCTGGGGCAGTATGTGAAGCATTACGAGCGAGGGAAGAAGTGTGTAAATATTCAGACAGCTTCCCAGTTTACTAATCACTCTTTAGGGTCATCACCAACATGGGTGCCAAGACCCGTGTCATGGAACTCATGTCTCATGCAAGCGCCGACGTACGATACCAGGCCTTGCTGTCGGTGCAGCGGCTCGTGAGCCAGCCATGGGCCGCGGTGTAAGATCACATATTATTAATGCACACAACATGGACATTGTTTATATCATGATCAACGTACTCATGACAGACGCATAGCAATCACTTGATGGCAGCCCTTTGAAATTGAACGGTTTCACTTTCATCGTAAATATCGAATCAACATTTGAGCCCGGTACTCTAGGCTCGATCATCCAGCCGGTCGGTTCAAACTCCGCCACGCCTTCGGCGGTCGGTTCACCGACCGGCTGGTCAAACTGGTCGCCCGTTTGGCAGGACCGCTCAAAAAGGAAGTCGTACCTGAAGGACTTAGAAAAATCGCGCGTTTTGGCCTCTGGAGATGTGGTAGCTCCCCTGTACACATCCTTCCAGTCCACTCCCTCCGGTGTGCAGGTTGTTGTAACTAGTTGTAATTGTACATTCTAAACCAGCTGTGAGTAAATTGTGGGTCTGCATCACCGTTTTCGATGTCAGAGCCGGGTGCTAACGCGCTGGTGGCGGCTGCTTGAAGGGGTGGAGGAGGCAAGGGGTGCAGAATCGGGTGGGGATTGAGCATGAAAATCTCGGGACAGTCAATGTACATCGTAGTGAAATCATTGCTATGGTACATGGCGTGCGTGGAGTGTTGGATTCGAGCGGGTGTCCGCCTGGAGGGCTGAGGGTATAAGCACCATGGGGATGTCCAGCCATGGGGATGACAGGATGACGAGGTGCCGCCGAGGAAAGTCATCGCAGTATGCGGGTATGCTGATCTTGAGTGGGGTGCGGCCTCTTGGTCACGTCAATGAGAGCCACTGAGGTCCGCGCGACGACTTGTGTGCGTCCTGCGCGCAGCTCTTCACGCCCAACCGCGGGCACGCGCTCGCCGCCCACCTCGGCGCGCTCAAGCTCCTCGCGACGATCGACACCACCGTCGCGGACGCGGACGCGCCCGTGCGGGGCGCGCTCAAGCGCGAGGCCAGCGCGGCGCTCGTCCGCAAGCACGGGTTCGACCCGCGCGAGCACCGCACGTACGTCGAGCGTGTCTTCGGCCGCTTCGCCAACGCGCCCGTGCGGGATGACGAAGTTGCGCATGTCGGGCGCGAGCCGCTCGGGAAGCTCGCGCGCGCGGACAGGCTCTTGGGCCCGTACGAGATGGCGCGTGGGTACGGGCTCCCGACGGAGAACCTCGCGACGGGGATCGCGGCTGCGTTCCTGTACGACATGCCGGAGGACGAGCAGAGCAAGGAGCTGCAGCGGCGCCTGAAGGACAGTGGGGCTTTGAAGGTCGTCGCGGAGGTGACGGAGTACAAGGTAGGGTCGGATGAGCACCGGGAGATCGTGGGTGTGTACGAAGAGCTGCAGCGCAAGCGCGTTCTCACGCAACACCCACGACGATAGTGCGTACTTGAACGACAGCAATGGGGAGCGTGGATCTACTACTGTCATCGCCGTTGCTGCAGCAAGAGACGTCACGTTTGCCAACAAGGAAGAGCCTTCCGTCACAGTCTGTGAACATTGAGGAGCACTATTAGCACCCTATATACATGTGCATCAACTCACCTACACAGATTGTGAATGCCAGTGCAGCGCGCAGGAGTAACCAGAGCGTGCGGACATGGCGCGCGGGTGAGTTACGGGGAGGCGCCCGCGCACCAAGATGTCTGCAGAGTGCTGAAAGCGCGATTTTTCTAAGTCCTTCAGGTACGACTTCCTTTTTGAGCGGTCCTGCCAAACGGGCGACCAGTTTGACCAGTCGGTATGGGATTCTCCTTGCCTTTCGAACTCCGCTGTTCCCATCACGCCACATAGATATCCCCCCGATCGGGAGAAAGGTGAGGAGAATCCCGACCGACTGGTTTGCGAGTCTACCGGTACTCGTACAAAGGCGGTAAGAAGAGACTGATATGTCACCTCACCGCCACAACGCTAGTCAATGTCTCATACTTCTGTTACATCATGAACGCCTCGCGCCACAGTACCGCCGACGCGCCGCGGTCAGCACAGACTCATAACGAGGCGCGCTGCCTGCTCCGACCGGGGCTTAATGTCCGCAGCGAAGGGCTTCGGGAAGCTCGACAGGCCGGAGGTGTACTCGCCGCTCGGCGTGATCTCCTTGCCGTCAGGGCCGACCGCCTTGCGGATGTCGAACGCGGCGCACATGGACGCGATCGCCATCCAGACGCTGTTCATCGCCAAGAAGCGGCCTGGACATATTCTGCGGAGGCGAGCGGCGTGAGCGTGGGCCTGCGCAGCCACGAGCGGGCGAGGCGGGGGACACGTACCTGCGCCCGAACCCGAACGACGCGTACGGGAACTGCTCTGGATCGCCGTGCGGGCCTGGCAGGAAGCGCTCTGGCTTGAACGTCTCGGGGTCGTGGTACACGCGGGTGTCCATCGCCATCGACCTGCGAAGGGCACTGAGCTCACTGTACTTGGTAGAGGTAGAGCCCGATGCCCGCCGGAGCGCACGATCACGTACCAGGCGTTCGCGAAGACCATCGTGCCCTTGGGGATGAACATGCCGTTGAACGTGTCGTCCTGCATCGTGCTGTGCGGGATCCCTGGCGCGGTCAAGCCTGATTAGCCACCGTGACGCCTTACGTCCCCCGGATGCCAGCAGCCGTCGGCGGCGCATCGGAGTCCGCCTCGCCGGTCACTCACCGAGAGGCACGACCGGACGCCACCTGCAGAGCCGACGTCAGCTAACGTACTTTTAGCTAGCTTCGCTGACATCCAGGGGATGACTGGGCGTCCCGGCAGCGCGAGCACAGTACGCGAGCACGCACCGGAGGATTTCCTGGAAGATCGCCTCGATGTAGGGCAGGCTCTCGCGGTCATCAAAGTCGGGCAGGCGCTGGGTACCGACGACGCGGTCGAGCTCCTCCTGCGCCTTCTTGAGTACGTGCGGGTGCAGGACCATCGCGAGGATGAACGTGTTGATTGTCGAGTACGTCTGCGCGTAGGGGTCAGCCACGCACGGGGGGATGGGGGGCGGTGGGTGTACCGTCTCGGCTCCGCCGGCGTAGATGGCGCCCGTGGCGTGCTTGAGGTCATCCAGACTGTGCTCGCCTTTGTAGTCTGGCTTGGAGAACTCTTCGAGGTACGTCAACAGGAAGGACGGCGGCGCATGGCCTTCACTCTGTAGAAAATCAGATGTCTGCCACGTACGGAGGGCTCATCCCGTGCACTGACCATCTGACGCTGAACCTGCTCAAAAGGAAAGTCGTGGAACTTCTTGATCGCCCAGCTCCAGTCTAATCGCCGCATCAGCCACACATTTCCTCGCCACGTCCACCATGGCACTCACTGTGCACCACCCGGTTGAACCAGCAGCCCGGGAACCACCAGGGCAGATATTGCACTATTCATGGCAATAAATTGGTCAGTCTCACGTCACCCACCAGAGACCCGTTCCACTCACGGCTCGGGAAGAAATCCACAGGCGCGGTCCCGGGGTCGCCAGCGTCGACGTGCGCGAGCGACACGTTCTCGGTGAGCTTGATGAACTCGTCATCGTCCCGCTCGATCTGGTGCCCGTAGGCGATCTTCATTATCACCGCAGCGCCGTACCTGCATGCGCGGCCCAGAACCCAGAGAAGCGCCGAACGCCGGGCAAGCACGAGGGAGAGACAGCCGTGTCGGGTTAGCTGCTGTTACGTACGCTGAGGGTCCCGACCGCAGGGCGCGGCGGCCAAGAGAAAACGGGTATGCACGCACCGGCGGATAAGCCAGTCGAAGTCCTTGGGGCGGTCGAGAAGGTTCTTGAGCATTTTGTGCGCCTCGTCGGTGTGGATCGGCCGGAAGCGCGGGACCTCCTGCTTGGCCAGGTATTGCTGCAGGATGCGGCGCTGCTTGAAGAACTGCGGGCCGTACTTCAGGAAGGTGACGCTCACGCCCCAGCCAAGGCTATAGAAAAGGATGCACGTGTCAGCCCGTCTCCACGGACTTTTCAGCGAGCCGCACGGCGCACTTCATGAAGAGTGGGAACACGGGGCGGTCGCTGTAGTTGGCGCTGCGTTTATCCATGAGCTCGTTCGCCATCTCGTAGTTGTTCACTATGACAATTTTGCGCCCAAGGATCTCGAGATAGAAGATGTCGCCTGGTGTGGGAGCAATCAGTTGCTATTCGACGAGGTATAGAACGTAGTGAGCTCACCGTACGTCTTCGACCACTCAAAGAACGCTTCGGCTTGGTACGTCTTGGGGAAGATGCGATAGTGCCCGATGATGGGGTCGGAAGGAGGGCTGGGTGGCAGATGCGTGCGCTTGCGCCTGTCGCGGATTCGCCAGCCAGTGAGGAGCAGCGCAGTGGCCGCGCTGAGCGCAAAGAACGGCAAGAAAGAGTTGGCCGCCCAGATCTCCTCGAGCGACAGAGAATGGAGGTTGAACTTGAAAGTGTGCATGCTGGGCGCGTGGGTGTTCCACGCGTCAGCGAGAGCGTGGAGGTCGAAGGAGGCCATGGCGGGAAGCCCGTCGTGCTGTTGGTGGGACCTGCTGGCGCGTTATATACCGCTACGCGGAGCCCCTGCCCCGCTTAGTCGCGCTACCAGTCCACACACGTCCACCCAGCATGACGGGTCTGTTGGGGTCTGGGCATGGGCGCCGCAAGGACTGGCTTCCTGGCAAATGCGCATGGTCCTTCTACGCGAGGCCGCTAGCGCGAAACAGTCCTGTTTGACTGATCTGGGGAGGTGCCCGAGAATGCGCAGGGACAGGGTCCGGCGGCGCTCGAGCTAAGCCCGGCATGAAGTGCGCGCCAACGTTGGCAGCGCGGGGTGCAGCAACTGGGTTGAGATTCACCATAGGACGCATCAAGACACGTGGATGTGCGCGCGCCGTGCGACCGCTCCTGCCGACCGTGACGTGAAAGGGATGGTGCGTGATCTGGCGTACTTTATGCTGGTTTAGCATGAGCGAGAATCCAGGACAGGCCCCGAGGGGGACGCGTACCGGGCACCAGGAATCGGACAGTACGGACCTATTGCTCCGTTGTGGGTCCAAGGTACTACCAGCGCGCTGCTTTGGGCATAGGGTCGCCCGAGAGGCTTGACGTAAAGCCACATGATCCTGAAGGATATACGGCATCCGTCAGTAAGTTGGCGCGCAATTGACAGGGAATCGATAGGGTGAACAGGAGGGTGCTTTGCGTGGACTCACTGACACCAGAGTACGCTTGTGAGTACCGCTCCATTCGTCTTCGACGCTAAGTTACCGGCAGTGGGGACGCATACACGCACTCTTTGGAAGGAATTTCCGACCTCGGCCGGGTGTTGGGCAGTAGCGATAAGCACATAGCAAAGCATGGTTCCTAACGAGCGCGCAAGAATGAAGTTCCTCATGGGTGGGGAGGCATGCCGGCTGAGAGCGGCGAGCCGGGGACGTTCATGTGGATATGTCGTCATGGCCCTTTGGTCTCGTCCTACGTGTGGAAGTAATCAAGGTTTCGCCCAGGCCGGTGACGTAGTCGCAAAAGCGGAGACATTTCCGCTAGTCCCACCAAGTCTCAAGCTAACTTGCGACGAGAATGGCGTCAACACGAAGCAACCTGGGAATAATAATTCTCACCTCACCACACATCGGGCCCGAGTTGAGCCGTCCTCGCCATCCAGGATGTTTCTAGGTTGGTTAGGTGCAGTCCGCGGCCAATCGAGATCGCGGCGACGGGAGAGGCACCAGTGGAGGGCGCCTGTGGGTTGCTCGCCCGTGCGTGGGAAGAGTTGGTCGTATCCGGCTATGCCGAGAATATGCTGCGGATAAAGTTGGAATGCCGAGGAGGACATTTTCGACTCCGCGACACCACCAAAACCTCTGAATCTGATGCGACCACGAAGATGTCCTCGAGCACCTCGAACACGAAGTGCGTACCGATGCTGCGGATGCCGTCGCGAGGTCTGCTGGAACGTCCCGGTCCCATCCTCGTGCCATCGATTTTCTTCCATGGTGCACACAATGACCACAACCATGCGCACGAACGCCCACTAGAACCCCCTGCGGCCAGGGGTCCGGGAGTCGCACGTCCGGCGTCGGAGCTCAAGGCCCATCGCAAGCCCGCTAGAGCCTAGCGCACCGATAACCAGCCACGAGCGACGCGAGAAGCCTGGCATTGGCTTGTATACGTATCCCATCTGGGCAAGCTCAAAGACGGTGATGAAAGATGTGCACGTCGGTGGAGATGCTGCGCTGGTGTTGCGACCTCCTACGATGGGCCTGGTCAAAGGAACACACGTTGTCGACGGTCACGACGGATCTAGCGGGCTGCTGCGTGGAATGTGCAAAGCGTTCGACGCAGCCCGGAAGCGCGTTCCCGAGGTAGCCGCATCGGGTTGCTTGGACACCATTAAGTAGCACCCTTCCAGGCCTGCCCACCCCCTTAGGTGTCTTGCCGAGGGGGGTGTGTAGGGGCATAGGTCTGTAGTACGCACCTAACAACATCTCAATGGCTGCGGAGCCCTTCGAACAATCCCACCAACATGTACCCTGATCCCCTTTATTCTCCCACTGACCGCGTCGGCAGCAGGTAACTAAAAGTACATGTGAGTGACTCGCAGTCTGGAGCAGGACTACTGTAATGGGAACAAAGTCTATCGATGACGAGATGTAGCTGCAGAGAGCGTGAGTAATCGTATGCCCCGGTTGTGAGACGAGTGAGCGCGAAAAAAGCAGAGGGTAATGTAGGGGGACAAGTCCGGCAGATGAGGAAAGCGCGGGGCTCAACATTCGGACTGCCGATGAAAAGGAGCAGCGTTCGAACGTATAGGCGGGAAAGGGGAGAACGTGCACACGCTGCACCTTACGGTGAGCGGCTACTTCGTGTTCAGACGAAGCCCCGGCCGCCGCGCTTGGCGTCGATCTTCTTGAATCGCTCTTCCTCTTCACGCTGGAGAAGGATGGGCGCGTCAGGAGAAGGGCGTAGATGTTTGACAAAATACTTACCTGCTTAATGACACACATCGTTGCCAGGAACAAGCCGATCACAACAGCCATGAAGCCATAGATCTAGAAGAATGGGCGGTCAGCATCACCGCGCTCTCTAACAAGGGTTATGATTCGAGTATTCCACATACAGTCCTAGATTGTATGAGAATAAATTAGTACGGCTGCGCGGAAATGACACCAAAAGTATACGAGACTCACGTGAACACGTTGTTGAGCGTGTAGTCGGCATCCTTCGTGACAGGACCAACGCAACGACCAGTCTCGGTGTTGTTGGGGTCCACGAGCGAGTTAGCGAACGTGAGGTTCGCGCAGAAGCCGCCGATCTCAACGGTGTCGTTGGGGGTAAACCAACCACAGCACTTGTACTGAAGGTCGAGAACGGGTGAGAAATGGCTCGAAAATGCTTGAGGCCAGAAACGCTCACGTGGTCCTGAAGAGCAATGCGGGTCGCAGGAGTGGCGGCATTGAACAAGACAAGGTAGTTGGTGCGTTCTTGGAGAGAGAAGATCCAGAGGGCGGTGCCAATGACGAGGATGACAATGGCGTCAATGAGGAGGAACCAGTTGAGAACGACGAGGCCGAAGGTGACGTGATTCTTCTGGACGATACCGCAGATGGACACAATCCAAGTGACGAGGAGGAAAATACCGCCGATTAGGCCGCCTAGCGATCACGTTGAGGGGGAGGGAAATGAAGGGAGTAAGGGAGACTCACTGAAAAGCTGGCTCTTGCTGAGCGCGAAGTTGATGAGAAGGTTCGGCTGGGCAAAGATTTGGGAAAAGGCCACCATGATCGCGCCCGCTGCAAGGAGAGACACGTCCAGGAGACCCCAAAAGGTCATCGTTCCTTTGGAAGGCATCTTGTGCGAGACAGTTACAGTGTAGGACCTGGCGCATGCGGATGAGAGGGGAGGGGAGGAGGAGGGGAGGAGGACGGACCGGAGGAGGTGTGTGCTACGACTGGGCGAGCAAGATACGAGTCAACTCGAGAGGAAAGCGGCCTTGGACTCTTCTTCCAGAGAGAGCGGACGCGACAGAGGTGGCTGCAGCACCGGAGAGAAAAGAGAGAAAAGAGACGTTCAACGCCTGGGGAGCGGTCAGCCGAAGAACGAAGGGAGGGAGGAAAGGGTAAGGGAGAGAGGGGCGGACCTGCACACACGCGTATAAGCTCAGCTGTCGGGGAGCAACGCGATGCCCTCGCCCCCGCGCCGCGCATAAATGATCGCGTCGTCTGGTCGTCGCCATGGCCACATCTCATTCCCCCCGCGGTTCCAGCCCCAGCCAGCTCCGTCCGCTCGCACAATGCGCCTCCCTGTCTCCCTCCTGCCACACCCCGCCATTGTCTCCGGGCCATTGTCCGCCTTGCACGCTTGCCTGTACATCCGTCTGTCTCCCGCTGTCCGCTGCCTCTGCCTAGCCCGCGCACCACCGCCGCGCCCTGCCCAGCCCCCCGGGCCCGGACGGCCATCACCCGGCGCGCGTTCCGCACAATCATATCCCAGGGACTCTGCTGCGCCCGAGCCGTCTCTAATCGCGTTTTGATTGTCTGACGACCACGTTCGATTTGAACATGCCACAGACATCTCGTCCCTCGCAGGCGGATCTCTCCTCCTCGCCTGGCAACTCGCCGCCAAACGCGTCCTCATTGTCGGCGGCGGCGACGTCGCCTCCGGCCGCATCGAGTCCGTCTCGTTGCCGACGCCCTCATCACCCTCGTCGCCCCCCGCGCAGGTCTCCATCCGCTCACCGCCCACTTCGTCGACAACTGCCCACGGATCACCTACTATGATCGCACCTTCGCCGGCCCCCAGGACCTCGACAACGTCGACATGGTCTTGACCGCGATTGATGACGTCGACGTCTCCCGTCAGATCTGCGCACTCTGCAGGGAGCGCAAAATCCCGGTCAACGTCGCCGACATCCCGCCCTCCTGCGACTTCTACTTTGGCTCGCAGATCCGCAGCGGCCCCCTCCAGATCATGATCTCCACGAACGGCCGCAGCCCAAGCTCGCGAACATCATCCGCAAGAAGATCGAGGCCAGCATCCCCGAGCACGCGGGCGAGGCCATCGAGCGCGTCGGCGAGCTCCGCGCCAAGCTCAAGGAGCGTGCCCCCGGCGTCGGCGGCGACGTCTCCAAGCGGCGCATGCGCTGGATGATCGATGTCTGCTCGTCCTGGGGCATGGACGAGCTCGCCATGCTCGACGACCAGATGATCGGCCGGCTTCTCGACGAAGGCTGGGAGAAGCACAAGGTCCCGAAGCTGGAGGAGGTTGGTGGGGCGAGGAAGACGGTCTCTGTGCCGTCGCCATCGCTCTTCTTCCAACCGCACTCGGTTTCGCTGCAGGCGTAGCGTGCACCGCGGCTGCTTTACTTGCCGGCACCGCTGACCACAGCCATCCCCACCACTTGCTGCCTTACCAAAATAGATGCGCCATCGCGCCACGGATAGACGGACGTCAGATACAACTTGGATAGACATATGTGTGCTCTTGACATACACGTCGGATTAATGTTCTCATGTACATTCAACCAACACACATCTCTCCACTCACCGAACACATGCATATACCATCACTTAATCTCCAATGGTGCTCTCGGCGTTTCGGGAACATTCTCCCTCGCTTGTCTTGTGTCTGCTTAAACACGCCCGTACGTCTGTCATGCCCAGTCATGCCGAGAGACGTGCACCGCAACGCAGACAGACGTGAGCAACCCCGAAGGGTTGGTCACCGCCGCCGACGGTGTCTTCGCCGTCCGGAATCCGAGGCGGAGCATGGCTGTTGCGACTCACTCCGCGCGGAGGCGGCATGACTCAATAGCGCCCGTGCATTAGGCGCCGCATATATATGCTGCCAACTGTCATGCGAGCCGCTTCCCCACATCACCCGTTCTCTAGCTCCCTGTTCCGTCTCCTCGCCACCTAGACTTTAGATATCCCACCCTACACGACACTAGACACGATGAGCAATGTTGAATGGGACGCCAAAGTTGTCATCGGACAGAAGGCCAAGGCCCCGAAGGTCACCCGCAACACGTCCGACCTGAATGGTGAGTAGCCAGTTCATATCCCTCACACCCACGTCAACCAGGCTGACCGGGCGGTTCCTTGCCAACAGCCGTACGTTCCCTCTTTTGCCATGAGCAGTGCACGAACCGTATGTTCTGATGCGTCCGCCGCCTCCGCAGGCCCGTAGAGCAGGCGCCGTGGTCGGGACGGAGAAGAAGACGGCGGGTGGGGTAAACAAAGCCCATCAGGGTGCGCATCGTCTCATGCCTACCCTCCGTGCCGCCGCAGCTGACGGCTGCCCTCTACTTGCGTCGGCTCCCTCTGTGTTGCTGCAGGCACCGACCACCAGAAGATCGCGAAGCTCGACCGCGAGAACGAGGTTGCCCCGCCAGCGAAGATCAGCCCGTCCGTCGGCAAGGTATGTCGTCCGGTTCCACAATTAGATGTCCGCGGCGGTGCTGACCCGCGTGCAGGCGATGCAAACGGCGCGGATGGAGAAGGGGCTCTCGCAGAAGGACGTGGCGGCGAAGATCAACGAGAAGCAGAGCGTGCTGCAGGACTACGAGGCTGGCAAGGCGATTCCCAACCCGCAGATCCTGTCCAAGCTCGAGCGCGCCCTCGGCGTCAAGCTGCGCGGGTCAGACATTGGGAAGAAGCTGGAGGGGCCGAAGAAGTCGTAGGTTCGCCCCTCCAGCTATATCTCGTCCTACGACGCTCCGCCTGGTCCTTTTCTCCCCTCCCCACGTACAATGCTGCCGCCTCATGACCCCCACGCGGCTAGAGAGGAGAGTCCTCATGTCGAGTTGCCGTGATGCAAACCCCGTGTTTTAGTAGACTTTCGTTACACCTCCCACATCTGTCACAACAGGCAATTGTAGTCCACATCCTTGCTATTGTCACGCCCATGGTTCTGGGGGTGGCACTTGTGCGCATCGATAGAGAATCGATACGGTCCGGGAGCTTGGCTTCCATGAGCGTAGACCGTACCGCATGTCTCTGAAGACTCTACACGCCCTTGGAATGCGGCACATAACAATGGAAGTGGCTGCCAAACTGGGTGCCAAGTCGCACCGACCCTGCCGAACAATAGAGTTCAACATTCACAAGTCGGTATCAACACAGTGCACAACACTAGATTACAAGAGGCTAGGCCGCAGGCCGCATTACAAGCACATAGATATTCGCACACTCATCTCCGGCGTTCACGTCCGTCGGGTTTACGTACCCTGCTCTGCTTCATTAGAGCCCTATGCAGTAAAGTACAGGTTAGTGTGGTCCTACAAACAGTGAACTAATCACCGCAGCGACCCCACAAAAGAAGAAGCCAGGAAGCTAGTGAACAAGGAACGTACGTAGGTGATGTAGTCCGGGCTTTCACACGCCTTGTACTCCTTGAGCAGTTCTTCTGCTGTAGCTCTGTTCGTACGCCCCCACGCCACCCACCGCCGAGACCGCTAATCAGTGCCGTTTCGGATAGCAGATAGAAAGAACGGCACAGATAGAAGACGTACCGCGCGTCATCGAACTCCTCGAGGCCGTCCTGGAACATCTTCTCTTTCTTGTATTGTTCGACGAAGGCATTTCGCCGGCGCAGGCGGTCGAATTGGTCGAGCATGCGCTTAAAGAGCTGACGGTCACATTCTGGGTTTAGTGTGACTGAAGCTCGAAGGGCCGCCGTTAGACTCACCGAAGCGACGCTGGTGTGGTTCGCGAGCATGAGCCCGCTCACGCGGTGATTTGTTTGTACATACGGCGACCGCCGTGTGAGAGCGACTTGAATCGAGGCCGGTCCCCAAGGGATGAAGTTGGCGAGCTGGCGCTCGCGGATGCGGAGGAGGGATTGGTGCACCTAAGATGCCAGCTGCATCAGCAAATGGCCATTACGGAGTGACAGGCAGGTCGTACGTCTGTGGGGTCGACGTCACCCTGGATGATGTTGAGGATCGAGATGTAACACGCCGTTTTGCTTGGGGTAGTTGATACCATACAGTTCTTGGGTTGCAAGAGACGTCGCATGACATCGAGGACTGTTGTTCGTCGAATAGGCTTTGCCTGTGGATGTGTTCAGCTGGTCGGTAAATCATGTCTGTGTTGATATGACTATCTTACTTTGTCAATTTGATCGCTCGTGAACGGGGTGTAGGATGTCATGAGGAAATGGCATCGTGGTGTAGGAATCAATGATGCGATGATGCCTACGAGATCGTTGTTCATGTAGCCAGGATACCTGAGCGTTTGTGTGCTCGCAGCAATCACGGTAGAAACCTGATGCATAGAGAAGTAGTTCAGACCGTGTCCATGCTGCACCCCCCATGAGCCTTACCAGTTGGTTCGTTTGATCAAAGCTTGGTGTTTGGACGTGAAGCCGGTCGGCAGATATCCGAGTAAGAGCACCATTGTCCAAAACAACGACCGAATCCGCGTGGTTGGTGAGACGTTTGAGCGTGAGCATTGCGTTGTATGGCTGGACGACAACATCTCCTTCTTGAGCGTTCGGGAATACGGAGTATGTTTGTATCAACTTCTTGGGGAACTTGTCATTCAGGCGCTCTAGCAAGAAAGAGCCTACTCCTGAGCCGGTTCCACCGGCAATGGAGTGCATGAGCATAAACCCCTGCGGTCCAACGAAGCTATGAATAGCAATTGCGGGAGACGTGCAGAACAAACATACCTCCAACGAGTCGCTTCCCTCAGCCTCCCGATCAACCATCTCCATGACCTCTTCGTATATGCGCTCGCCTGCAGCGTAGCCTTGAGCCCAGTTGTTGCCGGCACCCCCGCCATCCTTGGACACAAAAATGTTTTCGGGATTGTACAGGTTTGCGTATGGCGAGGAGAGGATTCCGTTGATTACCTGCAAGGTAGCGCGTTCGCGTCGAGGCTATTGTCGATCAGAAGAAGGTGACGCACTCTTGGTTCAAGGTCGACGAGAATGGCTCGTGGGATGTAGTGCTCATCATCCGCCTGGTAGAAGAAAACGTCTTTCCTGTCTCCACCTTCAGTCGCCCAGTCCTCTAGAATGCCTTCTTTGTTAATCCCGTGCTCGGCGCACAGCCGTTGCCAGTAGACGGAACCCACTTATAACGCGTGTCAGAGTGGCAGTGGTGGTGGGACGGGGTGGAGATCGCACTTTGGTTGCCGCACTGGCCCAGCTGAACGGTCACGATCTCCCGTGGCATGAATTCAGGAACGCGAGGGTAGAGGTGAGAACACAGAACAAGGAAGCTGCAGCAGCAGCACTCGCCAGGCCTTTGCGCGCGGTACGGTGGCGGCGCGCGTCCCGACGCGTGTGTCACGAAATGTAACGCGTGACCCTTTGTGACTCCCTCGGGGGAACCGTGGACGGAGCCGGGGCGTCGCTGTGTGGTGGGCCTTGGCCGCAGCGCTCATATTGGGGAAGACTTCGCCGTCTTGCCTCATCTCTCCCCGACCTCGCCACTCTTTCCATGCCCTCCTCTCTTTCCGCTAGGGACTCGCCTCGCGCTCAGCATGGACGCCGCAGAGCCCCTCGCGGTCAACTTGCCCGCTCAGGCTCCTTCCTTGGGGCTATCAAAAACCTAGTCACCGCGCCCCTCGCCTGGTTCGCGGGCTACGAAGACCAGGAGAACATCGCTGGGAAACGCGGACGGACGAACGTCAATGTGGCCGACGATGAAGGACGCTATCACGAGGGTCAACCATCCGCCAAGCGCAAGAGGGTCGACAGTCCTGAACCTGATTTCCCGTCTGCCCCTCCTCTCTCCACACGTCCATCTCAGGGCTACCTCGATGTTCCCGAAGGCCTTCTGTCTCAACAACAGACTTCCCGTCAACGACCAGGCATCTCCGCTGGCCATGGTCGTTCCTCATCGCTTTTTGCCCCCAACCTCAGCGTCCCTGCCATCCCCGACGTTCACCCCTCTAGGAGGACGGCTTCGCCTACGGGCATCAGCGCATTTACCCAGCCTCGACCCTGCAGCGCACTCAGTCGATGGACCCCCCTCAATTCCGTGCGATTTCTCTTTCTCGAGACGTTTCTATGGAGGATGGTGTCTCTGGAACTAAATCCCGCGACGTCACAATGTCGCCATCTCGCCCTACCGCCTTCAAACTTCGTGCACGGAGCTCCCTGACGCCCCAACCCACTGGTCAAGGCTTTGGTCCGAAGCCCCAATTCGATGAGCGCGACAAATCGGAGCCTCCCCCCTTATCCGCCCTCATGACGAAGCCTCAGTCCGTGAAGGCTCCCTTCCAGACGAACCAAATACAGCGGGAGCCCTCCGTTACTACGCTAGGGACCATTGTAGAGGCATCTGGCAGAGCCGTACGTGCCACTCGCCTCCTTCGCACGTTATCAGATCGTAACCATTTGCAGCAGAGTCGATCGCCTATGCGTCAGCATAGCGGGCTCTTCCTCGGCGCTCGTCCCGGTTCAATCGTACAAAGCACTCCTACCCGTGCGTCTGATGCTTACATCTCGATTTCCGTCTGCTGAATGATAGTGGATGGTTCTTCAGCGATCGGCCGCGCCGCCAATGCCGCTGAACAGGCTCTTCAAGGTCTCGATGTATACAAGACGCCGCTGTTACCATCCCGTCTCCGTGGGTCCCAGACGATTCCGGAGATGTTCAAGCCTAAGAAAGCGCATGCACCGGTTCTGATGCGATCTGAGCGAGGCCGTGATCGGAAGCCGCGCTTAGGTGTGCAGGACAGGAGGGCAGAAGAGATCAAGCCATACACTGCAAAGCGTGGACGCGGGACGAGGGAGATGATCAAACGGCGCAAACTCGAAGAGCAGGAGGAGCTTGAGAAGGAGCGTGCCAACGCGATCGAAGCAGACGAGGAGAACCTCTCCAAGCCGCCATTTTCCGAGAACACGACCCGCGATGTGTCTGAAGCCCTTGAAGCCGCGATGTCTTCCAAGGCTCGTACCGTCGGTGGCCGCGATCAGTCGTCCCTGCGTGTTGGGCGCTCTCGCACTGGTCCTTATATCCCGAGGTCGGCACCGAAGAACAAGAACCGCTTCTCTGCCGCTTATGAGGACGAGGATGGCGACGACTCGATGCTCGATGAAGGAAAAGATGCTTCAGAGGAGACTGCCAAGTTCCCCACCGTATACGAGAGCCCAAAGAACTTCAGCTTCGCTCCTGAGGTTTGTTGATCTCCACATACTCAGAAGGGGTAGTGCTCACATGCCTTCAACAGAAAGCGCCTGTGTTACATGACTCTAGCAATGCGAGAGAGCCACCCATTGCTTCCTTGCCTTTCTCTTTCGCCAAGCCGATGTCGGCCGCACCATCTGCTCCTGTTCCTCCGTTCTCGTTCGCAGAACCCCCTAAGGCTCCCCAGACACTTCCTGTGCCTCAGACGCCGGAGCAGCGTTCATCGGCTTCCTATGCAACCGAGGTCTCCCCTCTTCCAGCGGTGCCGTCAATCTCTCTCATACCCCCGAGCCCTGCACCCAACAAGGCTAGCGACGAAACATCCGCACCTACTTCGTCGACGAATTCTTCAGTTCCGAATTTCTTCGCCAATTCGACGACCATCTCAAAAGCACCAGCAGTCACGGCGCCCTTTAGTTTTGCTCCGGCTTCATCAGCGAGCGAGGAGAAGGGGGAGGTCAAGACTACAGTACCTTCCTCATTCAACTTGCCGCTGGTGCCTAAGGAGAGTGTTATTTCTCCTCCCGTTCAAGCCGCGGTCGTTGCAACTCCTGCGCCCTTTTCGTTTAATCAGCCCTCCACGAACCCAGGCACTCAGAGTTCCCTGTTTTCCTTCCCTTCGGCTTCCACTAAGAATGCCACTACCAGTAATCCCCCACCCTCGCTCTTTACTCCCATTGCGCCCGTTTCTGCCAAGGAACCTGCACCATCGACGGTTGCACCGGCCCCCGAGAGCAAGCTTCAGGCCCCTCCCGCCTTCTCTTTCGCCCCGCCATCCACGACTGCAGAGTCAGCCCCAGCTGCTTCCGGTGTCTTCAACTTTGGCGCGCCCTCAACCACGACGACACCCGCAGTCCCTGCGCCCGCTCCTCCGGCCACGAATCTCTTCAGTTTCGGCAAGCCGGCGGGCGCAACATCTGTGACTACGACTGCAACAAGCACAGCTCCCTCGTTTTCGTTCGGCGTGGCACCTGCCGATAGCAAAGGCTCCGAGGTGAAGTCGCTGTTCGGAGGCAAACCTGAAGCATCCGCGGCGTCACTATTCGGGGCTACCTCATCCGCTCCAGCTCCTTCCACGTCGCTTTTCGGGGTTAGTCAGAAGACTCCCGTTGTAGAGGCTCCAAAGCCTTTCGCCTTTGGGCAACCTACTGCTTTGCCTTCGACCCCAGCATCTACCATTGAAGCGCCGAAGTCGTTGTTCCCTTCAACTTCCACCGGAAGCTCAGGGGGATTCAGCTTCGCTCCCGCCTCGTCACCGACACCACAACTCCAGTCACCTTTCGCTTTCAACGCCTCGCCCTCCACACCACCTGTCACGACGCCGGCCGACAACAAGTCGTCGTTCACATTTGGTACTGCAAGCAGTCCGTCGGTCTCAGCGCCAACAACGTTGTTTGGGGGTCCGTCTAATAACAGCCAAGATGGCGGGAACAAGGGCTTCTCGTTTGGTGCACCCGCGCGGCCTGTCACCCCTCCTCAGAAGGAGCAGGAGATGCGGATGGAAGAAAGTCCGACACACAACAACGGCATGGAAATGAGCAGCGATCAGCCTGCTCCGTCTTTGAGTTCACTGAAGCCGGCGGGTGGGTTCTTTGGCTCTGGGCCTTCTCCCTTCGGGCAGCCTGCATCGGCCGTCTCCTCGCCGTTCGGTTTTGGCGCCAAGAATGAAGTAAAGCCCGAGGTCAAGACTTCGGGTTCCTTCGCTAGTTTTGGCCAGAACAACTCGTCTCCTTTCGGGTTTGGGAAGCCTGGAGAGAACACGCAACCATCCCTTGCCTCTCCTTTCGGTGCTCCCTCTAATCCTTTCGGCTCCTCGAGCACCCCTACTACGACCCCGACGCCTTTCTCCTTCGGAGGAGCAAACAGTGGTTTCGGATCTCAGCCAACGAGCCCTTCGACGTTCGGTCAGCCGGCAAGTGCACCCTTCTCATTTGGCGCAACCCCCACCTCTGCCACGGCTCCATCGAATCCGTTTGCGTTCGGAAGCCAGCCAGCCTCCCCTGCTACTGGTAACTCAGGACTCCCCCAACCCCCAGGCTCAGCAGGCAATCCTTTCTCTTTTGGCGCCTCAAGTCCTGCGACATCCCAAGCACCCTCCTCGCCTTTCGGTGCCCCGCCGACTCTCCCTACCCCTGCTGGAGGCGTTTCATTCACCATGGGCTCTGCAGCACCTCCCCCCCAGGCAGGCGGCGCCCGTAGTATCAAGAAACTTCCCAACCGCCGAGGTGGGCCCGACCGCGATGATCACCTGTGTCTTGATCATTGGTTTCTTGTTTCTCTATGTTATTGTCCCATCTCGCACAAGAACTCTGCCACACTATACATCACATACATAACATATCCATAGTCGAGTCCTCCGCTTGAATGTCGCTCATCCTGTCATCCGTTTCCGTCCCGCGTCACCTCTCGCTCCCTCTCCTTCATTCAAGTGGTCTCTCATGCTTATATCCCGTTTATCTGTTTCGGTCTGTCCGTGTCCCGTGTGTCCATAGCACGCTCTATCTCCTCTCTCGCATAAGGAACCAATCTCCCTCACTTGGCTGACGGCCAAACATCGCATCGCATTGCATCAGTCTCATTTTTTGATCATACATCGGTAGTAGTTAGTTTGCAAGTACGGTTAGATGGCTAGTACTCTGGGCTAAAGGCTCATCATGCATTGCGTCTCATACCTGCAGTTTGTTGTCCGTAGGAGTAGGTACCAGTACTAGTATGTCTGCAGCACCGTTTCCCGAGCTATAACATGTTCTTTTCAGCTCCCCCGCTCGATCCCCGACTCCGCCCTCAAATCCCTTCTCCGCCATAGGCCTGGTGGTGACTGCGTGGCAACATTTGCATCACGCTTTCGGCCATTGGCCACCATGCGCATGAGGTGCGCCCAACTGCTCCATGCCAACCAGACCTGTGACACTCGCAGGTATTCCTCCCTTCCTTGGGATCGAAGGTGAGCATTCGTCCTACGACAAGCCTTTATGCGCGTGATCAGTGCTGTATCTTCGACCACTCCGAATTCACAGCACCCAACGACAAAATGCGTTTCCAGCTGCTCAGCGACCTTCACATGGAGGTGGAACGTCCGCCTACCGCCCTCCAGTCTAATGAAGACTCATATACCTATACCTTCCCTGCCGATGAAACCGCGGATGCGCTCGCTCTTGTGGGCGATGTAGGGACCACGAACGATGAGCGGATGTTTGGTTGGATTCGAACTCAGCTTCAACGTTTCAACCTCGTGTTCTTCCTTCCCGGAAATCACGAGTACCACCACTCGTCCATCGTACGTAGCTCGAAGGGAACAGCCCTGCGTTCGTTGACATCGCTTCAATCTCCGCAGGACGAGTCGCGCGAGAGGGTCGCTCGGTTTGCCGCCGAATGCGCCGCCGCACGCCAGGCCGAGGGGTCGCACCTCGGCCGCTTCGTCCTCCTCGACCGCGGCCGCCACGACGTCTCGCCCACGCTCAGCGTCCTCGGCTGCACTCTCTGGGCGCAGCTCGAGCCTGCCCAGCACGACGCCGTCTTCCAGGGCGTCCGCGACTTCACGCACATCCGTGGCTTCACGCTGGACACCTTCCATGCGCTGCACGCGCAGGACCTCGCGTGGCTCGAGGCGTCCATCGCCCAGATCGCACGCGAAGAGCCCCAGCGCACGATCGTGGTCATGACGCACCACGCCCCGACGCACGTCGGCACGAGCAACCCGGCGTACGCGGGCAGCCCGAAGAGCTCGGCGTTCTCCACAGAGCTGGTCGGCGGGCCGTGTTGGGTGTCGCAGGTGAAGGTGTGGATGTACGGGCACACGCACTGGAACTGCGACGCCGTGCGGGAGGGCGTTCGGGTGGTCAGCAACCAGCGGGGTTACAAGGATGGCGCGCCGGGATACGATCCCGCCAAGGTCATCGAGATAGGAGATTGAAGGGTGGTATTTGATAGCAGAACATGCCCATGTCTCCCGAATGTGTTTATGATGCATAGCTACGGTCGTCCTCAGCACTTTTGTATAGCGTTCAAGACCCTCAACGAAGTCCAAATCCGACTTAATCCGAGCATTTCCGCATCTCCTCTACCGTCGCCAGTCTCGTATTTCACCACGTGAATGTCCGGGGGCTGGGATACAATCTACGACAGAGAACAAAGTGCAGATCAGCAAGGGAACGAACGTCAAAACGGCCGTGTACTGACTTCATATCCACGAACGTCACCGCGTAAAAGTCGACCGAGCCCAGAGAGTCGACGATCTCTTCCCATCTACGAAGGGCCTCCTCCCTCCAAAGCATCCCCGCATACAACGCCGCGCGATCCGGAAGACGGACGGAAAACAGCCCCAGATCCACGCGCTTGACGCGAGGGAATGTCTGCGCGAGGAAATCGCCTACGTCGCGAGCGTGCTCCCCACTTGTCTCGAGCGGTGCAGTCCAGAGCCGGAGGCTTCGAAGCTTCTTCGCCTTTGGGACATCGCCGCCTTGTCGGAACACGAATCCGGTAGAGAACCGCGGGAGTGTGGCGATCTTCAGCTCTCTGAGCCTAGGGCAATGCTCGACAAAGGCCAAGAGACAGTCGAGGGTCTGCATCTCCTCTACAGGGCTGGACGGATGAATAGAAGGAAAGCTTCCTGGGGACTCAGGCAGAGCGCTGAAGCGCTTGAGGCTGGGGAGCGCCTTTGCGAGGTTGTAGATGAAGTCGTTGCCGAGTTTGAATACAGATCCCATGTCAAGCTTGACGACGCGGAGACGGGAGAGACTGGGGCGCAATAGAGGGCTGAGACACGGCTGTCCGAAAAGCAATGTGTGCGTTTGGAAGAGTATTGGTGAACGAAGGGCCCCTGAAACCATCGTGACGGATAGATGGGTCAAACGGGGGCTGATGAGGACGGAGTCAAGAGTGTCACGGAGATGGTCGGAAATCTTGAAACCGCGAGATTGGAGGGATGTCCATAGTATGGTGATTTTTTGCAGTTGCGTGGAACTGAAGTCGAGGGCCGCCAGATACGGTTCCACACTGGGTAACACTAGATGGCGAAGACGATGGAAAGGGAAAGTGTGGTGTTCATCAAGACGAGGCGTAGCTGCATTCAAATATCGCATTCTCGACAACTCGACGAAAAGGGAAGTCAACTTTGGGAGAGAGCTTAAGTGCCGCCATGTCGAATCGTCGATGAAGTCAGGTTGAATCAATACGTGCTCGAGTTGTGTCATCTGGCACATGGATTGCTGGATCAAGGCTTGACGGCCGGCGCCTAGAGGGCGTGGAAGGACCAGTGATTGTATTGCCAATGGCTGCCTCTGTCTTGAGAGGGCGGTCGTGATACGGTCTTTCTGTGGGACACATACAGTGAGTATACCTCGTGAGTGCATCACGAGATGTTATGCACATACCCCGTACCAGTCACTCGGGAGCTGTAAGCGGCGAACCTGGGGATTAAGGAGAAGGGTGCAGTAGGCTTGGCTAAGCCACGAGACGTGCAAAGTGACCTCCTGTAACTGGGGGAATGCATAGCCTGAACCTTTGTCCGTGAGGTATTTGGCGAGTGGTTCCACAACGCTGCCCTCGTCTAGGACTCGACCGATCGAATCCTCGTACGGCAAGGGGATCCCTACCGCACGTATTCGCCTAACAAACGGATCTAAGGTACGCCAGAGAGATGCATCGTCCGGGTTGTGTATATACTGCGGTGATAATAGTTCCGTGAGTGGTAGCTAGTGAACAGATGCAAATGTCAACTCACCAGAGTTCGGTTAGCCTCTTGATAGTCTAGTGCATCGCTGGGAAGAGCATATTTGACTAGGACAAACAAGTCTGGAATGTCGCGCCAGAGGACATCAAGTGCAGGCTCTTGAAACCCCTTGCATGTCCGAGCGAGAGCAGCGAGAGCGTGGAGGCTTGCTACTTCTCGGCACAGGGGAACGACGTTGAGACCGGCGTCGTCAAAGACGTACCCGTCGACCTGCTCGAATACGAGGAGTAAGATGTCGTGGATGCTGAGACACTTGTGCATGGCGGGGCGAAGAAGGGGTGTTGTATGAATCTGGGAGGGGACGGTATCAGGATTAGAGCAGCGCGATTGGGTTCGGGTGCTCTGGTGGGTCTCGGGTCAATGGGGCGGTACAGCGGCACTCCACGCCGCTTTCTAGATCGATCTGCTGGGGGACTCATGTTCTTCTACCCGTACGCTATTTAGACTGATGGTCAATGCCAGCTCTTTCCATTTGGTTTGAAGGCCACTCATCTGGGGGATCGTGTACCTGGAAGGAGTGCTTCAAAACCTTGTGTCACTCACACAGCCATCCTTTCCTCGCGAGTGGGGCTGCCCGGGGCTCAATTCTCAGATCTCTGCGCGAGCTGCCTGCGCGCCTTGGCGCCCAGTTACGCGACGACGGCTCTGTGTCGTCCACCAGCGCCTATACTTCTCGCCATTTCTGCCATTCTCCCTCATCACCGTGACGCCTGTATTGCCAGTCGTGAGCGCGCAGTATTTGCAGACAGACGACGGGAATTCGCGAGTGGGAGAATGGAGAGATGTCGATGAACGCGAATGGGAAGAAAGACAAAGGCCACCTCGACCTCTGCCGGCTGCTGTTCCACATCACCAGCAGTCGTCGCGTAGCTGGGCGCCAAACGAAACGGACGAACTCGAGCGCGCGGGACAAGGCTGTGGCTGCTCGCGCTGAGAATTGAGCAGCTCTATTGCAAGCTAGTGGGCCTTACTATACATCCCAACTCTACTCTTGAAATTAGGAGGCAATCTCAGATAACCTGTGAGTAGCATAATCCACAACAGTCCGGGATGGCCCTTGCAATCCATACCATCACGCCGTACTATCGGCGAGCTTTGGCGAGAACCTTCTTCAGCTGAACATTCTGCTTCTCCAGGCTCTCGATCTTGTCCTCGGCCACGCGCATCTTCTTGAGCAAGTAATGTTGGCGCATCTCTACTACACGCGTGGAACCCCACCAGTGTGCAGTCCCAGCATCCACGTCCTTGAGAGTGAGCAGCTCGCTTTCACATGCTTTGAGGATTGCCTCGGCGGATGCGATGCTCTTCTCGTTGTAGGCGATGTCTTGCGTGGCTTGGAATGTTGCATCTGGAGAACCCCAGTGAGGACTTCGATGGCGGTGTGATAGCACCCGAACTTACCGGTAACCAGTCGCTGGAAGACCCACTTGTATACCGGCTTGCCTGGTTTGATCGTGGAGGGGCGGCCTGTAACACGTCAGCTATTCACATACACAAAGACATTGCGCAGTCGTCCTACCGTTCAGGGTGCTGATGGTGATGAGCTCCGCATGCTCCAAATGGCGTAGAGGACTATCGTCGCCTTTGAATGGCGAGTCCATGAGAACCTCGTAGTACGGGATCTACCAGGGTGTGAACCTCAGCTGGAAAAGAACATCAGGGTGGTGGAGTACCTCATCGTTCTTGGACAGCTGCTTCATTAGCACCCAGACTTGCTCTCGGGACCAGGGCAAACTCTTGGCGTCCTCAAGGTCGTCACCGAAGGCGCTTTTGCGCAGCTCACCAACCCCACGCAATATGATGTCCTCGACTGCCTCCTCCACCGACATACCTCCGCGGATCTTGTAGACTAACTGCGATAGGGCGCATATGAGTGAGACATGCAGTCGAACCACGTTGGTGCACTCACACTCTCGAGATCGCTTGCGCGACCTCCCAGCTTGCTGACATGTGTGATCTGTTGCTTCGAGAACGACACGTCTATCCCGATGTCTTGCAGCTTTTGAGTGATGAACGATAGAGCACTGTTGCTATCAGCATCGGAAAGCGTGATCTGGTTCAGCGGTTTAGAGGGCAGAGCTTCCTGATGGTTAATCCCGGCTTTTACTCTTAGGCAAATGGTACTCACCCTTCGCCAACCGCTTCACGTTCTCGCGATTGTCGCTGATGACAATCACGTGGGCAATCTAGAAGTGGTTCGTCAGCTCTGCATCGCAGCGACAACTTACTGAAAACGCACCTGGTTCTCTGTAAGAGTAGCGGCCCACTGTGCAAGAGCGTCCAGAAGCTCTTCCTTGCGGAGCCCTCCACCCCTCGACTCGAAGTTCTTAATAACTACAACAGGCAGAGAGTGCACTGATTCCATGTCCTCGGACCTATCCTTCTTGCGTCGAGCGTCCGCGGCTTGCTTCTCCATCTCTTTCGTCCGCAACCCGTCTTTCTCGTCTTGAGCTTGCTCGACGGCCTCCAGTTGTGGGTTAGGCTGGGCATCGGCGAGAGTGAAGCGTTCGATACCAACACCCAGCTCGCTGATAACGCCGTTTCCACAAACATCATCGATACGGCCGTCGTGCCAGGTGCCCTCGACAATGCGTTCTCGGAGGAGCTCCTCCTCCTTGCCCTTGATGGCGTCCAGCTCAGTTTGTGTGGCCCGGCGTTCGCGTTGGGTACGGTTGGCAGCGTTGCCTCGAGAAAGGCCTCTACCGACGACATCCAGGATCTCCTTGAGCTGGTCAGGTAACGACGAACTCAAACCGGCTGCAAAATGGCAAAACTCATCAGACACCTCTCCCTCATATTGTTAGTTAGAGCTACCTTTCTGTCCAATTAGGCCTGTGCTCGCTAGGTCTATCATGTTGTTGATGGAGTTCAAGAACGAGAATATCGGCCAGTACCCCGTTTGAGATGCTAGGCCCGAGAGAAGAGCTGTTTCGGAGCCGACTTTGGACAGCGCCCCGACATCGATGACCATGGCTTTCCTACATAGGATTTGAGCTCCATTCAAGTCCACGAGAGCGACGTATCAGCTGCTAACCTGTCGGTTTCTTTGAGCAGAGCTGTCAGCATGCGAGTTTTGCCACTTCCCTGGGGCCCGTGCAAGAAAGCAACAGTGTCTGCAAACAGCAGTGAGAAAATCACATCGAAGACTCAAGCTGACGTATACGTACTGGGCAGATCGCTCAAGTACTTCTGCAGAGCTTCCTCTGCGTCCTGTCTTTCTTTCCAGACATCTGCCTTGGGATGGGATTTGATCTGATCCTCTCCATTGAATCTGTCGATAGTGTTGGCCCGTAACCATTTGTAGACAGCAAACTCTGCAGTCGTGTTTTCAGCAAACGCAGCGGAAGAGTTGTAGAGTACGGCAGTTGTTACCTTTGTAGTCAAACCAATCATTCATCTTCCCTTCAACCATGAGCACACGGATAGGATCAAAGACCTGTTGAAAATGAGTGTGAGGGATACTGTTGGAGAATGAAACGACTGACCGCATACGTAACGGTGCCAACGAGGAAAAAAAGGATAGGAAGGAATATTCGGGGATGGTTCGCGATGTAGTTGCGGAGCTCGTGCGGAGCAATAGGCTGTGCATATGAAGTCCGTAGCGTTGTAACATTCGAAGATGCAGGTACTTGGAAACCATGCAGGGTATTTCGAGCCGAAGTTGATGCGCGCAGGTCACGGTAATGGATCATGGCGGAACGAAGCGTTCCCGCAGGTACAGGCAAAGGGGACGTGATGTCTCTAATCCTGCCATAGGGCTACGAGTTCATTGGGACGTGGTTGCTTGACTAGAAAGATTGCGGACTCACTCGAAACAACTCGTAGAGTTTCTCTTCAGGTACGTCGGGACCATCAAATGAGACCTTGACAATCCCCGAAGACATCCTGTTCATATCCTATGGAGTGCTGGTCGTCAGGATACTCAATTCCACCTTTTTTTCGCAAGTTATCCGTACCTCGCGCCACGGCTGCCCCTCCACGAGCCAGATACCTCCCGACGGCATCCCAATCCACGAAGGTACTCCTCCATGGGAATTGACATGTTCCCTCAGCTTCTCCAATATATCGTTCAGGGAATTGCATGCTCCAGAAGCATCATAACTGAACTTGACGAACACGCCGCCATCTTTCATTTGAGGTTCAAGAGCTAGCGGTCGGAACTCGTGGACATGAACACCGGCCAGGAGGTCGTGCAGGTGCTCCAGAAGGGTTTCTTCCCTCGCATATCCTACAAAATTGCGCACACTGCGAGAAAACGTCAAGACGACATGCAGCAGAGAACATCGAGAGGACGCACTCCGCCCAGCCGAGAGAAACCGGAAAAACCGAATTGATCCATAGCCAGCCTTCTTTCATCTGCGACCAATGAGAAAAGATCCTTCCCGAAGACGCATGCGGCACACCTCTCCCCGCCCGGTTTCGTTGACAGGAGCAGCATTGACCGGGGCACTGTCGGCATAGTGTCTAAGGCGACCGGTCGTCCAAGCGGTGGATTGACGAGCGAGTATAGACCTTGAGGGGGATATTGCGCCACGAGTTAACATCCGAGTAGAGGACAACATGGCATCCTTGGCATATGAAGGGGCAGAGGCAAGTGGGTGGGGGACGGAGCACTCGAGAGCAGGAGGGAAGTTGCGACGGCGCGCCGGTCCTGGCGCGTCGTGCCGGCTTCCAGTGACGTCAAAGCTCAATCGGGCAAGCGGCAGCTTTCGATCCCAACACGTGCATGCAACCTCTCCGCTCACTTCCACTGTCCGACTGATAGTCTTTGTCTGTATTTGCACTCGCACACCTGGGACCGGGCTATTCTTTCGTACTGCGAGTGGTAATGGAGACCGGAAATGGGCAATTGCTTTCCCTGAAGGTGATGCGGGTCTCGGTGCGTGTACGACTTCGCTCGTCCTGCGCATATACCCACCGGCAGCGCTCCAGCGTCCTTCATTGGCATCGTCATGGGAACCTTTCTACTCCAGCTCCCCATCCCTCTCTGCCCACTCAACTGCATCCATTACCTCTCTGCAAGGCCACACACCCCTCCCCGGACATCCCAAGACTCTTCGTGATCTCACTCACATCACCGAGTTGCTCACTCTACCCTCCTCCTTTGGTGCTATTCAACTCGGCGAGACGTTCGCTAGCTGTCTTTCCATAAACAATGACGCAAGTGTGGACGTTGAAGGTGTCACCGTCCGCGTTGAGATGCAGACCGCCTCGGCCAAAGTGCTCCTAGCTGAATTCGGAGGAGTCGACCATCGGCTACCGCTAGGCTCGTCCTTGGAGAAGGTCGTTAGCCATGAGATCAAGGAGCTAGGTCAGCATGTGCTTGGATGCACCGTCACGTACCACGTTCCGCCAAGTGTGCGCGCGGTCGGACAATCTGCGGACACGCAGGCTCCTGAGACTCAGTCATTCCGTAAGTTCTACAAGTTTGCTGTGAGTACGCGTCTCCTTCGACGGGATTGTTTCTCACTCGTTTTCTGCAGGTCACTAACCCGCTATCAGTCAAGACGAAAGTGCACACACCGCGCTCTCCGACGGCCTTAATGTCTGCGGTGGAGCGCGAAAAGATATTCCTCGAGGTCCACATCCAGAATCTCACTCAGGAAGCCATATGGCTAGAACGGATGCAATTCGAAGCTATCGAAGGATGGCATTGTCAAGATGCCAACAGCTTGGAAAAAACTGCTACTCAAACAACGGAATCAATATTCTCGGGATCTGTAGCATTGTTGCAACCCCAGGATGTTCGACAGTACATTTACGTTCTGTCGCCCAACAAGCCGCCCCCTTTCCCAGTGGTTCATACACCAGGTTCGATTCTACCACTTGGAAGGCTCGACATTTCTTGGAGGTCGTCGTTCGGTGAACCTGGTCGACTGCTGACGTCGGTGAGCACGAAATCTCCATCTTTCGAGAGCTTGCACTGACACCTGCTGACAGACACTATCGCGCCGGATTCCGCTCATCCAAACTGCCCCGCCTACCCAGACTCCAACCCAAAGTCAGTTCTCTGTGAACAAGCAACCTCCAACGGCGATCCCTTTGCACTTGCAGCGGAGTAACACGGTTAGCGGAACTCCGCCTCGTCCTCAGTCTCCTCAGTTTCCCCTTCAACGTGCCATGAGTCCGCCGGCTGGCCAGCCTCCAGCACCCTACCGTCCCTCTTCTCCATTTCGAGGCCGTACTGCGAGTGTGGGTCCTCCAGCGCGGAGCAACACCCACTCGCCTGGCCCTTCTACGACATTTGCACAGCAGATGCAACGTCTCCCGGAAGACGTGGAGGTAGATCTTGTCGTTTCGTCTATCCCCCGTGATAGCATTGCTCTCGACAAACCTTTTACCATTGGATTTAGCGTTATCGCTCAGGCCCCTGCGCCAATAGCCCGGCATAACGAACCACGGCGTCAACGCGTCATCTCCCTTGTCGTACAACACGTCCAACCTCCAAAACAGCTTAGTGTTGCTGCTGCCGTCGCCTCTGCCGTCGCTACTTCCACCGGTATGGCGCCACCCTCTCAATCCCAAGGCGCATGGACCCCACGCGTTCCATCCTCTGGCTTCTCGACCCCCTCCCCCTACGCGACGCCGCTCCGCGGAGACTTCACCGATACCCTCGCGCAGCGTCTCCTTGTCGCCTCGCCTCGCCGCCTCCACGCCGGCGACTCCGACGCCTCCGACGGCGGTGAAACCCCCAACGCAGCCGCGCTCGCAGGCGGGCGCGTGTACGACCTCCCCCCGCCCGAACGGCGCGAGCAGGCGGCCGCCGCTGCGGAGGGGCTCCTCTTCCTTGGAGCGTCCGCGCGCTTCCTGCCCCCACTGCGCCTGCCCATGCCCTCCCCGCTCGCGTCGAGCTCCGGGACTGGGGGGCACGCGCGCATCGCGTCGGACGCAACGGACAGCTCGGCCGATAGCGACGCGAGCGATAACAAGCCGCTCGTTGCGCCGGATCGGCTGAAGTCGGTCGCGTCGCAGGCGTTCGAGCTCGACTACCTGCCGCTCAAGAGCGGATTCCTGTCCGTCGGCGGGCTTCGGGTGCTCTTAGTGGAGGACCGGTTGGTGGAGGAGGAGGATACGGAGGGTGCGGGTCTTCCGCAGCTGGCGGCAGAGCCAAGAGTGCTGAAGGAGTGGGATGTCGTCGCAGAGGTATGGGTCAAGTCATAATGCGCGCACAGTGGCTAGAGCTTGCAGTAGTGTTTCATTTATCGGTGTAAATACATGTCTGCTACGCCTTAACGAAGGTTGTGACTCTTAAGCTTGGTCGGGCTCGATGGCTTCGAGCAGTGCGGCGTGCTCGGCTGACCGAGGCTTGATAGTCAACGGGAATGGCTTTGGGTGGCTGCCGCAACAAGGCCCATTCGTGTCAGTGTTAGCGACTCATTGGTCAGCCGTAGAACACACACCACAGGAACCCGCGATGATAATCCCCGTCTGGAGTGATTTCCTTTCCGTCTTCACCCAACTTCTTCCCAATCTCGAACACCGTGAGCAACCGTGCGATGGCGAGCCATATGGAGTCCAGGCTCATAAACCTCCCTGGACAGATTCGTCTCCCGAACCCAAAGGCCGCTACGGAGGGGTCACGAACATCATGGTTGAGCGTGCCGTCGCCGCAGAGGAAGCGGTCAGGATTGAACACCGAATGGTCTGGGTACTGGTTCTCGTCGTGAAGAATGGCCCTGAAAGACATATCAAACTTCGGTTTCTTCGAAGGTGTGATCGTGCCAATGTTACATACCATATGTTCGCAACCACTAACGACCCTTTGGGGAGATAATAACCCTCATAGATATCATCCTCGGTGAGCATGTGAGGAACGTCTACAAACGGTCAGCCCGATTTGAAACAACAGAGATGGTCACCAACCTAGGGGTACAATCGGATTCCAGCGTATTGATTCCCGCACGATTGCTTCGATGTAAGGGAGCAACGGCTTATCAGAGAAGTCGGGGAGTCTATGCGAGCCGACCACATGGTCAAGTTCTTCTTGTGCCTTCTGTTGCACCCCGGGGTTGAGGACCATTGCAAGGAAAAACGAGCCAAGCGCAGCGACAGTCTAGTGCGGTCACCCAGGTCAGTGCCCAAGCGGACAGAATCGGCTTGAAAATGAGCGCACCGTGTCCGCGCCGCCTAGATCGAAGATAGGTGAGACTGATCGACTTCAAGTAAGTGTTGTTGAACTCACCGATGTAAAGAGACCCGAGAGTGCTGCGCATGATGAAGTCAGTGTATGCAGGGTCTCTGGGATCCTTTCCAAAATGTTCGGCAAACGATTTCATCGCGCAGTCTCCTAAATTGCCCGCTGCCTGAACTCGAAATCAGTTTCATGTATCTAACGCGGACAGATAATGAAAAGGCTTACTAGGCGTTTGTGAGCGTCTTCGTACGGATCGTTCAAGAGTCTCATGACGTCTTCGCGCCAGATTCGTGCCTCCTTTGGGAAGCCGGCGCCCGGGAACCACTCCGGCAAATATTTCACTGCGTGCAATCCGACGTGAGCGACTCGGGAATTCAAAGTGTCTTTCGACTCACGGAATGGGAGTACATCAACTACGTAGGAGCCGGCGTTGGTGGTTCGCGTGATGCACTCTGCCACGGCCTCTGCTATTTGGATGTATTGGTTTTCAAGACTTTCTACGTTGATGTCGTATGCAATTGACATAATCGCCATGGCTGCCAATCTGGATCAGAAGTCAGTGAGCGGTTGGTGTACTCTGCCCATGCTTGACATACTGGCGTAGGTTGTCGGTGAGTCTGTCAGGTTCCTGAATTATGTTCAGAAGCAACCGGTTGGTCGACTTCGCTATCTGCGGGCGATATTTTTTGACAGCTGAGGCGTTAAAATCATGGTGCGCCATTTTGCGGGAGTCTTTCCACGGCGTGCCGTAATGGATGAATGCGAGACCCCAATCGAAGCCGCATCTGTGCCGGGAATCAGACCATGTTGCACGTCAAGCGGCGTTTGCGCTCACAATTCGCCAAGCATGACCATCCTGGGCCTGACGAAGTTGCGTAAGTCAGCTGCGGATCAAACGCCAAAAATTGACTGCCGTAAACCTATCAGAATAAGTAGAAGATCGCTTGTCGAGCAGCTCGTTGGTGACCTCGAGGGTGTTCGTGACGACAATGTTCATCCCCAGCGCCGTGAGTCGCACAATGTCCGAGCCTGCACGTCGAGGCATGAGAGTCTTCTAGACATGCTCTGTGAGAAGGTCAAACGCACCGTACTTGTCACTCCACCCTCGATAGGTTTCCCAAGGGAACGCGGAGGGACTGGGTACATCCAACAGGTTGCCTAGAAGAGGGAGGCCGGGAGGCCCAGGTGGGTGAGGGAGATTGGGTCTACGTGCTCGAGACCGCAGCCAGAGAGCACAACCTAGGCAAGAAATAAGGACAAGAGCGTCGATGGATGAAGGAGCCATGGGGGAGGGGTGGATCCTGAGGTTGGAGGAGCACCTTGAGGACCGCTTTATACGTCCTGACACACAGACGGCAGGAAGCGGCCACCTGTGCAGATAGTCGGGCCGTGGTCGCGACCTGTCTGCGCGGCATGTACGCGTGAGGCACAGTATTTGCTTTCGCTGAGCTCGACCGGCTAAGAGCAGGGAAGTCGTGGGCAGGCTTGGAGGTGAGCAACTCCCGCGCCTTTTCTTGCACTCTAACCTAGTTTGGCAGTACGGTGCCACAAAGGCCATCGGTTATCTCTACTCAGAGGACCGGGGTCCAGAAAATGAGTCGACAGATTCACGACGGATCGCGGGGATGTCGCTGATTCGTGAAGCCGTCAGAATCTCCGTCACGACAGGTAGGAGAGCAGCTTTCCTTAAGCCGTCCGAGCGGTCAAGGAGGGTGAAGGGCCAAGGCCGCCGCTGACAAGATCAACAGCCAGTGGACACATGAGCATGAGCATGAGAATCCCCTCCCACCTGCAGTTGTAGACGTTAATCATGAGAAGACGTTCGATGAGCCGAGGGTGGAAACAGATCCCCACGTTGTGCAGAGCGGTGAGCACGCGGCAGATCAACGTGGTCGAAGTTCAAGGGCGCTTTGCGGCGGAGGCGCCAGAAGCCGATGCCGGTTAAATCCCACCACGTCCGGGCTTCTACTTTTCGCAGCCCTCATGTCCCATGATACCCCATCCATGTAGTCGCCTCCCATGCCGAAAGCACGGAAACATAGGCGCAAGGTCCCGGTAACGGCACCTCCGCCCATCGGTCCTTCTCACTCCGCGGCGGCGGCTTCTGCCTCGGCCCGCCCACAAGTCACACGAGATACCATTCGTCGATTTCACGTTCTACTCAAACGCCAGACTCAGTTGAAGGCATTCGATCGGAAAGGAAGAGGAAACGCGCGTGCTTCAGCCACGGAGTTGGCAGATATAGAACGAGAAATCGAGGAGTTGGGTGGGCTTGCTGAGTATCAGCGCATGTCGACTATTGGTCAAGGCAAAGACCGCGGAGGCGGCAGCGAGAAGATCCTCATCCCTTGGTTGCGCGAAGTCGGGCTGTCAGATGACGTTCAGGGTGCGGGATCGCGAGCGCGGTATGTCGCCCTTCTGGATTCTCGTTTGCAATCTGCTGAATGCAGCCCAAAAAACCAGTCTTCTCGAAGTCGGTGCGCTCAAGCCCGACAACTATGCATCGTGTCAGGCGTGGTTGGACGTGACACCCATAGACCTCCACTCGCAGCATCCGGCTATCGAGGAGAAGGACTTCCTGCTGATGAACCCCGCGGAGCACCGAGAGAAGTGGGACGTTATCAGTCTCAGTCTCGTTCTGAATTTCGTACCCGACGCCAAAGACCGAGGTGCATTCAGTAGCTCCGGCCCGCGCAATCAATGACTCACACACACCTACAGGCACAATGCTCCGGTTAGCACACACGATATTGAGGCCCGAGGGTCTGCTCTTCGTTGCAGTGAGTGCATCTCCCAGATCCTCTACCGGATTATTCAACTCACCGCGCTCCGAAAAGCTCCCTCTGCCCTGCATCCTGAACTCGCGGTACATGACGGCTGAGCACTACAAGGGCTTGATGGAGACAATCGGGTTTGAAGAGATTCGGTCACGATGGAAAGAAGGGGGAAAGATGGCTTATTGGCTCTTCCGACGGACAGCACGGCCAGCATCCTTGTCTGAGCAACAGCATACACTGTACGACAAGAAGACAACGTTTCGGACTGGCAATAGGAACAATTTCGTCGTCTTGTTGTAACCCTCCCACGTGTGCCGGCCTCAAGTCTGCGTTTCGCATGCTATGCAGAGCGGGCGGGAAACTATAAAGCACTAAGCTAGACAGACTACCTACTTCTTGAGAAGCTCCATCGGTTGCTCCTTGTACTTCAGGAGCTCCTCTGACAACGCCTTCCATCGCCCATGTACCAATGGTTTGGGCATCCTCGCCAATGCCTCCGGGGACAAGTATCCTCTGTTCTCCCACTCGGTGTACCATACTATCGTCTCAATGGGTAAGGATGAAGGAATGCATAGATGAAACAAGGCGTACCGATGTCAGTTTTGCGAGTAGGCGCGGCTTCTAGCCGGTCCGTGCGCCCTTTCAGGTGGTCGCGCATGGCAAGATCATTATAGTACTTGCAGAAGACAGAGCCACCAAGCTTCTCGACAGCTTCAATGGCACTTTTTGATGCACGAGAAGGAACAATGTGAATGGGAGCCTTCAAAAACTCCGCACCCTTGAAGAGAAACTCAGAAAACGAACGTGGAAGCGCAATGCGAATAGGGTACGCACGTTGCCCAGCAGCTTTACTCCATCATGCACGTTGTGTACGCATCCACTGTGCAGCAAATCCCGCGCCGTAATGGGTTTCTCCGGAGTCGATGTCAATCGGCCCTGGTCTATCCAGTGCTGTATGCGGTCGAGATTTATAGGTGCGTACGTCCTCGCGTTCCTGCACGGGCGTTACACGCGGGCTTTTAGCAGCATAAAAATCACGCACTGATTTACGAATCCAACTTTAGGGAAACGCTTCAAGATGGTCGTCTGCCCACCCTCGAAGCCCTGTCTGGGCAGACTGTAACCCGAACGCGCCTTCTGACCCTTGTGACCACGTCCAGAGGTCTTACCAAGACCGGAACTGCGACCACGACCCAACCTTTTTTGCTAACAGAATGTCAAGGTGCAGACCGGACAGCAAGAGGCCAGCGACGTACTGTTGACTGGGAGCCAGGGCCAGGGGAGAGGTTGAATAGGCTCACGCGGCCCGAAGTGGCCTTGAAGCGCGCCGCAACACCAGACATCTCGATACCAAGTCCACCGTAAAAAGAGAAAGCAGGCGAGAGGTGAGGCGAGGCGAATGGCCCTGGCGCGGTTGTTGGTGTCAGTGAGCTGGACGGTGCAGCCATCGGGCGCCTGTGGGTTTCCGTGCTGTACGCAGTGGGCCACGTGCGCGTCGCATCTCGAGATCGGACGCGCGTGTGGCGGAGCTCGAGGTCCTGCCCGCACTTGCCTGGTCGCCTCTCTGCTCTGCCTCTACCCTTTGACACACGTACTCGATGACCACGCTGCGCCTTGCTCACTTCAACGATGTCTACCGCGTCCAGCCGTTCAAGTTGGAGCCTAAGTCGCCCGAGACGATCGACGTGACCCAATGGACGGCAATGCTCGACGGCGTGCGGGATAGCTGGCCGCAGCGTGAAGATGGAAAACGCGACGGGCTTGTCCTCTTTTCTGGGGACGTCTTCAGCCCGAGCGTCGAGAGCTCAGTGACGCGGGGCAGCCACATGGTCCCGGTCATGAACGTGATCGACCCCGATGTCTCGCTCACCGGTAAGCTGCGTGTTTGCGCGCATATAGACAGTGGAGGAAATCTCATTCTAGTGTATTGATGTAGGCAATCACGACTTTGATTTCGGTATGTCGCTGGTACAAGGGGAGCACTGCATCATATCAATGCGTGGTCGAGGAACTTCTAGGCTATCCCCACTTGTCGAAGCTGATCAAAGACACCCACTTCGTCAGTAGACCTTTTGGTTGATATGAGGCGATCCTGTGTGATACTAAGATTCATGGAAGCCCTGGATTCTCAGTAACATCATCGATTCGGAGACGGGCAATACCCCAGAGGCCCTCCGGGAGTTCTGTGTCTTCGAGCGAGCAGATGTGCGCATAGGTGTGATTGGACTCGTCGAAAAGTAACTTTCACAAGGAGGTGAATCTATGTTTTCGCAGTCTAACATAATCTTCTCTCGCAGAGAATGGATCGGAACCGTGTCCTCATGGCCTTCCAGCTTCGAGTACAGAGACATGGCCGAGGTCGCTCTGGCACTCTCTGAGAAGCTGCGTGACCCATCAGGGGCACACAAGTGCGACATCATCATTGCCTTGACTCATGCACGGTTAGTTTTTCGTTCAGTCTACTGTATAGACACCGTTGACTGGCGTCCTGTCGATAGGGTGCCCAACGTAAGCATCAGTAGGGTGCCTCAGGGATTGGTTTGCTGACACATAACAGGATGTAGCATTGGCTAAGGAAGTCAATGCATTATCCCCTGCAGGTCAGAAAGACACGCCGATCGATAATCTGCACGGGGTGGACATTATCTTTGGTGGACACGACCACCTCTACTTCATCTCGAAGGGAGTTACGTTGTGGGAAGGGTATGACCTTCAGCAAGATATTCTGGGTGCGGAAGAAGACAAGGGCGATATCCTGGTAGTGAAAAGCGGGACGGACTTCCGAGACCTCAGCGAGATCACTCTGGAGCTTTCAGATACGCCCGAAGGGAGCATTCGGAGGAAGATCATCCACGGGATACGAGGTTCGTAAAAAGCGCAGCTCTCCAGTGCTATTCCCACTGACTCGTTCCTATCGAAAACTTAGGGAAGTATCATACTACAAAACCTAACTCCACAAAGAGCGATCGCGTCGTTAGGCTTCTAGAAGACCTCCTCTCGTCCGTGAGCTCCGCTATGAAGAAACCTGTTGGCAATACTGAAGTGGAGTTGGATCTCCGGTCGTCTTTGATACGCGTTCAAGAGGTCAGAGGACGGATTTTCGCAAAGTTGCTACAACCCATGTGCTTACCGCATTCATCAACTGACAGACCGCGGGAGCCAACTGGTTCGCGGACGTGCTTAGGCATTCGTATGACGACGCTCTGGTTGCACAGACAGGCGAAGGCTCTGATGGGGTGTTTATATGCGCCGGTACTTTGCGAGGGGACTCCGTCTACGGCCCTGGTGAGTGTGCAATGGTTTTGTCTACTCGCCCAAGAGGTAAGCTAACATCTGGGTCAGGACCCATCACCCTGGGTGATATCCTCGAGATTCTCCCTTTCGAAGACCCACTCGTAGTGCAAGAAATGGATGGAGAGACTATCTGGGCAGCTCTTGAGGCTTCGCTAGAGACATGGCCTGCTCAAGAAGGGTTTGTGGCTCTCTTCTGGATGTAACCAATACAACTGCCTGATATCTCTGTCCTTACAGCCGCTTCCCGGTAATTTCCGGTTTCCGTGTCTCATGGGACTCCCGGAAGCCCAAAGGCCAGCGGGTATTGGGAGTTTGGCTCCTCCAAGAGCAGTCAGATGGCAAGAGTACACCGAGTACACCTAGCGGCGCAGCCTCGCCTCTCCGATCGAACTCTGCGTCTTCATCCATGACAAGTCTATTGCAGTCCGGGAATAGCCCGGCATCTCAGTCCAATCCCCAGCTTGTCGACGGGGAGCCGATCAAACGGGTCAAAGGGGGGAGGATGTACAAGATCGTCACTCGCGAGTACATGGCTCAGGGTCACGACGGTTTCCTTCCGCTGAAGGGATGCAAGTACCTTGTCGACGACGAGAGCGGGCAGATGATGAGCGCCATCGTCCGCAAGTACCTCCTTGGTGGGCCTTCTGCTTCTGCACCTTAACTCGTCCTCCGTCCACGACTGACTCGCGCACAGGCGCCCGCTTCGTCAACCGCCTCGCGCGCATGGCGTCCACGAACCCCGTCCAGCTCCTCCACCCAGACACCTCCGCGATAGTCCAGCGCGAGAAGGCGCGGCAGTCGCGCCCGACGCGCCGCTCGCGCTCCAAGTCCAAGGACCGCGGCCTCGCGTCCGCCGTGCGCTCCAAGAGCCCGCTCGGCTCCGGGCACGCTGGCCGCACGACGCCGACACCGGCGACAGCGACGACGCCGCGGTCAATGAGCCCCGGGCGCGCGATCGGGGATATGTGGCGGCGGGTCGCGGGCATGGCGCTGCGTTGGTCCCGCGGGCACTACCGCGACCACTTCCGGGTGACAGGCAGGGAGCACATGAGCGATGTGGACTGCTTTGACGGCGCGCGGATGCGCAGGGGGAGGGCGGAGGGCGAGCAGAAGCCGAAGGAGGACGAGGAGCTGAACGGGGCTGATGAGGACTTGTTGGTGATTCATCCCGTTGTGGATGGTCGTCTCAAAGATGAAGGCAGGAAGTAAAGGACATCAATGTGTATAATTTGAACAGCTTGTAGCAAGTACTCCGCGGTGAAATTGGATGTGTAAGTTAGACTTCACGGGGAATATGTGGACAGTGAGCGAAGATGATATTACGAAAGTCCTATGCACATGTTATGTATGTACAGCTTCTCATCCAGCGACCAACAGGATAAGAGGTTATGAGAAAGTTTCCATGCGGTCAGTGCTCCTCAACGGCGCGGTGATTTCTGGAACGCGAGCAGCAGGGGGAGGGTCGCCAGTAACAGTACGGGTGTGATGTGCGATGAGTCCAACTGCCGAGCCTATACCAGCCCCGCCGAGAATCACTACCACCGGGCATTTGAGTGAGCATGCATGGGAGGTTGACAAGAGTAACTCACAATTGAGACTAGTTGCCCTCTTCCAGAAAAGAGCGGGTGTGAGGACGGCAAATAGAATTCCTCCAATTGTGGAGTGGTCATCCGCGCGTAGTGAAGCGGTCTAGAACGTATGGGCATGACTTCCTGACGAGATACAGGCAGGAACTCACATCATATGCCGCGCGGAACCTCCTCATCCTCACTTTCTCCGGATTCGAGTATGCCGTGCGTGCATACTCAAAAGCACCACCTCCCACAATGCCTGCAAACACACGTATTCAGCGCGCAAGACACGCCGAATCTACAAGCTCTTACCGGCTGATCCACCTAACCACGTCGCGCGCAGAAGACGGTTCACCGACAAATGTGATCGACCATAACGCGAGATTGCTATCACCGTGTACACAGGAGGGGTGAGGAACGAGAGCAACTGGTAACCCTTCGTCATTCCCCTGCGAACAAAGTACTCAACATCCGCATTATGAGCGTCATGAGAGGTGACAGCGGGGATGACTTGGGCCATATCGCCGAAGCGCGTCAGAGTGGTGGAGGTGGACGAAGGGGAGCCAACTTGTCGAGCTGCAGCTGTGACCAGGATGGCACGCGTAGACGCCGCGTTCACGCGCCAGGCTTGCGCTCCCTTCCTTCCATCCACGACTACCACTGCTTTCCTCCGCCTCTCGCTCATTTCGCCATCCCATGTCCGTAGAGTTCACCGACGCGTCTCTGGCTCAAGTGCGCGACACCATTGCGCGCTTCCAAACCCCATCCCGACCTCCTACTCTGCTCGCCCTTCTCGCCGCACCACTCGGAGCAATCGGCCTCTTGCCTCCGCGGTTTCGACAACACAACACCTCACCAATCGCGACAGGCAACTTCAACGTCCCACGGCATATCTCAGTACTGCAACGCGCGCTCCTGGAGCATGTCATCCGACGTGGGAGCCCGAACTCACGAAGAACCACTCCTACGAGCTCGTCGAGCAATTCTTCTGCCCCGACCTCATGTCCTTCGCGAATCCCGCCGCGGGGCACATTGCTTTGTACGCATACTCTACTATCCTGTCCACCCCTCTCAATGATTACTCTGTTCGTCTCCTCGCCAAGTTGTGCAAGTCGTACCCCATCGACGTGCTTCATGGCATTGCGTATCCAGACATCGGAGGGCCTGCGCCTGCAGGCAGACACTCTGTAACATGGGAGGATTGCGTACGGAACGCGATCGCTGTTCCTGCCAAGGTTGCGAATTACATGGGCGATCGGGGTGACTGTCCACCGGAGCTCGAGCACGGACAGTACTTCAACGACATGAGTGTACGAACAGAGCGAATCATCTTGGGGGCGCATCAAAGCCGTCTACGGGTAGGCCTTGACGCCACTTTGAGAATTGATGTACTGACTTCAACCAGACAGGATATCTTCTGTAGCCTACCTGCTGGTGAAGTTGACAAATGTCGGCGTCTTCCCCGCCGCACCACCAACATCTCCTGCCCAGCCTTCATTCTTCCATGTGGTGCTTCCTGCTATCCGTCGGCACATAGGCGAGGGAATAAGGAATATTCAACCTGCTGGACCACTGTTCTTTCAGCCTGCCGTCAGCACAAGCCTTGAGAGCTATTCTTACCTCTCTGCTGGCCGCTCTGGCCCTATCACGGACACCCTTGACGCTAATCCTAAGACTAGAGCACTTGTCACACGAGAAGCGAAGATTTTGCTCAATGTCTTCGGACCCCTCAGTGCAGACAACGGCGAACTGCTCGACTGCTTTACCGCTGTAGTGCTGGGACGGAGCTGGGCGAAGGGTCAGCGCGGATATTCGCATGCTATGCTGCGGGTGCGGAGAAAGGGGGGCGCATGAGAGAAGGTGCAACTCTCTGCATATCGGACCTCTTAACATCAGGCTGACCTGTTCTGCAGGTCTGGAAGCCTTTCTCGAGAGGGTCGTGGCAAGATGGACTGACGTTGACCACGTCCGACATTCACTTCTGTCAGAACAGCGTTGTACGCTTGTTTCCTTGGTTTCTTCGCGATGTAATGTCTGACGGAAATCATGACAGATCTCACAGCATTGTTGATCCTGACCGTTTCGTCCTTCCCTCCGCTTTCTCCCGCCCACAAGCTCGCACTCTCGGCCCCGTTCATTCAGGTCATCTCAACATACATATCACACGTGGATCCATCCATTCGACGTTGTGGCATGCTTGTCGCAGAAGAGATCGCACGTGCAGCAGGAAAGTCGTTGGACTTCGGGAGCTGGGATGGCGACGATCAGAACCGCGCATGGTGCAGGCAGTTGCGGACGCTCGCGAAGGAGTGCGACACCGACACAGAGGAGGTCATTGACAACGAGAGTACAGAGCAAGGGCTCGTTTTGGAAGACATCATCGACGTCCTCCCTCCCCTCCCAGGATCAGTGTCGAGCTGCCGCCTTCTGGGTACGACTCGGACGACTCTCTTACCGGTTACGCATCTCCCGACTCGTCACGCTCGGCGTCTCCGACACCGTCTGAGCTTGAAGAGATTGAGAAGGATCCCACATTGCGCGTCGGGCGAAGAAGACCCCGCGACCCGTGTACCTTGCGCAGCTCGGGGAATTGATAAGGCCAACGAATGGGCTGCAAAGCGGCGAGGAACAAGAAACGGCGAACAAGGTCGAAGTTGCTTTGGATGTCGCGGATGGCTCATCAGACGGAAGAGCGGCTACGGTACAGAACTTGGTAAGTGTGCGTCTGGGGGCAGCTTGACCATGCAAGTATTGACTGATTTTGCAGAGGAGAACACCGTGAACCTGGCGTACGCCTTCGTTGGGCTTCAAGATAACTACGACCTGGAAGATTTTGCACAGAAACGACAGGCTGCTCTCAATGCGCTCGTTGCATGCTCACCCAGGAAGGCCGCTCCGTCAGTTCTTCGTCATGTTCTTTGTTATAATTTGTTTATCTGTTCGATTCAGTGCCATTATCGAACAGTTCTTCACCACTCAATACTCAACCGACCAACGTTTCACCATGCTGAACGCGCTTGTCCTCGGCGCCCAGGAATTAGCTGGCCTCCCTGTACCCGAATACCTCGGCCGAAAAGCCCTCCCTCAGGAGAAGACATTGTTCCCGAGCAAGCGGCTTCCAACCGGTCTTCACAACAAATACGTCACTACAGGCGATCAGCTCAGCACACACGACCCGGTGCAGCTCTTGCTCGCGAACGCGACGCGCCTCGCAATAGACAAGGACAGAGAAGCCGCCGCGGACTCCATGCCTGCCCTCGCGCGCGACCGCGCGCTCCGCATCCCATCGTCAAGCAAAAAGATATCCGAGATCTCCCCAACCACGCCCGCCGCCGTCCTCCGCGCACAGCTTGCTCTACCCGCCGCACACCCGAAGCGGACGACGTTCACGGCCGTCGCGGCCGAGCACTTCCTCGGCCCGCTCGTCCACCGCTTCTGGCGCTTCCTACGCAACGAGCAGACGCGCGAGGCGCGCACCACGCACCAGCCCGAGCTCCACCGGTACCGTGCCGCGGGCTCGAACCTCATCCTCTCCGCGCCCGTGCTCGCGCGCCTTCTCGAGGCGGTGGGCGTGCTCGTCCACCTCTCGCGGCACGCGCGCGAGTGGCTGGCGGTGCTCGCCCCGGGGGCGCTCGAGCTCGCGCTCGCGCTCGGCACGCGCCCCGTGTCGCGCGGGGAGGGCGCCACGGAAGTCGCGGAGGATGGCCCTGCGGGCGTCAAGGAGGCCGCGGTGCTCACGGCGGCGCTGGAGCTCGCGGTGGTCGTGCTCGACGGCTGCATCGAGGTCGACGGGGCACGGTCGCTCGGGCTCGAGCACACGACGCTGCTGCTGGGCACGGGGGAGTGGGCGGCGAAGGTGATGGAGAGCCTGGAGGACGGGATGAAGGTGCCGGGGGGCGGGGGCGCGCAGGAGGTTCGGCTGCGACGCGCCGCCGCGGGGGTCGTGATCAAGGTGGACGAGGCCACGACGAAGTGGAGACGGTCTATGGTAGACCTGAGTTAGTGGTTGATACGGAAGAGCGCAACGAAGGGGTTTGTCCACCGTCAGTCAAGTTTTCTCTCTTTGAAATGGGATATCGAGTCATTTCTCCAGGTCCGCGTTCTAGTCATGCCGCGCCCGGACTTGCTTTGGTATTTTTCGCAAACGGCGAAAAGCCCAAGCATGCAAGGGCTGCGGATGAAATGCTCAGTGGGTGGCATCGGACATTATCTTGGCCGATGCATGGATTCGCCACGAAATGACGCATCCCAGGCTTATGAGCTATCGGCTGATGCATTCAGCAGCGTTTATTTCGCAGTGATGGCCCTGCGCTCAGACAGAAAGTCTGAGACCAAATCTGTTGGAGATGCCGAACGCTTCGCCGGCCGACCGCGGCAGCGCCTTTGCCCCAGGGTTCGCGCTCCCAGCGTCTTCCCGCCAGGCGTGCATTTATATCTCCTCCTACTGCAAATGCCCCGGTCGTGGGTGTGTAAGCAGAGGCGCAGAGCCCATAACTGCCTCCAAGCCTCCCTCTTCAGCACCACTTGACGCAGCCTTGCTCACCACCATCCCCAGGCTCTGACAACCCACAGCTTTCAAAAAAAATGACCACCTCGGTCCCGCTCTCGCAACAAACTACGATCCACGCGCCGGACGAATGCCTGATAGACGCCATATACGACCATGACGTCGAGGCCCGGATGGCAACCGGCTCGTCGAAGCCCAGTAAAAGCGTCGCCGGGCCTCCTTTAAAGTCCACCGTTGCCAGGAAATATCCAGGGGGGGAACCCTCGAGGACCCATACGTTGTCGACTGGGACATCGCTGATCCCGAAAACCCGTACAACTGGGAGCGCCCACGGAAATGGACGGTCACCGCCCAGGTGAGCTCTCCATTTCCTACGCTGAAATGACAACACCCGAACCCGCCGCCCTCTCGCCCGACAGCTTGCCACCTCTACATTCACCGTCTCCTTCTGCAGCAGCTGCTACACAGGTGGCCTCGAGCTTATGCGAGCGGACTTACACATGTCCGAGATCGTCGCGCTCCTCGGCGTGTCGCTCTACGTCCTCGGCTTCGGGCTCGGACCTCTCGTCTTCGCCCCGCTCGGCGAAATGTACGGACGCGTGAGTGGGTTTCGTTGGTACCAAACTCGTTACCTTCAGCTGAAATGCTTTCGCAGCGGATTGTATTTATCGTCACTGGCACGGTCTTCATGTTCTTCCACCTCGGCGGCGCGCTTGGCCACAATGCGGCAACGATCCTTGCCACACGACTTCTAGCGGGTATTTTTGGCTCAGCGCGTAAGTCCATTCACTTTTCTTTTTGCGGACAAGGATATAACCCTTAGAGCGACACGCAGCGCTAACCAACGCGGGCGGCGCAGTAAGCGACATCTGGATCCCGAGGGAACGCGGCTTTGCGGCCTCGCTTTACGGCACGGCGCCATGGATGGGCCCAGGTCAGCCTCTCCTTGCCGTATCGGTCACAGGTCTTTCACACGCGAAGTGTAGTGCTCGGGCCCATCGTCGGCGGTTATGTGTCGCAGACTCGCCTGGGGTGGAGGTTCCCATTCTGGATCATGTTCATCATGGCCGGGCTCACCGCGCTGGCGTACATCTCCTTCACGCCGGAAACTGTGCGTTCTCACATGCACACAGTCCGAGTGTTCAACTGATCAGGTGTCCGACATATAGTTGGCACCCGTCCTTCTTCGCTGGAGGGCGCAAAATTTCACCAAGGCCAGTGGGGGAAAGACGGTATACGTGTCCAAACAGGACATGAACCGTTCTCAGTCCTTAGTTCACATCCTCAAACGCGATATGGGTCGTCCGTTCTGTACGTTATCCCTTGTGTACGTCATGCGAAGAGGTTCGAGCTGACCCGTGGGGACTTAGATTTCCTGGTGACGGAACCCATAGTGTTCCTCATGGCACTCTACATTTCCATAACGTACGCGACGCTGTATGCGTTCTTCGCCGCGTACCCTATTGTCTTCCAACGCCATCGGGGTTTCTCCGAAGGAGAAGGTGGGCTGGCCTTCCTTGGCATCGGGTTGGGCAACATTCTCGGCCTATGTCTCTCGCCGGTCCAGAACAGACTGTACTGGAGGGCTATGGACCGGAACGATGGCAAGCCCGTCCCAGAAGGGTGCGTGTTGCGAATCTAACTGCCATGGCTTTTGACCAAAGCACACACCCTGGGGTCCCAGGCGATTGTACCTAGTCATGTTGGGAGGAGTGTTGCTGCCCGTCAGCCTCTTCTGGTTTGCATGGCGAGTTTTCTATCCATTCCTCAGCGGCCGTATTCTAACCGGTATACTACAGGACTAGTGACCCGCCCGTACCATGGATAGTCCCCGTTCTGTCTGGCGTCCCCTTTGGACTCTCCTGCGCCGTGATAATGCAGGGCTTGGCGCAATACCTCATGGACGCGTACTCGATATACTGCGCGAGCGCGATCGCTTCGACTGTAGTGGCCCGATCGACCATCGCGGCGATCTTTCCGCTCATCAGCCCCGCGCTGTACGGGAGCCTCGGGGATGCGTGGGCGTGCAGTGTGTTCGCCTTTTTAGCACTGCGTGCATTCCGATCCCTTTCTTATTCTACGTGAGTGTCTTGCTTGACGGCGAGGATGAATGATGATGCTGACAGGATGAACGCAGAGATACGGGGGCTGGATCCGGAGCAAGTCGAGATACGCATTGCACGACGACACCATCATCCGGCCCGAAAATGATATACTCCCATCACAGCCATCGGAAGTGGAGGAGAAGGCCGTCGAAGTTAAGGAAATGAAGGCATAGATTTTACGAGGACTTTCGGAACACCACCACGATATAGATTTTGTGCCAATAGACTGTTTTGCTTTACTACACACGGGGTTGCTCGGTTTTGACGCCATAATGATAATGGAGTACATCCCGGTGTGGTTAGTGGACCAAGTCTGAGCACAAGCCTGAGGCAGATTCTGGCCAGCTGAGTCAGCGACTCGATCACGGCTGACCGCGTCCAGCGCCCGACGCGTCCCAAGCGCCCGCGGACGCGCCAGAACGGCGGCAAGTTGAACACCAAGCGACGCCCGTCTACGCTCTCCCTCGTTCTCTGCACGACTCCCCCAGTGCTCTGTGCACCCTGGCGCACCCAGCCTCTCATTCTCTCCTTACGACCGGATCCGACTCCGCCTAGCCATGGCAGCCACCCTCACTTTCGTAGCCCCCGCTCCTTTCGCCGACCCCCTCGCCCCTCCACCCTCACAAGACTTCCAGAACGCCCCATCTAATGGCGTGCCCAACGTCTTCGTTATCCCTCCAGAAGAGGAGCACCAGTACAACCCGCCTTTCCTCTTCTTCGACGCCACCGAGGCCCGTCGCACCTCCCTCAGCACCCTCCCCGACCCCGACGCACTCCACGCCCAGCTCGGGCTCTTCCAGCAGACCGACAACCGCTCGCCCTCCTTCGGCCGCGGTCGCGGCAAGGGCCTCAACTTCTCCTTCCTCAACGGCTCGCAGGACACGGTCGTCATGCCCCGCCGCGCGCCGAGCCTCGTCAAGCTCGCGGACATGCACATGGACGTCGACGAGGAGGCGCTCGAGGCCGAGGACGGCCTCCCGGACATCCGCTCCCGCAGGCGCGGTGGGGTACGGAGGCGGGCGGTATGACGACGCGGAGATTGTGGAGGTCGTGCGTGTACCCAAGGGTGCTGTGGGCGGGACGGGGAAGATGAAGAAGTCGATCACTTTCCGCGCGCGGGCGTCCCAGGCGCTCCGCTCTATCAAGCTGAACGTCGGCGGCGGAAAGGCGGCGGCGCGCAGGGAGACCGTCAGCGAGCAGGTTTCGCCATCAGCAGCGTCGCCGACGATCCAGGCCACCACTCTGCCGCTGCGGGGGACGTTTGAGGATGTGGCGCGGTCACCCGCGGAGCCGGCTTCGAGTACCAAGTCACCGACCATCTCGCGGAGACGGTCTGTCACGCTCTCGCAGCTGTTTACGAGCTTCAAGGAGAACCAAGGGGCGCGCCCCGAGACACCGTCGGACGACCCCATGTCGCCCACTTCGCCCACCCTCGTCAACTCCGAATCGAGCTCTATCCGCCCAGTGTCTCCCACCGAGTCTCTTGCATCAAACGCGCGATGCCTACACACATCCCCGTCTTTCGAAGACTATGACAGGACACCGACGAGGCCGTCGACCCTCGGGGCCCGCTCATTGAACGTTTTGAATGTGGATGAATCCGCGAAGCCGACACTGTCCAAGCGCAAGTCTTTCCGCCGTCGCCTCTCGGTCCTCGAGCTCCAAAAGCTGTTCAGGTCGAGCGGCTCGAATCCGAATGTGGTACGCACTCGCCCCGCTTGTGCAGGGTTAACCACTCAACTAAATCCTTCTCCAGGCGCCCCCGCAGGATGGTGCTGATGACGTATTCTCGCCCTCTCGGCCACGCTCAAGATCAGTGGATATACTCTCAACCTCCTCAACACGGTCTACCTCTTTAAGCATGGGCGAGCTAGCGTCCCGTCCTTTGAACGCGTCGCGTGTCAACAGTCCGGCGGCTGACGAACCTGAGGACGACGACGACGACGACCTCGAAATGCGGCTCGACTCGCTGCATTTCGACTCATTGCATTTCGACCCGGAGGAAATTATGAGCTCAGTCTGAACACCTCCACGTCACGTCTCCCGCTGCTCACATCCCATCCTTCGCCGCCACATACGCTCACGTCCACATATACGACTCATCATCTGCCCTCTTCTCCATTTGCATCGTACCGCACCTACCCATGTCATATCACCATAACATTTATACACACTCTAGCCCGCGCCTGTTCCCGACTGTCCCATGTTCGTTCATGCTTTCCCTTGCATATCGTTGATCGTTGTTTTCGTGTCTCATGTCCCTCCCGTACCCGCTCTCATGCTCTCCCCGCCCGGCTGCGCCGCCCGCATACCACACACCTTTGACTCCCTCGCCGGCCGCTCGCTCCCAAGCCCAGTTCATGGTCCCGTGAACGACGTCCCCTGTATCTTCTACGCCACAGATATACCGTGAATAGACCCCTCGCCAGTCTGGCCACCTCTGGCCCTCTCGGATTCCCCTTGGCATGCGCGCACTTCCCCCACATGCGACGCTCGCACACTCCCCGACGTGTGAATCCCGAACTAACCCCACCCCATGAGCACGCGCCACCGGCGCGAAATGCAGTCGTAAAGATTCACGCAAGCGGCGTTGACACTGAAGATCACTATGGCCAGGCCCTCGAATCCTTCTAGCTAGTACGGTCTCGGTGTTGTGCCAAGTGCTATCCGACTCCAGGCCCTCGCCCCATCGTCTCAGCGGGAGGCAAGCTGGATAAACTCTTTTCCCCGCGCCGACAGCGGTCAATGGAGAGGAGCGGTCCGTTGTAGGGTTCTATCTGGTGCAGAGTTCACGGCGGGTCGGGGTACTATCGCCAGCATATGCGCCAGAGGTCGCCGACAACCGGTGGCACAGACGTGTGCATGGCTGAATTTATCTCCCCAAGACGGAATACGCATACATGCACGGTGAACTGGAGCAAACGAGTTTGAGACTAAAGGAAATTGCTCGCAAATAGATACACTGACTGTGGAGAAGTCTATGAGAGAACGGATGGTGAGACAGTATCAGCAAACGATGAAGTTTTATCAATCCTGAAGGCCTGAACCACTGACTGCTGTGCATCACGACGGCCAGAGCTTTCCGAGCAGGCCCATATGGGCGCCCTGATCCCCACACCACTGCCATCGGAAGAATCTCCACCGCAAACGTCCCCACCAACCTGCCCGTCTTTGCATGGATCCAAGGCATGCCGGTAGGCTCCATCCCTAAGTACTCCATGTATACAGGGTAATATACTTATCTCGCGTGGCCCAATCGACCAAGCACAGCCTGCCGTTGACGTCCAGTATCATGTTGCGAGGAGCAAGATCTTGATGGACGAGGACATGTTCGGGACGTGGGGTGCAGTACGCTGGGTGACATCCCGTGAGCCACCAATTGAGATACCTGGCGGAAACGTGGGCGAGGCGTGCCGTTTTGGTCCGTGCAGTCCATGGATCCACTCGGAGACGACGGTTCCCGAGTGAAGTCCGCCAGTCGTCGGAGACGTGACGGAACGCAAGGCGGTCAGGAAAGTTCGGACCTGCCGCGCCACACGCAGGATGGTCCACAAGCCGAGGTGAGGCCAGAGCTGCTCGAGGGCCTGTCCATCCACGCGATCCATGATAATGAAGTGGTCTCCTTGGAGATCGTCGACGACACGTCGGATGATTGGGACTCTGACGCCGACCGACCGTGCTCGTTCGATTGCGTGCAATTCGTCAGAGTGTTGTTGGAAGTGTGGGATCGTTTTCAACATGAGGTCTTGGAGAGGTGATACACCGAAGACTCGGTGCGCGTTGTGTGCAGCATACTAGGAGAGCATTTGATGTATTGCATGTATACTGGTCGAGTAGGTCCTCAACGAAGGCACCGGAGGAGCTCGTAGTGTCTGTTTTTCCTCGCGCGTTAATTACGAGCATAGAGGAAAGGAGCAAATGCTCACATGGCTGACGGAGCCGTGGTTAAACGCAGTGGACGACGTGGACGAGGACGAGGACACGCGCCAGCACCAGATCGAGAACGAGGTCACCCGCAGGGACGTGTCGATTGTGACCGTCCGAGTTCAAACGGCGGATGTACCTCCTCAACCCGGACTCGCCATCATAAGCGGAGGAAAACAGTGACCGGGACGTCGAAGTTGTTCGACTCGCTCTGCAACTACATCAGGCATGCATCTATATATGGTAATTGGATGACGTCATGGCACTCCTCAAGTTCAACGCTCATCCTCTTGGACGCCTACTGCTCCTACAGCCATCACATCTCCAAGATCCGGTGACTCCTTTCGGGCATGCACGGGTCAAATGGCACTATTACGGGTGGTTTGCGTACACAAAGGCCAAGTACTACAGATGTTGTCGATTTTTCGTAACTTAAGCCCGGACCTTGACCCGAACCGGTGGTTTCGAAAATAGTACCAGTCATCGATTATTCGAACTTCTATAAAACACCACAAAGCACATAATAAAACAAGAAGGTAACTCCTATGTCCACAAGCGTAAGAAGCCATGGAGAGTAAGGAGGCAGTCATATGAAGTCGTCAAGGCTCTAAACGGAGGGAGTCAATCAGAAGCAGGATCACTAGTTCACTTGGACCTTCATCGCCAGGTAACGTCCATCCATCATCCAAAGAAAGTACCCTTTGTGATAGGCCGGGCAACCGAGCCCGTGCCCTTAGGGAAGAACCAATATTTGGCAAGACACTCCTGTGTCTCCACCGCATCGGCCCGCGAAACGATGCCTGCGTCGGCCAGATCGTCGACGACGGTATGCAGCCAAAACCGGCATCCCTCGCCGACGGGCGCGAGGATGTACTTGTCCCTCTTCTTCGCGATAATGACCTCCAGGACGTCCTCACGGTGATGGGCGAAGCGGGAACGATATCGACTGAACAGGTGTTGTGCCCGTGACAGCGCAGCGCTTGCTCTCGAGTACGACCATGCCAGGCGAGCCTGGCGCGTTGGGAACCACTTCGACGCGCACAGATGAAGCCGATCCGGTGGCGAGGAAGAGAGACCAGTGATTGGTTGGTTCGAGGCCGGCTCTTGGGTCTCCCAAATTTTCGGGATTCTCGTCGGCCACAAAGTGGATGGTGAGGACGGGGATGTCGAGGGGGTTTTCAAAAAGCGGTACCCCAATCATCGGATGTGGTAATGTGCTTATGGCGGCAGAAGTCATGGCGAGGACAGGGTGTAAAAGCGTACGGCTCGAAAGAGGTGTGTTCGACACGGGCGCTTAATGCACAGTCACCGCCAACGTGGTAACCCCCGTCTTCCCAACCCTCGTAATTCCCTCTCGGCTACTCCGTCAAGACGTTCCCCATCACCGGCACATTGTGCACTCTCACCCCACTTCACAACGACTTCCAACTGCGGCCCGAGGCGGAGCGTCGGATCATTCTGACGTCGCCGTTGCATCAAGTCCGGTGTCTTCTTCAACAGCGCGAAATACGAATTCCTTCTCCACGCAATAGACACACCAACCGAACACGTTCGAGGGTCCGGGACCGGCGACACAGCACAGACCACACGGGATCCCCCGCAGCAACTCCACCATCGTGAATCGCGCACTACGGCATTGGCCGCGTCCGCGCGACCCCACTTTGATGTCCGTGCACGCACCCGCGCCCGTCGGGAGAGAAGCCGAGGCCTGGTCATGGCCGAGCCTCGACTCAGTAGGTCTCCGAGATGACTGCAGGGAGGTGAAGAGCGAGAATGTCGCGTCCAATCGTCAGCTTACGATTCGCGAAGCCCGACGTCGGGAACAGATCACTTACTGAGCGTGACAAGCGACGTCCAGCCGGTGAACGGATGGCTGCGAGTGCGGCCGCCGTGGCAGGGGCGGATGTCGTGAATTTGTCGTCGAGGAAAACACGAGAAGGGGTTGTTATCGCAGAGAAACCAAGAACGGTAGGGCGGGAGATGGAAGAAGAGATATCAGAAGCGTACACCACCAGGAGCAGAGGATGCCAAGCCCAGCAAACCTCCGAGGACCGGGAGCGGACGACGCACCTTCTCTTTCCGGCACCAGAGATGGGATCGTACTGCTCCCATACGTAACCCGTTCGGACGTACTCCTGTCAGGACGCACGCGGTCAGTATCGGCTCGATAACCCAGAGAATAACGCTCCGAAAGTGTACCTTGTGTACGTTGTCGATAACGTTCTTGCGGAGCTCGTCGTAGATTTGTTGCGCACGCGTTTGGAAAGGGCCTTCCTGGGCGGCGTATGTCTGTAGGGTCAAGGTCAGCGTCCGATTGAGGGAAGAAACTCGGACAAAGAATTTGGTAATGGTGACACAACAAGATGACAGGGGATTCTTCACCACCGGATCGACACCGAAGACATCGGGTATCCGAGCGGTCCACCCTCCGGAAGACGAAAGCGGGAAAGGGCAGTATCGTGTGACTTCAGGAAAACGAGACCCGGAGCGAAACAACCAGTTACGATTGCAGGCACGTACCTTGTGCAACGCGGAGAGCGCAAGATAATTCATTTGAATCCAAATCGGCCCTTTCCAGTAGTTCTCGCCCTGGCCAAACTCGGGGTGCGACGCCGATAAGCTACGCAGCCCATACGGCGACCAGAGATGGTCCGGGTCACGCAAGAGCTCGAGGATGGGGCCGAGGTGAGGCGAGTCCGGCGGCAAAACCGACAAAAGGAACGGGAAAAGCGAGAGGTAACCCTTGTGACAGACATGGTAGGACTCGTCTATGGAAAGTGGTTGGTCGGCGGGCAGATCACAAGACGTGCGGAAAAGGAGCGGACCTTCGTCATTCACGCCGGCGTCACAATACATCTGCTCCTCTTCATTCCAGTGCAAGTCTATATTTATGTCAACCACATGTCAGCATTAGGTGGGATGACGATCAAAGAGCCTCCGTACCATCAATATTGTCAATAGTCGCCTTCGCGATCTCTTCGAATGCATCCGCGTCGTCAATCTCACCAATGAACGTGGCAATATCTCGCATCGTCTGCGAGAAGAACGCCATCCAGGAGATCAGGTCTAGGTGGAGCTCACCCGCACTCGGCGGCCCACGGGGGTAGTCGTCCATGCCGCTGGTGAGAACGTGTTGTTGCGAACGGCCCCGCCAGCGGTACGCCTCCGTACGCGAGCGAGCCTTGCGGCCGTACTGCTTGATCTGCCCCCGCTGCGTGCGTCGGAACCATTCGTAATGGCGCTTCAGCGGGCCGTAGATCTCGCGCAGATACCCCAGCGCCAGCTCAGGTTCCTCTAGGAATCGTCTGCCGGCATTGGGGCCTTCCTGCGTGGACAACGGAACTTGGGAGCCGGTGCCGTATTCCATCCCGAGATCGGCGTCGGGGATGCGCTGGTGTGCCCGCAGACGGTTGATAAATGCCGTGACCGCCATCGTCAGAGTGGGCGGGTTGGCGTAAGTGGGGTACTGGGTCTGGAACTCGGGCGGGACGCGGCTCCGTGCCTCCTCGCCGAGAATCTGCTCGCGGGCAACCCATCCGTCGTCGTCAATGAGGTTGATCCAATCCTTGAGAATTTCCAGACTGTGGTGACAGCCTCTATCAGCATCGCTCGGAGATATGTCAACAGAAATTGCCTGACGTGAGGTCGTTATCATAGTGTCCAATGTGGAGGAGATGGAAACCTTCATCCCTAGCGCTCATGTGTCAGCGCCCGGCGCAACTTCCAATAGTTGTACTGCGCTGACATACCAATAAAATCCTCTGGGGAAGAAGCTTCTGCTTGGGGTTGCGGTAAGCAAGCTCCTGGGAGGGACTAGTGTAGGCCCCTTCTTCCCGGCAGCCTCGGACGAATCGTTGTCATCTTCGTCCCACTCGTAAGCAAAGCCTCGGTCAACGATTGAAGTCCCGTAGAAATAGCCGACACCGCCGATGAGATTGGAGGTGAGGGCCTTTGAGAAAGTCCGAAGTGAGTCGGGGTCGGAGTTTTGGTAGTTGGCCGGAATTGGAAACACCGAATCAAAGTGTTCGTTATATGCCGTAGACAATGCCGGTATCCCTTCGTCAAGAACGGACGCTGTGGCCATATGATTAACACGTTTGAACCATGAGGAGCGAGCTACCCTACATGTCAACTTCTGTTTTCCGCTTTGGAAAAAAATGTCGAAGTGGAAGGGTCCGTCGTAGTGCTTCTGCACCGCATATAGATTGCTACCGGTATAGGACTCGTCTGGGAGCTGGAAAATGAACGCTGCATCGGGAAAACCCTTGGTTCCGTCTTTGTAACCTTCGACGACTTCGCTGGCATACTTCATGAGAGGGGCCATAATATGGTCTGCAAAGAGACAGAATGTCAGCACAGCGCCCACTAAAATGCAGGTATGCTGACGAAAGAACAGAAGAATCTGATGGAGTGACACCAGATATCAAGACGCGCTCCGAAATTGCAGGCATGTACGGCCATGTATGCGTCAGCGGAAGTGGAGGTCGCATGTAAAACAGTGGGGACCCGACGGCCAAGCGTCGCACCCAGTACCGAGTACGAAGTGTTGAGCGCCGATGGGTGAAGTGGGTAGGCTTACCCTGAGCTTTCCAGACGGTGCCAGCGGGGACTTGCAGACCGAGATAATGTGACTTCCCAGCTTTGTGCGCAAAAGCGTGCGCGTGCGGGCCTTCCGCGATTAGGTGATTCTCCGGACCTGGCGAAATATCAGAACTTGACTTGACCTGACCAATGCATTGAGGAGCTCGCACCTTCTACAATGCGAATGGTGAAGTCATCTAGCTCCGGGGTAGAGCCTGTGAATACAATGGGACCTTCAAGGCCCTGCTATTGATAAGTAGAGGGCGAGTGAACAAGGTAACTGGAGCCCACGTTTTCATGTTCCTCTGACTCCATGTCGATGCCACCAAGGCCCTCCAGTCCGATATAGAATATGGGGGAGACACGGGATGGGATGGCTTGAGGTACGCATGAGATACGCACACATGTTGAATAGACACAATACATACCGGGATTCAGAGGTTCACCTTTCACTCTCGCCGCCCAGCTTCCACCGAAGTCGCCACCAGGGACCTTGAGGAATTCAGTTGTAATTTTGACATTATTCGGCGCGTCATTGATCACTTGCACGCCTCCCTGACGCGGGTCATATTCCATCCACGAGTATCCCGTAAGACCGTCGTCCTGACTGCATGCATGACGAGCCTCTGTAGCACAGCACCGCGTCAGTAGGCGTGCATACATGCATACGAAGTACACACTTTGAATGGATTGATAGTTGTGCGTTCCAAACCACATGAGCCCAGTCATGAGCGATTGGGGAACTTTTGGTCGGAGGCCAAAGTAGAGCCCCGGACGATACGTGCCCCAGAAGAGTGCGTCAGAATCATTGCCTGCGGCCACGACTGCCGAGGCATGAACGAAGGGCAGCAGGATCCATAACGTCCTCATCTTGCCCGGCGGTTCTTCGGCACAGCAGATGAGAATCTCCGTCCGCGGATGAGCACCGAGTGAGAGGCTAGGGTTGAAGGCAAGACGAGCGAGGTGGGGAAGTCGAGGCGGAGGCCGTGGCCGGGTGAACAGTCGTTTAGCAGTCGCAGCTGGAATTGATCGGACGTGGCAATGGGGCTCCCGGCTGCTGGGCGCATCTAATCTCGCCCCGCGATCTGATCGAGCACAGCGCACTGCAGCACCCGCGAAGGTGTGCTCTTCTTCAACTCTTACTCTGTGGCTCTCCTTCGTCATGCTCAGCTTGTACCGCTCATCCCTGCCCTCCATTGTCCGTCTACTCCTGGGAACGCGGATGCAGCGTGGATACCACATCCAGGACCACAGAGCGTACCGCCCATAGCAACGGCATGCGGAACAAACGCCGACCCTCTGAGTTCTGTCCACCATCCCTTCCCCTCGTCGTTCTCTCTCGACGCTTCCCTTCTCTGCTTCTCTAGGGACCGGACCTTCGCCATGTATCATGATGCGGACGAGCATGTCGCCATCTTCTGGGACTATGGTGCGTTTCTGACTCCTCTCAGTCAACATCCACATATCGAAGCCCCTTTCCCCTCTTGTAGAGAACTGCTCTCCACCATGCAGCTTTCCAGGGTACGATGTCGTGAACAACATCCGCCAGGTTGCCCACCTGTACGGCAGTGTGAAGCTCTTCAAGGCCTACCTGGAACTTTCTGAGCTGTCATCCTCCAAATCTATCGGACTACGCTCGGAGCTTCAGTCCTGCGGTGTCTCGCTAACAGACTGTCCGCATAATGGGAGGAAGGATGTCGCGGACAAGATGATGATAGGTGTGTGACATCATGGTTGAATTTGAGCGCATTACTCAAACATCATGGCCTTTTCCATTAGTTGATATGCTCACCTACGCCATTGACAACCCCGCTCCTGCCACAATCGTCCTCATCTCCGGGGACCGCGACTTTGTATATGCAGTCTCGGTTCTACGGCTGCGCAAGTATCGCGTCGTGTTGGTAGCACCAAACTCCGCCCACGCCAGCCTCAAATCCCAAGCCTCTCATCTTCTTGACTGGGAAACCGACATCATGCGTCGTCCTGGAGTCCGGCCGAACTCACTAGAAGCCTCTCGCCCGGCTTCAGATGACAGCGTCTCGCGTTCTCCCCGAAGACCGGGGCAGTCCTTCGGAGCGAACGCAAAGCCTGCTCGGGGCATTCCGTCACCGGGTCCCGCTCTGGGGCCCCCAGTGCTCCCGTGGACAGCAAAGACGGACATGTGGTCGCCGTTGGCTACCAAGGGAGTCGGCATATTAGGCTCCCTTCCGTCATTACGACAGACGAAACATATCCAGCGGCACCAACCCATACAACGCTTCGACATCCATACGGCACTGATGTGGCAGATGCGACTGATATCCTCGGGTTCAGTATGACGGACGTTAGCGAGACTATGGGCTCCTCCAACCCCGTCGATCTAGTACAAATTATGGAGAGCCTGAAATATGATTCCCAGGCCATGAGTGACTCGTCATATGCGAGGGTGAGTTTCTCTAGATTCCAGGAAGCTAGCTGTATTCCAAGCTCATGCATAACGTACGCCTCAGTCCGTTGAGGAATCGACGCCGACGGAGCAGCCCTGCACGGACTCGCTTAGTCCCGAGGCTACATCTCCAGATATGATTCCGGAGAAGGCCGCCCTGACTCCCGAACCGGTAAGTCCCACTTCGCAATCGCGCCGAAGGATGTCGCCATCTAGCGCGCGCTCGCACGCGGCTCTCTAACGTCTCTTTCTCGAACCGTGATAGGCGGCCCCGAGGAACCAACCGCCCGTCCAGCCAATGGAATCAGACAACATTGCAAAGGGCTATTCTCACACCGCACGCGGCCCTGCAAACGCCCCACCGCCTGCGCACAATGCCTCGCTGCCCATTGCCCCTCGTCCTCCGGCTTCACCGTTGCCGCCCAGTCCCCCGCCTGTGCTAGTGCCTCGCCTCATGACAGCGGAACCGGTCTGTGGGCTCCCGGACGACATTCCGACGGCGTGTCCGGAGAGCCCTGCGGGGAGCACAGCGGGGCCTGTCGTAGTCCAGGCCCCGGACGACATGCTACATGCGGTCCCGGCTGAGGTGGACGCGGAAATGCCTCCAGCGAACGCGGGGATGTCGAAGGTTGCCGATCTGTCACAGTCTGCCCGACCCCGACCCATCGCCGTGCCTCTCCAGGCGCCTTGCACAATGGCCTCCTCCGCTCCGGTTTCGGCGTCTGCGGAGGATACACCGACGACGCCGGCGATCCCAGACGCAAACCCGCCAGCCAATGTGACCAGCCAGGATTCACCAAAGCCATCACACATGCCTCCAACGATTCCCACGCATTTCCACAAGCTCCTGACGGTGCTGGAGGAGTTCCGCCAGAAGGGGACCGACAAGCCCCTGCGAACATGCGTCGCTCTTCGCCTGAATCCCGCGATATACAAGCAAGCAGGCGGGAAAACTTTCAAGACATACGCGGCAGCGGCAGTCAAGGCAGGGGTCATTGTCCTCGGCGGTTCCGAAGGTAAAGCTTGGATGTCCCTTGCCACGGCTTGGCATGGCAAGGTGCCCCCGCAACTCTCTTGAGCTCTCGCCCCTGGTTCTTTGGATTGCAGGAGATTGGCCGCACCGAGCGGAGCGGCTTGTCGCCCTGGGAGCGTTTTCTCCCATGGTGGCTGCGATCGGTACCTGTGCGAGGTAGCAGGATCCCTGGGTAAATCTAGTTGTTGTACACTGTGTATGACTGATGATGACAAGGTATTCCAAATCATTCAGGCGTTGGCCTCCAGGGCATATTGACGAGACCTCGAAACGGCATCGGCTGCCATTTTGACAAGGTGCGTGACGGTCGATTGATGGCGGGCGAGGTGGGGCAGGGCTCGCCTGGGGGTGATGGGGGGATGACATTGGGCCCGGAGGCCGCGGGGGTGCGCGGACCGTCGCCGGAGACGCGGGCTGATGGGGGATGGGAGACGCGCGTGGTGGCACTGCGAGGACGTTCGCCGCACCGTCGTCCGTCGCAATGGGGCAGCAACCATTGGGCCCCGGCCTCCCTCCGTCTTGGCCAGTGCGAGGTGGATCGGGCGCAAACCCATCCATTTGTCACGCCGTCCGCCGGCGCCGTCGCCGCTCTCACGCGCGCGCTGCGTCCGGACGATGCCCATTCCGCGCGATCTCACTCGTTTGGAGACGGCCATGCTGCTCACCCTGCTTCCTGCCTGTCGCCCACTGTCTGACATTAGCAGATCCAGTGCCCGCGCGCGTCCCCTGGCTGCGCCGATCCGGACCCTCTCGTAATCCACAGATTACCCCCGCCCCGAACGCCCCCCCTAGATAAAAGCATTGCCCTCCCGCGACTTCTCGGCTTGATATCCCCTCTTCTCCCATTCCCCGCAGCCATGCGCGCAGACGTCAAGAAAACCTGCAAGCGCATCGTCGGAGCAACCGACGAGGACTCTGCCTCCGTCATCTCCCCCCGGGATTGGGTCAGAGGGTCCGCCTCCAACCCCCTCCAACGCGTGCGCCCACCGTCCTCCCTTCGTCGCCGCGCCCGTGCTTATTTTTCTCGGCAGATCGTCGACTACGTCGTCGCGCTCTTCCCCGTCTTCAGTTGGATCACCCGCTACAGTGCGTCTCCAACCCTCCCCACACTTCGGCGTCATCTGACCACAGCTGTGCAGACCTCGGATGGGCCAGCGGGGACATCATTGCGGGCCTGACGGTTGGTATCGTCGGTGTCCCCCAGAGCATGTCCTATGCGCAGGTGCGTCGCTTCCCGCTTTCTTCCTCTCCCGACGGCCACTCACGTCGTCATACCCAAGATCGCAACGCTTGATCCGCAATACGGTCTCTACTCTTCATTCGTTGGCGTTCTGGTATACTGCGTAAGTGCCGTGCCGCCACTCCGCGGTAAACCCGATCAGCCCTCACCCCAACTCAATCTCCGTAGTTCTTCGCCACTTCCAAGGATGTTTCCATCGGTCCCGTCGCCGTCATGTCTCTCACGGTCGCCCAAATCATCAAGCACGTTACCGAGGCCCATCCCGACGAGAACTGGTCGCATCCGCAGATTGCGACCACCCTCGCCTTCGTTTGCGGCTTCATCGTTCTGGGCATCGGTCTCCTCCGCCTCGGATGGCTCGTCGAGTTCATCCCCGCCCCCGCAGTCAGTGGATTCATGACCGGTTCGGCACTCAGCATCGTGTCTGGGCAGGTGCCAGGTCTTCTCGGCCTGAGTGGCTTCGAGTACGTTCTCATGACCGATATGAGTCCGGGAACGTCGCTGATCTTCATTCTAGCACCCGCGCTGCGACGTACAAGGTCATCATCAATTCACTGAAGCATTTACCTCAGACGAAGCTGGACGCGGCGTTCGGGTTGACGGGCCTCGTTTCGCTTTACATCATTAGGTGGGCTTGCGAGAAGCTTGGAAAACGTTATCCTTCACGAGGTGTGTGGTGTACCATTCATTGGATTCGCCCAGCTGACCGTCCTGCCCAGCGCGCATGTTCTTCTTCATGTCTGTGTTCCGCAACGCCTTCGTGATTGTCGTCCTCACCATTGCGGCGTGGCTGTTTGCTCGCCACCGGAAGGATGCGGCCGGGAACTACCCGATCAAGGTTCTCAAGGACGTGCCGCGGGGTTTCCAGCATCTCGGCCCTCCCACCATCGACCCCAAGCTCATCTCCGCGTTGGCGGGTGAGTTGCCTGTTGCGACGATCATCCTATTCCTGGAGCACATTGCCATTTCCAAGTGTGAGCATCGGTCATGCACGCGTCTGCATTCGCCTTTAGCGCTAACCCCAACTCTCCATAGCCTTCGGACGTGTCAACGGCTACAAGATCGACCCGAACCAGGAGCTGATCGCCATTGGCGTCACCAACACCATCGGCACCCTTTTCGGCGCGTACCCGGCGACCGGCTCTTTCTCCCGCTCTGCGCTTCAGTCCAAGTCCGGCGTGCGCTCGCCCGCATCCGGTCTCTTCTCTGCGGTCGTCGTCATCGTCGCGCTCTACGGTCTCACCCCGCCTTCTTCTGGATCCCCAGCGCAGCGCTCTCCGCGGTCATCATCCACGCCGTCGCCGATCTCGTTGCTTCCCCGCGTCAGGTGTACTCCTTCTGGCGCGTCTCGCCCATCGAGTTCGTCATTTGGGTCGCCGCCGTGCTCGTCACCGTCTTCGCGACGATCGAGGATGGCATCTACACCTCCATCGCCGCCTCGCTCGTTCTGCTCCTCATCCGCGTCGCGCGCCCGCGCGGTCACTTCCTCGGACGCGTTACCCTGCACAACGCCAAGGAATCCAGCTCGCGTGATGTGTACATCCCGATGCAGCCCAACAAGTTCCTCATGAACCCCGACGTCAAGGTCTTCCCCCCGTCGCCAGGCGTGATCGTCTACCGGTTCGAGGAGAGCTTCCTTTACCCGAACTCGTCGTTCGTCAACGACGCGATCGTCGACTACGTCAAGGAGTCCACCCGCCGCGGCAAGGACATGACAGGCGTCAAGGCCGACGATCGCCCCTGGAACGACCCGGGCACGAAGACGGAGGGGGACAACTCGTCAAAACCGATTCTCCACGCTGTCGTCCTCGACTTCTCCGCGGTGTACGTCTTCCGCTCACTCGGCCCGCACACGTGAAAGCTAATCTCCCATGTGTCCATCTCGCAGATCCCACATGGACACCACCGGCGTGCAGTCCCTCATCGACACGCGCACCGAGGTCGAGCGCTGGGCCGACCGCCCGATAGAGGTTAGTGCCTCGTCCGAATCCGCCTCGTCCGTTCTCCCGAGCGCTGATCCCGTCCTCACCTTTGCCTCCCTCCCCTCCCTCGTGCTCGCAGTTCCACTTCGCGACCATCCTCTCGCCCTGGATCCGCCGCGCGCTCGTCGCAGGCGGCTTCGGCGTCGGCTCCGACACGATCCACATGCACGAGGAGATCGCGCCCGTCACCCGCTACCACGACCAGTACATCGCCGACCCAGAGCACACCGAGCCCGCCGCCGCCGACGCGCACGTCTCCAAAGACGTCGCCGAGATCCGCCGCGACGACCCCGAGGCCGGCACGCGCGTCATGGCGATCTCCGTCCGCTCCTCGACAGACGGCACCGTCGCGTCCGCGCTGCCCTCGGCCGGGCTCGGCCCCGGGGCCGAGGCGGCGCTCATGATGCTCCCCGACACGCCGTTCTTCCACCTCGACCTCGCGTCCGCGGTGCGCGCGGCGGAAAAAGGGGTCTCGCGCCCCGCGTCGCTCGCGCCGTCGGTGCGCAAGAAATGAGCCCCGAGTTGTCCACGCGCGCGCCCGCGCACGGGAGGGCCCGCGCTGTAGGTAGGGGTTCACTGGCTACGTTGATTTATCTATCCCACGGAAGGAGGAGCTTTGCTTGCACTTCATGCTTTTTAGAACGGACTGTCACGATTTGATGTATTCATGACCCCGCCACATCCACGCTCGCCATAGATAGTTGTAGTTTTACCGCTACCCTCATGTACACAGAGCGGAATGCCTGTATTATATGACAGCCCTGCACGCTGCGTCAGAGCTGAAATTTTTGGTCCGAGGTGTGCTGTATTGCATCTAAGGAAAGGGGTGTGTATAAGGTCTCTACTACATGCTATGAATCTGCCGTGGTGTACACTCTAAGTGTGTCTCCCTCGGACTCGAGAGCAGCCACGAGCTTGGCTAACCGCTCGCCCGTCTCATCGTCCAGCTCTTCCACGGGGTCGACGGGAGCATACACGAGCTCGCTGCGGAGCACTTGACGGACAGCGTTCGACTCCGCGAGCGCAGACGTCATCCTATGCAGCTCGGATGGTGGGCATGAGAACTGGACGTGAAGACCGCGTCAGCACCAACGACAGAATCCTTGCGAGAACCGCCCACCGTGACCGTGGCGCCCTCGTCCGGCGAGTCCTCGGACACGAAGTCGTGTGCGCCGAAGTCGAACGCGGTCTCCACCGCCATCTCCAGCCGCGCGTCTGCGCTGACGCCTTCCTCGGCGAGTATGGACGCCTCGACCTGGCCTTCGTGCTTGAACAGATACTTGACCTCCGACTTGCGGCCGCTGCGGAAGCGTCAGCGGAAGACGAACGCGGACGGGCGCGCAGGGAGGCAGGCGTACCCGTTGTCTTTCATGAGCTCGTTCAGGAACTTGAAGGTCCGGTTCGGGTTGTCCGACATGGACTCCCTGCGTCCGACGTTCAAACGTTCAGGAGACGCGTCCGCGCGAGCCGACGTGCGCGGAAGGCACTCACACGATGATCCCCACCGAGCCCGGCCCCATGCACTCGAACACGAGCTGCTGCGCCCCCCGCTCGCCCCCGCCCGCGGCCTGCGACCCGCTCAGACCCGCCCGACCGTCCGAGCCGCACGCAGACGACGCACCTTCGCGAGCGCCTTCTCGATGTTGTCCTTCGGGACGCCGCTCGTCTTCGCGGCGCGGATGGCCGCCGCGAGCGCGCCGTTCACCTCGGGGTCGAGGCTCCCGCCGTCTGCGTGGCACGTCTCAGCGAGCGCGCACGGGCGGAGCGCGCGCGGAAGGACGTACTGCGGGCGGCGAGCACGATTTGCTGGCGTGCGCGACGAACGTGAGCCCCTCACGACGCGCGGGGTGGAGCGGGAGTGCGCGCACCCTGTATGCCTGGCTGTAGACCTCGCCCTTCTTGGCATCGTTGGCACCCTTCTGGTTCTTGATTTTCGACCACTGCGGCACGCGCGCTGTCGGGCGCGCCGAGGTAACGAGCGCGTTGGGAGGGCGTACCTTGTTGTGGCCCGAGAGCGCGGGCGGGGCAGGGTGGAAGGCACGAACGGAGCTTAGAGGCCAGGCGACGGACGGAGGTAGCAGAAAACATCAGGAGCAGAGGCAACATCGACTGGTGACGTCTCCGCCCAAAGCGGACATCCTGCCCCTAACCCTACGAGCGGCACGTACTAGTATACACGATCGCATTAATATTGATGTCTCATCCGCCCATCTCACGTCTCAGACTATATCCCTCCCTGTTCTGCTTCGAGTCAGGCCGGAAATTATGGTGGAACTCTTTTGTGACATCGAGCAATGCAATTTCTCTCCCTCCGTATGAGTCGATGTGGTGGAGGTCACACAACGCCACTGCCAAGGACTTGTGTACGACAACAGGCACTCCTACAGCCACCCACCCTGTCTCGAGGGCGACTTTCCAGAAGACTGCTGCGGCTCCTGCGGACGGAGCGGTACCGACAACGCAAGTTACGGTGGCCGTCGATAATATCGTGTTCATAACACGTACAGTATGCGATTTGTACTCTAGCGGGACTTAACTTGACAGCAGAATACACAGCGAGCGAGACACGGAGCAGAGCACAGAGGAAATGGAGAGGACACCAAGAGAACACCGCGAACACTTGCCCCCCACGCTTACACCGACACGACCACCTCTGCCGCCGTCTTCTTCCCCGGCACCGGACTGGAGATGCTCGACGTCGACGACGCCGCGGTCCGGCTCCGGCTCAGGCCCGCCTCCGCCGCGCGCACCGCCGCGGCGAGGTCGAGGTGGAAGAAGGGCGTCTCCTCCGACACGATCGGCGCGTCCGCCTCGTCCGCCTCCACGCCCTCGACGGCCTCCTCGACGTCCGCGCTCTTCCCCTGCGATTCGACCCGCGTGCGCCCGCCGCGGTAGGGCACCACGGGCGCGATCTCGGTCGGGACGTGCGCGTGGACGGCGCCGACGCCGAAGCCGCCCGCGACGAGCGCGCGGCGGATCCAGGGCGAGAGCACGGAGGCGAAGTGGAACTGTGCGATGCGCACGAGATCAGGACCGGCGCTCGCGACGGGGACAAGGTAATCAGGGACGCACCTCGACCGGGCCGTCCGCCCACCGCTCGACCTCCGTGCGCGTGTCGATGAGGGACTGCACGCCGGTCGTGTCGATGTGAGACCTGGGGGCAGATAAGGGGAGGGGGACCCGCGCGGCGCGCATCAGCATGCCGTCCACTGCGAGTTCGGAACACGGAGCACTCACACCGCAGAGAAGTCGAGCACGATCGCGTGCAGCGCCGGCTTCGCCATGTTCTCCGCGTTCTCGTCGTGGCCCGGGCGCGGCCCCGGGTCGTTCCACGGCCGGTCGCTCATCCGGACCGTGGTCATGTCCAGCCCGCGCCGCGTGTTCGTCTTCGCCCAGTCGACGAGCACGTCGTTCAGCTGCGACGTGTTCGGGTACAGGACGCTCTCCTGGAAGCGGTACACCACGATCCCCGGCGCCGGCGGCGTCACCTTCACCTTCGGCGCGGGCGTCATCGGGACGAAGACCTCGCGCGTCTCGCCGTCGGCGCCGTCGCGCGCCCCCGCGGTGCGCAGCGTGACCTTGCCCAGGAAGCTGCCGCGCGGGTGCGCGACGCGGATGATGAGCAGCACGAGCGAGGCGCAGATGGAGGTGTAGATCCCGTTCTCGATCGAGGAGAAGACGGTGACGAGCACGGCGGCGACCCAGATCAGCCACTCGAGCGGCGAGACGCGCCAGAAGGAGTACACCTGGCGCGGGGACGCGACGAGGTCGGCGACGGCGTGGATGATGACCGCGGAGAGCGCCGCGTTGGGGATCCAGAAGAAGGCGGGGGTGAGGCCGTAGAGCGCGACGATGACGACGAGCGCGGTGAGGATGCCCGCGGCGGGGGTGCGCACGCCGGACTTGGACTTGAGCGCGGAGCGGGAGAAGGAGCCGGTGGCGGGGTACGCGCCGAATACAGACCCAACAGTGTTGGTGACCCCGATGGCGATGAGCTCCTGGTTGGGGTTAATTTTGTAACCATTCAGGCGGCCAAAAGCTGTATGACAGTCGTGAGAACGCTTCGGGCGCAGTCTAGGGACAAAACTCACACTTCGAAATGGCGATGTGCTCGAGCAGGAGGATGATGGTCGCGACAGGGAGCTCGCCAGCCATGGCGGACAACAGCTCGGGGTCGATAACAGGAGATTTGACGTGCTGGAACCCGCGCGGCACGGTCTCAAGGATCCTGATCGGATATTTCCCGGACGCACTGCGGCGGTGGCGGCAGTACAGCCAGGACGCGATGGTCAGGACGACAATGACGAAGGCGTTGCGGAAGACGGAGAGGAAGAAGAAGAAGCGCTCTGCGAAACAGTCAGTCTCTGTATAGCACTCGAGAATTGCATAATCTACTTACTCCGACGGGGGTAACGGGCTCCCAACCAGTCGCACACTATGCGAAACCCGTACAGGCAGACAAGACCGGTGATCCCAAACGCGGCGTCGAGTTGTGTATGGGGCAAGAACTTGAAGCAGTTGATGATAACCTTGTAGGTCTCAGCGCGGGTGCTGTCAACTGGTCAGCATGAGCTCGTATCGACCGTCCGTAGGCGAACTTACTCGAAGCCGGACTCTCCGAGCAGTCCGGGGACTTGGCCAGCGGCGATACTGATCGCAGATCCGGTCATGAACCCACTGACGGCGGGCGCGGGGATAAGCTCCACGAGCCAGCCTAACCTCAGGAGGCCGACGCCGAGCACGATGAAGCCGCAAATGAAAGCGACGGTGGTACCAATCTGAGGACCGTCCCATTGTCCGGGGTGGTGAGCCTCGACATGGGCGATGATACGGGAGACGGTGAGGGACATGACTGCGACGGGGCCGATGGAGACATCCTTGGAGGTGGCGAAGAGCTGCAGGACGGAAACCGTCAGCCCGCGTCACATGGTGAGGCCCGCTCCTGCGACTCACGCAATAGACGGCGACTCCCACAAAAGCGGAGTAGAGACCGTACTGCGTGGGAAGCGTGGCGATCTAACGGCACAAGGTTAAGTACGGCTCCCTGGCGAGCGTCACGGGCTCGACGCACCTGGGCATAAGACATGCTCTGGGGGACGACCACGATGCCGACCGTCAAGCCGGCGATGACATCACCGTACAGCCATCCGAGGTCTGCGATTGCCGTCGTTCAGCAGACGGAGCAGTGCAGCGGATAGGAGCGACCTACTGTACCGACTGATCCATTGCAGAATGGGGAACAGACTCTGCAGATAGCGCACCACCTGGGAAACATGAGCGACAAAACTTGAGGGCAGGAAACCATACGTACTGCGTTCGCTGGCTGTTTCGTGGTATGCTGTCGCGTCCAGTCCGCGACGGTGACGACAGGGACAGTGGCTTCAGGGTAACCGATGATCTGTTTGCCGAGAAGCTTGGCTTTGGTGGTGAGGGAGGGCATGTCGCCGGTGGGCCGAGACAAGGGAGTCTGGGAGGACAAGCTCGCTGAGGAGGTCATTTTAAGAGGCCGCCGGAGTCCGAGGAAAGCGAGATGAATCCAGGCACGGCGGAGGTGGTGAGCGCAGATGGGCGTATAGCGCAATCCGGCTGGGGGATGAGGAATGCAGGGCCAATGGAACTAGGCTATACTGGCTTGGCGGCTGTCGGCGGCGAACCGAGGAGCGGTTGGGGTGGGGGCTTGCCGCGCGAGCTGGCGAGGATTTATGCTGCGTGCGCGGCGAGGCGGAGGCGAGGGCAGAGGCGAAGACGGGGTGGTGCAGAGAAGAACACCGAGCTCCATGATTCATCTTCGGGTGGATGAAGTCAGCACAGGGGATGAAAAGCGTCGTGCGCTCAGAAGCACGTCATCGAACTTTGCTGTTGCGCCAGAGCACGTGACTTGCCTTTTCTGGCCCAGATGAGGAGTCTCGTAGAACTCTGACGCCTTCTCCGCGCCTTGGCCACATTCGATCCGTCGTCGCTCTCTACAGCCCGCATCGCGCTCTCTCGGTCTCTCTCAGTCCTCCGTTTTCCGTGGACGCGGTCGCGGTCGCTGCGCCGCCACGCACGGGCACACGTACGGCCGGACGGAATCACAATCAAAGCCCGGGGACTGTGTGCTCGTGTACATCGCGACGTGCTTGGCTGATTATCCCATTGCCGCTGTTCAGCGGAGCTTCCGTAGCCTCATGTCAGTGTACACCTCAAACACCGGCCAGAGAGTCTACGTAACCGGAGCGCACAGTACGCGCGCCCGTCGCGTGCCGCCGATCTCGGAATCCCTCCTGGAAGGCTACCCCACGCGCACTGAGTACGAGTGGCAGAAGCCTCGCCGCCTCGCGACCGGGCGGCAGCGTGCGCGATCCGCGGTGGCCATCGCTGAGAGAGGCCAGCCCGCCGCCGCACCCCGGACTCAACCCCTTGGGAGTGCAGGCTGTCTGCAGGTGGATGTGCTCGATTCTGGGTGGCGTCCCGTCTATACCCTGGCACATACAGAGACCAGCAGGCAAATTTAGTGCGAGATACAGAACGAGCGCTCTAGAATGTGTCCTCTCACAAGACATCAGTTAGCCTGCACAGGCGTCTGGGAGCCCGCGGTCGAGAACACGTCCAAGTTCCTTAAGCTCTGTCGAGCGGGTTCCTGTCTTCGGCTCTTCGCGAGCCTCGAGGCTACCCGTGAGCCACTCCGCCCGCTCTCCGCTAGCAGACGCAGGGTTTATAACAAATAGCAATCACGGATAGCAGGTATGAACCCGCGGTGTACGTACAACTAGTGTCGACTTTTCGGGTTCATGCACCCCGGTTGCTGACGTCCTCGTCTCTTGAGCGCTGAGTAGCACCATTGGACTGCTGCTGCCGTGTCGGGATGCACGTCAGGTACCGCCAGACGCTGCACTGGCTCCGCGGACCGGGTTGGAATAAGCCCGTTTCTGTCCTGGAGTACGATTCCCTTGCCCCGTTTCCACCATAAACATTTAATGCGATGCCAGCATCCAGGGATCAAATGAGCCCGCCTTTGGACTGAACACGGCCTACGATAATCAGCGCTGAACGATGCGCAACCTGTCAGCAGCGAGGCCGTCGAGTATGCGGACAGAAGCGCGCTCACCCGTTGGTATTCTGAGAAGCACACTTTGTCAGTACACACCCCCTCTTCCCAATGCCCCCCGCAGGACATCGCATGGTTACCAAAATCTCGGCGCGATTCTTCCGCGAAAGGGCGGCACAGCGAACGTGCCTTGGTGTCTAATGGTGCGCTGCAACGCGAGCCAACGAGATTTCGACTGTCGTCAGAACCCTCCACGATCGCTTGGAAGTGGAAGCACGGACAAGAATATCTCCTTTCGTCACCAGGCAGCATGAAGAACATGAGTTCTCGTCGAAGGCATCGAACACGTCTTGCGCGTGTGCTGCACAAGTGCGGTCGGAGGACCGGGCCGCTGCGACCGTGCCGAAGCAAGAACACGATCGAGGAGATCGGCCGACGCGAAGATGGGTTGTACGAGGCCATGAGCTGGATTAGACTGGAGGAACCGATACATTCATCACGACAGCGGGTGGGTGTTACGACACCATTCTTGGTACAGACATATTGCTACTCCGAGTCTGCCCCAAGACCTTCGACGCCAAAACAGACCTGTTTTACCTACAACCGAAATAAGGGCGCGCGGGAATATAGTAATGCATTATGTCTGGAAAAAGCCTATCAGCCACCGTTCGCCGGCACACCTTGCCAGAGTCCGTAGGTCTTCCCGGGGCTAGTTTGCCACAACCGAATGGTACCATCCTCTGCAAAACAAGACAAGTATTAGCCTCCGAAGCAAGCTTTCACATAAAAGCAACAGAAGTATAGATAGAAGTTCACAATGCATGAGTTAGGTCGCAAGGCGGGTCCATGCTCCGCCATTTCACAGTACATAGATATGCTCATAGTGCATAGGTCAAGAGCACGCTGTGCACTATGAGCATCTAAGCTGTGCTGCTGATGCCACGTCACAGTACTCTCCTGGCTTGTATGCTGGGAGAACACAAAGCCACGATGGATCCGTGCGTCCCGACCTTCCCCGCATTCAAAACCATCGGGGTGGAAAAAAAGAAGGCAACTCACCACTCCCGCTCGCAAACACCTCGCCATCTGGACTGAACTCGACACAGTGGACGGGCCCGTGATGTCCCTTCAACACTTCCCGCTCCTCGCCCGTCACGTCGTGGATGCGCACCCACTCGTCGCTCGTGCTCCCGGTGACGAACCGATCTTGGAGGATGGGGTGGATCGACGCGGACGAGGGCGCGTACGGCAGCGTCAGGCTGTGCGTCTGTGGGCCGTTGAGCAGCGCGGGGATGAACGACACCGTCTTGCCGGACGTGACCACGATCCGGTTCGTCTGGGGGGAAAGCTCCATCGAGGTGATCGGGCCCGGGAAGGTGAGGTTCGTCGTGAGCGCGCGCGTGCGGAGGTCCCACCACTTGATCATCCCGTCCTCGCCGGCGGTGACACCGGTGTGGTCGCCGACCCAGACGACGCTCTTGACGGTGCCATCATGCGAGAGGCCGGAGGGGCCGTCGACGAGGAAGTCCGGCTCGGCGTCCGGGCGGTTGACGTCGAACATGCGCACTTTCTTTTCCTGGCCGCCGGTGAGCATGTGGCTTGCGCTGGGGGATATCGCGACGCTGCGGACGATGTGGTTGTGGGGGAATGACTGGAGACATTCGCCGGTGTAGGTGTCCCAGACCTTGCTGATCGGACGGGCGAAATCCAGTCAGATCCAGACGCCGGAAACGCTCCGCGGGGGCACGGGGGTGCGGATCGTAGACGTACGCAGTGAAGTCGGCGCTGCCGGATGCGGCGCGCGACGTGTCTGGGGAAAGCTTGCTGCTCCATACCGCGCCCTTGTGGCCGATGAAGGTGCCGATCCAGTCGCCGGTCCATTCGCGGAGCATAGGATTGCCATCTTTGCAGGAGGAAATGATCACATACGTCCCGTCGTCCTGGAGGGGCGAGAAGGATAGATGGGTGACGGGGCGTGTATGCCCGGGCGCGACGAGCGGGACGGCTTTGTGTGGAAGGGCCATAATCGGGATCGTATGGTACAGGCCGAGAGTCGTGGGGGTCGTTACGCAGGCGCACCGCGCGCTGACAGATCTAGAGATGAACGGTGTGCTGGCGAGAAAAGAAGGAATACAGCGGTGTCTCAGGCGAAGGCAAAGGACGGCGAGGAAGGGGCGCGCACGAGAGTTGGCGTCCCTCCAGCCCTGCCCTCCCCACCACGTGGGCTTCCATTTCTGGTCCCTTTCATCAAAACCCGCCCCTGCACCAACTGCAATCGGCCCCGCTGCGACCTCCACCGTGCCATCTGCCTCAGACTGCACTGTTCTCTGACCCAACGCACTCACTCGACTGTATCTGGCGTGCTGTGGTAGGTGCGTCGCTTTGGTCCCCAATTCGCCCAGCCTCCTTGCTATCTCGAGCGCAGCCCACACGTACCCAGCGCCCATACAGTACCGCGCCACGGATCAGTATCGCGTGCAGCGCGGTCCGCAGTCTATCCAGACCTTGTGACGCGCCGGTTACACCGTATGCGTCTCACGACGAGGCGTCGGTTGTGGCATCTTGAGCATCAGCTTGTCGTGCACAACTTCTATCATGATGCAAAGACGTGTACTGACAAATCAACCTAGTAGTCTACAATATTTCTGAGATCCGACGGCAATGTTCGAAATTGTTGTGGCTCTCCAGTTTTGAGTCCTGTCGATGTATATCTTTCAGCGCATTTCAGGGAAACCCCGTTCAATAAATATTTCAACAGCTCAGCTACCTGAATCCGATTCGTGACAGCAAGACACTTCGAACAATCCCCGAATGCCGACACCACTCCCCCGGAGACTCCTCGCCAACAACCAAATCCGTGCATGCGGACTCCCCGCTACGCGTCGCGCCTCCATTCCATCACACTCCACCCACCCGCAGCTGTACCACTAGTGAACTGGGCATGACATTTCGCCAAAGGATCCCACCAGTTAATATGCAAGTCTGCCGCGAGGCGTACACCACACGGTAGATCGCGGATGCTTCGCAAAAAAGTCGACAACATGCCGTAAGAGCATAACGAATTGCTGCGCACCGACGAGCCCATACGCCCGAAATGAGCCACTGCGCCCTCGAAGTTCAGGTTCGCGCGGAAGCGGCGGCACGCCCGACCGGCGTCGCCCCCGCGTTCTCCACCTTCTTCCGCACGTACGGCCAGCACAGGCCCACCGCGAAGTGCCCGTCCTCGTAGTCGTCGTAGAGGTTCACGATGCCCTTGTTCTTTCCCTGCGCGATGTAGTCCTTCAGCCGCGCGGCGCCAGCGCGCTCGAACAGTGCGGTCCGGTCCCGGACGACTTTCGACAGGAGGCTGCCGAGCTGCGACGACGCGACCTTGGTGAGCCCTTCGTCGTGTTGCTGCCTGAGGATGTCGACGAGCGGCTGGAACTCGGGAGGGACGACGGGGTGCCAGAGTTCCTTGGGCTGGTCGTCTCGTGGCTGCTTTGGTGGTGGGTTGGTTTGCACTATGGGGGCGGTAGTTGACTTCCTCTCCTTTCTTTCGGCTGTGGAGGGTGCACTTGTGGTAGTTGAAGTTGAGGAGGGCGTAGATGGATGGCCAGGAGGGGGTGGCGGTAGGACTCTTGCAGGGGTAGTCGGCAGACTGCTTGGCCGGGGCTGTTGATGAGAAGTCGATGCGAGATTTTCATGACTTTGAGCATGGGGGAAACCGCTGACGTTCAGGGGAAGTGGTAACGGAAGAGGAGAAGGTGGTGTATGCTGGAAGAAACGTCGAACATCCTGTGGAGACGGCGGACTGGGTTCTAATTCTGCTGTAGAGAGCCGAACAGTACTGGGAGGAGATATCTGTGACCGAGGGACACTGGTCAACGCCACAAGCAGACGCAGCAGTGATCAACATGCTTACTTTGGTACTGAACGGCTTTGAACAGCTCTCTCCAGCGGCGAGAGCCTCGGCGGCAGGACTAGAGTCAGTGGAACCCACCAATGTCTAGAAGCAAGTGGTAGGGGGTCAGCTGTTGATCCAGACGATTTTGTGAAACATACGCTTGTGTCGGAAGGCGACGTTTCGCGAGCAGCGTGGTGCGCACGTTCTGGGCGGCCGCCGGACACCGAACTTGGTGGCGTAGCAGCAGCATCTCGGGGCTCCCTCTTTCGACTTCTCCCGCCATCGGAGATCTGCCCTACGGGTGCTACACTTGGCGGTCTCGGGATGGTGCTGCGGTTGCAGGAAGTGGAGGGGATTGCATGGGATGACTCCCACGGTCCTAATAGCCCCAAGGAAGGTGCGGGCAGTGGCTGATTTGTAGTTTGGGGGGGACTAGCTTCGCAAGGAACAGAAGGAAGGACCTCCGGAACAGAAGGAACTTCGGGTAGGACGTCATGGGGCCAGTTGTATACGAATTCCGCTTGTGATTTGAGGCAACCGGGGGTAGATCTAGGTGCGAGCAAAACAATACGGTACTGGCGCAAGGCGAGGACGGAGACCGCATACACGAAGTCACGATCTCCGGTGATAAGAAAAATCGTGGTCGGAGCCGGGGTATCAATTGCATACGCCATCATGTCGACTAAAATCCATTTGAGTAGCCATTCGTGCTGTGCATATGAAGACGGTTACCGATCATCATCTTGTCGGCGACGTCTTTGCGACCGTTGTGAGGACAGTCAATGAGCGAAACGCCGCACGATTGAAGCTCCGAGCGCAGAGCCAAGGATCGCGGGGTCGTGTGTTCGGGATATTCAAGGTATGCCCTAAAGCTCTTGACGCTCCCGTACCGATGTGCGATCGCGCGTATTTTATTCACGATCATGTACGGGGGCTCCATGGAAGGGAGAGCGCAATTCTCTGACACTAGGTGTGGGCGATGTGGCAGGCGTAGTGCAGAGGATCTGACAAACCATAGTCCCAGAAAATGGCTACACTGGACGTCATTTTGCGGGGAACCTAGAAACACTGTAAGACTCTCAGGACAATCAAACGCTCTGCTCGTTCCGAGATGCTTACCGTGGCGTGGAAGGGGTCGCCGGGGCACTATGTGGGTGCAGGCGAGGGCTGAATGAATTGGATCATGAACAACAGAGGACGAGCTCCTGGAGGAATGTTTACGCGGCTCATCGGACTCGAATAGCATCGGCTGGGCCCGGGTGGCTGCGGGTCGGTTCAAGTTGAACCACGAGCGGTCCGGCCCCGACCCTCACGTGCACACATCAAGTATCTCTCCTCCAGCCTGTTACTTATGTATAGCGCTGAACTAGAGCTAAGCGATCTTGGCGCGCATAGGCTGCTCTCAACCACCACCTCCATATCATATGATGCACCACAAGTCAGCACTCCTCCTATTACCTTACCTTGTGACACTCGCTGCGACTTTGCCATGCGCCTGGCCCATGAGACTGCGTCGCGCCCTTCGCTGTCTTTCGTGGGTAACCCATGACCTCCTGATCATTCTTCTCTTATGTACATCCTGCAGTGACCGACGTTTAACATGCATGCGGGCGTGCTCTAGCCAGCTATAAGTATACCGCTGTGAGAATTGGCCCCACCCCAAGTATCGTCCCACCCCTGAACTCGCAGTGCCGTGTAGAATCCTCTCCCCCTCAACACCATGTTATCGCTCCTGGCTCGTCGCGCCAACGTTTGCCGCCCCAGCAATGTGACTAGACTGGCATTCTCGACTACTGCAGCGCGACGTGAAGAAGCCGCTTCTCGCTTGAAGAACGCCGGTCAGCTTCCTCCTTATGGACCAGTCGGCGTTGCGAGAGCCCTGGCTTCAGACACCTCCTCCCGTGCGTTGCTCGATACATGGTGAATTTCTCACCACTGACGCCTGAGGCACCAATGCACTAGCTTCACAGCCCACACTTTTCTCCCAGGAGTTTTCCCTCGCAGACCGTGTCGCCCTTGTTTCTGGAGGCAATCGAGGTCTCGGCCTGGAGATGGCGCTCGCCCTTGTTGAGGCCGGCGCCCGAGCCGTTTACTGCGTCGATCTGCCCAAGCAGCCCGGAGAAGAGTGGAAGCGTGTTTGCGACTACGCGGGACGCATGGAAGGCTTGCCCAGTGAAGGTCGGCTCGAATACCTCAGTGGCGACGTAAGGGATCAAGAGGCAATGTGGCGCATTGGTGAGACCGTGGGCGCGCGCGAAGGCCGCCTCGACACATGCGTGGCCGCTGCGGGCATCCTGAAGACGCATACGGACTGCCTGGAGTATCCGCACAAGCAATTCCAAGAGGCGAGTGATATTTCGAACCCTGATCTCCGCCCATGCGTTCCCCGGTCTGCCTCGTTTTGTTGCTGGAACACTGCGCATATGCGTCTATTTTCCGTAACACATGCGCGACCTCGGATGTATGTCGGCGGTGGACACGTATGCTCCCTGCCGTGACGCACGTATAGTGACTCTGGGTCGTCCTCTTGGCAGGTGATGGATATCAACGTCAACGGCGTCCTCTTCACTGCGCAGGCTGCGGGCCGCCAGATGGACAAGTTCGGGAACGGCGGGAGCATCATCCTCGTCGCGAGCATGAGCGGAAGCATTACGAACAAGGTGTGCCTATCGCCCACGACAGCGCCCGTTGATCACGCTCACCGTTTTGCGACTTTTTCTCGTGCTTGTGGACGATGCCCGGGTGTGTATCCTCGCCGTGCCTGGACGCTACTGTGACATCCGGATGGGCCGCGTTTAGGATCACGCCTGGGTGTCGTACAACACGTCCAAGTCCGCCGTGCTGCAAATGGCACGCAGCATGGCCTGCGAACTGGGCCCGAAGCGCATCCGCGTCAACACTCTCAGCCCGGGTCATATTTACACCAAGTGAGCCGCTTCCCTTCCAGATATTCTCGTAGCGGAGCCTCTGGTGTGGTGGCCCTCCCAGCTTCGAGCGCTCCGAGCGCGTCTTCAATTTGCAATCGGACGCGGGTTTCGCAGACGCTGATCGGATCCAACAACCCACAGCATGACCGCAGCCTACCTCGATTCCCAACCGCATTTGCTTGAGAAGTGGTCGAGCCTCAATCCCTTCGGGCGCATCGGGCGGCCAGATGAGCTCCGCGGCGTGGTTACGTGGCTCGCGAGCGACGCGAGCACGTTCTGTACCGGATCCGAGTACGTCCTTTTAACTACTGCACGGATGTTCCATGTACTGACTGTGCCCCTTCGCAGCATCCTCGTCAGCGGTGGACATCATGCGTGGTGATGTGACAGCTGGATGCCTTTACCGTCTGCCTCGCGGCATACCCGGGTCTAGTGTGGTCCTTGACGGTTGTTCAGTCTGCTTTCACTGTTCTGGGTGCTTATCACGAGTCATGTGTATGGATTTGGGCGCTCGTTTGTACGTTGGGAAGTCATGCATCACGCGGTAGACAAGAATTCTAGTGCGAAGCCACCGACCAAGTGTTATGACTCTGAATATGAACTGAGGAGCTCGCGCAAGCTCACTGGGGATGACTTGTAGACCGGTCGGAGGTGGACGTTTGAACGGGCGTGGGATGTTTGTCGGAAGGAGGGCGGTGTGGCAATCTATCCTTGGATTCCCGATAGCATAAGGACTGCACAGTACCGCGGATGTAATGCAGAGGGGGCTGCGCTCAAATGTAGACTCTACCGCATGTCGTGGCCAAGAGTGGACCCAAGGCGACACGCTGGACGCGTCTGCGGCTGCTTGCGCCCGTCGAGGCAGTCGCGAAGAGCGCGGAAAAGAGCCATGCGTCTGGATAGCTGATAGGCACTGGGAAGTCCTGCGGATGGCGGGGGAAGACAGGCGACACATCGATGGCCTGCATGAGACGAGATGCGGGTACGTCGGACGCGCGTTGGGCGCGGCGCGATAGCAGTGGAGGAACATATATAGCGCTGAGTGAAGTGTACACACCCGAGATAACCGCGGAGGGAGGGCGGGGAGTTTCTGGGTAGCGCGGGGAGTGGGTGAGAGAGAGCCATTAATATTCGGGCTGACGCTGGACAAGGTACCGAGCGGGAGCGTTCCGGTGGGGGCTGCGGGGAGATGCGCGTGTGGACGGACTGCGCAGGGGCGGACGCGCTGATGCCATGAGACGTCACGGACGCCGCGGTCGCTGCGGGGGGCGAGGGGACGCGTGTCGGCCGCGGCGCTGCTGGCCGCAGGCTCAGCGGAGGCTGCGAGCAGCTCGGCGGTGCGGACGACGGAGGCTGCGCGTCGGGGAGGGCGGAGAGGCGGGCGGGCCGCGGCGTGACGCGGCGTGAGGGGCGGGGGCCCAAGGGGGCAGGTGTGACGATCGATCTCGATCGTGCGCAGCTGAACGACTGCGGAGTGCGACGCGGACTGTGCAATTGGTTGGCCGAGGGCAGATCCCGTTAGCATTCCTCCCTCACTGCGCATCGCAGCACCCCCATCCTCTTTCTCTCCAACCCTCTCCTCCTCTCCTCCCTCATCCTTCTCCATATTCTTGCGCCTGAGCGCGCTCCCTTAATCCCTTTCTCTCCACTCATGAACGACCCTTCGCATCCCAAAATCGCATCGACGTCCCGCAAGGGCAAGGAGAGGGAACCTGCTCAGATGGATATTGCAGACAAGCTCATCGCGCTCAAGCGCAAGCAAGCGTGCGTGGCCCTTTTTATCTGACCCTCCTACCTCTCATCTTCTTCCCCGCCACTCAGTGCTGCCACCACTCGCGAACGTCCAGAACGTCCAACCCATCCGTCCTCTTCACACCAAGAGCCTCATCGGCCCACCCCACCTCACCGCGGCGGCTACATGCGCCCCCCATGCCCAACCCGAGCATTGTTGTCTCGGAAGGCTCCCCACAATATGAGGCCGATCCAGACGACTTCTCGCGGCGGCTCAAGATTTCCTCATCCTCCCCACGCGGCCCGCACGCGCGCCCTGCTGCCAACGGCAGTCCCGGTAAGCTCTACGATCCCAACACCGACTCGGTCCGCAAGACTGCCCCCCATGTCACTGCCGAGCCAGACGCGATGTCCGATGCCGCATCGAGTTCTCATTCACCGCGAGTCTCCCGCATGCACCAGTCCCCTCAGGGCGCCCGCAACCTCGTCGAACACCGACAGCTCTTCGATCCTCGCAAGCACGATGCGGTTCAGTTCTCTGCCCAGAACCGACATAACGCCACTGTCACCCCATTGCCGAGCGGTCGCCCAACCCCTACACCCAAGTCTTCAGGAGACTGGGTCTCCGCGTCTTCAACCTCCTCCGCTTCGTATGCCCATTCATCTATATCTTCCAACTTCACTCTCTCCTCCGCCACCGACTCCTCTTCTGCATCATCCGCTCTTTTCGACTCCTCAAATCCCGCGGGCCGGAGGTCCGAGGACAGCGCCTCTAGCGCGAACGCCTTCTCTCGAAAACTGAAGGAGGTTTACCGAATGATCAGTGGCCTGGAGACCAGGCTGTTGGGTAGCGACAAGGATCGGGACAGGGCAGAGGATGGTGAGCGTGGATCGCGGGGGGTATTGATCAAGGGACGCGCGAGCAGCAACGCTCTCGCGAGTACAACCGATGAGGGCGAGTCTGAGCGGTGGCGAAAGCTCGTATCAGAGCACCAGCAGTAAGTAATCCTATCTGCGTCTCAGCTTGGGGTCTCATTATGCTTATGCTACTCATCAGACTTGCGGAATGCATCCGCGAGATGCTCGCTCTTACGCTTGCGCCCACGGTGCCCGCTTCTCTCAAGAACATCCCGCAGAAGTACAACCTAATCATTAGGTTATGGTCCCATGCATTCTACCATCTTCTGGAGTCGCTTCGTCACGCCGCGCGGCCACCAACAAGCTCGCCAGTAGCTCTTGAGTACCTTCAGGTAAGTTGCATGTTCCACTGTTTGGAGCTCGTTCTCATCTTGTTTCTTAGCAATTCCTTAACTATGCCTATGTATTCTACGGCGGTCTCATCGAGGAACGCAACTTCGCGCAATACCGCGGGCCGTTCCTCGAGGCTCTCGGCGACTTGTCTCGCTACTGGATGGCCGTCAGCGCCCTCATCGAAGGCACTCATTCTACAGGCAACACACTCACGGTATCCGCCGTTGCCAAGAACAACCTGCTCGCCTCCAACACCCCTCGCCCATCGTCCCCGAATCCTCCCGCCACCGATCTCCCGTCAGCTGCGGTGTCGCCAACCCCTGCGCGGATCGACGACAGCCCTCAGTCGTCTGAGGCTGAGATGCCTCTTGGTGCCGATGACGTGGGTGCTGTTCTCCATATCCACAACATCCCTAGCGTCGGTCAGGAGGCAGCCCGCTTGATGGAACTCGACCCCGACAAGGAGCGCTGGCGGCAGGTCGCGAAGGATTGGTTCGCGCGAGGGCTCGCAATTACCCCCAACTCCGGCAAGCTCCAACACCACCTCGGGTTGCTTTGTCGCGACAAGGACGGCTTGGATGAAGAGCTGCGCGGCGTCTATCACTTTGCGAAGAGGTGCGTTACATGATGTTAGTGTGAGACTGCAACTGACCAGCCGAGATTAGTCTGGTCGCGTTCCACCCATTCCCCACCGCGCGCGAGTCCGTGCTCAACATGTGGACGCAACCGTTGCAGGCGCGTCGGCAAGCACCTGATGCGTCGCTCACGGAGCTCTTCGTCGCCCTACACGGCATGCTCTTCACCAACATCCAGCTCGACGACTTCAAACGCGTTCTGGAGCGTTTCCAAGAAAAGCTGCAGATCGGCGGTGAGTTGCTTGATTTCGGAGCCGAAAGCGCCACTCACTCTTCACGCTTCTCTAGACGGCGAGCAAGTGGAGGAACGCGAATGGATCATGATGGCCCTGGTCAACGTGAGCGCGCTCCTCGAGTACGGCCGCGCCACGGCTGTTCTTCACCGCGTCAGTGGTATCGAGTCCCGGGGGAACAATGCGAGCCCGACGCTCCCTACAGGCGCGGCAGCAGGCCGGATCAAGGTGCTCATGGCAAAGCGACTCGACGGCGACATGGACGTCGATGACGAGGAGGCCCCCTCCGTCGCCTCAGCAACTGCGGCCGCCGCGTCGAGCGAGCCGGAACTACCCGCTTCTCTTTCCCTGGCGATGCAGCTCGCATTTGTTATGCTCTCGCATACCCTTCGCCACCCCTTCCGCCGGCCAAGCGAATACGCGTCACCTACCCTCAACCCCTACAACACCATCTTCCTTACCTTCCTTGCGACCGTCCTCCGCGATCCGCACGTCCGCTCAGCCCTCGAACGGGCCGTTCCGTGGGAGGAGCTTGCGAGCTTCCTCGTCCATATCCCTCGCCGTGACCTCATCCGCGAGCACCAGAAGGTCAGCGTCGAGAGCGGGCTCCTGCTCACGAGTGGCTGCAAGCCTCTCCCGGAGGACTGGTGCATTCGCGGTATGGGCTGGGGCGGCAAGAAGGTGTTCGAGCGGGGGTTCTGGAACAAGGACGCCGACACCGCCGGAGAAGAGCGCAACATCGAGGTCGAGGTCCTCGACCGCATCGAGATGCCCGACCATGGCATGGACGGCATCATCGAGGACGAGTCCGACGAGCAGGAGGGCCACTCCAACGACCAGTCGCCCGAGAAGCGGAGGTGGGCCCGTCTTGCGCGGGCGGGCCTCCGCATCGCGCGCGACATCCACGGCTTCAAGTTCTCGGCGTCGTCTGCGCAGGAGGGCACCCGGCCAGCTTTCCGGGTCGAGGGCGCACTTGCGGAGAAGGTTGCGCGATGGAAGGAGGAAGAGCAGCGCGAACGCCTGGCGGAGGAGCAGCGGCTCCGGGGGACGAAATGGAGCGACGACTCCATGGATGTCGACGACGTCGAGATGCAGGAGGACGAGTCGGATGCGGAGGACGGTGAGGCTGACAGTGAGGAAATCCGCAAGCTCAAGGTAAGCCTTTGTCATCGGAATTCAGTCGCCTCGTGGGTACTGATCACCTATGCCATGCTACTCAGGAGCGCCGGAGGCACCTCCAGGCATTGCTTGAGTCAGGTCAACGTGAGGCGCCTTCGCGTCGCCCTCGTGGATCGCGCCGGACAGACCCGTCCCGGCCTGCGCTCCGCTGTGTCCCGGGCTACAGCGTCCTCGTCGTGGACACGAACATCCTCCTCTCGTCGCTGCAGGAGTTTTCCTCTTTGGTCGAGTGCAACAAGTGGACGGTGGTAGTCCCTCTTCCGGTCATCATGGAGCTCGACAGCCAGTCGTCGAACATGAACCAGCTCGGCGAGGCTGCGGGCGCCGCCCTCCAATACATCTCGTCGCACGTGCGCACCCACTCGGCCTCGCTCAAAGTGCTCACCTCGCGCGGAAATTACCTGTCAAACGTCAACGTCCGCACCGAGCAGGTCGACTTTTCCAACAGTGGATGGGAGCGCAACATGGACGATCTGATCCTCCGCGCCGCTATGTGGCAGGACGAGCACTGGATGGACCGTTCGGCGATGTTGCAGGCCGGTGAGAACCGGGACACCACTGGGGCTGCCAAGGTCATCCTGCTTAGTTTCGACCGCATGCGTAAGTCGCCAACCATCTCACCGTATGATCATATGTACTGAGATTTCCGTGCCTTTTAGTTCGTCTGAAGGCGCGCTCGAAGCAGCTTGACGCCGCAAGCGAGGCTGACCTTGCGGCTATTCTGTCCATGGGCTCGTAACTCGTCGTTGGGAAGGTTCCATCGGAACCCAACTATCCCTTTCAGTGCCCTTACTCCACGCCCATCCGTGTCGGCGCGTCGTCCACCATCCAGTCCGGAGTGCACCCGCATCCACTCGCCCAGGGGCCGCCGACGACTCCGCTCGACCTCCGGCCGCCACGGCAATTCGTGCATTTTGCGACGCCCGTCCGTCGCGCAAGCGCCTCAGAGGCGTTCGCGGCATCTCCGTCGCTCATGCCATGCACTCGACCCAGCTATGCACATACCGTAAACATATATTTATTCCATCCCACTGTCTCGCCTGTTGCATTGACTATCTCACTCTCGTTGCATATTTCGCTATAACCCCTCTACACTACGCCGCAGCCCCCATACCCGCATCCACACACTCGTCGCAGACCCACATCCACACTCCCTCGCCTCCGCTCGAACATTGCCTTTTGTCTCTGTGCCTGTGTGTCTCGCGCCTTCTGTGCTGTCCTGTTTATTGTCTCGTCACTGTCGTTTTTGTACCAGCATCTCGTCTCGTCGTCATTTACAATCCATTGGAAGTCTGGCAATCTCTTGTCGGATATTACAGCCTTCTCATCAACCGTCCGCGTGGACCATCGACGCTGTTGTGGATGAATTCCTCGATATCGGCGCCGGGTGGCTTGAGAAAATATGTGAGGCGGCGGTTCTCGCGGTGTTTGTTGGGGAAAGCGCCCAAGGTCCGGTGAGGCCGGAGTGACGTCTGCATCTTCCCTCCTCCCACCATCTTCCTCCCGGTCCGCAACAGTTTTTACCCCCCAGACCAATGATCAACCCGACAAATGCCCACACACCACCGCATGAAGCAAACCGCGGAACCGACCATGCTCACACGTCGACCGCCTTCGACCACAACCTCGTTCTTCTGTCAACGTCGGTATCATATTCTACACCGCCTTCTCTCAATGCTCAATTGCCATTTTTTTCAAGAGTGAATCGCTCTCGCATGCGGCGGGCGTGCCGTCTGCCCACGCCGACATCCGGGGTCGCAAGCTCGCCACTGCAGGCCGCCGTGGTGTCCACTGTTCATCGGCTGAATACGCCCTTACGCAAGCTATAGCATCCCTGAGGCCTTATCAAAAACCAGTGATCCTCGTGCTCGCCGCCGCTCCGCCGCCGGAGGTCGGCGCATTGATAGAGACTCATCATCAGTGTGGCGATCCGCTCTGCTGGTGTAGTTGCACTCGCCACTAGCTAGCGTGCACAGCACGTGCGCGCTCTCCTTGCGTCTGTGTGGGCACTGACCGGTCGCCAGGAGCACTGCCAATCGTTATCGCATACTCGCTCTTTCTCAGTCGGGCCGTGATGCCACGTAGACATCCAGAACGGGACGTCCGTAATGAGCAGAGGACGAAGACCCGGTATTCGCCATGTGCGCAGGTTGGAGTCTCGACCCGGTACGCCATTGTAATTTCTGTGTATGAAATGTGGTGAATGGCAGGTGCCGTCATTGGCGCCTTTGGCGTGGAACTTGGCTAACTTCGTCATCCATGCCCGCTCTTGCGCTTTCGCGGACATATGCTGACTCTCATTTGTAATGCAGCCCGACGGCGACGACTCACGAGCCCGGCAAGAGAGTGGGTCGAATCCCTTGGCGACTCATAACCACCTCCCCACCCCGTTTGGCCGTCGTTCCGCGACTTCAATGAGGCCCAAGGGCCAAGGCGAGCCAAGAGATCAACGGGGGTGCCTGTCGATCTCCGTGGTCGATGACGAAGGATTCGCGTTCCGCAAACTCCGCCGTCACACACACTATCCCTCGGACGGCTCGGCACGCTCTCTCACCATCAATGACTGATGTACTGCCAGTCACCCCTCTAGAGGCCGTCCGATCCGGAGGAACCACCCTGCAACTGCGATACGCGCGCAGCATTTGGACAAGCCTCCCGCTCAGTGTGCCTTGCTTCTCGCCCATCCGTCCACTGCCATTCAGATGCGAAGGACAATCAGTCTCCATTGCCAGCCGACCTGAATTTCCGAAGCCTTTTCAAGCGAGTGCCGCCTGTGCAATCTTTCTCCGACCGCCCAGGCCTTCCGCAACGTGTGAGCATGCTCCTCGAGCGCAAGTCCGCGTACCTTAGAAGGTAAGCAATACATCTCACTTGCGCGCTCTTTTGGAGGCATACGTGCTACGCGCTGACTCGGACTCGAAATAGACGGCCCCATGAACTGCCCTTGATAGTCTGGATCCGTATCAACGTCCTCAGCAAAAAGACTCCACGTGCGCTCCGAAGGGCTGTTAAGGGGCTCAGGAGTACTGGTCGCGCAGTAGGTATATTTCATCTACACAGCGTTTCCTAGCTGATATCTGAATAACCGTTGCTTGTTCAAGCGCCTTCACGAGACTTCTCTCGCACGACGTCCTACCACCGTCTGACGTGCCAACAGAAGTCATCAAGTCAACAACCTACGGCGTAGTTCCCCGTTGAACGGGAGCGAATTTCATGCGGATAGCATTCTCGACGAGCACATTCCGTCCGCCCACATCAGTTCTAGGCAAGCTGGAATTAGCACCACTCCGCTGGCGCCTCATTCAGACGTGTTTTGTCAGGACCATCAAATCTTCGCCCGCTGCTTTCCCGCACCCCCGGAGTTCCAGCGCCATTGATACTATCTCACACGCCAGGACCAGCACTCCTACTTGCTCGCAGTGAGTTGTATCCAGTGCGAACGTCGCACACTGGTGGCTCCACGTCGTCCCAATCTTCCTTTGTATGGGCACCCAGTCCACCACTACCAGAGGACAGCCAGCCTCTCGACGTGGTGACGGGGATCGCCTAGTATTTCCGGCGACAAACATCTTTATCCCTTCGAGGAGAGGCCATCTCAACGATACCAGTTTGTTGGAGCCACTGCCGGTACTAAGGCCGCGCCAGTCACTCACCGGGATGTGACACCGAGCGATGAGTGTGGGCGGGAGTTGGCGGTGTCGATGCACGGTTGTTTATGGTGAAACACCACACGGGTTGACCGAATGCCTGCGCTCTTCCCAGGATCGGCGTCGTGCCCGGACGCGTCCGCGTCAGTCGTCGGTGTTTGGTTGTCGTCCTGAGGGAGGGCGCTCGGGATCGCTCTTGTTTCGTGCCGCCCGCCGGTGCAGACGAGGCTTCTCCCGGTGGCGGGAGACGCGCCGACGCCAGGAGATCCGGCGCCGGGAGCACGAGCGATAAGTCCGGAGGCACTGGTGGGCTGTGTGGAAGGTTCGCTCGTGCATTGTTCGCTGGAGAGGGGAGCAGCCCACAGCGGCGGGAGGGAAAATGCAGCGAGCGGACGTTGGAATGTTCGGGATGTGGTCTGCCCGGCGGCTGCCCGGGCAGGGTGCAGCTGGCGGCAGACGACAGAAGATCGAGATTGGGCGGCGCTTCCCCGCCCAGCGTCGTGCTCTCAACCGCCCACCTGAGGACCCGTTCAGTTGGCGCTTTGCACTCTATAAGACTCTCCGCCTCCGTCCCGGACTACTCCCCATCCTCCTCCGCGGCCCGCACTCCCAGCCTTCCTCGCACGCGCTTTTCTCTTCAATCATCCTCCATGATGCGTTCCTTGAAGCTGTACGAGCACCCGGAGTTCAAGACCGAGGACGAAGACATCTCCCTCCTCACTACAATCCTCTTCGTTTCGGCGCTCGTCCTCCTCGCCGCCATCTTCATTCTGAGCATATTATGTCTCGTCCGCTGGGACGAGTGCTCAACAAGTGAGTGCCCCAGTATATTGCACCACGTTTCGCTAGATCTGACGAACGACCCAGCGTACTCCGTATACAGTGCGCAACCACAGTTCATGACTGTCCGGCAAATACTCAGCAGTACGAGGAGAAGTATCTGAGTGCCGCTTGTCGGCGCTGAAGTCTGCGTAAATTCCCGTTTTTACAGGTGAGCGTCTCACGTATCATTCCAGCAAGAGTATCGTTCATCACTGAATGATAAACAGGTCACCGTCTCGATTGTTGTATTATTAGTCGCTGCACATACTGCCCCCCATTCAGCCATACGACCCTCGGATGCCGGCAGCTGGTCCTTCGCTTCATCACTACTCTCCCCCGCACCATGTAGACCATAACTTGTATGATCCATTATTCGGTTGCTTCCCGCCTATGGAACCCCGCCACGACGTCTCTCGCACAAGCCCTCCCCCGCATCTTGTAGAACTTCCCTTACAGTCGTCCCGTCTCGTGCTCGCCTCTTTTGTAATACCACACGCTATTCTTATTGCAGCCATGCCTGTTTCCCACCGGGATTCACACTTGCTTCCGTGCACCGAGCAGCACAGGTCGACGGCGTTTGGCAGTACGCAATGATATCGCCCTCCGTGTCTCCTCGGACTGCTTTCGGCTCTCATATCGCACCTTAACGTTATAACACCGACCTCTTAGCACCGAGCTCCCGCCGTCCTCGCGAGTGCAAATTCGCACCGCGCGCAGGTATGGACGTACGTACGTACTCACCGCGCACAGCACACCGGCATCACCTCGTCTCGCGAGCTTCCACGCTCGCCTCGTGTGTTCGGATCGCTGGACGTAAGTGACGTAGCGAGCCGGCAATGCAGCAGACCGAGATCACCAATCGTTTTTGGCAACGCGAACCCGACGTGCATGGAAGCCAGCAACAAACACATGCAGAAAGTTCGAGACCATCGGCGGCGACAGTGCGCGGCCAGTGCGGTCTCACGCGCTCCGCGTCCGCTCGCGGTCTCGCTCGCCCCAACCACAGCTGTGAACGTAAGGGTATATATCGCAGCTGCCTCGGAAATGGGTATACGCTGCACGTGCTGTCGCCGACTATCCTCCACGCGATGCACCAAACGCGATGTACGTGCGTATACAGACCACACGGGCGACGAGGTTATCGTGACCACAACTCAACCTTTCATCGCATACACTACGTGCAATCCCGCGACAGCCCGAACAAAACGTCTGATGCGTCGAAGAGTAATAGAGTCCAGCTGTGCGCTCGTCCGATCCGCACCCTCGTTCTCGCAACCCTGCCCCTGTCGGTGCGCGCGCCGCCCCGGTGTCGCGCGCCTCGCGAAGCAGCTAGAAGCCGCAGACGGACCCGCGCGAGCGCAGACTGAGATACGGCGCCGACTCCGCGCCTGCACATGCATCTCCGCCCTGCACGCGCGGCGTCCCTTGCCCCTGGAATGCGACCGGACGCGATTCGAGCGGGGCGACCCTGCAGCTCCCGGAACGTCCGCGCCCTCGCTTTCGTCCAGAGGCCGACGCGCTCGGGGTAGCGTGCTGCTCTCGTATTGTGGTTGCGCGCCCGCGCCCCTGTCCCGTCGTGGGCGCCCGGCTACACTGGGACCGTCATCCGCATTGTCGCTGGTGTGCGCGTGGAAGATGGCCCCCGAGCCCTGAACGAACCCTGGCTGACGCCGCGGCTGCTGCTGGGGGTGCTCGGTGCCTCGTCCGAAGCTTTGACGCCCCGCCTCGTGCTCAGAGATACGCCGAGAGCGACACCGGCACCGCAAGCACCTCCCGCATCTCCGTCACCGTCCGGGCGACGACGACAGCGGACGCCGGGCGCGCGGGCCGCTCATCCGCCACGGCCGCCGCGGCCTCGCGCTCGCGCTCGGGGCCGTCGTCCTCGCCCGCGAGGCGCGCGGCCTCGCTGAAGACGTCGTGCGTGCCGTCGTCCACGTCCACGTCCGCGGCTGCGACGAGTGCGGCGAGTGTCCCACGTCGGCGCGCCGGGACGGCGGCGGCGAGTGCCTCGGGCGAGTCCGCGCGCGTCCGCCGGCGAGGGGCTAGGATTGGGAGGGGGAGGGGCACCGCGTCGGGCACGTTCCAACCGAGACGCTCTTGTGCGATCTGGCGCCGGAGGAAGAGGAGGCCGATCCCGTACGTGCCGCTGAAGGTCTGCCAGGGTTGATGGCGTACCGGAGGTCGGCCATCGGGCGGGCATTCGCAGGAGTTGAATCGGAGCAAGGCGCACGTCGGGGAGATGACACCGAGCGAGGACGTCAGCGAAGCACTCGATAGCCCGCGTCGCCACACTGCGGCCCAGTGGGCGCAGCGCGGACGAGGCAAGCGGGCAGGCGCGAGCAGACATGGAGACAAGTACTCACCGCCGCCCAAGTGATGCATATGGCCGTGATGGCCTTTTGGCTCGTGCCGCTCACTCCTGGGTCGCGGTCTGCGCCATTGATCGTCTGTGCGTTTGGGGTAGTGGCGTCAGCGCTGCGCATACCGTTGTGGTGGGGGGCCGCGCCCTGCGTATGGCAGTGCGCGGACGCACCTCGTATATCGACAGCCCGAATATCGCGAGCCCGAGCCCGACGTGCAGGATGTTGCGGGGTGGGTGCGCCTTCCGGCCGTCTTTGGGGCGCCGCATGTGCACAAGCGTGCCCAGAGCGACCTGGACAATGAAGAGCGCGAAGAGAACCACACCGCCGATCTTCATATCGTCAAGGACACGGGAAGGAAGACGAGAAGCCGAGGCTCAGCTCAGGTCCATCCCGGAAGAACCCTGAGGACAACACTCACCTGGTGGGCGGTCACCACATGCTCCAGACCCTGTTGCGCAACAGCGAGCGGCCCTAGTGCCCATCCTATGCAAATGAGCGGAAGCCCCAAAACGACGTTGATGAACCAGTGGGCTGTGAACCACTTCGCTGTAAACACCCGAGTCCACCGGGCTACCAGAGCACCCAACGGAAGCATTATCAGGAACCCCGCAGCACAAAAGACCGCGTGCGCCACCAGAAGGCTGTTAGTGCGCGCTCGGTCTTCGTCAGTCGTGGTGGAAGAAACTTGCGACGACGCTGAAAGAGAGGAGATGCTCGTGACCGTCGGGGACCCTGGGGTACTTTGGGCGTCGGACGATACGGTAGGAGAAGAGGACACTTCAAGGTTGTTGGCTAGATCCAACGAGAACCTCCCTGCGTCTAGATGCTGCACGATGCTGGTGTTGGGGTCGGGATCCGGCACAGTTACTCCATACGCCCAGATGAGCGATTCGGCTAATTCTGGGGTCTTCGATATGTCGAATGCCAAAATGGGGGAGACGTTGTCGGGCAGCTGCGGAGGATCAGGTACGATATAAGGGAGCCGCCTCTGAAGTGGTATCTAAACGCACAGGGTCGACCGGATTGGCAACTACGGTGGCCAGGCGCGGGGGATGTGTTACAGGCTGGGGCTCGACATGTCCAGACGCTTGTCGATGTGACAGGATTGTCGTGCCGTTCGGGGCTTTCCATAGGATGACCATCGGGGTATTGGCCATGGTGTCGCCGAAGCCACTAAGAACGGATCGCTCAGACACCGTCCTGCGCGCTGAGCAGAAGGTTACTCACATCGCCATCCATCCTAGCTGATTAAGAGCCTTCAGCTCATCTGTAACCATCCCAAGTGTGAGTAGACGCGTCTCATCGGTTCATTGGAGACGTACATGTTACTGTCGAGGCTTGGACGGTAGCACTGACGCACATCAAGATCCCGCACCAGGAGTCGCCCTGGAGTGCCGAGACCTGGGAGAACCAGGATGGTGTGAACGCGAGGAGCCCCAGCAACAAAGACTTCGGAAGGTGGGCCAAGGAATAGGGCATGCCTACGGGCAGCCAAGATGTGAAGGAGGGCAGGAAGGGCGAGAATAACGTGGTGGAGAGCAAGACCAGAGGAGACCTCCACGACAGCCCTCCGGAGGACGTGGTGCCTCACAATTCCCATGGTTCGCTCGCTCTCGGCATGCCCGGTACCCACCACTGGGAATGTGTGAGGACGGGACTCGGCACCTCCGCCGCTCCCAAAGGACTGCAGCGTGAGAGCGCTCACACGGGTTGCGCTCGAGGGACCGCAGGCTGGAAAAGGAAGCGAGATCACGGACTTGTTGCTGAGTCTGAGCACTTCTAGACTACAGATTGGACGCGTGCGTATACAGTGATGGTTTGCGTGTTAACTTCTCTCGATGCGACATCTACTCAAAGATCCACTTGGCCATGTCGTTGGTGTACTGAATAGTACCCTCGGGGAACCAGCTGCAATGCATGTAAGCGCCACGTGATTACGGCAAGAAAATATGATGAACGTACAGAGTAATCTCCTTCTCGGCGTTCTCGACGGAGTCGGAGCCGTGGCAGATGTTGCGGCCGACAGCGAGGGCAAAGTCACCACGGATGGTGCCTGCAAGGATGTGACGCGTGTTCAGACACACGTGTATGTAAACACGTGCAAGAAACGCGCACCAGGAGCAGACGCGAGCGGGTTGGTCGCGCCGAGCATGGCACGGCCGGTCTTGACAGCGTCAAGGCCCTCCCAGACCATGGCGACGACGGGGCCGGAGGCCATGTACTTGATGAGGCCGGGGAAGAAGGGCTTGCCGTTGAGGTCAGCGTAGTCTACGCATGCCCAATTAGTGACGCGTCGGAGCAACGTATGGAGGTACAACTTACGCTGTTCGAGGTGCTTGGGGGTGGCGTGGACGAGCTTCATAGCGACCAGCTTGAAGCCGCGCTGCTCGAAGCGGCCGATGATGTTGCCAACGATGCCGCGCTGGACACCGTCGGGCTGGAGAGACGCGACGCGTTCAGCTTCAGCATGGGGCGCCTATGGAACACGCGGAGGGTCGAGTGAGTACGGACCTTGACCATGATGTAGGTGCGCTCGGAGACAGACATGGCTATGGCGGGGAGGGGTTGGGGGAGATGGAAGACGATGAAGAGGTGGAGGAAGAGGAGGAGGGCGAGCGACGCTTTATACATCGCGCCTCAGATCTCTCGACGACTCGTTAATCGCGACCAAATCGGGCTCCTCCACCGCGACCGCGCCGCGTCCTCCGCCACCGCGCACAAACACCGTCAAACAGCCCTCGGGCGGACTCGCGCTGCACGCCGGCGCTCGTGCCGCCCACCTCTCCCGTCCCCGCCGCCATGACCGTCTTCGGGCCCCTTGGGGCGTCGCTCGCCCCCTACATCACCAAGAACCGCGGGCTGTACAACATGATCAAGCCCATCGCAGACTGGTACGCCAACGCTTCTGGCTACAGAAAATACGGCTTCAAGTACGACGACCTCAGTACGTGTCTGCCCATCTGTCCTCCGTGTGCCTGTCCGCCGACCCGTTGCCCCCTTCACAGTCGTCTCAGAGCGTCCCGACGTCGAGCGCGTGAGTGCCCTCTTTCCTTTGCATGCGCACACACGCGTTGAACGCGTTTCTCCAGGCCATTGCTCGCCTGACCCCGCGTGAACGGTACGACCGCGCGTTCCGCATGAAGCGCGCCTCGCAGTGCAGTGTTCTTCACGAGCCCCTTCCCAAGGACCAATGGACTAAGCCTGAGGAGGTGCGTGCACACTGCTGTCTATTACGTTTGCTCTACCGAACATGCGGCCTCAGGACGTCCGCTACCTCACTCCTCACATCGAAGACGTCGTCCGGGAGGACCAGGAGCGCGCGAAGTGGGACACCATGGCGGTTGAGCGCAAGCGGTAGACGGCGTTTGGGGCCATTCTGTACAGCGTATAGCAGGCGAGCCTCTTATCTTCGTCTAATCCACCTGGTCTCTACGGCAATACCTCCATCGGTGCGAAGTTGGCTTTGACCTGCAAACCACGCCTTCACGAACTCCCTCGCTCCAAAAGTGCAAAGCAATTTGACATGACCGAAGAAATACACGCGGGCTTTACTTCTATGTCTACGCTACAAAATCCCCGTTGGGCCGCCAAGATCCGCACGATCGAACATCCATTCAAATGGCCTTCGCGAGCGGGGAGACGACCTCGCCGCCCTTCTGCTTGTAGAAGGCGATGACCTTCTTGCCGACAGAAGCAATGTCTGAAAGCGGACGCGATGAGCAAGGTTTATCCAGAGAAACCGCGACGAGATGACGTACTGGAACCGGTGAGACCGAACTTCTCGTACACCTTCTTGTACGGTCCAGACGCGCCCCATCCGTTGATGCCGAATTGCTCGTGACTGTACTTCTGCCAGCCAAGAGTCTACGGGAACGGGTCAGCACCTGTCCGCTCGTGGCTGGTCTTGTACGTCAACTCACCGAGAGCGCCTCAACCGAGAGGATGGGGGCACCGCTGCGCAGCACACTGAGCTTGTACTCCGTCGGCTGCATGTCGAAGATGCTCCAGCACGGCAAGCTGACCACACGGGTCTTCACGCCCTCCGCGGTGAGTACGTTCGCGGCCTCAAGCGCGATCGAGACCTCGGAGCCAGTGGAAACGATGGTGAGGTCCTCGCCCTGGACTTCGTGGACGACGTAGCCGCCCTTGAGCGCGTGCTCGAGGCTCGAGTTCTCGAGGTTCGGCAGGTTCTGGCGCGAGAGCGAGAGGATCGAGGGCGTCTGCTTGCGGGTGAGCGCCGAGTAGTACGCCGCCGAGGTCTCGTTGCCGTCCGCGGGCCGCCAGAAGTCGGTGTTCGGGAGTGCACGGAAGTGCGCGGCAGTCTCAATCGGCTGATGCGTAGGGCCGTCCTCGCCGAGACCGATGGAATCGTGAGTCGCGACCCAGATAACCTGGTGCTTGCTGAGCGCAGAGAGACGGACGGCACCAGCGGCGTACGAGACGAAGTTCTAAGGGTTGATCGAGGTAAGTGGGGGACGAGGCGGGCGCGTTAAGGTGAGGACGTACGAAGAAGGTCGCGACGAACGGAATAATGCCACCATATGCGTGGAGACCGTTCGCGATGGCACCCATACCGTGCTCACGAACACCGTAGCGGATGTAGGTGCCCTTGTAGTTACCGAGACCGGTGCTCTCGGGCTGGAAGTCGACCATCGTCTTCGTGCGGGTAAGGTTGGAGCCCGTCAAGTCTGCAGAACCTCCAACGAGCTCAGGGATGACAGGGACGATGGCGGAGAGGACGATCTCGGACAGCTTGCGAGAGGCCTGAGCAGCGTCGGTGGGCTTGTAGACAGGGAGTTTCTTCTCCCAGCCATCGGGGAGCTTGCCGGAAATACGGCGGGTCAGCTCAGCGTACTCCGCGGGGTATTTCTCAGAATATGACGCGAGCAGCGAGTTCCACTCCGTCTCGAGTTTAGCACCCTTGGTAGCCATCGCGTGGTAGGCGGCGTAGGTCTCTTCAGGCACGTAGAACGACCGGTCGGCGGGGAGACCGAACTTGGTCTTGAGCGCCTGAATATCATCGGCCTTGAGAGCTACGAGTGCCAAACTATGGTGAGTAACGAGACGTGTGGAAAACACACGAGCCACATACGAGCACCGTGGACACCATGGGTACCCTGCTGCTTGGAACCAAAGCCGATGGTCGTGCGAAGACGGATGAGAGTGGGCTTGTTCTTTGACAACTGCGCCTGAGCGATGGCAGCGTAGATCGAAGGGAGGTCGCTGGGAGATTACTGTTACCAATGTCGGATGGAAGTGAAGGCATCTCGATATTCACCTGTCACCGTTGTCGACATGCAGCGTCTCCCAGCCATATGACTTGAAGCGCATCTCAACGTCCTCCGTGAACGCAACAGCGGTGTCACCATCGATAGAGATGTCTGCGGTCACTCAATTAGATCGTATCCCATTTGCAACCTCAAGATGGCTCACGATTGTCATCATAGATCTATGCGCAATAATCAGCGATTGCTCGTCCAATCAGACATGACTATAATACTCACCGCGATCAGGTTCCCGAGCTGCAAGTGACCAGCGAGAGAGGCAGCCTCGCTCGCAACACCCTCCATCAGACAGCCATCACCAAGGAACACTGTACGATATGTGAATGATTGAAGACAAGTACACTCGAAATGTTGAACACACCGTAAGTGTAGTTGTTGATCAGGTCGAAGCCGTCCTTGTTGAAGGTCGCGGCCATATGCGCCTGTCCGATGGCAAGACCGACGGCGTTCGAGAAACCCTGGCCGAGAGGACCAGTGGTAACCTCGATACCGTCAGTGTGGCCAGCCTCGGGATGACCGGGAGTGAGGGAGTCGATTTGACGGAATGCCTTGAGGTCGTCCATGGAGAGCTTGTAGCCCATGAGGTGGAGGAGGATGTACTGGAGCGCGCATCTGTCTTCAAGTGAGTGTGGGATCTCGTGGTCGTTCTATGGGCTGACTTACGCGTGTCTGGAGGAAGGAACAGGTGAGTTATACACTTATATAAGAGAGTGTATGCGCGCGCACCCGTTGGAGAGAACGAAGCGATCACGGTTGAACCACTTTGAGCTCTTGGGGTTTGCGTTGAAGAACCTGCATTCCACTGTGAACAACCATCCAACAGATCGACGGCGACCGCGCGCACCTGGTGAAAAGGACGTGGGCGACGGGCGCCATTCCCATGGGTGCACCTGCGAAATAATAGGGCTCGACGGACGCTCGCGATCTCCGTCGCGACGGATGTGCAGGACGCACCAGGGTGGCCGGAGTTGGCCTTGCCAACGACATCGGCCGCCAGGGCGCGGATAGTGGCAATGGAGATGTCGTCGGCGGACTGGGGTGAGAACGCGGCCATGGCGGTAAACGGTGGGGACGGTGAGGGGTGGGTTGCGCGAGCGTGGAGAGGGGTGTAGCTATATACCCGGTCCTGCCCATGGGCTTGCACGGACAGGCGCGCGCGGGCGTGACTGATATCTAATCGGCCGCCTCTCCGGTCCGGCGCCTCCGTGGGCAACGCTGGCTGGCCGGTTCACGCCGTCTCTCCATACCGCGTCTCTCCGTCCCTCGCTCAGGTCGGCCTCGCGCTCGAACGCCGGACTCCGAACCGCCCTGCACCGGTCTGCTGCTGTTCACCACTTTCTCGTCGTCCACACCGCCGTGCGGCCATGCACCCCCAGCTCACGGAGAAGAAGCTAGGTTCGCACCCCTCTCGGCCGTGCGCCCGCCTACCCATACTCGTATGTGCCTGTGGGACTGACCGATCCCTCTCGTCCCTCTCAGTGTGCCTGCAGTTCATCCAGGCCCTTGAAGTCTGCCACTCCGACGGCGGCTGGCAGCGGTTTTTCGGCGGGTGCAACCAGGCGAAGCACGAACTCAATATGTGTCTCCGGAAAGAGGTCCGTGCATGCTCCCCTCCTCGCCGCCCCGCGCCGCCCCGCTCTGTCATCCATGACTAACCATGTCACGGTATTCGCCCACCCTCGCTTACGCGCGCCGTGCTCCCGCGTCAACCCTGCGTTCGCGGCGGCCAGCGAGTTGACCGCACGACGCGGAACCGTGAGCAGGCAAAGGAGAGGCGGGAGAAGATTGAGCAGGCATGGCAAGAAATCCGCGACGACTAATTAACCCGCTCGCTTCCGCGCCCGACCAGTGCGCGCGCAGCTTCCGATGCCGCCTTTCACGACGAGGGGATGTGCAAATACAAAGAAGCACCCGCTAGACCAAGCGCACCGCCCAGTCCTGACAATGCTCGCTGCTAATCCCGCGCGCCGTGCGACCTGGCTTGTTGACATGAGAGAATTCCCCCACAGATTGGCGGTACACCGTACGTGATACATTGCTACACATCCCCACTCGTCGTATCTGTACAATCATATATTCGCAATCTACGACCGCTTGATCGAGTTCTCATGCCTTGAGTGAAACAGTCGTCTGGGCCTTGGCTTCCACCGTCTTGATCTGGCCACCGGCGAAGTAGCTCACCGACGCCAAAGCCACCGTCCCGTTGGACACGTTCACGACGATCTCCCCACCCTCCATCTTCGCTTCCACGACCCCTGCGGTATCCTTGCCCCGGCCAGTTGGCACCTCCGTGTTGACGACCTGCCCCTCTTCCAACTCGTACACCTGAACCTCCAGCCCGACGCCGCCAAAGTCATAGTCCGGCTTCCCGATGTCGGCGGGTCCGAGGCACAGAAGCGCGCCCTGGCGGACCCAAACCGGGATCTCGTCGAGCGGAACGACCTCCTTGATCCAGATGGGCCCGACCTGCGTGCGCGAGGGGTGGAAGAGTGACGTCCACCGGCCCGCCGGGAGGTAATACTCCGACTCTTCACCGTCGGGCACAAATACGGGCGCGACGAGCAGCGAAGGGCCGAGCATGAACTGGCGGTCGAGGTAGTGTGCGGTGCGATCGTCAAGGAACTCGAGGAACATGGCGCGCTGCATGGGGTGGCCCTTGATGTGGCCCTCGAGTGACTAGAATGGAATTCAGATAGGGAGTCACTGATAGCAACGGATATACGAACCAGCTGGTATAGGTGCGGCATGAGCCTGTGCTTCATGTCAAGGAACCTTGCCATGTACACCGCAGCCTCTTCTCCGTATTGCCATGGAACACGGTAGGACATCGACCCGTGCAACCGCGAGTGGGAAGAAAAGAGGCCATAGGCAACCCAGCGATGATAGATCTCTGGTGGTGGGTGTCCCTGTACCCTTATTTAGGGACTGTTGGCACGCAGAGGAAGCCGACGACCTCACCTCAAACCCTCCAATGTCGTGGGACGCGAACGCGAAGCCGGACGCAGTGATGCTTAGATTGCCTCGTAGCGACTCGGCCATGGCTTCGAATGTCGATTCGCAATCACCGCCCCAGTGCTATCAGAGAAACCCACGTCATTGGATGGGCTAGAAACGCAGTTGCAGGCACGCTTACCACAGGGAACCTCTGTCCGCCGGCGTGGGCAGACCTTGCGAACACGATGGCCTCACCCTTGCCGAAGCGGCGCTCCAGCAGACGGAATACCATCTCGTTGTAAATGACAGAGTACTGGTTGTGCATCCGGTAGGGGTCTGAGCCATCGTGGAAGACCACGTTCGCGTGGGGGATGCGTTCTCCGAAGTCCGTCTGGCATGCCATGTAAGCCCGCACGAAGTCGGATGTCTGCTGTCCGCAGGGAAGCTTACCTTGAACGTATCAACGCCGAGGTCAACGAGAGCGTCCAGTTTCGCTTCGTACCATTCCCGCGCCTTTGGATGTGTGACGTCGACGACGCCTAGACCGGGCTGCCACAAGTCCCACCTGCCATCGCGGAACATCTAATCAATCCTGATATCGTATTCCCGGCGAAAATCACCTACTGCCATGGAGTGCCGTCCGTGCGTTTGATGAGATACCCACCCTCGACTGCCTCCTGGAAGATGGGAGAAAGTTGGGAGATGTACGGGTTGACTACGTGTACAGTGAGAGCACTATTGTAAGCAAAACAGGGTGACGTCCTGCGGCGGAAAGGACGTACTCCATACACAGATCTTCACGCCATATTTCTGCTTGATCTCGGCAAGATAAGCCTTGGGGTCAGGGAAGAAGTCCGGGTCAAATGTGAAGGAACACCTGTCCGTAATCAATGCGGAACAGGTTGTCAGAATCTGGAAGGAAAGCGTTGGGGAAACACTGAGGGACATACCACTCGTATTGCTTCATCCAGAAGCAGTCAAGATGGAAGACCCGGACCGGACATTTCCGTGTCTGCATGCCCTGCAGGAATCCAGCCACTGTCTTGTCATCGTACGAAGTAAGGAATGATGTCGACAGCCACAACCCGAAGGTCCAAGCGGGAAGGAGGCTACAGTACTCGTTAGCAGTGTGGACGCCTGAAGGAGACAAGCTCTTACGCAGGACGACCAGTCATGCGAGTGTAGCGATCTAGGATCTGCACGGCACGATGAGGCTAGATCCTGGTCGGGTTATTGATGGCGTACTTACCTCAAGCGGAGAAGGCCCGTAGATGATGAAGTACTCGAGAGCTTCTCCTGCGATGCTCACGCCGACCCGGCTGACCTTTTCGCTCCCAACCTCGACCTCGACCTCGCCCGGATGGTTGATGAAGACGCCATAGTTGCGGTTCGTGATGTAGAACGGTACGCACTTGTACGCCTGCTCACTGGACGTGCCCCCGTCCTGGTTCCACACGCTCACCGTCTGACCTGGTCATCCGCGCAGAAGTCGTCACCGCATGTCCTGCATCCAGCGCACACAGCCGGACTCGGAAGGAGCGCGACTCACCGTTCTTGACGAACGGCCCGAATTGCTCGCCCATGCCGTAAATAAGCTCACCCGGGGAGAGGTTGAGCTCGGAGTGGATATAGCGCACGTACTCGGGTGGCGCCTCCGGACGGGGGTTCGAGCTGAGGTCCGTCGCGAGACACGAGCTGTTGGACGCGCTCCGAAGCGTCCATTTGTATGGGACATCATAGATACCCTGGTGCTTGTAGCCCGCGGAAGTGAGGGTACGCGTGGGCGACTTGAAGGTGACCGTGTACGGGTTCTGAGTGACTTCGGCCGTGAGACCGCCGGAAGAGACCGTCCATGTGTTGTCTGTCTTGGAGAGAGATGCAGAAGGCACGGGAGGGTCGTCAGGGAACAGGGGAATGTCTGGAGTGGGGCTGATATGCTTGAAGTGCTCGATCTTGACACCGATCACGCCCTCAGTGGGTGAATGCACTCGAATGCTTATGACGGGGCCTGGGAGGTGCACGTTCAGGACGACCAGCTACGGGTAGATGAGGAAAGCATATACCCGCAAGGGTGTCCCCGCGATGGCGGATGGGCTTCGTGGAGACCTGGAAGTTGTAGCCATCGCCGTCAGGGAGGCCCTGGACGACCTGGAGGGCGTGGGCAGGTTTGACGCCGCCTTTGAGGAGCCAGAAGCCGTCGTTGAAGCGCATGTCAATGGGCTGGGGAGAGGGGATCAGGTGGTGAGGGGGAACGGGACTTTATAGTCTTCTAAAGGCGAAGGTGATCCTGGACGGGCCGCGGTCGGGGTGGGCTCGGTGCGGAGCATGGTGGTGGTCGGCCGGGAAGAGGGCCGGGCTGGAGCCAAAGGGGCGGCAGGGCGGCAGGGTCGTGCAGACTGAGAGAGCGATAATGAGATTAACTGAAATTAGACTTTGCACATGACGGCACCAGCAACTCTCGAGCTGGGCTTTACCGGCATCCCCAGGGCCGTGGCCGGGACGGGCATGCCGCACGCCAAGATCCGCATTTCCTATGGCGTGGATTCAGATGATGCGCGATATGAGTCTTCTTCACTTGAAATGGCGAGAGACGAGCGATGTGCATGTGGAGGTGGCCAGGCACGGGGTAAGGTTGGAGCAGGAGTGGAAGGTGGTGAGAGACAGAAGACACGGTCAGGACGCAGTCAAGTGACGGTGCAGGGCCGGGTGTTGCCGCTGCGTGCCGCCGGCTCCTCGCATTACATACGGAGAGATTTCTGCCTCGGTAGTCTGGTGATACAGGACTTGGAACTACTCACAAGCGGAAGTCTTGTGTTGATTCTTTCTGAAACAACGCTTCCACCCGCGTGCACGGGCCGGGCACAACGACGCGCAAGCTCGGCAGAACGGCGCGATCAGATCGAGTCATGTTATCCATCTCTTTTTATTCTCCCTCGTTCGCTCTGTTTCGGTGTCTTTCTTCACTACGGCCTGCAGCATGGATCCATTCCCCAATAAACTGTGGCTTGAAACACCTCTCATTCGCTCCACCCACCTCTCATCTCTCCTGGGAGCCAATATTTATCTGAAGCTCGACGTGAGCATTGATCCAGCACTGATTCTTCTCAGGTGCTTACCACAATGACAGAACCTCCAACCCGCCCAATCTTTCAAATCGCGCGGCATTTCCCACTACGCCCAGAACGCCTTCCGCGTCCACGGCCCCGACGTGCACCTCATCATCGCCTCTGGCGGCAACGCAGGTCTCGCCGCAGCTTGCGCCGCACACGCTCTCGGCGTCCGCTGCACCGTATTCCTTCCAGAATGGGCCGGCCAGGCTACCCTCGACTTCTTGCGCAAGCAGGGGGCCGAGGTCGTCAAGCGCGGCACCTTCTACTTCGAGGCGCTTGCACACGCGCGCGACGCCGTTGCCGCTGACCCCAAAGCGTGAGTACTTGAGTGCTCGTGCGGGTGTAGATCGGGTCCACAAGCTCACAACTGGCCCCGCAGGGTGATGGTACCTGCGTACGACGACCCGCTCTTATGGGAGGGCCACGCGAGCCTCGTCCACGAGATACGCCACCAGCTGCCGGAAGGCACGAAGCCTGCTGCGGTCTTCTGTAGTGTGGGAGGGGCTGGGTTGGCTGGTGGCATAATGACTGGCCTAAAAGCGGTAGGGTGGGACGACGGTGAGCCTCAACACGGAATGCACAGACAGGCGTACCTGATCTCTGGCGTAGTTTCTCTAGTCACGGTTGAGACGCACGGAGCCTCTTGCTTTTATCAGTCCTTATCCCTCAACGACGGTAAATTCCCTGGAGAGGTGAAAGAAAGACCGCCGCCGGAGGGGATTACAGCAGAGTTTGTCGCCGATGCGGATGTAACAGTAGCCCACGTTGCGAAGCTGACGTCGAAGGCAACGTCACTCGGAGCGTCTTCGCCCTCAGCACCGGTCGTTAAGATGGCATTGCAAAGGAGCGGAGAAGTGAAAAGCATCTGCATTCCGGATGAAATGGCGATGCAAGCAACTTCTCTATTTGCAGGTAAGGAAATAGTCGTTTTACGCGAGTGCAGAGATTTACTTCAAACTAAACCCTCCCTTTAGCCGACCACAAGATACTGGTAGAACTCGCCTGCTCCGCGACTCTTGCACCAGCATACAAGCCCGAATTGTTCAGGAAGCTAGTACCGCAGTCCGAGGCTCCCCCCACCGTCGTGCTGATTGTATGCGGCGGCTTCAACGTGACCTTGGCCGATCTTGAAGACTACAAGAATGTCGTTGGTGCGGATATTGCAGCTGGGGGAGTGTGGGAGGTCGCGTACAACGGTGCCAAGTTGACGGTTCCGAAAGCGCAGGCTTAGAAATAGAAGTTGAAGGGTGTGTGTTGCGTACAAGTACAGTGGATGATAGCGTAGAATTAACAGGATGTAATTACCATAGATGCACAGCGAACCTAGCCTGCCATTCCATCGAGGGTCTCAGACGAGCTGTACTCATGCACAGAAAAACGAGGACTCACGCCAGGGCCACCAGCTCCGACTCGACTTCTTTCGCTCCTCAGCATCCACCGCAGCCCTCGCCTCGGCTTCTCGCGCCATCTTTCGCTCCAAATTGCGCGCCTTGATCTTCGCGAGCTCCTCCTTCAGCGTGACGGAGTCCGTAGGTATGTTCTATTCAAACGCGGATCACTACACAGCGGATGTAGATTGCACCAAGCACCTACAGTGTTCAACCTCCCCTCAGGAGGAAATATCTTCTCTTTGTACTGCGGAAACGCATGCATAAACGCGCTGGAGGCATAACGACGTAGTGGTACGTACCGGAAGCACATTCTTCGCATACCAGTCAGGGTTGCCGTAGTGCAGGAGCATCACAACCGGAAAGAAGACATAGACTGAGAACTTGAACACCTCCAGATTAGGTCCTCCCATATCTTCCCGGATAGTCGTGTGAGAGTGAGAGGGAGAGCTCGAAAACCCGGAACAAGTCGCGTCGAGGGTGCAAGGGTGAGCGCTTGAGCGCCGGTGAGCAGCAGCCACAGACGCCCAAGAGAGGCGAGGCAGATCGAGACCGCATTTCTTCGTTCGCCACGTGCAGTGACACCGACGCAATACGGTACTTAGATGGTCGCCGTGTTTGACTTCCACTACTAATAACACTAGCACCAATGAATGGCATGCACGCTCGAGGGTATAAGTCATATGCGTTGCAAAAATCTCGTCTTATCCAGATGCAATCTGACTGAAGTGGGTACTATAAAAGAATATACACTGATCATACAAAATCGTCCAGCCCTCACGCGAAAAGCATCATGACAGAGGTCGCGCCCGCGAGCGCGAGCGCGCCGAGCGCGCCAGAAACACCGAGCGACAACGCAGCTGACGAGCCTCCCGTCGAGCCTGAGGAGCTGGTAGGGGCCGCCGTCGCAATCGCGCCGACGCCGCCAGAGACAAAGCCGTTGTCCTGGATCGTCTTCTCTGACGAGCCGACCTTGACCGCCGCCGACTGCCACGCCTGGGCAGTGTTGCCCGACGTGGGAGCGTTGATGGCACTGGGGGAAGTTTGTGTGAGTATGGCGTGATCAACGGGAGAGTACGGGCCATGGCGTACCCAACCATGCCGAGACCGCAGTGCGTGGGTGACTTGCAGAAAAAGTAGACGGCTGACGTGGAAATAGTTGTCAGAAAGGGCAGCGAGTGCACATCGAAGATGGCTGCTCACGTTCTTGGTCGTTGGTGACGTTGAGAGTGAACTGGACGCCGGCGCTCTGCAGGCCAGAGTCAAATCCGCCCTGAAGCGGCTGGCACGGGTTGTTGAAATCGCCCTGAGTGACGGAGTGGGGGATAGAACCACTATGGCGGAATGCATGTCAGGGCACTGGAAAGCAAGAATGGCAGCTTCTGTGCTCACCCAGGGAAGAAGAACGTGATCAGCGTGCCATTGGGGGCGGAGATGTTCGTCTGGTCGTAAACGAATTGGCCACCAGCTGCAACGTTAACCTGCGAGCAATCCCCGCCAATCAGTGTCGACGTTCTGCAAGCAGAACGGATCACTCACGTTGATCTGCGAAGATGTGCTCGGAGGAGCGGAGGGGGCAGCAGCAGCACTGGTGGTCTGGGCTGGACCAGGATTGCCGTAGATTTGCGGCGAAGCGACCGCGACGAGAGGGAGAAGCGCAAGCGTGAAAGCGGTCGTGAACATTTTCGTTGGTGGAGGGGGCGACGGGGGGTGTGGTGGCAAGTCTAGACGGAAGAGTGGACAAATGTGGTTGAAACCCGGAGTCAATGGGGTGAGGACTTGGGAGCGAGGGAACCTGAAGCTTTATACTTGGCATCCCGAGGGCCTGCTGATGCTTCCACCGTATTCATTCATGGCTGACTGTTCCCGCGGATGACAGCGGAACTGCGCGCCGCGGCAGTGTGGATGCTAGCACGCAGAGGCTGGCCGGCGTGAGTGAAACAGGCGGTCAGCCCGACGGCGGATGTGTGAGCGCATAAGGTGGGCGGACCGCGCGGAACCAATCGCGATCGGGACGGGCTGCAGTCACATCCGCGGGTTGTTTTTAGCCCCCAGGACATGTCGACAAGTCCGAAACGAATACTCACGCTGTACTCGATTGGATCCGGCCTGGCATTCGTCTTCCCTCGCGGATGGCGTGAAGTGAAGATTCACAGAGCGCTTTCTCCCACACCAGTGGGAACATTCTTGCTTTCCTGGCCCGGAGCGCGTTCCGCGGCGAGACCTCCGCACATCTGCCTCAGTGACGTGTCGCGGATGCAAATTCAGTAGCACCCTTGCGGCGCCCGTCAACGGAGATGGACGTAAAGTTGCATGGAAGGTAGGAGAGACCTACAATGACTCCACTGGGTTGGAAAGCCGTGTTTCGACTAGGCTTGTCTTCCATGGACCACGGCCATGGACGGTATCTGTCAGGACCTGCGCACAGTCAGTGGGCCTCGATGTCGGACCTATCAACGACGAGTCGAATTTTACAGAGGTGAGCATCGAGGATGATCTTGAACACCTGCCTGTTAGGGTTTCATCCTGCAGTGCGCAGTAACTTACGTATGACTTCCGCCTGGTTGCTCCTCGACACCTCGTGAGAAGCATCGAAGTGCTCCAGGGACCGGGGCCCCGAGACTGCGCATGCATCTCCGATTGCTGGCTCCGGTTTCATCTGGACGCCCCCCAGGGACGAAGAGAGCTGTTTGTGCTGTGGGAACCGTTCGCTGATAGAATGCCCGAGATATCCGGCGGGCGTGGGCGTTAACACGTCTGAACCCCAACAGCGCTTTCATGGTCGTGTTCTACAGGGAGACTGGAATATGTATGTACACCATGCAATAGGATCAGCAGCCGCACTCTACGTGAAGACCGCATCCTGACGGAAAATGTGCTGATGCTCACCGGTAGGGAGGTGGATGAGCAGAGTCACTTATAGAACGCCAAGTCCCTCTGTCCGACATGGATGGAACTTCGTGCTGGCAGCGCTCCGACACGGGAGTCCGGTACTGCCGTTCCGAGCCGGCGTCCAGATGCTGTCGCGCTGCTTGTGTCGTCTGGCGGCCAGACGAATGTTGGCTGGGAGCACAATCGCTGCGGACTGTGGATAGCATCTTTAGAGATGATAGAAGGGGATTAGAAGCCGCGCCTCGTCGAACCTGTGGGAGCGTCGAAATTTTGCCACCAAAAAGCATGAGCACGTGCCTGTCTCTCTGGCAACGAGAACAAGCAACAAGAAAATATGGCTCACATTGAGTCTCGTATACATAGGCCGCATGACAAAGGGGATGTTGGGGCCGATATGTACATAGTAGAGATTCAAGACTAGCAGCAGCCTACTGTCAGAGGGTGTGAACCGGTATGCCTCGATAACCGTTATTGACCACGCGGATGATCTGAGTGTGAGAAGACCGAGCACGCAATCTCCAGTCCGTATCGCCAGCTCGTACTTATCTCTTCCACGATACATAAACCTAGTATCAGCGCTGCAACGCCACGCCTGCTGCGGGCAAGCAATACCGAAGCGCTGTAGAAGCATCAGCGGATGACAGCGGGTTAGGGTGATGCTAACAACAACTGCTGCTTCAGCGAGAAGGACGTCTTGGAGTCTTGGAGTCAGGCCTGTTCAGCAAACGTTGTCTCGCCTTTTCGTCTATGGATCGAACAGCCTCATGGGAGCAAACCGATCCGCACGAGGTATTTCCAATAGCTAGTCCGTGTACAGAAACAACAGACTGCGCTGCAACAATGTCCAGTCAGCGTTCACATCTACGGACGACCAGAAACAGCACGCCGAACACTCACAGATACACATGAGCTTCCACGATTGTCATCTGCCGTCATGTTTCCCCCCCTCCCGCGCTCATCCGCTCCACTGCAAATTGCGTCCTTCTCACGCTCAACGTCCGCATGTTCACGAGTACGAGCGTGCCCGACGTCGCGAACTTTGGCAAGAGCACGATCCGGCATCTTTTCGTCAGCCGGTCGGCCTTGTCGTCCGCGTTGGGATCCCCCTCCGCCTCAACAAGCTTCGTGGCGAACTCGGGCTGATTGCCGACGGCGTAGATGTCCGGCGTGCGCGCCATGACGAACGGGTCTTTCGCGAAGTACGGGTGACACCAGAGCGTGTCGGGCGCCGTGGGCGCCATATGTCGCCAGCGGAGCGTTGCCTCCGTCAGGCCCATGCGAGAGATTGGCGGGGTCGGCACGTATTTGAACATGTCGTCCACGGGCTGTCCGGAGTGGACAAGCAGTGTGCGCGTAGCGGAGTCATCGACCCGTGACTTGGTCTTGGATGATGAAGCATCAGAAGGTCCGGCTGTTGAAGCTGTCGAGTCGTTTCTCTGGATGCAAATGTAGGCGGGGTTTGATTCGCAGTGGAAAGTGGCATAATGTGAAGCGCCTCCGAACATCGAGCGAGGAAGAGGTTGTTGGGGAAGGATAGTCGCGGCAGGGTCAGAGGCCCCAGGAAGGAGATGCACTGGCATGGAACTACAAACGTCCGTGAGGTGTTTTGCGAGGTTTTGCGCAGGGTTGGTGCTCATTGATATTGATTGCGTGTTCTTCCTTCCAGGCTGCAAAGAAGGAATCATCACATGCTGCAAATTTCCTGGGATAACATCAACACTCGTACCGATTTCTTCTCTGGCTCCCCGCTGAGGACACCCGTGGATGCGGCCATTGAGCCTAAAGCGTCGCCTGCAATTATTAATCGCGAGATTCGCGCTGCTTGGGATTGGTCATCCAGACCGCCTGCTTCGCCGGCCAGATACTCCGCGAGTATCTGAACCTGCCCGTCCGTTGGGTTCGCCGATCCGACTTCCAGGCCGGAAACCAGTGCTATCCACTCGTCCGGGGCTGAATCTATGCCAATGGATCAGGGACAAACACGCTAGGGTCGTGGGTATATGCGTACCACCCGTGTCCATGGAGTCGGACGCGCTCGAGGATGTCCGCCATGCGAGACCGGCGGAGGGCTGGGGCGCCATCTCTGGGAAACACAAGTCGACGACTTCGAAGTCGCCACTGCTGGTCTCCATACCGAGGGCTCCGAGGATTACACCGGTAACGAGGCATGTTGAGAGTATGCGGTTGCCTACCAGGCATATACGCCCAGACTCGTCTTCCAGCATCACGCTGTCCTTGTCGGAGTGGAACTTCTCCTTCGGAGGAGGGGCAGGAATAGATCGCTGAAAGGATATCAACAATTGGTGATGTTGGTCGAGCGGGAACTCACGTCTCGGGCAATGTCGTCAAGCACATTGGGTTTGAGTGGCATTTCCATGTACACCGTGCCAATCACGAAACACAGTTCCCCCCTCTCGACATCAAGCACGCGGGGAACGAACTTCGGCTTTCCTAAGAAGCCAGATACGCATAGAGCGGCCAACTGATGGCTTGCAGACGTACCTGCGAGCTCGTTCCATCTCCTCTTTGCCTGCTGCTCGACAAATCCCCTCAGCGCTCGCAGTCTCACGAAATACATGTTCGCGTATTGGTGTTTATACGACTTCTCCGATGGTTTGATGAGGAAAGATGCGTCTTCTGGGGGCGCGACTACGGTTGTTGGTGGACGCATGAGGGGGACCGCAGACGTCGGCCTGCCTCCTGGTAAGAGAACCGCTTGCACATACATAATTGCAACGCTCACAAGATGTCGGGTACTGTCATTATGTCCCCGTGGTTTTTCAACAGGAGATGGAGACGATGTGGTGGGTAGAGAATGGGACAGAGAGCTCGCTGTGGCTGAAGACGCGTCTCATGATGCATCTCCCGGACGCGTCGCGCGCGCGCGTCACGAGATTTTGGCTCTGTTTGGCTCCATGATCTCGGGATAACTTTGACTCACGACTTCGACCCTCTGCACTTGTAGTACTTGTACCCTTGGGCTCAGGGAAAATATTCAACTCCACGAGCAACCCGCAGTCCATACCGCCGCTATCACCGAAGCAAATCCCAGCGCTCCATCAGATGCCGTTGGATGTTAGTCAGTGGATAAATTCAATGATCAACGGCTGTAGCAACCGCCAAGGCATCTTCATTCGCTCGTCAGGTCCACCGGCCAGCATATGGAGTCGCGAAATCGCGCTCATGCCGTCAACAAGGCCCCAGAAAAAAGCGACCGTTACCTCAATCGAAACAAGCCTCGAGACGCCCACTCTGATAGCCGCGTCCATTCAACGCATGCCACACACGACTCCCAGACAAATTTTCGGCAACAGCAGACCAGAGGCTCCTGAGAAAGCAACGTGTGAAGACCACACGGAAAGCGTGAGCATGTCGCTACAGAATTAACAACGGTCTATGTGATACAGATCCAACAAATCGCCTGAAGCAACCCGAAGCCCGCACGAGTGGGGAGGATACACCCCCTCCGCGACGCGCAAGCACTCGCGCCACGCCCGCAGCATGTAAGCCAGCGCAGAGGCGTGGTTAGAATTCCGGTGCGCCCTGCGCACAGACCCTACGCCCGTATCCCGTATGCACACACTGATCTCAGCCCTCCTCCGCACACCGGTTGGATGGGTGATCGCGCGGTCTAACTCGCAAGCGGCGCGCGAGGGTATCTGCCAGCGCACGAGGGCCTCCCAAGGATCTTTAGCCCTTCAAACTGGGGGGACCTTTTGGGAGTACTGGGTCTGCGACTGGTACTACATGGGCAGAATCTGTGCCATGAGCGAGGCGTTTTTTCGTGAGAGAAAGGGAGGTAGCTTACGTCGACCATGGTCTTGTCGCGCGCCGACTCTTTTGTGGTGTCGATGCGTATGGCAATGTCGTTGCCACGGACGCGCTAGGTGAAACACACGATGAACAATGCCCTGTCTGTGTGGTGGGAAATTGGCGCATACCGAGTTGTAGGCACCGGCTGAAGGGGGGATGTTGTTGAGTGAGAGCGAGAGCTCACCCCGGCTCGATGAACCGTCACGCAGGCCCTTGCGCGCGTTGAGGGTAGCCATCAGCGAGTTGGAGTAGACTGGAAACGCGACGCGATCAGTACGCGGACACCGGCGGATGCATAGCTAACGGTACTCACGACGACCGATGAGGTAGTAGAATATGATGTAAATGAACGTGTCCGGCGCGGTAAAGAAGGTAATCAACGAGAGGCAAGCGCAAATGCCAGTGAGAAGTCCGGTATTGATTGCGAAGATCATCTATGCGAACGTGAGCCTTCCGGTAGCGATGATCATGTAAGAGTCACGTACCAATTTGTTGATGAGCGTGTTCGACCGGGAGAAGCTGGTCTTGGAGAAGTGCAGGATGACGCACAATGTTCCCGCGATGGCCATGTCCGACGTGGCGGCGAAGACATTCATGAGGATGGACTCCGTCTGCACAGGTAGCGTGAGTATGAGATGCGGAAGCAGGCCAATCGACAGAACATACCCGAATCTCACCGAGTTGCAGGTACGAGGTGATTTTGTAACTATAAAACCTGGTGAGATATCGAACACCACGGTGTCACTGTATACATACGCCTTGGAGAGGTAAGCTAGGAAGAATATCGTCAGCACGCCGCAGAACGCCATACCAAAGCTAGGCGCGTACATAGTGTCACTCCGAACTCCGCAAGCACAAGAGCGCCCTACAAGAAGCTAGCCGTAAGACGTGGAAGCTGCTAAACCAGATGTCCTATACTTACGACAGGAAGGACGAGGTATAGTTTGTGGTGGCTCAGGGTCCAGATGCGCATGATGAAGAACGACTGCACGAGCAACCCGGTGATGCCATTGAACAGCAGTTCCGTGATGATCCCACTGCAGTATCCTTTGAGCCCACGCGTATCGGCAAGAAGGCAAAACACTCACAGATCAGGCACCAACAGGTTCAACGGATTGGCATAGTTGGTGATCAGATAACTATAGACTGGATGTTCTAGAATCAGAGACAGTCTCGTACTGCACAGTACTATCCTGCTCACTACTCCAGATAACCAGCGCCTTGAAGAGGATGATTAGTGTCGTGGAAACCCGCGTGCACTGCAGCGAGCTCACCTGATGTGTTGAATCTGACAACCACACTGCGAGTACCTCCATACATACATACAATGTCAGTACGTGTGACAGACAGACCCACCCGTTGGAACGCACCAGTAGCTTTGTACCTTTGGGGTCGCTCCTGTAGTGCGAGAAGTAGAAGTACACCTGTGAGCAAGTCACTAGATGCTGTGTCAGTCCACGAAAGAGATGGCACAGGCGACACGACAAGCTCACCTCCGTACAGCCTGGAACGCACGCGCGTCAAAAGGTAAATGTCGGACTCCACCTCGGGCAAATATGCCTTCGCTCACATTGCGGAAAGGATGACGCCCATGAGGAGCGCCCCCATACTACCATAGACCTATTCAGCCAACGATCAAACGCGGCGAGAACACGGCACTCACGTTTGGTTCAAATCCATCGCCGCAAGCACAGCAGCACCCGCTGCAGCCTTCGCAGCCGCCGGGTCCGCGGCGGTCATATTATCGGTCGGGTCGGACATAGTGTGGGGCCGCGGGGATGAGGTGAAGGGAGGAGAGGGTCGGGATCGGTGAGGCCGGAAGACACGGGACGGGACGGCTTTTCATGTGCTGTACGCGGCGGGTCTTATATCCTCGCGTCTGCAAAAGAGCGAAGGTAGGCTTTGCCTGTTTGAGATCAGCGTCTTTTACCGGTGACTATCTCGCGTATAAGCTGGAGGCCGGTAGCGCCGAGCGCAAGGCGCGGCCGGCGCTGCCATCAGTCGCTACTTTCGCTTGGCCGGAAAAGTTGTAATCCCGCTGCCCGTCGTCCTTCGCAACATGCCCCAGGGCTGCCGACTCCGGGGACCATACAGTCGGGGAGATTTACGTTATGCTCCACATAGTATGAGTTGCCGAGTGTATACGACAGCTTACCTCTGAAGATCTTGGTACGGGGAGAGCGACATCGTGCGATGGTTGGAGGCCGCTTACTCGGTGCATATGATTAGTGTTGGACTGTTCACACGTTGCATGACGTTCAAGAACTGACCTCAAATCTTCTCCAGCATACCCGATGGCTCATCGAGACTCCACTTGATGTCCAGGTGTGATCCGGGATCTCAGCCTTGTACGCAGACTACGTACGGTGGATGTGATGCTATGGTTGGCCTCCGGCTGCAACATCAGAATCAGAGTCCGTTACTCCACAGATTCCGATCGAGTCTCGCGACCGTTCGTAGTTGATAATCACTGGACACGCAGGCCGCCGTGTACCAGTTACGGCAGTTGTGCGCAGACGCGTGGACCCAGGTGGACCTTATTATGAGACGTTAATGAGACGTCTAGTCGCCGATGAGTTGCGCTCACAATATTCTGTTGGTTGAATCTGTGCCAACCAAAGTTCCTGGAAGCTGACGAGGACAAGAACGCACGACATGTGGGTGTTCACAATTGCTTTGATGATAATAGCAAGGCTTTGGGCAAGCAAAATCACGCCGTTTCCTTGGAGAAGTGACGGTGTGGCGCGGAATAAGTTTCCATGGGTTCTGTTAAGAAGAAGGACTTGATTCGGAATATTCTGTAGGATGCTACCAGTATAGCATCATCTGAGTGTACTGAGTTCGGCCTACACTGAAAGCCGATACTAGGCGCTTCAACTTGACCGTTCAAAGCAAGCGTCATCGAAAGCCTTCGGTAGGAGAGACAGGATGGGAGCAGGTGAGAAGAGACCAACAGCCCGTTGGTTAACGGTACGTAAACACTGGTCTTGCGGACCACCTGTGGCAAAGCGGAGTTCGAACCACCCGGCTGGCACCGAGCCTAAAGCCTCTTGGTAACAGGCGCCCATCCCCTGAAACATGAGCCCAGGGCGGTCATATTTCCAACTCACCATCGACACCAAGTACATTCAATCTCTTTGACTCGGATGCCACCTGCTGTAAGTCAAGCTCAACGGTCGCGAGTTCGAAGAGAAGCGAATGTCCAATCTCCAAAGAGCTTGCGTTCTCTTCCATCCAGACCGACGTCCGACGGAGCGTGCAGGTACGGCTTCACCGCTGAACGAGATCCCAGGCTTTCCGGAATGTAGCATGTGAGTAAACAAGTTGACTGTGCGGATGAAGACTCAGATTCTTGGAGCATACTTAGGGAATGTCAGGTGTGTTTGCAAATGGGCCACGAGGCCCGTGCTGTCTGCCCCACGCAGCCCGCACGGGGCCTGGTGGACGAGGCTTTGGCTCTGAGCGCGTGCTGGTATTGATATTGAACGGTGGTTGCGCGTGTCGAGTGAGTTCAGGGCCGGAAGACTGGCTGCCCGGCGAGAGTGCGACCGAGGACGGGTCTCATGATGCTCCAGGCCGTTCGATCTGCGCGTCATGGCAGGTCATGGCAGGCTTTGGTGCAGCTGCAGGCACTGAGCAGAGGGGCCACGCTCATGATGACGGCACCCGCCCTAGGCCGCCCTCCGTCTTCGCACGCGCGCTGCTGCCCATGCATGATGTCATCCACTGCCCCGTCTTATTTTTGTCCGCCCTATACATATCCCCTCTATGAACCCCTCTGCGTGTTACCGACGCTCCTCTTCCCGCTACCAGCATGGCTCTCTCGAGGGTACGCTGCGTTCGACGCTGCACGCCGTTTAGACCCCGGTCTTGATCACCTTTCATAGCACCTCAACGCAGACCACCTCATCCAGCTCGCTAAGGTAGCCTTTCTCCGTACTCGACTCATCCCATTGGTGATGGAACAGTCCTCTAGGATCATAAGGGCCACCATCTTGGCCATAGCTCCACTGACCACCACGCCGTTCATGCGTACGGTGCGCGCTATGGGACCGATCCAATTCCGAAGTTCAATATCCCATCCAAGGTTAGCTGCTTTCCCTCGTCCACCCATCCCAAACGCTTGTTTACGCCTCTGCTTCCAGGGCGTGAGTGCGGAGGCTACCTACCAACTCATTCATGACGAACTCGCTCTCGATGGCACGCCCTCCCTCAACCTTGCTTCATTCGTCCACACATGGATGCCTCGCGAAGCAGATCAGCTCATGATGGAAAACATCTCAAAAAACCTCATCGACCAAGACGAGTACCCCATGACCCGTCCGTGACACTTCTCAACCTCTGTAGCGTCACCATGTCGTCTGACGATCATTTCGTGCAGAGTTGATCCACACACGCTGCGTCTCCATCCTCGCGGACATGTGGCACGCGCCTTCCAACCACCAGGCGATTGGGACCGCGACTACCGGATCTTCGGAAGCTATCCAACTCGGCGGTCTGGCCATGAAGCGCATCTGGCAGGAGAAGCGCAAGGCAGCCGGCAAGTCTATCCACGAGCCCGGTCCCAACATCGTCATGGGCGCGAACGCTCAGGTTGCACTCGAGAAGTTCGCGCGTTACTTTGATGTCGAGTGCAGGCTGGTCCCTATTTCGGAGGAGAGTCACTACCGTCTCGACCCCAAGCGTGCTATGCAGTACATTGACGAGAACACCATCGGCGTGTATGTCATTCTCGGAAGTGCGTCCCAATCATGTCCCTCTATGATACAATCGTGCTAACTCGGCCCATGTAGGCACCTACACTGGGCACTACGAGCCGGTGAAGGAAATGGCTGACCTCCTCGACCAATATGAGAAGGATACCGGCAACTCCGTCCCAATTCACGTTGACGGTGCCTCCGGCGGCTTCATTGCACCATTCGCAACCCCGAAGCTCGAGTGGGACTTCAAGATCCCACGTGTAGTCTCGATCAACACCTCTGGCCATAAGTTTGGCCTTTCTTACGTCGGTGTTGGCTGGGTGGTCTGGCGATCCAAGAAATTCCTCCCCAAAGACCTCATCTTCGAGCTGCACTACCTTGGGTCCGTCGAGTACTCCTTCTCCCTCAACTTCTCCCGGCCGGCGCACCCGATCATCGCGCAGTACTTCAACTTCATCCACCTCGGCTTTGAGGGGTACCGTAACGTCGCGCTACAAGACCTCAAGAACGCACGTCTTCTTAGTCGTGCGCTTGAGAAGAGTGGCTTGTTCACCGTGCTTAGCGACATACACCGTCCCGCGGAAGGCCTCATGGCTCAAGCCGCCCTCGCCGTCGACGAAGAGAATGTGGAGGTCAGTGGTTCTGTTCTGAATAACTAAGAGTCTCCGCTGATCCGGATCCCGTGATGCAGAACTACAGCCCGGGCCTGCCCGTTGTCTCCTTCCGCTTCACCGACGACTTCAAGCAGCAGCACCCCGATATCCAGCAGAAGTGGATCCAGGTCCTACTCCGCGCCAAGGGCTGGATCGTGCCCAACTACGAGCTCGCGCCGGACCTCGAGACCGTCGAGATCCTCCGCGTCGTCATCCGCGAGACGATGACCGCGGTTATGGTCGATCGCCTCGTCGCCGACATCGTGAGTGCGCCCTGCATTAGTGTCGGGCGGCATGACTGACACATGCACCTTGTCGTCAGATCGAGATCGTTGAGGGGCTCGTCCAGCAAGACTCTCCGGTACATGCCCTGTCCGCGTTGGCGGCGCGGAAAACTACTGAGGGTCACCACGGGACCTTGGGTCAGGGGTCGGGCAGCAAGCCCAGCGGGACGTACGCGAAGCAGTGCTGAGTTTGAATCGTTCTGCATGCGCACAAGGACGATGGTGGGTTCTACGTTCTGTGGGTCCAGTTAGGCAATCTCGAAACGTAAGAGGTGTAAGAAGTTCACGATATCGATCTGAGTATGTTAAGACCCAAAGCCTCTTGTACTTTTACTCGCACATCTACTCGTGTTGAAGTGTCAAGCTGTACGCTGCCTTGTGTTCATTGACCTGATCTCGGCACATCTCCCCATGTACTCGCGTAGGTGGCTGAGAGATCAGGAACTCAGGGAGGTTGTTTTTAAAAATCTTAGCAGCCGCCGCCCGCACGAATTGGTAGTCAACCTTGTGCGCTTCGCCCTCCTCCGGAGTTCTCGTCCTCGTCACACATGCGACGTTATGAGCTCGTGCGGCGCGCGCGACGCGCACTTTACAAGCCTCCTGGGCCCGAGCACTTGGCACGTCGAGATCATCCTCGCGTACGCAAACGCGCCTAGAGGGAGTACAAGCTCCTGCGGCGAGCTTTTCAGGCAAAGAGGGTATGAGTTGGCAATTGAACGTTGAATGGTGAACGTTTGAACATTGATCGAACTACTGACAAGCAAAGCGGCAAGCCCGCACGTTCAATGTAGGATTTCGGCGGTCTGGACGAGATCGGATGAGGGGGGATGGAAAGGCAGTCGATACGAAACGGTTGGACCCTATGAACACCGGGTAGCGAGTGGACACGGGGGAGGAGAGTTGAAACGCAACTATCTATTATGCGGGCATATTCCAACAGACTCTGATGAGCCGCCGGTTTAGACGCCGAGCGCCCTGACAATCACCGTCACTCAAGTACTCACTGCTGTTGGCCCCCGACGCTCGAGCTCCTCGAATCGTAGAGAATCAAGAGCTTGGGACTTCACAGTGGCCGATACGTTCTTTGTGAACGACGCACGCTCTCTTGACCACATGATTGTCACACGTTCCTCAGGTTTCCTTTCCATTTCGATTCCGCTCCTCTCACACTTCCCCTCGACAAGCACACCTTCGAATTCCGTATCGACGCGACAGCCGCGGTCTCCGGCCTTCAGCGCGACCTGGATCACCTTCTCGCCCCTTATGCAGCCCTCGCGGAGGCTACCTTCGCTAGCGCTGATTGGTCGTGCCAGCCAGCTAACTCGGTCCACGAATCCGCTTGATGCCGCACAGTCACATGGGAACCGTCGCTTCTCGCGCTCCTTTACGAAACTCCCTGCTGGGGAGCGCAGGGGAGCGCACGTTCTGCTTTCACGGCAAGGGGCTGGGACGCGACGATCGCGTCGTGCCTAGCATCGGCACGGCACTCTACCCTCCGGGCGGGTTCTTCCATCCCACGCCCTGGTACAGAGCACCAGGGGAACCAAGTTAAATGTCCCCTCTAGAGGCTCGTCACCCACCTCCATCTCCCGCCGGCCTGTCCCACTGTTAGGCCTGACGCTAGGAAGTGCACGCCTGACAGACACGACCACCCTAGGCTCTCAACATGAGGATCATCAACGGGCTCTGGACCTTGGCCCTCATGTCTGCGGTTGCGTCTGCCGTCACCGTTGGCGATGTGATGCGCAGCTCACTCCGCGCCTACGCCAAGCGCAGCACGGTCTCCGAGATCCTAACTGATATTGAGGACCTGGCTGAGTGTTCGGCATGCGAGGTAAGCCGATTACAGCGGTCTATATTACATGCTGTTCTCCTAGACGTATGTGCTGATACTTCTGTTCCAACCGTGTAGGCATTGCTGGTGGTGCTGAAGGCCCTTGCCCATCTAGGGAACTCTGACTTCGTCTCCGTGATAACAACCGTTTGTGAAGACTTGGTATGTGACATTGATTTAGCACATCTGCTGCGTGGACCTTACTCACGTGCTACCAGGGCGTTGAAGACTCTGATGTTTGGTCGGTCAATCTTTGTTTGGGGCTGCCCGGCTGCTTGTTACTGACCCAGCCCATAGCGCCGGAGCTATCGGTCTCGAGGGTCCCATCTTGGCTCATGACCTGCGCCAGATGACCGTCGGCACTAAAACCTCGCAGCTGTTCTGCCTGACCGTCTTCGGCCTGTGCCAGTGGCCGGACGTCGACACGTCGTACTCTCCGTCCATGTCGGCCAAACCCGCCAAGTCGCGTCCTCTGTCCAGCGGGAAGACACCGATCAAGGTGGTCCACATTAGCGACATCCACGTGGATCTGAGCTATGAGGCGGGCGCCAGCTTCAACTGCACCAAGAACATCTGCTGCCGGCCGTACACTACAGCCGATGCGCCTGGAAACAACGCCTATCCTGCGGGCGCATATGGCAACCCCTCCTGTGATACTCCTGTCACCCTCGAAGAGAGCATGTACTCGGCTATCGAAACTCTCGTTCCGGATCGATCGTTCATGTTAGTGCCTTCCCTCGATCGGGAGAAGTAACATCACCCCCCATCTAACACTGAGTCCTGTAGGATCTTCACTGGTGATGTCGTTGAGGGCGCCGTTTGGCTTGTCACTGGTACGAACGACCAACTTGCTCCCACTTGGTGGAATTTTCTTTCTCACACTCGCACAGATGAGGAAGTCACCAATGATCTTAACGACGCCTACAGCCGCATGAAATCCGTAGGAAAGACCTACGCCGTCACGGGCAACCACGACGCATCGCCTGTGAACTCGTTCCCGTCGGCAAACATCGACACGACTATCACCACGCAATGGGCCTACGACGCCTTGTCGTCGGACTGGGAGACCTGGATCGGGCCCGATGCCGCCGCGCAGGTGTCGTCAAACTTCGGCAGCTACTCGGTCGTGGACAGCAACGGCCTGCGCATCATCAGTGTAAACACCAACTTCTGGTACAAGCAGAACTTCTGGATGTACGAGAAGGACCTCGAGCACGACCCCTCAGGCATGTTTGCATGGCTGGTGTCCGAGCTCGAGGCTGCTGAGACAGCCGGGCAGCGGGTATGGATACTTGGTGAGTTTATGCCGCCAATGGATGGGCTACGGTTGAGACTTGGAACTAACGGAAACGCTCCGAATAGGTCACATGCCAATGGGTGCCTCTGATGCCTTCCATGACGCGTCCTACTACTTCGGTATGCATATGTAGTGTATCCTAGTATTGTGAAGTCTCGGGGCTAATGCAAGATGCAGATCTAATTATTCAGAGATTCGATGCAACCATCGCCGCCGTCTTCTACGGGTATGTGCCTGGACCTCACCCAATCCCGAGTGGGGAAAGAACTAATAAAGAGAGCAGGCACACGCACAAGGATGAGTTCGAAATCGCCTACAGCGACTACTCGAACCAGGCCGCGTCGACTGCCACGATGATGTCTTACATTGCTCCAGCTCTGACCCCCACCTCTGGGAACCCTACTTTCCGGTAAGCTGGCCCTACAGGCCTGATATGCCCCCATCCCGTTGCTTTTGCTGACGCCGTGCAGAGTGTATGACGTCGACCCGGTCACCTTCGGCATCCTCGACTTCACCGTATACTACGCGGACCTCGACTCGGCGACATTCCAGGAAGGACCGACGTGGCAGGAGCTGTACTCGGTCAAGGCGACGTACGGCGCGCTGCTTGGGGTTACGGACCCGGCGGCGGAGCTGACGCCGGCCGTCTGGCACAACCTGACGGAGCTGTTCGAGAGCGACGACACCGTGTTCCAGCAGTACTACGCGCGCAAGACTCGGGACTTCAGCACGGCGACGTGCACGGGGACCTGCAAGACGGACGAGATCTGCCAGTTGCGCGCGGCACAGTCCCAGTTCAACTGCGGAACCATCAAGCCCGGCGTCAACTTCAAGCGCGACACCACCGACGCGACGCCGACCACGGCCGGCGAGTGCGACGGCTCCCAGGCCGTGCCCATCCTGTCCGCGATACCGGGCTCGACTGGCCTCCAGGCGCTGCAGAACGTGCTGGTGGCGGCGCTGGGATCGGGCTTCATGAACACAACCATCCCCTCAAACTACACCGTCAACGGGACGACCTATGGGAAATGAGTCCGTGGTTTATGTTAGTTTTGATGTATAGCTCGGGCGATCTTTTGGAGAGAGCTACATATTGCAATCACCGACAAGTTGGTTAGCGAATCTGTTGACTGAGCACAGAGTGGGCATGTAGACTGACGACGCGACCAAATCTGGCAGCTCAGGTCCCGTGGCCGTGCCGTTCTGTACAGGACCGCCTGCAGGTGCACAGCGAACATGGGGTGCTTAGGCGCAGTTGGGTAAGGATATCACAGACATCCAGCGACTTCTGACGACGACTTCCAGCTTGCGTGCTACGTGCGCCTTGTAATACATCTCCTGGGCTCAATTAAGTACTGTGCACGTCGAGGTCATCATCGCGCGCGCGCCGATGGACTTACTATCGCCCCGAGATGGTGTCCTCTCCTCCGCACTGAGGGTCGCACTTCCGGCAAAGCCTGAAAAACACCACGCGGTGGCACGTGAGCGTGCCATCTGGCGAAAAGCAGTGTGGCTGGGCCGGTCCGGGTCAGGCCGGTGCGCAGCCTGCAATGCCCCGCCGGCGCTAGATTCGTTCCTCCCTGGGTACTAGGACGCAGGCAACATCCACATCCCTCCCCCTCTTTTCGACATCTCCGGAACGCACATGCTTCAAGCATGGACGGTCTCAAGATGTTCACCAAGTTCCCACAAAAACTCCCCGACCCCTTCAACTTCCTGGGAGATCAGCCCAAACTAGCATTTCGCAATCAGCCTGGAGGCATAGCAAACTCGCTACTACACGAGTGGGTTTCCATCTTCTATAGGCCTAAGTTCAGCAACATGACGCAGTTTCTTTGCAGAACATATCCGAGAAGGAATCATACTGGGACCAGGTGAGTACTCTCACTCGATCTCTGGCGCAACTCACGTCCACGCCTAATAGTATGTTACGCTCTTCGACTCCGCCTCAGACGTCTTCTCTCTCATTACGCACAATGATGGTGGGCCTATTATTGTGTCACCTTCCACCCGCTCAAGTCTTCGCCATACCTCCGCTTCTCCCCCCACCCGGATGCCAGTCCGTCGTGCGCTGCTCGAGGCCCCAGAGAACGTCGCGACGCTCGTCCGCGTCATCTCCGCGCGGCTCTTCAACCTCGTCTCGGACCACACCTTCCCCGCACCTCCCGCAACGCTCGCCGCGACGCTCATTCGCACAGGCTCCGGCATCACCGGCGCCGCGGGCGAACGCAACGCGACCAAGGAGGCCCTCAACTGCCTCCGCATCCTTCAACGCGTGCTCCCCGTCATCTTCGAGCTCGAGAGTGAGTCGAGCCGGTTCGAGCGCGAGGTGCTCTGGAAGCGCGTCCCCGCTCCCGACGGCGCGAGCGGTGCGGGTGGACCTGCGGTCGAGGTGGCGAGCGCGGAGCCGCAGTTCGTGATCGAGGACGAGGACGAGGACGGGAGCGACGAGGGTGACGCCGGCGCGCCGAAGAGCCCACCGCCGCAGACAGCCGCGGCGGAGAAGCCGAGGGAGATGTTGCCGTCCATTGCAGAGAGGTTGTTCAGCTGTCTGATCGACCTCATGTTCTGCTGTGGGTTCACGCTGCCAACGAAGATCCAAGTGGACCACTACAAGATCAACTACATTATCTGGTGCGTGGTCCTTATCATTTGCTTCTGAGCACGGGCCTAAGGCAAGAGGTACGCAGGGAGAAAGGCATTGGGTCGACGGCAGATCCAGGTCCAAGTCAGCAGCACGAGAGCAACAAGACTGAGGTCCTGCGCCTCCTCCTCGTCCTCCTCTCCCGCCAGATCTACTCTCCTCCCTCCGCGCTCTTCACTTCCCCATCACAATACACACTGCACTTCGTGCAGACCCTTCCCCGTCGTGATGTCCTCACGGTCCTGTGCTCGCTCATGAATACCGCCATGAACGCGTCGCATCCGCCGCCAAGCCCGGTGAACGTTGTCGGAGCAGTAGGGGCAGTCGCCGGTCGCCTACCCTACAACCACCTCCTGCTCAAAGGAGAGGACCCACGCACGTCGCTCATTTCCCTCTGTTTCCAAGTCCTTTGCGTCCTCCTTGACTTCCAGAGCGGGCCGGCGCGCGACGACGCCGGGGGCCCGACGGCCAAGACGAATGCGTTCCGCTACTTCATCGCGAAGCTCGTGAGTCCTATCACCTTCGCCGTGGTAGCGTTACTCGTCAGGACCTCTATTCACTTCGCGCTCAGCATCGGCCGAACGACTTATCGTTCATTCTACACGGCCTCGTTGGTATCTTCGAGGAACAGATAGCTTCTATCAGCGGCCTCCTCCCCGGAGCCAAAAAGTCGGTGCCGTACATGGTCGAAGCGAGTGAGTCTCGAACCCACAGTGTTCCTCCCTCACAGGAAATATCGCATTACAGATGCTGATTGAGCGTCGCAGTCACCTTTCTGTGGAAGATGGTCGAGCTGAACAAGGTTTGCATTCTGCTGTTTCCAAGAAGCTTGAAAGCCAGGCTGACGACGCATCTTAGAAATTCCGAGCGTACCTCCTCGATTCCGACAAAGCAACAGATGTCCTCGCATATCTCCTCTGCTATGGGCTTGAGATCAAGGACAAGCCAGGTAAGAACATGGCCTTGCCGTCTGTCTGCTTTGTCGCTGAGCCCCTATGCCAGAACAACATGGAATGTGCCGCGTGCTCTCATACCTGATCCAAAGTCTGTCGGCCGAGCGTGGGTTCGGGCTCAAGCTCAGCTCGCCTATTAAGGCACAAATACCCCAGAAGTTTATGGCTATGGGCAACGCTGGCGACTTCATGATACAGGTGGGGCTTTCCTGACAAGTCTGAGAATCACCAGAGCTCGAGTCGCTCACTCCCTTGTCAGTCGATATACTCGATGATCGCGACGACTTCCGGTAACCTGAATTCTCTGTACCCGGCGTTGATCATTGCCCTGTCCAACTCGGCGCCTTATCTCAAGAACCTCCATGTTACCTCCTCGGCACGGCTCCTGCAACTATTCACAGCCTTCTCGAACCCCTCCTTCTTACTATCAGATGAGGGCCACCCCCGGTTGCTCTTCTTTATGCTCGAAGCCTTCACGTCGATTCTCCTTCACAATCTCTCCGAAAACCCGAACGTCATCTATGGCCTGATCCGCGCCCACAAGCAATTCGAGGACCTGGGCACTTTCACGCTCGCCCGCGGCCTCCGCGAGATCCGGAGGGTGCAGCAGACGAAGGAGGAGCGCGCCCGTCAGAAGCAAGATGCCGCAACAGCCAAAGGCAAACGCCGCATCACCGACGAAGAGCAGGGCGACCCCGCAAGCGAGAAGGCGCGGCTCCTCAGCCGCGAAGCCGCCGGCTCGCTCGACCTCCCGCGCGCCAGCGAGTCCCTAGATAGCCTGCCGCAGCCCGGAGCGGCGGCGGCGGGAGACGACGACGCGCCCCCGTCGACAGCGCACCCGCTCATGTCCCCTGGGGAGGCGCCGATAGCGTTCAACCCCACGCCGCCACCCGCCGCGCGTAGCAGCTCGGACGGGCCTCCGGGCATATCGGAGAAAGCACGGGGAAAGATGCGCGCCGCGGGGCGGTCGCTCTCTGGGGACATGACGGGGAGTTTGGAGCGCCTCGCCGCCGCGGGCGTCGGCCGCAACGGGTTCGTGCCGACGCAGGAATGGGTCGCATCATGGCATCAGGGGTGGGTCCTTATTGCTCCATCCTCTCCTGCTTCGCGGACAGCACTCACCGACGCTCGCATGCATATACAGGCTCCCACTGGATGTGATCATGTTGGTGATCGCTGAGCTGCTTCCGAAGGTACAGAGCTTGCAGAACTCGCTCAGCGCGACCACGGCGAACAGCGCGATCATCGACCTCCTCCGGAGCGCGAACGTCGAGCACGCGCTGCCCAAGGCACCCCCACTCTCCCCTCGGCGCTTCATGGTGCGTCCTGAGGTCCTTCAAATTGCCTCGCCTGTTTACATGCTGACACCGCACATGCGGTCTTGCTCCCCTTCCACAGTGGTCGGACGCGTCCATCGTATGGCTCACGTCGCTGATTTGGGGCGAGATTTACGTGCGAGGAATGACACCTCTCGGGATCTGGAACTCGACGTCGGTCAGGCTATTCTACGTGAAGCACGCGCCGCAAACGCAGCAGCGACAGATCACGGAGACAGTCACGAACGTCATGGGTGGATTGCTTGGGCGGACGGAGTCGTCGCAGTCGCTGGGCAGGCGCCAGTGAGACCCGTCCTACGTAGACTAGACCTCTCGTGTAATACCTCTATGCAGCCTTGTATCCTGTACACTAGGAGAGATATCCTTCGGAATTCGGTGCTCCGGATGTTCTCTTGATTCGATGACCACGGTCACGTGCCATATATCTGTTGACGCGTCGTTGGATTGGGGCGCGTCTATTAATTGCGCGTTCCTCTTCGCAGCCACCACCGATGACACTCTAGCTGTTACTTTTGTTCCATCCAACTCGAGAAATTCAAAGATAATGACATACGAGGCGTGTTCAGGATGGAAAGCCGATACCTTGCCGACCTTTCAGGTCTCACCATGGCGCAGAAGACCACACTCGCCAGAGGTACGTTGTCAGTGCAATCAGCTGTCGCTAGTCCTCACCAACGGCTTCAGGGAAAGTACAAACTGTAGCAGATCTACTTCTCAAGTCTTCAGCTGACACGGCAAAGAAATGTCGTATCACGCTCAAAGAGGTGCAGACGATCACAGACATCGTTTGCGGCGAACTCGAGCAACCGCCACAACCACTATCTGAAGCAATAGGCATCGGAGAAGGCGTCTTCACAACAGGAGATGCAGCGGTAGATGCCTGTTTAGGTGGCGGCATTCGAACTGGCATGTTATGGGAGATTTGTGGGGAGAAGTACGACCATCTGTCTTACCAATCCTCTCCGTCTGACGAGTTTATGACAGCAATGCGGGAAAGTCTCAACTGGCAATGCAACTTGCTCTCAGTGTTCAACTTCCTGTTTCCCAGCACGGGCTGGAAGGCTCGGCCTACTATATCTGCAGCCGCGGACAGCTCCACACAGAACGAATACACCAGATTCTCCAGGACCACCCCGACCTCCCTTCCCGACTCTGCAGCTTGGACAGCATCCAAACAGCCCTCTCCCGCGGATACCTAGTACTCACGCGAATTCTCAACGAGATTCTCGCCCGACCCATCACCGGGCCCTTGACGGCCAAACCGCCACGCCTGATCGTCATCGACACGTTCTCCGACTACTTCGACGCCACGAAAGACCCCCAGTACGAGAATAACCCGGCGCTCCGTGCCCAGCACCTCCGCGCCATCGCGCTACTCCTCCACCGCATCGCCACCAAACACGCCCTCGCGTTGTCCTCCTAAGCGAGGCGAAGCGCACGCTCCACAGCGCGCATGACGGCGTCGGCGCCGACGCCGACGCGCCTGACGAGCTCCCCTACTCAGACCAGGAACGATGGTTCGGGCGCGCGCACAGCCTGCCCGGGGAGGACGCGCACGAGGCCATCCTCGGGCGCGTCTGGCCGAATCACTCAACGCGCGAGTGATGATGAGCCGCACTACGCGCACCCGCTCCCTCAAGGAGATCGGGGTAGAAGGCAACGGTGACGACGTAGTGCCGTTCAGGCGGCTCACGGTCGTCTTCTCGTCCGTGGGCGAGCCGGCATCGTGCGACTACGTCGTGCTCGACCGCGGCGTGGTCGGGATCGCGGTCGCGGAGCCGCCGCCGTCGACGTTCATGTACTCGTCCCCGACGCCGCCCTCGTTTGGAGCCACCCCAACACAATGGCGTTGTACAGTGCGACACGAACGCGATGAATGGGCTCCCAGGGCCTTCACAGGGGCCCACTACTGTCGCATGGGCTCCAGCACCGCACCTGGACCACACGTTCGCAAATATCCCGTCCTCGGCGTCGCCCCCGCCGCTCACTCTCCTTCCTGCGGCCCTTCCACCCACGCCTTCAGGCGCACTCGCCCTTCCGTCCCTGGCGTTCTTATCAGACCCTATCTCAGCCGAGGCGGACGAAGAGGACCAGTACTGGCGCGCGACGCAGGGCGACGACGACGACGCGATCTTCTCGCAGCTCCCCCCAGACGAGCCGATGTCAGAGGACGTCGCGGCGGCGGCCGAGGAGGGACCTGCACCTTCGGAAGACGTCGTCATCCCGATGGACGAAGGGGTCCAGACGCACTCCGACTCGGAGTATTGGGGGAATGAGGACGACGATATCAATTGGGCAGACATTTAGCACTTGTCACCAGTAGGGGGAATTCGCTTGCTCTCAATATTTTGCTCCATCTTGCTGATCTATGCATGTTGTTCGTATGCTCGAAATGTATGTTAACGATCCCGTATCCCTATTGTACCAGTTGTCCTGCATGTCTTCGAATGAAAGCCAGAGCGATATCTCACTATGGACAAACGTAATCCGATGCTGCTACGCAGCTACACAGAATCGAATTGTATTGCTACAGAAATATTAAATGCTGATACAAATGTGAGCGACCTCGCGCTTCTAAAATATCACAGATACTGGGTAGTAGGGAATGTAGGGGAAGGACGGGGCGGTCGGTTGCAAACACGACCTCGGAGCCAATAGTGATAATTTACAATAGGGTATGGCACTGCGCCCTCGCGGACGTCAGGCGTGGTCGTTGTCGTCGGAACTTTGGAGATTCAGTCGGCTGACCTCGTGCTCCAGCATGCTTCACGCGCCCCCCGTCCTGAAATAGTACTGCTTCCCCTCAGTCACGACTGGGGGCGCGTCCACCGTCGACCGCAGGCGCGAGGGCATGTACGTCGCCTCGAGCCCCGAGATCTTGGACGACTGCTGCGACGTTTGCGTTGCGCGACTGCTCCCCGAGCCCGACTTCTCGCGCGAGAAGCCGCCTCGCGCGCCGGCCCCCGCGCCGTGCGCCCACATCTCGGGGGGCGACCCGTGCTGGACGGCGACGACGTGGGCGGAGACGCGCCCGCCGAAGCCGCGGCGGGGCTGCTTGGAGGAGATGGAGAGGAGGCCGGCCTTGGAGTTCGCGCGGAGCGGCTTCGGGCCCGAGATCGGCGGCCACTTCTCGAGGTCGCCCCCGATGAGCGTGTGCGTGAAGCGCTCGTTGCGCTCGAGGAGCGCGATCCAGACGAGGTGGAACGCTGCAGGGAGGGGGGAATGACCGGGTGTGAGGCGCGTCGCGGGTTCTGCGGGCTGGGCGCACACTCACTCACTGACCACTCCACCCAGACGGTCGCGATGACTCCGATCGTGGCGGCTTTCGCGTTCGAGAGATTGGACAAGTCGAAGAGAAGCGAGTAAACGTTGACTGTCATCCATATCGCGCTCGCTGCAAGACGTTACATTAGGTGCGCGAAATCCGAGTGAGATGCAACTTGGCGCACGCACCCAGGCTCATCAGGCTTGAAGCGACGATAAAGACGGGGCGATCAAGGGGGTTTTGTTCCGCAGTGTCGTATCCGTGTTTGCGGCGCTGATTCAAGTAGGCATATAATCTGCAGAGCAAACAATTCGCATTCAGCTGGTCCCGTCGCCACGATACCCAAGAGCAATTGCGATCTCACCTGATTACGGTGGGAATAACGAGGGCACCCTGCAAGCTGACCGAGACAACCTCCGTAGCTGAAACAGACGAGGTGTGTGCATTTAGCACGGACATTGAGGGAGTGCATGGGAGGACGGATACTCGCCTGTTCCCTTGCGAACAAGAAGAGACAGAAGGAGGATTACGATGAGTCCAATTTGGCATGCGAGAAGGAATAGCGCTGGGAAGCATGGTAGAGAGATGGTTAACACGAGGAAGCGTGCGAACGGATGGACTCACTCATGCAAAACTTGATTGCGAAGTGGAGCTTGGTCATCTTGGAGTTCGTGAGGAAGAAACGGTGTGTCGGCGTTGTCCGGCGCAGACGGGGTACAGGAAAAGGGAGGGAGAGCGGGGCAAGCAAAAGGCTGGGTGAAAGCGTTGCCAGGGTATTTAAACAGCGCTGGTCTGCGTGCCACATGGAACCCGGGACAAAGCGACCATACGTCCTTCTGGGGCAAGGGCGTCGAACGCACCCCGGAAGCCGGCCTCAAACACGCCTCAACAGCTGTGAGTCCAGACCTGTTGCGAGTCGCGGCCACGAAGCTCTTTCCCTTGTGGCGGCTGCGCTCGACTCGCGGCTTCTCATTGGTTACGGTGCTGAAATGAGTTGCTTTAGAGCGTCGCGACGACATCCGGGGCCCTCACAGATACATTCTTCGGATGATAGATTTCACGCTACCATCACGACCGTCAGGCTGCTGTGCGCACATGGTGAGCCTGGATTTACGCTGAGTGAGGCACCCTTCAGTGCCCCTGAGTCCTGAGGCGCAAGTCGTTAAAAAGTCCGTCAGTGAAACCCGGAAACAGAGCTACCCACTGAGAAGATGCGCGGTCTGGTCATGTCGCAGCTGGCGGCTGGAGCAGACCGCCAACAGGGGGTGGAGGGTTCTCCGGCCCGCAGCGCGCCTCCGGGCCGGCCCGCGCAGACTCCGAGTCTACTGCCAACCACGAGCTCCAGGCTGAGCCAGCAACAACAAAATACACCACGACCACACAGGCAACGGGGTTTCCTGGTCACTGGACCCGAGGCAGAAAATTACAGCAGTGGCGTGCATGTCGAGTTCGAACTCGCGCGCACTTTTACGTAGGAACGGACCTCACCTCAAGTAAGTACTCACCTCTTGCGTTTCAGAATCTCCAGCCCAGCAACTCCTTCAAGCTTCAAGCAGCGCGATGTCTTCCACTTCGCGCAAAACGCAATTCCCACCTACGGCCGGAGGCTCTTCACTTCGTCGGCAAGACCCTCAGAATACGCTGCAGTCTACCTCCCACAGGGGACTGGGGATCGAACTCGTGCGCGACCGGAGCGTGGAGATCGTCATCCACTCGAGTGACTACCTCGAAGCCCTCCAGCAAGCCCGTCGAGGTCGATTCTTCAGGCCTCAGCGTCCGTCCGAACTCGAGCCCCGCAGACTCCTCTTCGCATGCTAAGCAGTACTCGCAGAGATTTAGTATTGTTTTACGACAACCGTCTCCTCTCGCGAGCATGGTGAACGAAAGCGAGGCCAGCTCCCCGCAGGGTGCACGAAGCCCACCGTGCTGATCTGCAGCGTAGGTGGCGGCAGGCTCGCCGGTGGGCTCATAACCGGCCTCAAGGTCGTCGGCTGGGATGCGGTGATCCTCCTCCCTTCGCGGTAGCAGTTAATGCCGTGCACAAGGCATTGATTGGAAGCACAGCTGTATAAGGACTGAATGACGGGAAACGTGATTGCGACTACCGTGAAGCATGACGCGCTTTTCAGACATATCGAAGATGTCTTCTCGTCTCACACACGTGCCACTGTTGGCCTAAGCCGAGATAGGCAGGGAAGTCAACGAAACCATCTCGGATCTCTGTACTCGCCTTTCGCCTGTGTGACTTCATGGCGATGTACGGCGGATGCAGACTTTCGTTCGAGTCCCATATACATGCTTCATTATTCCATGGCCGGTGGCGGGCAGACAGATACAATCTCAGATACAATACAAAGCCCGCGTCCACAAGAAGCAGACTGGACGGCGGGAGGAGGGGGTCGGAGTATACTTATATCAGGAAACGACACGCGATGAAGGGGAGGGAGGGCGGGCGGGAGGCGTATGCGAAAGACGGGAGATAAGTAATTGGAACGCAACGTGAATTCCCGAACGTGTGCCGCGCCGGCATCTATCCGACTGCAATAGTCCGCGTGCCCAGAGACGAGCCGGAAACCTGGGACGCCACCGAGAGTGTGGTGGGGAGGGGTATTCACCAGGAGCCGAACGTGTTCTCGCCTGAGTAGCTGACATACAAGAAGCCATCTTCATCTCTGGAAAGGGGCAGACAGAAATGGGTCAGGGGAGGTACAACAAGATGGAATGATCCACGCACTTGTGCTCCTCATAGATCGCACTCATGAGTGCTGCCGTCGGAGGGAGCACCTCGTCGACGAAGATGAAGATCGCCTTCTCGGGCGCGAGCTTGATGCGCTTGCGGATAACATAGACGAACTGCCCCACAGTGAGGTCCTAAGGAACCCACAGATCACAACTCAGTCCGCGCTTTCACAATCTTACCTCGAATCACGTACCGAAGGTACCAGGTACTTCTTCTTGTCAATGGTAGGGATGTCCGTCTTGTCTGCCTTCTCGCAGATGACCTGGGGATGGTTTCCACCGACCTTGGTCAGCAGCGTGCACGCAACCTACAATGCAAGACAGAGTAGACGTACGGGTATCCTGTCCGGGTACTTCTGCCTGATGCGCTCCGCCTCCGCCTTGCGCTTATCTGGGACACGAGAAGAGCTGATGAGCACAGATCTCGGGCATCGAATGGTGCTCAAATCCGCCACTAACCGAAGGGGTGCTCATCCTTGAACTTGGAACGCATGATGAACAGGACGAGGAAGGGTGGTCGTGCGGTGTGCGGTGGCGTGAGGTGGTGGGGAAGGCGGGAGAGAAGCAGGCGGGAGGATGAGGACGACAACGAACCTGAAGTAGGCCGGTCGATGCGCCGCCCGCGAGGAGAGACGGCGCGACCGATCCGCGTGACTCGGTCAAACACAGGACAACAACGCGAAGCCTCCCCAGTTTGGCAGCCTCCCACCGGCGCCTCCTCGACGTCCTCCGTGGCCGCACCGATTTGGCCGCCTGTGCCATGTCGGTGGACTCCGGCACCGCGACCGCAATCGCCCAGACGGTGCGCAGTGCGCAGCCGCGCCGAGGTGCTGACCAGCCTCGGTCCCGCGTATACCACCCCATAGGGGCTCGTCAGCACACGTTTCATTCTGGGGACGCCCAACTGGACATGCTCGCACAATCCGTCGGAATCGTGTTGCAGATGGGATGGAGCTCAAAATTTAGGCAGGCTCGTTCGCCTAGCCAGGACTTCGTGAGCAAGATAGGCATCCATATCAAGTCAATTACGTATGTATAATACAATACTGCGAGTCCAAGATCGTGTAGCAGGAGGGCGGTTTCTATATTATGGCGAAGGGCGTGTGCTCGCTCAAGACCGCTTGTTTATCCTGGCGAGGTGGTAGTTGATGGAGGACCTGTGTTGCTTTTTCACGGGGACCTAATCCAAGCTATATGACCCCCGTCTCACGAGCAAGAGAGAGATGAGACGTACCGCCGTCCGCATGCAACCCATAACCAGCTGTGCTGCGTCGGCACATGGGCCCATGGATTTCAGGTCACCAGTGTTGGACCAACACGCCAGCATGGCACTGAGCTCTTTCGCACAAGAGCCCAGCTGGACACCTAAACACATGAAGGATAGTAAGGACGCGCACAGATGCCCAAAACAGAGCTACACACCTTGACGAGGCTTCACCTTGAGCCTCTCAATATGCATCCTGCACCAAGGAACCTACAACGCGGGCGGGTTTCGTAGAAGGGAAGTAAAGGGAGGACAAGGAGATATCAGCCAGGTAGTCGCACGCCAGTGGGCGAGGATGGAAGCGCACCTGGGGAAATGGATGGTGGCAGTCAGACTGCTGTAAAACGCGTCGACTCCTCCCAGCGCACGACCACGATCAGCACCACGGGCCGGACAGGAATGATCACGTGCGTCCACGTAGCGGGGTGGAACGGGCGCTTGAAATGCGGGGAGGAAATCAGGAGGGTATCCGACCGCCGCTTGTCGTGTACTCTCCATCTTCTCTCACCTACTACCCCCTGGCTCCTTCGCCTTCGCGATGGCTGCTCATGCAGGCTTGAACAGGAACAACTCCGGTGAGTATTTCGTGTTCCTTGTCTGAGAACGACCCCTCACTCTATGATTACCAGCTGTCAAGCGGATCATGCAGGAGGCTAAAGAGCTGGCCAATGACCCCTGCACAGACTACACTGCGGCACCTCTCGAGGCAAGTGCAACGCCCTTGACTTTCTCACTTGAGTGTTGCTGATGCGCTTCTCTCCTACTTAGGATGATATCTTCGTGAGTATCGTGGCTGCGGATGCTGCCACAGCCTGACCGCTACCAACAGGAATGGCATTGCACTATTCGTGGCACCCCCGGAACGGAGTTCGAAGGAGGGCTGTATCACCTCCGTATCCTCTTGCCCACCGAATATCCCTTCCGTCCTCCCTCCATCATGATGCTCACGCCAAACGGCCGCTTCGAGCTCAATACGAAGGTGTGTATGCATTTACTGGTCGTGTGCTGCGGGAAGCTAACTCCGGCCTCTAGATTTGCATCAGTTTCACGAATTGTGAGTTCTGCCTAGCGAAGAGAGCTAGCTTGCGTAGAAATCTGAACAAACTCGCCGCAGATCACGAAGAGCTTTGGCAGCCAGCCTGGGGAGTGCGCACCGGTGTGTATTGCCTTTGTCATTTGCTGGGTTTTGCGTCCCTGAGCGCTCCTCTCCCCCGTATCACAGCAATCGTCGGTCTGCAAGGTTTCTTCCCCCTGAGGGGTACCGCTGCCGTCGGCGTGGGTGCCATCGAGTACCCCACTACGGAACGGAAGCGACTCGCCGCACTGTAGGTTCACTCCGTTCTTCGCGCCCTCCGTTCTTCGATCTCATCAATTGTGCCAGTTCTCGTGACTGGGTCTGCCCTCACTGTAAGGTGTCCAACCACGAGCTCCTCCCCGACCCTCCAACGAACGAGGCAGTACCTCGTCCTCCGAAGCTGCCTCCACCGACGGCTCAGACTCGGTCGTTTCTCCTGCCCCCACGTCCGTTCCTGTAGGACAAGCCCCCGCAGATACCCGCGCAGCTGAAGAGTCGCACCCACCAGCTCCCACGCCGGAGCACGTCGTCGTCCACCGTCCATCCCCGTCATCGCCCCCAAGCCAACCCGTCCGATTTCGCAGCCCTCGATCGTATCCCAATCCTTCGACACGCCCCCGCGTACGCCAGACCTGCAGCACCCACTGCTGCAATCCCGCCCCCTCAGCAGCCTAGTACCCGCGATGGCACTCCGCAGCCCGCTCTCGTGGCTGCGGTCCGCCAGACACCTCGCCGTCCCCCGATCCTGCTTGACACCGCGATCTGCGTGCTCCTCGTCCTTATGTTCGCGCTCATCGCCCGGCGCTTCCTATAATACATCTCCCTCGCCGTACGGGTCTTTCTCGTTTTCATGTGAAGACATGCCGGTTTCTGCGTCGCCTAGCAGCTTCTTCTGCCCTCATTGTATAGCACACCTCTGTAGACTAGCCCCCTCCCAGACTCACTACCCAGATCAATATTTACGCACGCTCATCTCTTCCCCTCCCTCCATCATCGTTTTACACGTCTGTCGTTTGTCGTCGCATTGCATCGTCGGTCTGGATCCAACTCCGGCCCACCTTCTCCTTCCCTGCTTCGCTCGGACTCGCTCATCTGGATCGCGCATTACATAGGTAATATATGCAGTAGGAAGTACAACACAGCACATCCCCGCACGCAGGACGCACAGGGACACAAAGGCAACATACCAGCAGTGGGCCAAAACTTGGAACGAACAACCCGGACCCCGTCCCTCACGCCTACTTTTTCTTCTTCTCGTCCCGAACCGTCGCCACGACCAAATCCTCGTCCTCGAGGTTGTACGTCGCGATCGTGTGCGTGTTCGTGAGCATCTTGCCCTGGTAGGAGAACCGGATCTTCGACGCCCCGATCGAGCTCCCCGTGTGCTGGATGAGCCGGTCCCGGAGCGTGGACACGAGCAGCATGAGCGGCAGGTCCGGGATCGTCACCACGCTCCCGTCCAGCTTCCACTCCGGCCGCGCCGCGTCCAGCGGGAGCTGCACCCGGAGCGCGATCGGGTGCGGGTGCATCCCGACCCAGTCCTGCTCCGGGTAGAGCGCGCCCCCGGGCAGCTTCGCGACCCGCTGCCGCTTCGCGGGCGGCACCCCGGCGCCGTCGCCGTCGCCGCCCTCCATCTCGTCCGCGGAGCGCACGGTGCCCGTCTGCGCGGCCGGCGGGGGCATCTGCTGTCCGAGCGCGGCGGCGCGGGCGGGGTGCATCATCGGCGCGCCCGCGGGCGGGGGCTGGTACCCGAAAGGCTGCGCGGCGTCCATGCCCTGGTAGTGCAGTGGTGGGAGCATGACAGGCGCGGGTTGAGAGGGGAAGAGCGACGCGGGCTGCGGGCCGGAGGAGACGGTTGCAGCGGTATATGCGGGCTGGCCAGAGCCTGTCGGGGGTGCGGGGAGGGAGGCGGGAGCGGGCGGGAGTGTGCTGAGAGGAGCAGGAATGGCGGCTGGACCGATGCCTGGGCCGATGGCGTTGACCTCTTGTCTGCACTACAGATCAGCGGGCATTCATACGAACACTGACAAGAGAGCACGTACGGTCCGAGACCCTTGGCACGATGGATGGCTGCAATCTGTTCGTCGATATTGGAGTTCATCGAGAACTTGTCGAGCGTGTTCGCCTTGGATGCAGTGTGACCGTCCCAGACGACCTTCTCGCGCTCCCTTCTGCGAAGCCTTTCTTCCTCTTCCTCCTTCTTCCGTCGTTCTTCGTCCGCCTCGGCACCAAAGATGTCGACACGAGTCTTCGCGAGGGCCTTGAGGGATGATACGACATTGGCACCACGTTGTAGCTCCGAAGCCTGCGCCTTGCGAGCTTCGAGCATATCGCGCTGAGATTTCCACTTGGGGTCGAGCAGTTCGATACGCATGTGCTCTTGGAGCTCGTCGACAGGGATTTCTTGTCCACAGATACTGCAAGTAGTGAGCTTCTCCGCGTTCTTCTTGTGAACTGGAGTTGGTTGTCAATCCCCGAACCACAGCAACAACCGAAAACAACACACTCACGTTTTGGGACGTAGTCTGTCCTGATCTTCATCGGACCACCAGCATCCAACGAGCTCGCTTGGATTGCCCTCGCACGCTCAATCTCCTTCTGCCTCTCCTCTTCATCGCGCCGTCTCCTCTCCTTGACCTCATCGTCCTCGTCGTCGCTCTCTTCCATCGCGGCATCTTCTTGGTCGCCCCCAGCTCCACCAACCGCAGCGGCCGCTTCCGCTTCTGCCGCAGCTTGTCGGGCGCGGTGGGCCTCGACATCCTCCGCCGTGGTCTCCATGATCATCGCCGCCATCCGCTTCTGGGCAAGTGTCATGCTCTCCACCTCCTGCACACTCATGGGCGGCGGGAGCTCAGACGTCGCGTCCGCAGCCGTGAATTCGATGGTCTGGACGATGGCGTAGTCGTGCCAGTCGATCTCAGCGAAGGCGACTGCGATATGTCCCCTGGTCAGCACATGCGCACCCCCAGACACGAAAGAGAGCACGCACCCCGCTCCGCCTCCTTGTCGTCCTCCCGCCGCTTGTCCTGCTCGCGCTTGACCTGCTCCCACCGCGCCCTCCGCTGCGCGAGCTCCAGGTCCTTCCACCGCGCGCCGTCTTGCGCACGCTCCCTTAGCTGGACGAGCATCTCCTTACTAGGCAGGAGCACTTTCGAGTACTGGTCCACCAACCTGTTGAAGTACCCAAACAGCGAGTGCGTCGGCCGCAGGAAGTCGAACTGGTAGTTGCGCCCCTCGCGCGAGGAGAGCGCGTGCAGGAATGGCTGCCCCCGGCGCGCGGTGAAGAGCGCGGTGAGCTTGATGGTGTCCCTGTCGTCCGAGCCCCCAGCCTAGTCAGTCCTCCATGCCGTCACACGCGAAGCCAGCGAGAGAGTGCTTACAGGTCTATCGCCGACACGTTCGGGATGCTGAGGATGAACTCCGGGATGGGTGGCTCCTCGCCAACGTCCACTGGGGTCTGCTCGGCCGGGGCGACCTCGACCTCCTCCATAGCCTCCTTCGCCGGGGCCGCCTCCTCGTCCAACTCGCCGCGGACGACCTTGTCCATGCGGTGTCTGTAGTAGGCATGGTAAGGGTCCGCCGGGTTGAGGAACGCAAACTTTGGGTCCTGACGCTGGTTCTCGCGGATCTTCTCCTCGAACTGGGGCGGGTTGGCCGACCGCGCGACAAAGGTCGCTGTGCGGTCGATGACAGCTGGAGGTCACACACGAGTGCGGTCAGTGTGCTCATGAAAAACGTGGGCGCGAATATGCTCACATTTTATCTCCGGGGGAGGCAGGATGAGGCCGCTGGCGAACTTGGGCTCCTTGTGCACTCCGTTCACGCCGTCCATGTTCTTCACCCCGTTCACCACTCCGTCCAGTTCCATGGGGGAAGGCATTGCCTGTGTCGCCACGCTCATTTTACGTCCTGGGCCGTGAAGAGGGAGGACAAAGGATGTGGGGCAGGTGTTAAGGCGAGAGGCCCGCGAGCCCGCCGTCCAGTTGTCCGCGAAGACGCCTCTCGCTTAGTCAGCACATCCTTCCCTTTCCGATCTCGCGTTCAGCGCTCGTATTGTGGCCAGCGACCCTCACCCTCGACTGCCACGAGACTATGTTCGGGGCATTCAGGCCATCACAACCCAGCTTCGTCGGTCTTCTGTGGTGCGTAAAGCCGCTTTGACGTTCTCCTCTTGTTTTCATCGCGCGTGTTCGCAGGAAGACACCATGGAAACTGTCACGTACGCGCAAGGCCAACGCCCGGTTTCGGTTGAAGCGGGTGGACTCGGTCATTGAGGCCGTCGAGGCAAGCGGTGTGCACTGTGCTGCCCTGGTGCGTATGCATATAAGTCTTTGCGCGTCCTTTCGTCAATCCTGCCCTCTCAGGACAAGGCTCTGGAGCTGCCCAAGGAGCACGAAATGCCCGCACGGGACAAGTACACCGTGTTCTCAAAACACGCGAAAAACTACCGCAAGGGTATTCACAAGGTTCCGAAATGGACTAGAGTGCGTTCCGCCGGTTTCACTGTCGCGTTGCAGTAGCTCACGCCCGTTGCAGCTTACGCTCAGAACAAACCCGAAGGGTTTCTAATACCATTCTCCCCGCTTGTACAGTATCATACACTCATCTATTATACGGAGGCCTGTTGCAGACCGTCCTGGGAGCCAGCGTGATGCGGTACGTCTACAGTAATACTAACTGGATTGTCCCTTGCCGCAAGCCGTTGAAGACCTTTGGCGCTCCGAGCACTGTCCGGAAGACCGAATCTCGAGTCTCAGGAATGTCCAAAAGCGAACGTTTCTTGATGTCCCGATGGGAGACGTCAAGGATGATGTGAGTGAGAGCGGAAGTGGCGAGAGCATCTGTCAGATAGACAAAGTGAGCACGTCCGCTTTAATTGAGAGGGAGAAAACGTACCAGTGTCGCACAGCAGTTTGCCTATGCGATCTGGTGTGCCCACCGCGGCTGCAAGCTTGGTTCTCTTCAGGTATGCGACGTGCTCTTCGAGCTTGAAGTGCCGGGCGAAGAGCTTGGCGACGTCGCCACCCTTTTCTCCCCTCAGCCGTTTATCCTTGAGTATTCTGGTAATATCCGCCACCCGAAGGGCCGCTCCAGCGATGAAAAGAAGGGTGGGTGCTCCATTGTTCTTGGGCTTCTGGGACAAGCGAATACGGAGAGTGGGAAGCACTGGGAGAAGTGAGCATGTATGGGCAGAGGGGGGAGTTGGAAGGGAGACATACTCTTGGATATGAAGTCCACCAACTGGTCCAAATTCCTCGACGCGGTCCACAAAGTGGTGTCCGCTATAGAGGTCTCTGTCTATGCGTCAATACTTAGACGATGGCAGGGGCTGATAGAGCGAGGGCGGCACCTGGAATCTGCATGTCTGCGAGCTCAATGCCGGACATCTTGGAGAAGGTCTTGGCCTGCATGGAAGAGATGTAGTCGGCGAGCATGACCGGGGGCTGGGCGGATACTGATGGGGGCTGGACGGGCTCAATGGCCTCCGCAACCTTGGCTCTCTGTGCCCATGCGTCGGCCATGAGGGAGTGATATACTGGTACATGAATGGAGCAGACAGACCTTTGCTTTCCGCTCCTTCTCCTTCGCCCGCCGCTTGCGCTTCTTCTCCATGGCCGAGGCTGCATTGGGCTGGGCTGCCTGCGTGCTCCCTGCTCCGTCTTCCTCTGCGCTGAGGAGCCCGTCAATGTCATCGGCTTCGGGGAACTCCTGCTCATCGTCGGACGCGACGAGGTCATCGGGGACAAAGTCGTCTTCAAGGTCGTCGCCGCCACCGTGGGTAGACATTGTCGCGAAGAGGCCGTTGAGGACCTTTCTGTGCGGGCAGGGCCAGTTGGATGGACGCGCGAGGGCAGGTGGAACGACTGCGGCAGAGGGCCGAGGAGAGTGGCTAGAAATAGCCGCTGACCTGGAGGCCAAATCTGTGCGGCACGTGGGACGGGCCGGGAGGGGCGGGCCAATGGCGGGGGGCGGGAGGCGTCGGTCTTCACGCGCCGGGCGAATGGGCTCGCGGGCTTTGGCGGGGGCCATGTGCACCCTTGCGCGCACCCATTACCCCGCCCACGCAACCGCCTGCAGCCTGCCCCGACGGCCGCGCGAGACGGGGGCGCGGGCGGGGGTGGTGCGCGCTGTCGCGTGCAGGGGGCGCGGGGCAGGACCCCGAGGACCGGATGGCCGCGATAGGGAGGGGCAGGCGAGCGAGGGCGGGGGTGAGTGGGCGCGCAGCTTCTCCTCGGTCGACGATGGCGGCGCGGTTCGAACAGCGCGCGGCGGGGGGCCCGTCCGAGGTGCACGTCGCCCTCCCGCTCGCCGTCTTCGTCTTCTTCTCCCTGCTTATCGCGACCACCCGCCTCCTCCTCAGACCCCCGCCCCCGTGCGAAGGCCACCCTCCCAGACACGCCCCCTCCGCGAAGCCCCAAGCCCTCCAGCCCCCTCCAGCCCCACCCCTCCCGCCCCCGCCCCCGCCCCCGTCCCCATCACGCCCCAAAGGCTGCAGAGGCGACCACCAGATGGGCAAGCGCGCCAAGCAGCCGTACGACGCCTTCCTCGTCCTCGACGTCGAGGCCACCTGCATCCAGGGCGCAGGCTTCGACTACCCGAATGAGATCATCGTGAGTCCCCTCCTCTCGCGCGCACGCGGATCGCCCATCGCCCCGACCCCGCCACAGGAGTGGCCCGTCTGTCTCCTTCGTTGGACCGACAAGACCAACAAGGGCAAAGCACGCACCCTCGAGGTCGTGGACGAGTTTCGCAGCTTTGTCCGCCCCACATGGCGTCCCCAGCTCTCCTCCTTCTGCCATGCCCTAACGGGCATCACCCAGGTCTGTCTCTTCACGTCGCGTGCCCGCTATCTCCAACAACTGCCACGCTCGTGTGACTCTCATCCCCGTTTTCCTCCAGGAGCAAGTGGACGCTGCCCCCACCTTCCCAGACGTCCTCCAGTCCTTCCGCAAGTTCCTCGAGAAACACAAGCTCATCGACGCCACCGGTCAGCGGATATCGCACTTCTGCTTCTGCACCGATGGCCCGTATGATATCCGAGATTTCGTGGTGAAGCAATGCTTCATGTCCAGGGTCTGTCTTCTCAGTCCCTCTTCCAACCCGCAAGCGGAGCCTGACTTCGTCTCCCGCAGATAACGATACCCCCGTGGCTCACCTGGGATATCATGGACGTACGAAGAGTGGTGGGCGAGTGGCAAGACTCTGTCACAGCATCCACCGCCGCACCCCGCCCGGTACGTTCGCTGGCAGCACCCCGTCTATATTTGTGGAAGAATGGTGCTTACTTTCCACGCAGAACGGCGTGATCTCGCGACCAAGACGAATGACTTTTTCTCTGCAGCGCCAACTGCACGCGCTCGGACTCGCGCCTTTCGAAGGCCGCCAGCACAGTGGTATCGACGTGAGTTCCGCTCCTGGCTCCATCCACGCTGTCACTTAGTCTCGCCCTCGTCATTCCGCCCCATCCGGCTTTTAGGACACACGTAACATCAGCCGCCTGGTAGTTGAGCTGGCCAGGCGAGGCTGGAAGCTCGAGTCCAACACGTCCATCAGCCCCAACCGCCGCTGGCCGTGGATGGGCAAGCGGGGCAAGGTGCTCGAGGAGTATTATTCCTAGTCTCCGCCGCGCCACCTCCACCCCCACCATCGCGTCCGTGACCTGTATATGTACGTGACACCCCTCCTCCCCCGCTCGAGCTAACGCGACCCGGGCGGGTGGAGAGTGCCGCCTGTTGTATTGCCCTGTACGTCTACCGCGGACGATGTACGATTGCACCACCGATATAGCCTATTTCCCAGAATGCCAAGACTCTTTTGCACCCCTACTCTCCCCGGCCCCGCACGAAGCCCTCAACGCCTTCTTTTTCGCGAAGCCCACCTTTCCCCGGGGCCCGGCTGCTTGCCAGATCGCGGTCCCGCGGTCCCAGGGACGGCTCCGGCTCACACAGGCTTTCCGCCCCGGTGTGGGATGAGTGGGACGCGTCTGGGAACACACTGCCATTCCGCGCGCGCGTCGACGTGCCGGCAGCGCGCGCCCCGCACGCGTGGTGGGAAGTGAAGCGGTCCTCGCGCCACCGTGGTCTCCGCATTCGTCCTGCGAGCACCGTGCAGGGTCCCATCGGGGGGCGCCCCGGGTGGCGAGCGGGTACGGTGCGGCGAAGCTTGGCTCTGCGTGGTCCGCGTAGAGCGCACCGGGCCAGGGCGGCGAATCACTCGACAGCCTAAGCCCCGTCTGGGGCACAGCGCTTGAGCGCAGCGGTGCAACAGCCCACTCTCCATTGCACCGTACTTACGCGCCCCGGGGCTCGCAGCGACAACCTTCCGGTGGCGGTCGCGACGCGACAAGAGAGACTAGCACGACTCGGCAGGGGTGGGGCCGCGAGGCCGCTCAACGTCCGTGCGCCACAGCACCCGGGAGGAGTGTCTCGCCGTATGTTACTTGGCCGACACGACCATGACACGGTCGAGAGTCGGGGCCTGGACGTCTGCACGGCGGTGTGCACTCGGCGGCGACCCTGGCCGGCGTGGGTCGTGCATGGTTTGTGGACTTGTTCGGGTGCGTTGGTCACGACGGACGCACAGGGAGGTGGGGCGCCGAGAGGTGCGCGGTCGTCCGCCGTCGGTCCACCGACCGGGCGCGGATCGTTGCTGGGACGAGTACCGCATCCGTCGCGCACGACCACCGCCGTGGGTGCACGGTCGCTGCGAGGGTGGGTGCTGTTGCTGCCGCCGACGCTCCACCTGGAGCGCGGGCACAGTGGTGGTGTGTGTACTGTGGGGCGGGCCGAGGCGGGCTGCGTGGGCAACTCAAACGTTGGGGGTCACCGCGGGCTCGAACGGGACATCCTGCGACGACGTGTGGACGCCGCGCACGGCCTGTCCGCCAGCGAGCGCGCCCGCTCGCAGCGGGGGGGCGTTGGCGTCGCGTCGCCGCTGTGAGAGTGCCGCGGTGGTGATTGACGCAAGGGGTGACGCTCACCAGGCCCTCCTCGAGCCCGACGTCCGACCGATCCCCACTGTGTAACTTACTGCTACGACGGACCGCCCGGCGCGCCACACCACGCAGTGCCGCGCTCGGAGTCGGGGGTGGCAGGCGTGGAGTTTTTGGACACACTGTCAGGGCATTAACATTCGAACACAGTAAGCAGGCCGCGCCCGGCGGCCTGCGTGGCAAGGTTGCGGGGCGTCATAAAGATAAGTCTATTCCACCATGGGCGGCAGCAGCAGCGGTGATGGCGGCGGTGGTACAGGCAGTGCAAGTGTGTGAAGTGTGCAGTGCGGTACCGGGAGGGTTTACATGGCGAGTGCGTAGAAATAAGCGATACTATATCCAAGGGATCCTGGAGCGAACGGACATTGCAGTGATAGGCGGGAATAAATGTGCGTGAGTGGTAAGAGGGCAGGAGTGAGTAGTAGTATGTACAGGAACGACTGGCGAGCACGGCGCGGGGGCTTCAGCCGGGCCGTCGTCGCCATCTATTAACCAAGGATTACAACCGAGTCCCCGAGGACAGGCGGGCGGCGCGACTAGTACGCGCTCACTGTGAGAAGGAAGGGCGGCAGCGTGAGCGAGGACCCAGGCACGATTCAGTTTGGCACTCACGAAGTCCCAAAGCGTCCCGAAGCAGGGGATGCCGGCTTCCTTGCAACCCTGCAATCCGACGACGCGTCAGCCCAAACTCTGTGCGGCCGGCAAAGCAGGCGTGCGCCACGTACCTCCATCATCTCCGTGTTGCCGATGAAGTTCGAGGTGATGAAGATGACTGCAGAACGTCCGTCAGCACCCAGCGCCGCGCCGTGAGAGGCCGCGCGGGACGTACCCTCAGCGTTCCAGTCTTGGTAGACCTGCTTGAGAATCTTCATCGTGTCTGGGCGACCGCCGCGGAGCTTCGAATCCCACAGCAGCAGGCGCTCGGGCTCAATGTGCCTGTGGATGAGGCCGCTGATCGTCGGACCGAACGTCTTCTCCTGGTCAGAGCCTGGGCGGTGGAACGTCAGCGCTCATGCCCCCGCATGGAATCGCGCCGGTGAGAGAGCAAACACGTACCGATCCAGATGAGGAACCTGCGTGGAAAGAAAGCAGAAGCGCACACGTTTCAGTTGGCGGGTGCCACAGTAATTGAGAGGAAATAGGTACTGACCAGTTCGGGCTCTGGATGCATGTGGAAAGCGCCGCACCGATACCGGTACCGGTGCAGATACGGATGCCGCGCTTGTAAAGGGTGGACGTGTTGGACACACCGGCGACCTGGTAATTGCATCAGCGCGTCGGTCTCGGGCACGTTGCCAACACGGATCACAGGCGGAGCAGATGCTCACCTTGAGTTCACGGGTCCAGAGAGTGGGAGGGGGGTCGTTGACAAGGCTGCGTGTGAAGTCACCTGGAAAATTACACGGTCGGGGGCCGTCGATGGAGCGAGGCTGAATGTCACTACGAACCTTGCACACCGCAAATCATGTAATGGTACTTCGCGTGGGCACCCTCACTGCAACTGGGGTCAGCACTGGACGCGGCGCAGGTGGAATGGGAGTGGGCGCACGAAATGATACCGAAAGCGTGGTACTCCTTCACAGCGCTTCGGCTAATACGACCGAGCAGACCTTGCTGCATCCCACGCCTGAAACGGACAACAGCGACCTTGGGCGACGGCTGCGTGCGAAACAGATGCTCAGTTCGTGCTGTGACAGCAGTCACTGCGGCCAGGGACAACTCACAAGCTCGATGTCGACAGGGACCTCCCGAGTGCAGATCCACGGAAGCGCGATCCAGAGGGTCATGCCCATAACATACCAGAAGTCCTGCTGGCGAACGAGGTGCTTGCCGTCAGGGACCCAGGAGCGGTTGCTGGGGTCCCAGATGTCGCCCATGATCGTGAACCCCCCTAGGGTTAACGTGAGAACGTGCACCCACACGGTGAGTGGAGTGGGATGCGTACAAGTGAGGAACAGGGCAATCCAGCCGACAAAGCGGTGGTGACGCTCGAAAACGCTGCGGCGCAAATGAGTCACCGTGCGACGATTGGAAATATGAAGTAGTCACTTGTGGTGTGTGTTGCGGACCCACGGGAACGCCGCAACAGCGGTGATGATGACGGCGACATTCGTGAGGACACCAAGCGCAAGGATTGCGTTGTTCTCGTTCACGTGGTTGATGTATGTCTTGACGACTTTGAAGGTAAGCCAGACGATACCGGAGACGGCACATCCTGTGTGAATTCCTCCCAGGTGCTGTCAATGCGGAACGTGAGTGCTGTGTTATGTGTCAAGGTCGAGGCGCGTACCTGGAGAACAGACGTGCAGCCGAGACGCCACCAAAGAGGTGCCCACTGCGGTGAAGAGTTAGCGGTCGGATCGCCAAGCATATAATCGGAACACGTGCCTTGGCGAAGAGCGTGTTCACGATCAAGTAGAGGATACGGCCGAAGATCTCATTGCGCATAAGGATGGAGAAGTTGAAGTTGCCGACGGCGAAGGCACCCGCGTACTTGACCGCGTATGGCCAGTGGCCGGAGACAGCGAAGCCGAACATTATCATGTTGACGGAAAATGCAATAGTGAAGAGTTTACTGGGATGGGAGAAGTGTGAGCCTAGAATATGATCGCGGTCGGCAAAGGCACTGACCGATAGGTGTTGTACCATAGCTTGAACGTGATGACCTTCGAGACCTTGTGCTTCTTGCCCGTGGCTTTGTGTTGGCCGTACGGGTCCTGCTTTGTGGCGGGCGCGGTGAAGACGGCGACGTCCTTCTTCTCGCTGATGAAGGGATCCTGCTTCTTTTCGGCGGGATACGAGACGGGCTTCTTGTCGACGGGGAAGACGGCGACCTGCTCGAGGGTACCCTTCTCGGCGTCGTCGTATGCTGGCGCGGCACCGACGGGGCGGCGTGGTTCCGTGGACATGGCGGGCGGAGGCGAGCTGGAGAGCTGCGTGTGAAGAGAGGCGGGTCGAAGGCGAAGGCTAGTAGCAGGGCCAAAGGGGAGGCGGGCTACACGGGACGGGAGGAGGTCGGTCATGCCGATGTATGTCCAGCCGGTCTTTATCCACTGGACGGGCGCGAAGCAGGCACGGAGTGTGAGATCGCGGAAGCGCATCTAGGCGCACGCGCAGGGAAGGGGACACCGCAGAAGGGAACCCGGCAGATCGCCCCTCGCGCACGGAGGGCGGATTGGCTGAGAGCCGTATGGGCCGCGCAGACACAGCTCTGCGGTGTGACCCGCGCTCCCACAGCTCCCGAAAATTCCACGGGCGGATGAGCCGTCCGTGGGTCGTACACCCGAGAGCTGGGCGTCGAGTGGGTGACCTCACCGCCATCCCGCCATCGTCGCGGCCGCCGAGCTGCAGATCTGCCGGATGTCGTCCACTGCCGCCAACGTGGTGGCGCGCCGGGGGACGTTTGCCGGTTGGCGCCGTTGTGCAGGGCTGCGGGGCGTTGGCGGGTATGCGCAGTGCGCGCGACGGCCGCATCGGGGACATACGCGACAAGTCGGGCTGAGTGGGCGATGGATGGACGCTGCGCACGGCTGATACGCCCCCGCTGGCCTGTTCCCACTGTGAGTGCAGCACAGACGCCGGGTGCGAGCAAACGTTCATACATACCGCAAAAGGAAACGCCCTGCGCCGGCCCAACGCCAGCCAGCGCGCCAGCGGATAGAGTGCGGGTTCACACAGCGCGACACACACCCGCACGGGCCCGTACACCGCTCCCATACCGCTCGTGCGGAGCGGGACCAAGCCTGCTAATGTCCCCGGGAGATCGGTATGTCGTCCATTTCCGCCCTCTATGGGAGGGCCCTCTCGCCGGCAGAGAGGGCCCCGGGTTCGTACCATGGCCGGGACACCTTCTCGTCGGAAGCACGTCCACGAGCGAGCGCGAGTCGGGGAACGCAGCGAACATCCATGCAGGCGACCGCGGCGGGAGAAAGGACAAACCCTGCCGCGACTTGGAGACAAGCCCGCCAAGCGCCATACGCGGTCGCTCCCTGCGCTCGGTTCGGGCGCGCAGCCGCCGCGTTTGCCGACGATACGTTCGCGGCTCCTTCATCGAAAGGCGGTGCCGCGTCCGACGTACGCAGCCCATCCGATCGGACCGCGGAGTCCCCACTTACCGTTTCTACCTGGCAAGAGGCGAGCTGCAGATATCCATTCTACAGCCGCGTCGCGATTCTTGATATGTTTGACCCGCAAGTCTCCCGTCGTCGAGGCGAGGCTGGCCGAGGCGATTCGCACCAACGTGTGAAGCAGGAGCAGGGGGCGATGATGAGAGTGTGTGAGGAGCAGGCGCGGGCCGTGGCAGATGGCCGCCGCGAGCGTCGGACTCGGTGTCGGAGGCGGCGCAGACGCACAACCCGCGCTCGGCTGCCCCGACGTCGACGTCCTGCCTCGTCAGAGCAGTCTGCCCGACGCCAATCTCGCACCTACGCAACTTCCACCGCCGATGGTGAAACTTCGTGCCCGCATCGCCATTCCGCCCTCACCGGCGCCCGCCCTATCGCCCTATCGTGCACACCATCTCGTTCAAGTACGACGAACACCACAACATGCACACCGGCCAGGTGTCCTTTCTTACCCGGATTGGACTAGTAAGATTATGTTGCTCAGATGCCGCCGCATCTGTTTTTCCGACTCGATGCCACGCCGGCTTTTCGCCTCAGAGCAACGAAGCATGTAAAACGCCGGCGCTGCACATATGGCACGCCCTCTCCACATCCGATGCACGTAGTGTACAACAGGGAGGCATCAGGTATAACAATAAAGGTCCGGAAGTCGTGTCAGAAGCGAAAATTGAAGGGTACTACAAATGTCATCACTATGCGACTGGAAAAATCGCACAGACAAGGTACGGTGAGTAAGGAGACAATGGCATGCTGAGACTACGGAACCCACACAGGGTAACGTCTAGTTCGCCTCGGAGAAATCCTTGAGGTACTGCAGCTGCTTCGACACCTCGTCCTTGAAAGCCACGACATCGCTGCTATTCTTGATAACCGCCCGTACGGTATCCTCCTTCAGCCTGTTCACCTTGTCGATCTGTTCCCGGTACCTGGCAGCAGAAACAGAGCCTTCTGTTAGTTCTCTGCGCTGCGGACGCCACAAGGGAGAGAATCCTCGCAGCCGATGGGAGAAAGGATATGACGTGCGAACAACGGACAGCATGCACCAGCGCCTACCTCCATGATGGGAGTGCGCCCACCGCGCCGATGGAACAAGAGTGGGAACAAAAAGTAAGTACGTACGCGATCTGCAAGGCCTGCAGGCGCGATTTGACGCCCACACCGTTGGCCATCGCGCCGTCCGCGCAGCCGCTAAATCTCTCTCGAGGCGGGATGCCTCCGCGTTGCTAATTAGCGCTTCCTGCTGCGCAGCCTACGAAGTTGATGAACGATACGGACAAAGGAATCATCAGCTTTTCCTGCGTCGTGGCGCGCCACGCTGGCCAAGGGATCCATATCACTCACCTCCCGCAGCTCGTCCGCTTGGTCGTTCAGAGCGCTCGTCTTGTTGTGGACTCGTGCACTTCCTGTTCGATGGTGTCGCATTCGACATTAGTTGGTCAAGTTCATCGTCCACCTTGATCCGGTCACTCTCCACATCCGCGCATGTCGTCCGCTTCATTTCGGCGATGCGGTTGAGCGTGGGTTTCACCACCTTCCGCACATCGGCGCCGGTAAGCAGGTCCTGCGGATTGCTTGCGGCGGAACGCAGGTCGATGGTGAGATCAATGTCCTCGAGCGGCGGAGGTAGCGGAGGGAACAAGCCCAAAGTGGAGAGCACGAAGTGTACTGGTCTAACGCCTCTTCAGCATCTGACACTTTCCGTGTCAAGGAGACCTCGAGCTTGACGACGGACTGCGACGACTCCGCGATCTTCTGCTTGAGAGACTGTATCTCGCGCGACAGGTTCTCGTGCTCGGTGTTCATGCGCAAGACCTCCTCGGGCGAAAGGTTCTGCACTTTGACGATACTGGCAAGCCGCTCCTCTTCGGCGTGGAGCGTCTCCAACTGTGCACCTGTCCGCACAATCAGCCATTCCGTACAATTCATGCACGAGCGACGGCCACAAACGATTGTACTCGAGCTCGGTCTTCTCATCCTGCACCTGGCGCTGCCACTTCTGCTTGCGCTCTTCGAAGCGGCGCAGGATCTCTTCGAATTTGAGTTTATCGCGCCTAAGAGAGCCGTTGTCCTTTTTCAGGTCTTCGAACGGCGGCTGGATCCCCGTCAGCATCCCGCCACAAAATACACAAACATTGGTTGAGATCACTGACCGCAGACTTCCGGAGCGACTCCCACTCTGTCTGGATCTCATCGAGATGCTTCCGCCGGTTCTTTAGGTCCGTAAGCACTCCGGTGTCCTTCCTGGCTGCAGTAGACATGAGATAAGGCGGCGTTGGGTGGGACGGCATGAGTCAGACTTGCCGTAACGCTGCTCCAGGATCTTCTCCTGCTCAGGAAAAACGTCTTGTCCCTGCAAGAAGACTTCGTAGGCGACACATTTGTGTTGAAACGCGAGGGCCAGGTGGTGTTCGTCATCGTCGAATTCCTCCGGCACAAGTTCCGGGTTCTGCAGGGTTGGATGCTGACTATTCATGTAAACGTGCCGAGCCTGTCGGGCGCGTCATCAGCCTGGTGCTTGACGCCTGCATAACGAGAGTTGGTCATGCCGGAAGAGCGCGTACCTTTCCGAGCTCAGCAAGCCAGTGCAGCACGCCGAGTAGCGCGGGCCATGAGTGCATCGCTGCCGGGGTGGGAAGCCACTTGATGTCGATCTGACTGACATATGGGTACTGCATAGCACGGAGCGCTCGCATGAAATGCTCCTCGAAGCGGAGGTCCTGCTCAAACGGCCACTGAGGGTCTAGCGAAGTGATAAGCTGTTGAAAAACCTCTCGGAAGTCTTTGGACGTGATGTTCTGCAACATGGACATTGGTATGTCTTTTTCAAGGTAGTTTTTGAAATAGGCCACGATTTCCTGTCGCGTTTTAAGCTGGTGCGCCTTATCGCGGGTGGGCCGGGCGTCCTTCGTCTGGTTGGACGTTGGCGCGGGATGGCTACCAACTGGCCATCCTGTATTTCGGCGGTTACCGTTTGTACTGGGTTAAGCGACGACATATCAGTGTCCAAATGCAAGCGTGTTCCAATTGCATCGCGGGAAAAGTTGACGGCGGACAAGACGAGGCCGAGGTGGAACAAGTTACTTGGGAGCGCGACCAACATAGTCTACGTCCGCACTGGCTGCATAATGTCCGGACACCTGATTGCTAGGCAGTGGGCTACTGCCCCTAACATCCTCCCCAGTCAACAAACTTACAAACAAAGCTCCCACATACCCCAAACAACCGGAAAACTTCGCGAGTGTTGTACTGAAGCACCACGCAGAATACTCACTTTCGCATCGGTGTCCTGCCGTACGGTTGCGGTTTGCTCGCACTCTGGGCCAAAGGATTGAAATTGTGGGAGCGCATCATGGACTGCCGCGAGTTCGAGGCCGGGGGAGCTGGGTAGGGTGCACGCTGCGCAGGTCCCGACATGGACATACGGCCGGGCCGTGGAGGTTTCTTGACGGTGGAGGGAACAGGGAGTTGCGAGTTGCGGGCATTGTTGTAAGGATCCGCGTGTGGGGCCATCGTGTTCCTCCTTGCGGAGTACTCCATGTGTGCCAGAAGTGTTTTGTGGTGCCACCGAGGGCTGAACGCGAGAGGTGAGGAGCGGTCCTGAGGGGAAGAGGCAACAGTGGACGCGCCACACGCGATGTTGAACGCGCCTCTCACACGAGCACGTGCGCGCGATTTGCTTCGGCTCCGGCGCGCAAGCTCGCTTTTGATGGTGCTCAGGGATGTCGATGAGTTCTGTCCACTTGGCCCCCGCTCTCTCGCGTGCCGCCCGCCTATCTTCACCGCCGTAAACATCGCCAGAAGCGTGTCATGTCTGCGTCCAAGGAATTGTTCGGAGGTGCCATCACGGTCACTCTGCCCTCGGAGCTCATCGATGCGTCGTACGTCTCTTTACTTGCCTCTTACGGTCCGACACCGACCCGACGTCGACCATGTGACCGCTCTCAGGAACTTCCGACAAGTTCCTGATACGCAGGAAGTCTTTGTATCTCCGAACTCTGGCCTCAGCGTCATCGTCGAAGTCCTCCAGAGCGTCGCAGCTACCGACCCCCGAGAAGCTGCCGGGTAAGAGGCTCAATCATGGAAAATTCCTCTGCAACCACTCAATATGGGATCACCGCAGCTTCCATTTCGATGCCTTGGCGCATGATAACGACGCCAAAAGCAAGACGATCACCGACACCGCGACTGTCTCGAACGGATCTGTGGGCGGGACGCCAGACCCTGTCGTCCTGGAGGGGACACAGATGGTGGAGAAGTTCAACAGGACGAAGCCGGACGAGGTCCGCATTCTGCTCGCTCTGTTCCGAGTGCCGGACAAGACCGTCGATCTCGTTATGACCATGAACGTACCCATGACGAGCGGCGACGGCGGCGCGCTGACCGAGGCCGACTATCGCTCTGTCAAGGACGTCTTCGACACAGCCGCCAAATCGTTGCGCATCGTCGACTACGGTTTGTTCGCATGAAATGGGCTTTTCGGGGTCTGAAGAAAGCAGTAGAGGATATTCTGATGTTGTAAGCACGTCCACAGCCCTCGCATAATCGGTGACGTGCTCATGCGGACTCTACTTAGGTACAGTACCTGTAACCTTACGCGCATATGGGTAACAAGTCTCTGCGCCATCTGCCGGTTATCTTGGAGGCATGGTGAGCACTGTGGTCGCGCGGGTTCCTCGGTCACGGCAGTCGGGTCCACTATCATGCAGGATGTCGAAGGCCTCCTTCTCGTAAAACAGGTTGCAGGACCTGTTTCAAAGTATGCATGGGGCTGCCGTCGGCGCCGAGAGGATCGCCCTCCGAAAATAAGTAACCTAGAATAGAGGACTTGATGGCACATTAATATGTCGCTAGGATCTACGCGGTCGTCCGCTGATTCTGAAATTCTACGAGCTGTTCGCTATCGGCGGCAAGTAAATTCAGAGCACCCTGTGCGATCTTTGCAGTACCTCCTTTCCTTTTCACGAATATTGAAACATCGTCTGTGTACAGTAAGGTAGCCAAGTTATACATACATGTTTTGAGAAAGCGTGAGTTGGGGGCATAACGTGTATCTACTTGACAGACGGGAGACAGCAAGGGTAGAGCAAGCGAGGGTAGAGCGATGAGCACGCCCTTCAAGCCGCCACTTCAAGCGACCTGCTCAGGTGCGCGTCATCGCGCTCCGCCGCCGCCTCCGCCTCAGGGTCCTCCTCGATGCGCTGCCCGACCACGTTCGTGGTATCCGCAGCGGCCTTGGCTTCTTTCTTCCGCTTTGCCGACTCCTTCAGCTTCTCCCACCGCTCGCGGAACCGGACGATCATTGCCTTCTGTGGACATATGCATGTCAGACGACCCTGAAGCCTGATGATGGAAGGGCGATGACTCACCTGCTTCTCGTTCTCGACACGGAGGCTGCGGACCTCGTCTTCGAGCTCCCGCACACGGCGCACGAGCTGCGGGTCCCGGTCGCGCGGTGCAACCGGAGCGGGCACGGCCGGAGGTGTGGGCACGTTGATGTTGAGCGAAGCGATATCCACGGGTGACTGAGCTGGTCGCTGCAGAATGTTCGACGATATCATCGCGCGATGTGCCTGGAGATCGCGAGACAAACGGCAGAGGGTAACCAGTGAGTCAACGCACGACAGTGAGACGTGGCGCAGGGTGGTGGTGGGAGACATACCTCTTTTCGTGCAATCATGATACTATCTCGTAGCTGCTGGTCTTGTTCCTGGCGCGCCTTCAACACCAGCTCCATGTTCGCTAGCTTTTGCTGCTGTTGCTCCAACTGCGCCTTCAGTGCCGCGTTTTCCTCCTTCAGAGACGCCGCATTCGGGTCGGCCTTGGATGGGATGAGACAGAAGGAGTCGGCCATGTCGTCGTCTGTGGAATATCACGAGTCAATATGTCCAAGCCGGTCGAAATGACACGAGACAGAAGTGGTAAAACATCCTCCCCCGACTCGCCACCGGGGGGCGGAACATTGTCTGCATTGCTTTCTCGGGAACCTCGGCTCGCTGCACGGAGAACTCCTGACATGCCCGGGTGGCGCTCTAGCTCGATTGATGTCTGACCGCTGTGCAGTTAACCGCACGGCCCGTAACAACAGTCACACAACACCCATAGCCAGTGCGGGGGGCGCAATGCCCCAAACAAGCAAGAGAGCGGAAAAGCCGGACGGATGAGGAAGTTATATATACCTTCGAATGCGCGGATATCATCATCCCAGTCGTCTCGGAGATCGAAGGCGTGGGAGGGTTGAGGCGGAGGCGGGAATGTACTTGGACCTGGAGAGGCTTCAGACTCCATCGTTGAAGGAGATGAATCGTAGCGAGTAAGCATCTTCGAATGCGCAGCTTTCATGAGACTGATTCCACGAGAAATCCGTTTTGAGATGGGGTCGTCGAGGTCATTGTCACTGCTCCAACTGCCCTCCCTCGTGCGCAGCTTAGCCGTGGGGTCTTCAGGAGCAAGAGGAGCCGTGGCAAATGCAACTGGTCTTGAAAGGTAGTCGAGCATGCCTTCGGTCGCCTTCCAGAATTGGTGAAACGCATCACCAGGATCACTCTGATAAAGAAAGCATTCTGGGGGTGAACGGGTGGAGAGAAGACGCGGGGAACATACCCTCTGTCCTAGGAGCATGAAAGATTCATCAACCGTTTGTTGGGAGTCAGACAACTTGCTCTGAGGAGGAGGTGGCGGAGAGGGCACAGGTTGTGGTGGTGGGACGGCGGTATGAGGCTTTTGGCCCGAAGCGGACCGCGTGGGCTTCTGGGGAAGCGATGGATCTTTGTTCTCTTCGCGAAGCTTGGCTATTTTCCGCTGGAGGTCCTTTCCCGACTTCATGTGCTCGTTGTGCAGCATACGCAGAGTGCGTTTTGTCTGGGGCACAGAATGTAGGAGAAGAATCCATGGAGCAGTACATTCAGCGACGAGTGGAGAGCTCTTGTGAGATATGACGCACATTGTCATCGTTAGAAGCCTCGACACATATCTGGAACGCTTCTGCGGCCTTGTAATGCTCCTCGGCTGCCGGGATGAGAAGTCCTCGGGCGAGATAGTCGTCCGCATTTGCGGCATGTTGATGGGCCTGCATGAGAGCCATGCGACACACCTACGTGAACAGAAATATCACACCGCGCGGCAAGCAGAGACTGACAGCATTCATTGGAGAGTCCATTGTTGTGGGTGGATACGAGGGAGGAGACAAGGAGGCGGCGGCGAGGCAGCGCAGTCCCAAAGGCACAGAAGTGGCCACAGGGCGCCAACGCGTGACGCGCTGTGGTCCGAACCCTAGATTAGGTCCCTCTCGGCGCGGGCCATCCCAGCGGCCTTTGCCGGTCCATATCCTCACTCTTGCTTCCCCCACCAAGGACGCCCGCTACATCCTCTCACCTCCAGCTACCGACGTGAACTGTGTTTCTCAATATGTGTGCATCCCACCCGTCCACGCAACAGGCGGACGAGCATGTGCCCGGCCTCCGACGGAGGGCCGCGGACGGCTAGCGGCCAACCCACCATTCCTGCTCGCAAGGCTAGATCGGAAGGATGGTGCCCTCCGCCGGACGATCGCACGCCGCCGCGCGGATCTCAGACATCCGCTGCGACTTTCTTGAGCGGTTCACTGCGCACCTCCTCCATACTCATAAAGATGCTGCTCTCTCCGTTCGCCACGCCTTCCCCACCCCGCCATCTCTTCCCTGGACCCTCACCCCTCCTCCACCCTGCTGCACAATGTTCGACTGGCTGGTGAGGAAAATCCATGACGGTCCCTACCACGGCTCGGCAAAGGGTGAACGGCCGGTGAGTTTCTTTCCGTTCACTTGTATCCACATCTGGTTAACCTTTCGCTTTTGGATAGAAATCGGTGGTGAACTATAAGCATCCACAGAGGGCACATGTGCCTCCAGCTGATGTGATTCCCAAGCCCAAAGCCACTGTTGGTACATCTTACCGCTCTCAGTTGCTCATCCACTAACTTGTTGTGCCAGTCGGTAGCAGCCCAGAGCGGCCAGAACCCTCAGGAAGGCATATTCCTATTTGTAGGAGCCTCACATCCGATCTTGTATGTCTTCATTAACGTTGTACGCAGCGTCAAGTTAGCAAGCGGCAGTCTAACGCAGGTCGTGGGTCGAACGGCCCGATGAACACGACACCGAACGTCTCCAGCTTGCCACATACAGAAGGTTCCCGCCCTGCTCTTGGTCGCGAGCCCTCATGCGAGATAAGAAACCTTTTCCGCGAGAATTCGGCCGACTGTCGGCAGCCCCTGGTCGACGGCGTGTTCCCGCCAGACTCTCCGGGTGCCGTCCCAGTTCACTGCAGCGTGCCTTCCTACCTTCCCAAGGTTACCCAGGCGGATCTCCCGTACCACCCTCTCAAAGCGGCAGTGTTCAGTCCCCACGGCAGGGGCATGCGCAGACCGAGGACCACCATCGAGTCGGACATATCGGAGGAGAGTGAGTCGGAGACAGAGTCAGATCGGTCGACCCCTACAAGTATGACGGCAACAGATAACCGTTCTTCTTTCGCAATACCCTCGACCTCTACCATTCCTTTGCCTCCGACGTTTGCCACTCCGACATTTGCTGCGCCGAGATTCGGTGCTTTCCCCACTCCTACCTTCAGCACAGCGGCCAACGTGACGCCGTCTGCGAAACTCGCCGCATTAGATGCCGAAGGTCGGAAGGAAAAGAGACGCAGCACTGTGAGTGACCATCTTGTGACGGCTCCATCAGTGCGCTCACCTGCTTCAGATGCCTCCGTTTGCGAGTCTGAAACGCGGACTTTCTCTGCTGAGGTCACCCAAGCAGGGCAGTCCACTCCCAGAGGCAAACAGGCGCGAGTCGGGGACTCTTCTGCAAGTCACCGCTCCCAGTGATGAACCCACTCCTCCGACAAGGGATATCCATTTCCCTACTTTCAGGATGAAACCATGAGCTTTACGACTCTTATGATGAACCGCGGACTACATCAGCACCGGACATGGACGCTTTGTACTTGTGATATTACTGTACACTCATTACTGCTACATATTTGTAAAATTGGACTACGACTGGACTCCGGAAGGACGGAGAACTCCCACTGTGTAAGTAGCACACCTGTATCGTGTCGCTCCATGGAGCGCGGCGGAAATAATACATTTATATCGGCCAGGAGGCCTTTCAGGTTCTCAGTGAAGCAGTAAATGGCGTTCGTCGATTTAAAAACATACCAGCCACGAGCGCCAACGCAACACGACCCTTGCCATTTTGGGACCGAGAAATATCTGGACGCGCGATCGTGCAGCTTGCTCTCGACTGCCCATCGCCCCCACCCGCTCGCACAATGTTCCAACGTGATTCCCGTGCAGGCGCATTTCTTGGAGGAGACAGAGTATCTGGCCAAGATGTCCGAGATCAAAATGGTGCGCCCCTCTCGCCCCTCTCGAGTGCACTCCGTGCTGACTGCAGGGCCGCGCGTAGTCCTCGCCGCGCAAACCATTGCGAACGTCGTGAAAAGCTCGCTCGGCCCGATGGGGCTCGACAAGATGCTGGTGGACAACATCGGTGTACGTCGCTCTTCCTTCGCTGCCCCTCTGCGTTAAGCATGCCGACGCGCGTTCCGGCCCCTCTAGGAAGTGACCATTTCCAACGACGGCGCGACAATCCTGTCCCTGCTCGCGGTGGAGCACCCCGCAGGGCGTGTATTCGTCGATCTCTCGCAGAAACAGGACAAGGAGGTCGGCGACGGGACGACGTCTGTCGTGCTCATCGCCGCCGAGCTGCTCCGACGCGCGAACGAGCTCGTAAAGCAAAAGATCCACCCCACCACGATCATCACCGGGTACCGCTTGGCCTGTAGGGAGGCGTGCAAGTTCATGCAGGATCAGCTCAGTGTGAAGGTGGATACGCTCGGGCGGGACGCGTTGATCAACGCGGCAAAAACGAGTATGTCGAGCAAGATCATTGGCGGGTGAGTGTTTACTTGCGCCGGGGGGAAGAAAACGACGATGGGACTCGGTGCGCGATCTTGATAGGCTTACGAGGCTGCTAGGGATGACGATCTCTTTGCGCCTATGGCCGTCGACGCGATGCTCGCAGTGAAGACGATCAACAGCCGGGGGACATCAAGTACCCTGTAAAAGCCGTCAACGTCTTGAAGGCGCACGGACGCAGTGCGAGGGAGTCTCTTTTTGTGAAGGGTTACGCTCTCAACTGCACTGTCGCAAGCCAAGGTATGATCTACCATTTCGTTTGCACGAACAGGAATCTCAGCAGCTATATTAGCGATGAAGAAACGCATTACGGGTGCGAAGATTGCTTGCCTTGACATCAACCTCCAGAAAGCGCGCATGCAGCTTGGTGTACAGATTCTAGTGGACAGCCCGGAGCAGCTTGAAGACATTCGTAAACGGTTTGTCGCTCATTTTACTCCATCGGCCGATCTAACACGAGATCATCTCTTGCCCCATGCCTACAGTGAATCCGAGATCACCATCGAGCGTATACGCAAGATCCTCGCTTCGGGTGCCAATGTTATCCTTACCACAAAGGGCATCGACGATCTTTGTCTCAAGGAATTCGTAGAAGCCGGCGCAATGGCCGTCCGGAGATGTAGGAAGGAGGATCTTCGCCGGATCGCGAAGGCAACTGGTGGGACGCTTGTGTCGACGCTCGCCAACCTGGAAGGGGAGGAGTCGTTCGAGCCTAGCTATCTCGGCTACGCCGACGAAGTTGTTCAAGAGCGCATCTCAGACGACGAGCTTATCCTCATCAAGGGCACGAAGGTCGTCAACTCCTCGTCTATCGTGTTGCGGGGGGCGAACGACTACATGCTCGACGAGATGGAACGAGCATTGCACGATACGCTCTCGATCATCAAGCGTACTTTGGAGAGTGGTTCTGTTGTGCCAGGTGGAGGTGCCGTTGAGACTGCTCTCAGCATCTATCTCGAGAACTTCGCGACGACACTGGTACGTATTTGTCGTTGAACTTCTAGCTTGGATGGCGCTGATTTAGGTGTAGGGGTCAAGGGAGCAGCTCGCGATTGCCGAGTTTGCATCGTCGCTCCTGGTCATCCCGAAGACGCTGGCAGTCAACGCTGCGAAGGATTCGACTGAGTTGGTAGCGAAGCTTCGATCATACCACAACGCTGCGCAGAACGCTCCGGTCGGGGACCCCAAGAAGGTTCTGTTACGTATGGTCTGGATCTGTTGAACGGCCAAGTCCGCGATAACGTCACTGCGGGTGTTCTGGAGCCAACCATTAGCAAAGTTAAGAGTCTGAAGTCTGCGTTCGAGGCGGCAGTGTCGATTCTGCGGATAGATGATGCCATCCAATGCGTTCCTGGTGGGTCGCAACTTCGATTCGTTTTGTAAACCCCGCACTGACCGGTGAATTCGCAGAGGCTAAGGGCGGCGAGGACGACGGACACGGGCATTAGAGAACATATGCGGACAATGGGAGAGGGGAGTGAAGGAGCAGTGCTGCACCAGCTTTGTACATCACCATCTACAATACAAGATCCCGCTTTCTGGTGTACTCGTCGTTCTGTACTTGCCTTGTTGGGCCATAACAACTCTCCTTGCTTAGACTTCCTAACCAAGCCACAACGCCACCGACCAAATGGGCGCTTGTGTTCCCCACCTTTAGATGCCACGTGATGCAGACGCGTTGGTTTGGAATCGCGAGGCAGATGCTCTTTTTCTCCTTCCGCCACCTCCCTCGCTACACGCTCGCCGCGCGCACGTCCGTCTCGCTTGCCATCTGAACCCTATGCCCTAGGAAAACTATGCCTCACGACGCTACGCCTGCGGCACCAACCCCGCAACTATGTCAGCGATATTCCTCTCTTGTATGGTCCTGCCTCGATGCCGATCTCCACAAGACCGCGCTCTTCTATGCGGAGCGGTACTATGTGCTCGATACGAACAACCACGACGCGCGACATCTGTACGCCACTGCCCTCCTCCAGGCGGGCCAGCCCCACTCCGCCCACCACCTGACCAACGTCCCGCTCGACAAACGGTGCACCGGCTGCGTCGAAATCATCGCGAAGTGCTGCGCAAAGCTCGGTCGCCACCGTCAAGCGCGAGAGGCGTTGGAGACGTGTCTGCAGGACCCGGCGTACATGGCCTCCCGTGCGTGCCTGCGTTTTCACGCCACTCACGCGTCCCACCTGACCGACCACCTTCTCCCTGGCGCGCGCGCCCACGTAGAAGCGTCAAGCTCGCGCGCGGCGAGGTTCTCCGACGAAGCGGTGCTCTGGTGTCAAGCCGGGAACGCCGCGCTGAAGGGCAACCAGCACCAGGCTGCGACAACGAGCTACTTGCATGCGCTTCGCCTGAACCCGATGCTGTGGGAGGCGTTCGAGGGCCTGTGCGCGATAGGTGTGTTCTTGTGCTGTTTCCCCTTGCATCCTGGCGAGACGCACGCGACCCTTGAGCCCCCTTGGAGCCCCGTTCGCGCGGTGTCCCCACATTTCTTGCGAATAAACATCAACAACAATCCTTGTATCACGTCGGTTCTTTCATGTCCGGTGGCTTTCCTGTTCGCCGGGGAGGGTTCTTCTTGGAATGTCTTTGTGGTCATGCACAAAGCTTAACCTGCTCGTTCCATATCTGAGATGACTGACTATGCGATTGATTGACAGGAGACGTCCCGCCTGTTGACAACATACTCCCCGAGCGATCAATACCTACATCACTCAACTTCGGACAAGGTGAATCAAGCAAGTCAATACCGGTTGCAACGGGGGCCGGATTTTTCACACCCGAAGCGGGTAGCAGCAATTTCTTCAACGACTGGATGCCGGGCCAGCTCGCGGGACCGCGGGACTCGATGTTAGTTTTGCCTTGGGATGAGTCGCCAGTCAGACTGACCGCCGTGATTAATAGAGCGACAAATGACTCCTCGTTCTACGGCGAGCCGTCCTTCGTGGCACCCATCCGGGCAAGCAGGTCGCAGCCGACCAACATGGCGGTTCAGCCACCAGCTGTGCGTCCCCTTTCTTCAGCCGATGAGGCGGGCCCGGTGACCAAGAAGCTGCGGGCTCTCGTACGGCAGCGCAAGGCGCCGCCGGCGCCGACGGACTCGCAGCCCGCACTCAAGTCCTCGAAGTCCGCAGGGAAGGTCCCCGCCGCGCCCCCCGCCGCGGCCGACCGCCCGAAAAGCTCAAAGGCACGCGCACGCCCGGCCCCGACGATCGCTAACATATTCTCATCTCCTCGCCGGTCTGCCCAGAACGCGGCAGCGGCCCCTCCAGGTCCAACCACGCGGTCAACGTCGGAAAGCCGGGGAGCGGCGCAGGAGGGACGCGGCGGAGTTCGAGGCTGCAGAGCGGGGGCAGCAAGCTCGCCAAGGTGCGCGGAGGGGACCCTGAGATGAGGACCGCGCGTCCTCCGCGCTGCCGTCGTTTGACCTAATCGCCCGCAGGCCGTCCGGGATCGAAGACGAGTAGCGACGAAAACACGGTCGCAGTCCCACGAGTCGTTATTGGACGAAGAGAGCGAGCTGCCGGCGTTTGCGCCGGCGTCTGGCCTCGCGCGGGATCCGACGCCGCCGCCCGCTGAGGAGCCGCCTACGCAGGAGGAGTACGAGATGGAGGTGGCAGAGTGCGAGATATACGACGTCATGCGCAATTTCGCGCGGGCGACGCTGGCGATGTCGCTCTACGACTGTCGACAATGCCTGGAAGAGCTCGAGGCGCTGCCGGCACAGCACAAGCGCTCTGCGTCCGTGATGGCCATGCTGGGAAAGGCGCACTACGAGCTGGGCCAGTACCCTGAGGTGAGTGGCCGCGCGGCCTTCCGCTGGACTTCGAAGCCTAACACGTGCTCGCCAGGCCGAGCGGGCGTTCGAGGCCGCACGGAATCTGGAGCCCTATCGGCTGTGGGACATGGAAGTGTACTCGACGCTGCTCTGGCACCTGCAGCGGAACGTCCGGCTGTCGTTCCTCGCGCAAGAGCTGCTCTCGACCGACTCCAAGTCGCCGCAGGCGTGGATCGCGGTCGGCAACTGCTTCTCGCTGCAGAAGGAGAAGGCGCAGGCTCTGACCTGCTTCCGACGGGCGTCCCAGCTGGACCCCACCTGCGCGTACGCGTACACGCTCAGCGGCCACGAGTCGATTGACGAGGACATGAACAAGGCGATCACCTTTTTCCAGTCCGCTTTACGTGCTGATGCGCGGCACTACAACGCCTGGTGCGTAGACCCTCTTTCCATCACCAAGCCGATAAGAAGGCCGCGCGGGGGACGCGTGGCGAGCTAATCTCTGTTCCCCGTCTCGCAGGTACGGACTGGGTACGTGTTACATGAGGATGAGCAAGCTACGGTTGGCCGAGTACCATTTCAAGCGCGCGGCCGCCATCCATCCCCAGAACGCGGTCCTGCTCGGCTGCGTCGGTGTGGTAAGCGGTGCGGCACACGAGCGGAGACGATCCTGAACGCTGAGCTGGATGTGGTGATGCAGGTTCACGAGCGGTACGGCGATTACGACAAGGCGCTCGAGCTCTTCAACACGGCTATCGCGCTTTCGCCGGACAACGCGCTCGTTCGGTATCACCGAGCGAAAATCCTTATCGCCATGAAGAATTACGCGGTTAGTGTTCAGGTCTCGGTGTCCGGCCGCCCGGTTCGCAGTTGGCTGATTGGAACCCCTCCTCCTGGCGCCTGGGCGCTGTCGGTGTCTATCCTGCGCGCGTCTGATCCGACGACCTCTCGTCCCGACTGGTCCGGTGAACGGCAGGGCGCAGCGGTGGACCTCGAGCACCTGCGGGACACGTCGCCAGACGAGTCGAACGTGCTGTTCCAGCTCGCGCGGGCGTACCGGCTGATGGGGCACGACGTCAAGTTCACGCAGCTGCTGGCGGAGGTGCGCGATGTGGCGCCGAAGAGCGCGGCGAAGATACGGAAGCTGGTGACATGGAAGCGGATGGAGGCGCGGGTGCGGACGTCTCGGAGGTGATGGACGAGCGGCCGGGTAGTGGGAGGGCGAGGGAGGGCGCGGGCGACAGAAGTGGAGGGGAGGACCGCGTCGGTCGGAGGACGAGCGCTGAGCGCCGAGCCATCGGGGCCGCGTGTAGATAGAACATGCACACGAGAGCCTTCCATTGTCCCAGCGTCGAGAGTCGAGTGCCCGATGGCGGACATGACGTGCGGATGACCTTCAGTGACGCGCCGGGGCCCCGGCCGGGATGAGGGCGTGATTGGAGGGGAGGGGCGGCCGGCCGGACGCCAGAGGAGGCATATCTGGGCGTTAGTGCGGGGGTCGCCGGGAGGGGGGGCGGGCGCCTGTGGAGTCATCGGGTTGGCGTGTTATAAGCGGCGTCTTGCTCTCGTGCCCTTTCGCTCTTGCCTCCTGCCCCCGCCACCATGTCGGCCTAAGTCATATCGCCCGTCCCCCCGCCCCTTGCCTACTTGTTCCTTGCCTCGCCTGACTCCCTCTCGTCACGGCGTCTCAGAGAACCAGCATGGTTAACAAATCCGTCCGCAAGTCCAAGAACGGCACCATTCTGTTCGAGCCCTTCATCGTCTACCGTATACACCGCTGATAACGCGCACGCGCCCCGTCTGCCTCGTTCGTGCCTCCTTCCTTCTCTTACGTCTCCTCCGTCTGATCAGTGCTCCTTACATGCCTCCTCCGTCCCCCCGCACAGAACGCACCACTACCCTCTGCCCGGTGTCGTTCAACCGGCCTCGCTTCCCGCCACCCGAACCTCCTTTCCATATATCGCCCGCCCCAGCGCCGTCCATGCCGTCCGACCCATCGCAATCTAGCTCTCCCTCTTTGTTCTCCATGGCCCGCTCCAAGCTGCACTCTGCCGTTGCGGGCGGCGTCAAGGACTCCTGCAGCCTCCACCGCTGGGTCCTCCTCAAAAACTTTATCGTCAACACTCACCCCGCCGAGCCTGCCCCGTCTCAACCAGACGCTGACGTACACCACGTAAATAGAACCGACGACGATGCGGCACGCGACGCAGTCGAGGAGGACGCCTTCATGTTCCCGGACCCCCACACCCTTGCCGCCCGCAGCCCCAGCAGCGGAGACTGCGAAAAGCAGTGGCTAGACTCCCTCCTAGAGGACCTCGGCGACGATGACGACGACGCGGACGTCGGAGTCTCGACCTCGGTCATTCCCGTAGACGATGACGACGAACCGCTGAGTCCGCTGTGTTCCCCCATGTCCTCCTCGGACGACCTCCTCGTCGCACACGCGGGCATGTTCTACCAACCTCCCCCTATTGCCGTCCCCTACCCCGTTCCGTACCCACCACTGCACCCACCGCTCATGCCGTCGTGGCTCCAGTTCGAGGACCCGCACGAGCTGGACGCGCTCCCCTACTACGACGCGAACTACGTGGACGAGCTCCCTGTACCCGACGCGATCGAGGACACGTCGGACGACGAGTCGGACGCGCTCTCGACGCCGTACAGCCAGTCCATGTCTTCGTTGTCCCCGGTCGATCCGGCATCCGTCCCATTGCCACCAGAGCGCAGGCGGCTGCGCGGCGATCCACACGTGTACGTGGGCCCGGAGGACCCGTACTTCTACCCCTTCGAACTGGACCCGCCCCTCCCGTTCCCCGACGACGACGGTTTCGAGACCGCGCACGGTTTCCGTCCCCCCATCTACCAGGAGTGCTAGCTTTCCCTGTCTTATTCCCTTCCTTTCGCGACTGTTGTACATATATTTTGGCCTCTCCCCCGTCTGCCCCCCCTCGCATTGCCTGCTCCCCCCATCCCCCCTTACCCCATCTCGGTCCCCATCCCCTCCCATGGTCTCTCTCACTCGTCTGTTCCGCTCTCGGTGCTGGTGCCTGGACTGGCTCCCCTCCTGTTCCCCACATGCACTCCCCTGTCTGTCTGCATATAGTACTATTGCTCCTATGCTGTCCCGTCGCACTCGCCTGGCTGCCGCCCCTACATGTCTCTAATTTCCCCTCGTGTCTTGTCCCGGTGTCCATACTCGGTTTTCAATTGGAGGGTGCTGATAACGACCGCGATACGTAATGATGCGAGGTCTAATTCCAGCCGGGCACGAGTCGCCCATCCCTTCCCGATCTTCCCCCTCCCGCTCGCGTGTCCCCGCGGCCTGACTCGCCCAGCGGACGATCGTCCCTCCGTCTTACAGCCTCCTACAGCGCCCGCTCGCATGACCCCGTCGGCGTCAGAGGATGGTGCTCGGCGGTCGGGACTCGGAGCGAGCTGGCACGAGTCGCGCCGCCCGGGCTGCAGGTGACACTCGCAACGACAACCTCGCTCACCGCTCGCGCCGTTGCTGGGACGCGGAGGGTGGCTACAGGTATGTCTCATCCCCGTTCCGTGTCACCCTGAGCCGTCAACGCGTCACGCGCCATCAGAAGGATAAATCAACGTGCGCGATCCGTCGCCGTGCGCACGGAAATGGGACGGAGGGCACCCCCAAATACACACGAGGCCGATGCGGACGCGAGGCATGGCGGGGGGGGGGGCCGCCCGTTCTCCCCGCACAACCGCGGCGTCTTGCGGTCGCGTTAAAGCGGGCGGTGACTCGCGTCGGAAGCAGCACGGTTCGCGGAGCCTTTACGCGTGGTGCCTGCCATTACATTCGTCGGAGTCACCCGCACAGGGCAGGTGATCGCTTGACTTATACCAGCCACTGACGTGGTTGGGTCGAGCTCCGAGTGGAACCACCGCTATGTACACGCTCTCGAGCGCGGCTCTCGCGTGCCCAGGCCCCGCGGGGGGCGAAGCGACTCGAACACATACACTCCGAGCCCCTGACCGACCGGGCAGCCTGGCCAAAGTACTGCGGACCGGGGAGGGGGGGACGTGGTACGCGCCACGTTCAAGCGTCCCGACGCACTTTCCTCCCGCCGGGCTGCACATGCCCTCGCCCCCTACCCCGCCGCCTCAAACTGCACGCCAACGAGGCGGTCGAACGTTGATTAGATTTCCCGATCGACCTGCACTCAACAAGAAACGTCCGTGGGCGCTTTCCCGATCGCCCGGCCTCGGCGTTCTACGTTCTACGCACCTACATGGCTCACATGCGCAAACCAGCCGCGCAACGCAGCCGCGCGTGGTGGCCGCCCGAGGCTTCGACGCTCCTGTGTCGATCGAGGACCTTTTCGTTGAACGTCAGAACGCAGGCGTCGCGCGGCTCTGCGCTCTAACCGCGCACACGCCCAGGTGGAGTATTAGGACAGGCGAAACGGATAGACATCACTGGACACTCTGTTTCTCCACCTCCGGTCGATCCAACACAGGGCCGGAAGGGGGCCAGCTCGGCGCGAGAGGGGCGCGCGATAGCGCTCGGCCGGGTCGATAGCCTATAGGTCACCGCCCTCGCTCGATTGCGCTATCGCCAGGCAGCAACGTTTGAAGGAGGTTCGGGGGCGCGGCGGAGAACCACAGAGCCAGCCGGGAGGCGAGCCCCTCGAGCGCGCTCGTTGCAACAAGGCGTGCGCGATCGCGTGTCGCGCAAGTCGCCCCGGATGTGGGGCAATGCGACCGCGCGAGCACGCAGTTATCGCGCGCGGTTACGCCCCTTGTCGCGATCGTTCTGGGTCGGCGCCGGGAGGCGCACACGAACGTTTGAACGCGTGAACGCTACGGCCGGGAGGCCTGTCGGGGAGATCTGTAGTCGAGAGCGCGCGCCTCGGGGGACTGAATGGGCAGAGGGACGCGTGGATCGCAGGTCGTCTGGGTCTGATGTACAGCAACATGGCACCGTACGCCCCGCCGGCACTGCATTAAATCCGTCAAGTCAGTCGCACTGCGACGGCGCAGCTCTCGTCGCCGTCGCCCTCGGCGCGGAGTCCGACCCCGCCGCCGGCATACGCGTCCTCGGCTGTGACGGTGGTGCCACCGCCGTCGCTGCCGCCGTTGTCGCCGTATTTCGCCCCGCCGCCACCGCCGTCCCCGCCTGCGTCACCGATCGCCCTCCCGCGCGTTCCGCGACCGGCGTGGCGTGGCGTCCCTCGGGTGCCCCGCTGGTCGTGCGGGGAGGGCCCACCAATCGGGCGCCTGCGCGTCGAGCGCCAGCCTCGGCGCGTGCTGGAGCGCGAGGTTGTTGAACGCGGTGGGGAACGCGGCGCAGGGCGCCAACGGGCGCGTCGTCAGGAGGGGCACTGGCGGGCGGGCGTGGTGCGAGGTCGTCGGGTCCGCGACGGCCGAAGGCGAGCGCCGCGAGGAGAGGGCAGGTTTGTTCGCGAGCGCGCACGACGCAGGGCGCGTGGGCGCGGGGGAGGGTCCGCGGCCCGCGTGGTGGCGACGGGTGCACGGGGCGCGCGACGGGGAGGGCCGAGCGGGGGGCGGGGAGCGAGGGGGAGCGAGGAGCGTAAGTGAGCGGCGGGCGATATTGGGCGGGCGCGTGCGAACCTATGCGCGCCACGCACGGGTGCTCCGCAGCCAGCCTCCGCGCAGGTGTGCTGTAAACGCCGCACGGCGTCGGGTATGTTCAACGTCTGCGCGGGACACACGGGAATACGCACTTTTCGGCATAGTCCCCCAGGCGGTTCGCGATAAGGAGGACGTTTGGGAGCCGCTCCGGCGACCAGTTTTCACGGAGCAGGTTCTCGTACAGGTGCAGGTCGCAGTGGGGCATGTACGCGATCGTGGGGGATCGCAGCCTGTATCGCGCCTCCTGGGACGTTCGGGTCGGCGTCAGCAAACGAGCAATGACGCAGGGCACGACGCACGCGCTCCGTCGGCGGAGGCGGTCGTTTTGAGCGTGACGATAACGACGAGCGCGGCCGTGCTCAGTGTGTCAGGGGCGGGAAGAGGACATGCAAAGACGTACGATGTCCTCAGACTCGGGGAGGGGGGTCAGGCGGCGCTCCGCCAGAAGCTGGTGGTCCTCGTCGGTGAAGACGGGATCGTAGACGGACACGGACACGGGCGCCTAGGAAAGGCGAGATGAAAACGGACTGAAAGACGAGCGATAGATGGGAAGAGGACAGACTATGGAGAGGTCGTCGGAGGCAGCGAGGAGGAGCGCGAGCTGGGCGCGGGCATCACGCGACGCGGCGGGAGACCCGAGCCCGAGGCAGAGGACGGGAGGAGATACGGGCCCAGCGGGGACTGGCGGTGGAAATGCCTGTTGGAGGGCGTCGCGTATCGCGTCTGCGATAAGAGGGCGGTCAGAATAGAACGGTGGGCGAGGACGGGCACGGACCGAGGGTGTCTCGCAGCCAATCGGTCTCCGCCAGTTCCTCCGCGGTCCTCTCGAGGAGGACGGCGGGGGGGGCGGGGGCCTGGCGATTCTTCCGTTTCTTGCGAGACCTGGCGGGCGTGAAGGGATCGCCATAGCTGAACTCCGCCCTGTCTCCGCTCTGGGCCATGGTGGATCGCCGGTGAGCGGATGACCTCTCCTCATGGCAAATTGCAAGCTTCGGCGCCTGAACAGCGAGCGCCTTTTGTTTGCCAGGCACGCGGACGGCGGGATGAAATCCACGTGGCAATTTGACCCCCACGTGGACGACCGTGTGCCCTCCAAGTTGCCGATGCCGATTCGAGCAAGGGTACATTGGCCCGGCGGCGGGGACAAGGCTCCACCGGCTGTGTCTCATTCCATGCATACATACTCCGATCCTCGGAACGTTGTGGTTTGCAGCAAGCCCCACCGTCACCTGGTAGAAGCATCCGGAGTCAAGTCTTTGCTCCCCTGACACACGTTTGACCCCCCTGAGCACAGCGCACCACAACAGGTGGGCCTCTGGACAGAGCGGAGCATCGGCACCTCGCAATCATCTCCTCAGGGCACCCATTGACATGTCGACCGCACGATATATGCACCGAGGCCCCACAGTCTGACGGATATATATATATATTGACACACCGTCGCGACTCGCCCGACATCGCCACCGGGCAATCCGATACCAGGTGGTTCCCCTGCCAGTGCGGGGGTTTTCCAAGTCCGCGGCCTTCGCACGCCCGACCACGGCTCACCTCGGTCTCTCTCGCCTCTCGCCTTCACCGCGCCCGGGCCTGCCATCTGGACGACCCTAGCCCAGGCCCCTACTGTGGGAAGGACTTTCTCCGAAGTCCGATCCCCTCGCGCGCCCACATAGGCTCCCATGCCGCGGCAGCAACAGTGCGCATCGCAATACCAGCCGTAACCTCATGCCGCACGTGTGTTCGGTGCATCGTTTTTCCTCCGTTTCGATCAGGAACGGCCCGCCACCATCCGATACAACTCTGTGGACACGCTATGCTTTGTTTGTGCGCGCGATGCGCTCGAGCCTCGCGCCGCCGGCCGGTGTGCGCCCTGCAATCCCCAATCCCCGACACCGGACTGGCGAACACCACGCTCGCCGTGGGACGCCTCCCGCCCTCCCTCGCCCGTCCGGCCTGACGCACGCACGCACTTGCGCGTTCTTGGCGTGCGCGAGGTGCACCCATCGAGAGGTGTTGCTCGAACAGGGAGCCGCTCCCCTCCCAGCGACTTCGACCAGCGGCTTCGGCCTCACGCGGGTGGCCAGGGTGCGGGATTAGAAGTGCCCCTCGGACACCGGTCACGACACGCGTTTCAAACACCCCACGGCTTTGGTAGATAGACTTGAAATTGTATTTCGAACCCTCAGATGCGCAAAGCTCCGAGGTTTTGTGGTTGGCGCGGAGACGTCATGTCAACAAAGACGAAGCGCCGGCGCCCGACCTGGAGCGGTGACCGGGCGCGCGATTGGTGAATATTCACCCTCAGAACGTCTGAACGCTGCATCCCTTGGGCGTCGACCTCGGAACGTGGCATAAAGGCTCGTGGAGTATGTTAGAAACGCGTCTCCCGGAGCTCGGCGTCCGCATCATCCTAGGTTAGGGTTGGGTAGATACGTCCGGGGACGAGACGGACCTCTCTAGTATCACATTCAGCGCTGCTCCAGTCTGCGCGCCCCCTCCGCTCGCATCACTCGGTCGTCACCGCGCCCGCCCGCCTCCCCCCGTTCCGACAGAGTATACAAATTCAGATCCCCGAGTTCCACAAGGGTCGCAGAAGATGCGGATGAACGGGCGGCGGAGGCTTTGACAGAAACGCACACGTCATCCGGGCCTGAGTAGACCCCTCCCTCTGGTGTGCAAAGCTCATTCTTATATGCACTTACTAGGGGGGACCGCACGACCGCGACCTTGCCCGCCGTCACGTCCTGCACTCGAGGACGTGTGTACAAAGTACGTACGGTGCTCGGCCGCCGCACCGATTCGAAAGAAGCTTCGCCCTCGTCCTCCAGCCGGCCGCGGCACGCGCAGCCGACGTCGGGCCACACACGCGCCCACGCACCACGCACACGCACCTTCGCCTTTCCCCCGGGGACGACCTGCCCGCGCGCCTGGTGGCGATGCACGGTCCCCACCCACCCCTGCGAGGGTTACCGGTGCCAGTGCCGCGGCGACCGCCATGGCTGCCCCCTTAGAACCTCGTATGCGTTTGCCGCACTCGGCGGCGTGTGGCCAGACACCGCGGAGGCGCCCGCGCTGGACCCGGGCGCACGACTGCCTCGCGTGCAGAGAGAGAGCGAGAGAGAGGGAGGGAGATCCCCCGCGGGAGCAGTAGGCTGCACACGCACACGCACGTACACACGCCGCGCGCGCGCGCGCGGCCGCATGACAAAGACCGAACTCTCTCTCCCGTGGGCCCCTCCCATCTCAGATCGCGTGCTCGGCGCGGGGGGGCGGGGAGGGCTTCGCAGGCTCGAAATGGGCGGCGCACGCCCCGGCGTGGGGTTCCATCACGCGTCCGCCGGGCGGCGGCCGGGGATGGCTAAGAAGTAGTGTGTATTGTACGTGCCGGCGGGCGGGAGGACTTCTGAGTACTGAGCACAAGAGCGGTGTGTGCGCGGGCGGGGGCGCCCCCCCCCGGCGTCGGGGGGATATGGAGACAGAGGCGGGAACTGGATACACAATAGGCGCGGACGGCAGGCGAGAGCGAGACGATTACCCCAGGCGAAGAAGGCGGGTTGGGGGGGGCATTAGCGGCTTTACACTTAGACATGAAACCTGCGAAGCCCGCGAAACGAGGCCGGAGAACGGCGGGGATCAGCGTTCGAAGGTCGACCCGCGCAGCCCCCGGTCAGACGCACCAATATTAGGATACGGGCGAGGACCGCACTAGTCCTCCCCGGGCGTCGGCGACATCACGACGTCCCAGAACTGCTTCGGGCTGTGCGGGGACCCGGTCGACGCCGGGAGGCTCGCGGGGTGCGTGTTCACGGACAGACCTGCGCACGGCGGCGGACGTGTCAGCTCCCGCGGCGATAGCGAGGCGGCCCAGTGCCGGGGACGCAGAGACGGCGAAACGAAAAGACCTCACCGGACTGTGTGTTGCTAGGGCCCGCTGTGGCACCGCACGCGGGCGTGACAGAGGGCGAGGCGAGGAGGGAGACACGGAACGCGGGCGCGGCGGACGAAGCGACGTTAGCCACAATTCCCCCATGCGACGGCGCACTCACCCGCCGCGGCGTCCACTACGCGCGAGCACACCGCGCGTCGCTCTCGCAGCGCACGCACGGCAGCATCGCGCGCGAATCCCTGACCTCGCACCGCAGCTTCTCCCTCTTGCTGTCCCCCGCACCAGACGCCGAAGAGCCCCGTCAGCGCAAGGTTCGTTCGCCCCACCGCCATCCCCCGCAGCCCCGACGAGGGCGGGCGAAGGGGGAGGGGGGCCTCCGTGACTCGACTCACCAAGCTTCGCACGCCCGCTTGCACTGCACCCTGCCCGACGGCGCCGCGTCCCCGGTCGGCCGCTCGCAGGTCGTCCCCGCCTCGAGGCACTTCGCGCAGCGCCACTGGCCGGGCACGTCGATGCACTTGACTGTTGGCGAGAAGGGTCCGTCGTCAGCCAAGGTGCCCGGTATCCCAATCCCAGTCCGAACAAATCGCTCGGGCGTGCAAGGGCCCGGCGCCGACATCAGCGAGCGGCGTGGCCCGCAGAGGGCGGAGGTGGAAGCCCCGGGGCCCGAACGCGCGCAAGCTCGTGCGGACGGCTGGACCGCGTCAGCCTGCTTTCCACGGCCGCCCCCCGAGCGCGCGTCAAGGTCAAACGGACACGGGAGGCAGAGACGAGGACGGGGAGGGGGCCCTCGCTCGGGGCGCACGACGGCGGCCCGCCGGACGTCCCGCGCGAGCCTAGCGCAAACACGGACGGCAGGACGCCCGGCGGTGATGCAGAGATGCAGACCCGCGGGCGTCCCCGCGCCGCGTCCCCGCCCAGCCCTCCGACGCGGTGTGCAGAAGCCCCCGGGCGCGCGGCGATCTCTCGCACTAAATGCGGGGATCGGCCCTCCCGCGCCTCGCGCCCGACTGACGTCGCGCTGCGCAGGTCTCCGACCCCCCCGAGTCCCGGGGACCCAGACGCAGCAGCTTGGGGGGCAGAGCGACCCGGGCGGACGGCTGTGGTCGCGTAGCCCCGCCGGGGCTCTCCCACGCCCGCCCGAGGGCCTAGCGCGTCGCTTGGAGCATCCCGACCGAAAGAGGGCTAGCGTCGGCGTCGGGGAGCGACGCCCCCCACCCCCGTCCTCGGGCAGCTCCGACGCGCCCGGCCGGGCGTGCGTGCGCGGGCGCAGCGGCTGTCAGATGTGGAGGCGGGCGACGGGTCCGCGGGGGCGCCAAGCACAGGCTCGTGGGGATGTGGGACGCGGGAGAAGAGAAGGGGAAGGAGAGGCGGTGAGGGAGAGGCGGAGGGGAAGGACGGGGCCACGGGACGAGAAAGGTAAGGAGCGGAAGCGACACGCACTCTTCTTCTGCGCGCACCTGGAGCACGCGGGGCTCGCGCGCGGCTTCACGAACGGTCGCTTGCCCCCGGTGGTGTCTCCAGTCATCGTCGAGGCTTGAAGAGGGCGGTCGCGAGCGCGGGATGAGTGTGTTAGTGTGTCGTCCGAGGTGCGGGCGGGCGGGCGAACGGGCAAGCGTGAGTCGAGTGCTTGCGAGGTGGCCCAGAGGCGGCGGGGAGCAGAGCTCTGCTCGCCTAGAGAGAGCGTGCAGGCCGAGAGCGAGATGGGGGTGCAGCAAGGGACGGGAGGGAGGAGGGCACTGAGAAGGAGAACGAAGGGGAGGGAGGACGAGCCCCGGGGCGGGATGGCTATATATCGCTGCGGGGTCCGGGTCGGAGGGCGCGCAAGGGGGGGAGATCACGCCCTTTGCAGGGCGGGTGCCGTAACCGAGGAGCAGGAGCTGTTGGGAGCGAGCTCGCTGCAGCGGGCGCGCGTGCGGACGCGGACGGACGCGCAGGCGGGCGGGCGGGCGAGCGGGGGGCAGGGGGAACGCGCGTATTGGTTCCCAGGCGCACGCCGTCCTCCGATGGCAGCCGTCGCCCGCGATCCTGGACCCTTCGTGCTGGGCCCGCGCGCGCAGGGCTCCCGCTCGCGTGGCGTGTGGGCAGATCACGAACGCGCGGCGCGAGGGAGGGCGTGCGGTGCCAAAATGAAAATAGGGTCGCACGGCGGGGACGCACGGCGCGGGGGGCACTGCTGCATCTCGGCAGGACGCGTCCGAAGGAAGGAGGGCGCGCGCGCAGCGGGAAGCGTGCGCGTGCGCGGTGCAGGCCATCGTCGCCCGGGACGCGAGCGGGCAGGCGGGCGGGCGGGCGAGAAGGAGCTGTGCGCCGGGCCGGGCCGTGGACCCATCGACATCTGCTCCTTGCCCGGCAGCATTGACGGGCCCGTCGACGTCTGTCCTCGCCACGCCCAGCTCAGTCCCATCCAACGATCGCCCGCCCGCTCGCATCTACTAGCAGGAGTGCCCAGGGCCCGCATCTTGGCCCCCCAGTGATCGTAGGCCCGCACGAAGCGCGCCAGCGCGCTCCTGTCCGGACGGCATCTGGCGTTGGCGCGGACGCGTTAGCGTTTCACTTTTCGTCTCTGAGGCAACGCAGCCGCGCGGGAGCCCCCCATGTGCCCCGCGCAGCCCGCATACCCACACATCGCATGGCGGGAGCGCCGGTCCACGCCGCTCACCATGGGCTCCGGGGGAGGCGGGTGGGCACCAGCCGCACACCGCACAGAGGACCGAGAGGCTCTGCAGGCAAGTGGCAGCGGGAGGGGCGCGCGTTGACACATTGCCCCGACGGATGCCAGGCCGGCGCAGATGGTGCACCGCACGCCGCGCCCGGACGGCGAGCGCCCGCGGGACCTCGAGGAGATGGGAGAACGACGGGACCCTGGCCACGCGCGATCCATGGCAGGCGGGAAAACGCCCGCGCAGCCCGCGGCCGCGGAAACACGGTGGGAGTGGACGTAGGGGTGGAGGGACGGACCAGCTGGGAGCCAGCGAGGCGTCACCGAGCGTCCGTTCGGACGGAGAACTTGGAGCTGGCGGTCCACAGAGCGCATGGCACGGGTTGCTGGGCGCGCCGGCGCGCCGTGGGCCCTCGGCAGAGTGCTTGAACAAAAGAATCGGATACTGGGAGGAGGCGAGTCGGCGGGAAGAGGGAGAGACGATAGGCGCCCCGTTCAGGGTCGAGGTTACACCCACAACAAACGTCCGTGACGGTGCCCCACGAGCGACGAGCGCCTCTGCACCGATCTATCCGTGTCCAGCACATGCCTCGCGTGAGTGGGCTTGCGCTGGGTTGCCCATGTCGCCCGCGGCGACGGCATGGACTGCGTTGGACTCCCTGCGCCCCGGCAGTTTTGCATCCGGGGCGCGTCGGTGTACGCGTGGCGGGTTGGCAGCGATACTGTTTAATTGTCCGCCGAGCGCCGAGCCTAGTGCCCATAGAGTCGCGGGCCATCGCGCGGACCCTGGGCACCCGCGCCCTCGGGGAGTCCGCAACGACGCCCCCCTCTGCGCACGACGGGCTCGTTTTGGGCATATTGCGGGCTCCCCCCGAGATGCGACGCGTTTGGGTCGCCTGAGGGCGGGCGTCCTCGTCTGCGAGTGGGCAGCAGGCAAAGCGTCCCGACGCCCCTCCGCAGACGCGCACGCGCACAGGCGCAGCCCCAACGCTCGCTCTGGCGATCGTCTCCCGCCCGTTCTGGAATCCAGATCGTGGTACACCGCGGGAGCCCACGCGGGCGCGTCAGCCGCTTCGTCTTCCCCGCGTCCACCGCGGCGTACGGCAGGCCCCAGCGAGCGTCTACACGTGCAGCAGCCTGCGGTGCGCGGTGTGCGGAGTGGGAAGGCGGAGGAGGAAAGGGACGGAGAGGGCGTGAAACGACGCCGAGATTGGCGCGGCCGCGGGATCTGGCATCGACGGGCCCTCGCCCGACGGAATCTCTCCACGGAGGTGCTTCTCGGCGTTCGATCGAACGTCCGCGACGGGCGCGCGCATAGCCGCGGAAGCCCGACGCGGAATATTGTTCTCTCGTCGTCCACCCTGGCGGTGTGGCTCTGTGGGCGGGCCCGTGCCGCGGCCGGCACGGCGTTCCCATCTTCGTTACGTCTTGCGCGAGCCCATCGCGCGCGGCAGCCCGCCTGAGGACAAAGAGAACAATGGCCGACGGCAGGGCCGTGTCGGACGAGGGCGGGTCGCTCGCCGCGAACTTGCAGGGCAGCACGGGAGCCTGACAGATCGAACGCGTTAGCACCGCAGCACCTGCGAACGGGTCTCCACATGGAATATGGGCTGCCTAGGACAGACTAGATCTCCGCGAGCAACGGAGTCGGTCTGCGCCCTGACGGCGGCTCCCAAGTGGCAGCGCGGCGGACATACCTCGGTGCTGGTCCGCATTCCAGGTTGAAACGAGCCAGGGTGGCCATCGCCAGGTGGCCGAGCAGCAGCCAACCGTTCCAAGGGCCCGACGCCCGACGATCCTGCGCCACCGTACGCCATGTGCACGGTAGACGAATTTGAGATCGGTTTGAGTTGGACGCCAACGGCCAGTCCGCGGTTCCATCCTTGGGGCAACGCTCGGTCGGGCTTGGTGTCATCCTGCACGCACACGGACTTGTGTGGTCCGGGCCCTGGCTGCGACGGCTGTCCGCGTCTGCGTCTGCGAAGGCCCGAACACCAAGCCGTGCGATGCGCCGTGGATAATGGGCGTCACCCTGGTGCTCCAGACCTGGCACAAGCCAGGAAGGCAATGGTGCCACCCCCGCGGCCGGCGGCGAGTCGCTCGCAGGACCCAGCCAGAACGCGGAACTCGGGCCCACGACCCTGGGCACGATAGGCCTGGGCTTGAAGCTTGATGGAGACCCACGTCGTCCTTCGCGGCGGTGCGATGGGGCGCGGCAAGTTTGGCCAGGACCAGTACGGCATGGTGGACGAGGACGGAGACGGGGCTAAAGTCCGAGGCGAGGGAAGATGGAAACCGAGGAGGACGTAAGTGGGCCCGCGTCCGTGCACGAGTACGTCCGTCAGTCAGGGTGCTGGGGGAGCGAGCGAAAATACGAGGGTGAGGGCTGCGTGGGCAGCCTCGAGGCGGAGATGGGTGATGTCGGTGTTGCAGCCACGGCAACGAGTGGCCATTCCGGACGACAGGTCGATATTGGGCTGTGATAGGGGCCCGCCGCGAGGGGCCTCTGGGCCTCTGAGGTCTGCGCCAGGCGGATGCGATCTTCGTCTTGGGCGACCAGGCGGGCGTGAGAGGAGAAAGAAAAGCGACGCCCAGGGCACGTGCTCCGCGGAGGACGAGCGAGGCGCCCGGGCCGGATCCGAAGGCGGGAGGTGGAAGCTCTGTGTCGCTCTCTCGCCAAGAGGGCGCGTGGAGCCGCGAGATCCAATATTCTAACGTCCGGCCAGGAAGGCGGAGCGGGTAGCTACAGTGGGTCGCCCGTGTCAGACGGGCGGAAATGAAGGCGGCGCGCGATGGAGAGCCAGACGCTGTTCGGTCTGCGCATCGAAGCCGCGATGCGCGTCGAAGGTCGACCGCGCCAGCTCGCGGGCTTCGAATTCGCAGACGCAAGCCCTGACTTTGAGCCCCGCGGGCCCTGGGCGCGCAGCACGCTCTGCCACGGCCGTCCTCGCGCGTCGACGGACTCCATTGTCAATTGATGGCCTCCGCCAACGCATCACGCGCCCGACAGCGAACGCTCTCCTCCGCGGGTTCTCCGGGCAGGGTCCCGCAGATACGAGGACGACGAGGACGCAAACCAGCCGGCCGGGGAGATCCCTCGCTAGTCCTCACGCGCGCACGCCTCGCCGCGAGCGGTGCCAGAGCGCACCCCGGACGGGCGCGTCGCGCCCCCACCTTCCCTTCTCGACGCGAGCAAACCCACCCCGCCCGCCCCCTCGGTTGGCTCCGTGCTCATGTCATCCGCGCGCCCCCCTGCGCGCCGCCGGCAGCGGCTCTCGCGGGGGCCCGAGGGCGCGCGGGTGGCCTCGCCCCAAGCGCCCTCCCCGCGCACGCACACACGGTACCTGGGCTCCCCGCCTCGGGACTTGCTCGCCTAGGCGCACGGTGGTTGGTCGCACCCCGCGCGGTGGCTGTTCGACGATCGGGGCTGCCCCGCGTGCCCCGCCGCCTCTCAGCCACCCGACGCGTTCGGGCCAGGGTCGCCGAGCGCCGCGAGAAGGACGGCGCGGTGCGGTGCGGCGCGGCGCGGGGGGCCCCAACGACGGTGCTTCTCGCTCGCTCGCGCCCGCCGCACGTCGTGTGCTTCGCGCCGCGCGTCGGGTGCGGGGCGGCGGCGGCGGAGCGGGCTGCAGCGAGGAGGGGGGACCGCTACCGTGGGCCCGGGCGGACGTGTCGAGGGCGCGCGTTGCTACGCACGGCGCCGCACGCACCCCGACGTCAGCGAGTCAATTAACCCAGCGTCGGTGCTGTCCGCGTAAAGGGTTGCCGCACCGCGCGCTGTGGGAACGCGTGGAGGGCTGTGGAGGGGCGGAAAGGGTCCTCGAGCGCAGCGGAGGGGCGACCGTCATTATTCAAGATTACTATCCTATCGGCGTCGAAGAACGCTACACACTCGAGAGCACAACGCCATCATCCGTACACCGGCGCGCAGAGAGCCCCGGGCCAAGAGCACGCGCCCCAGCGCGGCGCAGGGGCGCGAAGGGGAGGGAGGTGCGGCCACGCGCGATCCCGTCCAACCACCACTGGATCTCACCGGACTGAGGTCCCCCTCGTCGCGCCCCATCCGCTCCCGCCTCCGTGTGCGGGCTGCGCGGACCCTCGTGGCCCCCCCTCCTCTCGTCGCGAGCTTTTTTTGCGTTGGCTGCGTCCAAGAACCGTCTCACCTCCATCACCCCTCGCGCGTGCGTGTCCAAACGTCCAGAGAGACCGTGCCAGGGATCCTCGCTCGACGCAGGGCGTCCGTCGTGGGCGGCCGCGGCCGCGTGCGCGCCGCTACTTGTTCAGCACGGTGTCGAAAAACCGGCTCGTGGGGCTCACGGGCTCCGCGGGCGGCGGCGGCGCTGTCCAAGAACGTAGGTGAGCATTCGCGCGCAGGCATGCCGCGGAAAACGGCGCAGAAGAAAGGCGGGCGGGCGGGCGGGCACGGCCAGGAGCTCGACAGCACGCACGCGTACGCGGAGGGGAGAGCGCGCGCACCCGAGCAGGAAAAATCGGGAAAGAAAGAAGAGAAGCGGGCCGGGCCGGCGCGCGCTGCCGCCGGACGTGCAGCGCGCGGCGACGGCCGCGCAGCAGGACTGGGATCAGAACGCGCGTGTCCCCGTCGACAGCCCAAGGCCTCGAGCCTCGACCGACGGCGGCGCGCCGTCCTGTACGTGATGCAAGCCCCGCGCGGCGGGCGGCGGCGCGCCGTGCGCGACGGTCGGTAGGTACTCACAGGAGAACGTCGCGAGCGTGCAGGGCGTGCCCGCCCGGGTACAGTGCACGCAGGGTCCGTTTGGCGTGGCGCGCTCGCACCCCAGGTGTTGTCGTTTGCTGTGCGCGGAGCGCAAGAGAACACCGGGCGGGAGAAGACGGGGGGGATCAGCGTCGGGCACAGCGCGGTACGAACGAAGCTCACCAGCTCTCGCAGGGGCTCGGGCGGGGCATCGCCGTGGACGACCTCCCGCCGGCCGCCTTCTTCTCCCCCGGCGGTCGCACGACGTGCCCGTCGCGCGCACTCGCTGCACGCCGCCGCGCCCTCCGCGGTCACGCACTTCACTGTCGACGCCGGGGGGTGGGAAGCAGCGACGGTCAGCACGCGCACGCACGGCAGGAGAAGAAGGCGAAGGCGGGCTGTATGCGGGGAAGCGGGCGAACTTTATGCGCCCTGGCCCGTCGCGGCCGCCGTTGGGACGTGCGCCGCCGTCGCGCATGAACTAGGCGAGGACGGGACGCGCGCGGTGTGGGCAAATCGACGTCACGAGCAAGCGGGCGTACCTTTTCGCCAAGAGCACTCGAGACACGCTCGCTGCTTGTTGCTCGACGACATTTTCCGGTCTGGTGGATCGACGCGCGGGGTGGTGGGGGTGGTGTGCGAGGGGGGCTGCGAAGCGAGGAGGAGGTTAACGAAGACGCCAAGCACAGCGCGTAGTAGGAAGCTCGAACGCTCGGCGGGCGGGGGAGGGGTGGAGGTGAGGGGTCCGGGGAGAAGTCGGGCGGGGTGCGGCGGGTAATATAGAGCTCGCGCCGTCGCGCAATGCGCCTCGGAACGCGGGAGAGTACCGCCCCACGGAGCGGGAATGCGAGCTGGAAGAGAGCGGGGCGAAGGGACGCTCGAGGCCGCGCGCGCCTTCTCTGATACGATCTTCACTGCGGTGTGTGGACGAACGGGCGGGCGCCCGTGGCCTTTCCACCTCCTCCCGCGCCCGGCGGTGCGCGCCGCACTGCTCGCTCGTCCGCGTCACGTTCGCGAGGTCTCCCCTCTGCTCCGCGTCCTCCGTCGAGCACGCCCGCCGCACCGTGCATCGGGCACGCGGACCTGATCTGTGTGCACCGGGGCCGGAGGGCGAGGCGGCCGAGCGAGCGAGACGCGGCCGGCCCTCACTCGAAATGGCTCCGGGCGGTCCGCGCGAGGAGATGGAGGGGGTGGACCGCTGGAGAGGAGGGTGCTTCGGGCGCGCCGTCGTGCGATTCAGGGCGTGCGTGGCGTGGCGCCCGCCGTTCTCGAACGCCGGGGCGGGGCCCAGCGTGTGAGTGCACGCAGCGCGAGCCATGCGTAGGGCTGCGCGGAGCATAATCCCGTACAAGCCGCGCGCGGGGGGCGTAGAAGGAGACGGGAAGGGAGATGCGCGACGGGCATGGGAGAGCGCGCGCGTGGCACGGCACAACGAAACGCGAGACGAGGCGCGTTCGAGCACGGACGGTGGATGGACAATGCCTGACGTCCGCCCCGACCGGTGGGCGAGAGAGATCTCGAGTTTGAATGGGCCGTCGTGCTCGACGCGGTCGTCATCGCCGCGCGCGGCATTCCCTGGATCCGTCCCGTCCTTCGTCCCGTCTTCGCCTCGCTTGGTGCGGGCGCGGGGGTGACAGCGAGGCGAGCGAGGCGGGCTCCGCACCCGCGCCCTCGCCCTCGCGACGGCCACAGGCGCTCAAAAATTCTCCCCGAGCGGGCAACTGTCACGTCATCGGCGGACACAGCGCGGCCCTCCCGCGACCGAAGCGGCCAGGATGGACACGGCTGTGCTGCCTGCTGTGTCGACCCCCCACCCAGCCCTCTCCGTCCGCGAGTCCGCACCGGCCCCGGATGTGGCACACGCGCCCGCGAACGCGCCCACCGTCCACAGCGCGGACCCAGCCTTGGTCCTGTCGCGGTTGCATTTCATCTCCTGGCAATAGACCTCGGCCGCGGGCTCCAGGCGTTCGGTCGATCCGTTGGTCGTACAAGCTGGTACAGAGGCCTCGATTGATTATTCCTACATCAGACCGGGAGAAGCAGACGATAAGACAGAACAGAACCGACTCATCAGCCCCATCGTCTTCCGATATCGACCCACCCTGCGCGGGGCCATCGCCCGAGCAAGCTGCGTTCATCGCCTAGAGCGTCTCGAGCTTCCAGAGGTCGTCGCCCAGGTACGTCACTGTCTCGACCCCGACGTCCTTGTTCACCTTGCGCATCTCCTCCGAGCCGAGCTTCGTGATCCCAATCGCGGCCGCATGCTCCTTGCCCTCGGCGTGAATAGCCACCGGAGCGTTTGCGGACAGGGCCGCGTCGGGTGGAGGAAGGTATCCGCCTGCGGAAGTGAGGCCGGGGCACATCATGTGGGCGCCAGCGAGCAGGAAGCGGATTGCGCCACGGTCGACGCGCACCATGGGGAGCACGGTGGGATCTGAAGCAAAAGATGGAATGAATATGACATCGGCGACGATCAGGAAGGGAGCAGGCGGGGTTTGGGCGTGCGGATAGAGTCCAGGCGCCAGTGGACCGGGTGGAAGGGCGGAGTCTGGAGCGCGTAGAGAGGCGCAGAGAAAGGACCGCGGGAGAACGAGCGAAACTCACACTTGTGGAGGAGGCGGAGGGTGGGGAAGAAGGGGCCATCGAAGTGTTGGAAGAAGAGCGGCTCGCCGTGCAGCGTATAGATCGAGATGTGCTCTCTGCTACGCGCGGAGTGAGTGGCCGCTCGGTGACAGAGGGGGAGGACCGACCACTTGACGAGGGTAAGAGACTCCTTCTTTGGCCAGATCTGCTCAAACGTCTCCGGGGAGACGAGCCATTGGGCGAGAATGGTGGAGCGGATGTTGCGCTGGACGGAGGACTTGACCGAGACTTGACCCGAGATGTCGGCCGCGGGAGAGAACCTACGGCCGGCGCATCAGTTGCACAGTGGCATGGCAGAGCGGGCGGTACGGGGCCAACTTTTTGAACATCCCGATGGGCGGGGATGGCGGAGGAGGAAGAGAGTGGAGCGTGCGCCGGGTCGGCGCAACGGGTGAGATGCTATCTCGGCATCCCCCGGCCCGCGATCCTGCCAGCGCCTGCCCCTCGCTCGCCCGGACCACGTGCGCGAGCGCTGCTGGCGTCCCTTATCGAGGCCAGCCCTTGTCCTCGTCCTCGACAGTTAGCCATCCCGGTCTGATTCTGATCCCCTCGTCCTCCTGCCCGCTAACCTCAATCGCGATCCCACAAGCAACGCCCACTCCGCCTTCCAATCGCCCTGCACCGGCAACCACATAGCCGAATCATCCGCAGATTCGCAGTACAAGGCACCACCGCCGCAGTCCTCTCACACCAGGCTTTCGGAGATATGACACATTCCTGCACGCCGACACAGTTCCTCGCCTTCTGTTCCGGTCAGCACTCGCACACAATTCATCGATCCGTGCCGGCATAAATGCCTTCGGGACCTGAAGAAACCGCATCCGTGACATGTCCACAACAGATGCGCCCTTGCGACGCTGCTGGCTCTCTTCAATCTTCTATCCTCACAGCCCACCGTCTTCTGATCCTGACTTCCAGCCACCCGGCGCCTTCTTCTACTCCCGCCGGTACAGACGGCCGTGCATCTCGGGCGAGCACCCACACAGCACATACGAATCCGTCCTCCATCACCCCGTCCGCGCTGAGCGACGCCGTTTACTGCTTCCGGTGGAGTCCCAGTCCGGCGTCCTCGATGAACCCCGCGCCATGTGCGGCCCACATGACTTGATTAGCCCCGATCGGCTCTGGAACTGGTTATGCCGCGCCCGGAGGCCCCAACCACCAAGTACGTTCGCCCCCTGGGACCCGCGCAAGTCCACGGAGGACTGCCCGCCGGCTGAAGTTGCGCACGGACCCTTCTCCCTCCATCACGGTCTCCTGGGCGGCCATTGCTCTGGTTCTGACGGACCCCGCATCCGCGCCTGCCACCGCCAGGCTTCCTCCGCCGCGTTCACTCCGGCTCGGCTACCACGAACCCAGCATGGGCCAGGGTCGGCAGACCCTGTCCGCCGCGGCCGTCGCGAACCTGGCGTGGGTTCGGACGCCCACGTCTGCTTACGGTGGATCAGGCCCAGGGTCACTTATGACAGCGCGAGCGCTCGCCGCTCGCTGCAGCCTCAACGTCTCCGTCACTGGCCAGAAGAGGTCGGACTCCTCGGCGCGCAGAACCTTGCAGTTAGGGGGCCGCGGACGCGGCTCAGTACGCGGCGCAGCCGGGCTCGACCGCCGTACGTGGTCCGATGATCTGCCACCCACCGCCCACGCACGGCTCTCCGCCGCCGCTGGAACCGCGATTTCCGCTCGAGGCAGGAACCTTGAGCGTCGCGGGGCCGCTGAACGCTCTCCGATCCTCCGGACGCCAGTCTAGTGCCCAGGACATGCGCAGGCCCCACCGACCGCGCTCTCAACGTCGTGCCGGCCAGCGACTATATCCGCCGGCCAGCGCTGTATCTGCACCCAAACCTTGACTTCAGGAGGCGTCGCCACCCACACAGTGGTTTGCGGGAAATTTCCCAACGTCCAACACCCACGAATAGGTCTCTTGGGGTTTGCAGCGTCCCCAAGAGCACCCCCCACCCAGGTCCCGCGCCAGCAGTCCGCGGACGCCCCTATCGTCCCCCCGCGGCCCCGATCGCAGCCCCCCCCCCTCCCCCCCTCCCTCCATTCGACGCATCCCAGGACCATTTGAAACAGCGACACCCCCGTGACGCACCCACAGGACCGCGGCCACCTCGTCCAGCGCGCGAACCGCCCCCCGCGCCCGCTTCCATTCTCTCCGCACCCCCTCCCTGACAGTCCTTCTCCCACCGTCCGCGGGCACCAAGCCTCAAGCGGACAGGCCGCCTCGCCGTTCAGCTCCCGCTCGCCCGCGGGACAGGGCGGACCCGGGCCAGCGCCGGCAGCTCGCCGTGTGGCACCGAAAGCTGGTTCGGTTAGCGGCGGAAGCACCTACAGTATCCGCGTCCTCCCTCGAGCGGCGCGCTCTAGTCCGGATGCCGGCCACGGAGAAAGCGCGGTCGGCCGGTCGGGAGCCACGGTCTCAGCGCATCTTCACGAAGCAGGCCATCCGGCCTGTAGGCCCAGGAAGCGGGCGGACGTTGAAGCGGATCGAGTAGACGGTCGGGCAGGGCATCAGAGCGAGCAGAAGGCGAAGGTTGAGGAAGTTGCATTACGGATCTTCTTCTCGTATTCCTCTGTCGTAAGCTACTGTTACATTGTGATTGTAGATGCGGTGAACAGCGAGATGGCGCGATAGCAAGTGTACACGGCGGCCGGGCAAGACGAGCAACGGGCAGCGGCAGCGGCGGCGACGACGGCGATGGCGACGGCGGGCGGAGCGGAGCGGGGGTGGGAACGGGGACGGGAGCGAGGCAGGTAAAGCGGTCCAAGCCCACGGCGGCGCGGCTGCGAAAAGGGGGGTGCAGGGCAGGACCGAGACGAAGACGTGAATGTGTCAGAGAGAGCGGCGGGAACATTGGCGAGGGCAACGGGGAACGGGGGAATGGGGTGGGGAGAAAAAGGGGGGACATGGGGCAGGGGGACTGAAGGGAGTGAATGGGGATGGTGGGGAACGTCTATCATACACATAAGTCACGGGCGGTCCGTCTCCGCTCAGATGTCCTCGTCCCGGTCGTCGAGCTGTGATGGTTTGAGCATACCGGGAATGCGCATCGCCGTCTCGCGCTCCTCGTCAGCCTTGCGCTGGGCCTCGGCTTCCTTCTCCTCGAGGTACAACTCCGCATTGTCCCCAGAAAACTCCTTGAGCTGCACGAGGAAGTCGCGGAGAGCGAGCTTGAAGCGGTTGATGTCGCTGTGGTACTCGCCGAGTGATACGACAAACGTCTGGACCTGGGCGCTGTAGACCATTTCAGTCAGACTGCCTCCAAAGGATGTCATCGTGAGCACCCACTTCTGAATGTGGGGGAAAGCACCCTTGAGGAGGTTCGCTGTGTACTGGCGCAAGAAGATCGAGTTGTTCATCGGCTGCTCTGTGACCGCTGCAGGGTCGTACAGAGGGGCTGTGGTCTGGTTGGTCTCCACAAGCTGGAACATCCGCGCCAGAAGCATGGACTGCAGCTTGAAGCCGCTCTTGTGGTCGGTATCTGTGAGGACGTAGAAGATGTCCTGCAGGATGCTGAGGAAGTACTGCTGGAAGAACGAGTTGGCAACCGCTGGGTCGGCGCCCGCGAAGTTGTTCACGACTTCCAAACACACTGAAACCACGACGTCAGTGGATACCCTGGCGGCGCTACGAGGACAGACGTACGGTTCAGACCAGTTTCAGCGATGTCGCGCATCGTGTGCTTGATTGCCCAGATGATACTATCCGTGAACAGCTTGAACTGGGGTGGAGGGATGTTCAACAAAGCTACACGTGTTGTTAGTAAGGCACGTGATGCAAAAGTGACAGACGTCTACCAGGGAAGTTGTTCAGGTTGATGGCGCGGAGGAGCTTGAAGAATCCGACGCGGTGCTCAGGGAATTCAGAGAAGTCTTGGTTGATCATGTTCAATGTTGGCTCAAAGACCGCTTCCAAGATGGCGGGAATTTGGGGCGTTAGCAGGGGCTGGAATGGCTTTGAGTGCGCGGTCGAAGTTGCAGTCTGTCCACCACTTACCCCCAAGCGGCCGATGATGGTGGCCATGACGTTGAGTACTTCTGCATCGCGAGCTGCGGGAACATTGCGACTGTAATCCCCAAGTATGGCATCCAATAATGGCGGCATGAAGTTGGAGTTCACCGTCTCGAGGTCTTCCGACTTCTTGACGAAGGTCTCCATCAACTTGAGGATTTCCTTTTTAATGGTACGGAGCTGCCGGACCTTCGGCGTCTTCGTTGCAATGACACCTACAGCCGACGTTGCTTTTAGGGCATTCTGATATGGATGTTATAAGTTACGCACCCTCCCGAGCAACAGTCTCGCTGATGATGCCGCTGACTGCTTTGTATAGGCCGAGCATATCCAAGAAGATCCTCCCAATCTGTGGCAGATAGAAAGTACCGATGGACGTGCAGGCAGACACGTTCGTCTTTAAGACATTGGAGAGAATCTTGATGTTCTCCGGGCCGCTGAGGACGTCCATGTTCTGCGCCGCCTGGGTCATGAGCGAGTCCCACGCATTATTGGGGAGCTCCATCAACTTCGCGATGAGCTTCTCTTGCTGGGGCTTGTTAGGCTGTGCTGAGATCATGTAGCCTACTGCTTCGTAAAAAGTGTGAACCTGGAGAGCGGGAACTTAGTACCCGCAACCTCCCGGCGCGTTTACCATACCTGCAGGGGAGAGAGGTCCACCGTGATTCGGTGCAACAACCTGAGGATTTCGTCTACGAAGGGTTCCGACTCTCCCGACTGCTGCATGACGAAATGGCGTCGGCATTTCTGCGCAATCTTGATGAACGTGTCGCATGCCATATCCTGAACACCTACAACAGAAAAGCGTGAGTAGTTCTGTTTCACAAAACTGTCAGAAGTTCTTACCCTCGTGAGTTTCGTGCATAAACTCAAAGAGCTTGTTGACGACCGTCTTGAGGAATTTCCAATGCGCCTTCAAGAACCGAGGATATTGACCGACGATGTACATGATGTCCGAGGCAACGACAGCCTTGTTGTCCTTTCCGCGCTTGATCTCGCAAAGCCCGAGCAAGTCCTTGATGACCGTGACCAGGAAACGTTTCTCGGTCTCCTCGTCTGAAAGCAGTTGGCGTCAATGTTTAGAACGCGCGAGATCAAGGACTCACTCATAGCTCCGGAAATGGAGCCAATGGCCCAGCAGAGCGTGTTAAGATTTTGCCATGACCATTCCGATCCATCGACTTGCTTCTGGAGCTTCTCGGTGAGGAGGTTCTCGGTATCCGCGACGTCTAGATGAGTCAAGTACACGAGCAACTCGCGCATAGACTTGTAGAGAACGATGGTGTCGATTTCCTTCATGAATTCTCGAACGATTTCACCCTCTTCGTTTTCGACAATCAGAACCTACGGGGACATATTCAACGATGGAAACCACGGAAGGCCTAAGACGAATTCATACCTCTTCGGGCTTCACCATCTTCTCGATGACTACGAGGCGAAGATTTGAGAGAACGTCGCTGTAGATGTTCTTGCGCAATGAGATGCCGTTGAGAACAGCATTGCCGCCACCTAGACTGAGGTTCATCAAGAGACCGCTGTCGCCCATCGGTAGACTCTGGATCTCCTCGTAAAGCTCCGCGACAAGCTTCAACCAGTACTCCAAACAAATCTTGAAGATTTCACGCTCGTCTACTTGGGAGATTTTGACCATGTAGAGGTGAGCATTGAGGAGAACATCGCGGTTCTGTTCTGTCTCAACTGCACGGAGGTGATTTGACAAGAAGTTCGACAGGAAAAGCGCGAGGTTCAGGACCAGCTCTTGTCCAGCGTCGGCGGCGTTCGCGTATGCCTGGGCAATGTTGGTACTCGGGGGAATCATGCGGTTGACGGAAGTCATGACCATGGCGAACAGGATGACAAACTTGGGGTCGTACTCAGGCCCAACGTTGAGTGAGGCGATTTCTGCCAAGCACTTCAGGGTGACATTGCGGAACTCCGGTGCTTCTAGGAACTGTGTCCCGGGTTGAGCGCACAAGCAAATATTAACAGGCATGTTACTTACCCGGTTCAGCAGTACGTCGATGATTGTGGTCTCAAAGATGTAGCCAAGAGGGATCCAGTTCAGGAATCTGAGCATCGTTTCCAAAGTCGCCTTGATGAGCGAAGCTTTCTGCGCCTCCTCAAGAATCTCCGAACAAAGCTTGAAGATCTCTGAGAACTCGCCACACATCTGGTTCTTCAGGTTCTTGACTTTCGCCTGCGTCATTTGCTCCGCCGAGTAGTCAAAGATCTCCTCAGAGAGAAGCTTGAGGATGATCATGTTGTTCTCGCACAGCGACAAGTTGGTTTTGGAGGACTCGACCAACTCGGGGATGAATGTTGGCCAGTTGTGGGGCCACTCCTGCTTCAAGATCTGGACGAACGGCGGCAGTGGACTTAGGGAGAAACAGGACCAGAAATGGAGTCGAACTCACCTGGACGAGTGCAAGGTTCAACTTGTTGAGGTACGTTTTGTCTCTCCGCATTGTAGCCTCATCCGACGCGATTTTGACGGTGATGCCGACGATGAAATTTCGGATCCCTTGAACGCCAGAAACATCGGTATAGAGGGGTTATGAGCCACTGGCGGGAATACGAACCTTGTCGTTGACCCTCAGGGAGAGACTTCCATCGTGTTGTGATCAGCTTCTCCAGGATTTGTAGCCCGATGTACTGGAGATAATTGTGTGGGCGGTTGCAGGGAAAGTACGAACGCGCTGCACATACCTTCGCCTGGGGGAAAGACGAACGTTCAAGTATATCAGGAACCCGTGTCCATGCCTCCGGACTCTCTTGAAATTGAGTCAAAACTTGCTGCGCGAGTTGTTGCTGGTAACACGTTGAGAATAGTGTGAGGAAGGGCTCTCTTGAAAGAACATTGGACGTACCTCTGCCCCTGCGCCGGAGTAGAAGCTCATCACCACCCTGTCCATGAGCGTAACATCGAACTCTCGGGAGAAGTCGAGTATGCCCTAGATTGAGGTGAATAAGGCTACACACACGGGCAGAAGGGAGACACGTACCTCCATGGCGGCAATACTATCAATCGACGCGTGAGGCAGGAGTCGTCGTCGTGGTAGATGTGGGACTGCTGACAGAAGGAAGCTAGAGGGCGGTGGCAGTCAAGTGGGCAGAGGGCGAGATCCGTTAGATCTTGTCTTATCTGGCTTTCCGGCATGCAAAGTGGAGTAAGTAGACATTGGAACTCCGAAAGGCGGACACGGAATGGAGACCTCCTTAGTCATCGGACATGCCGGGGGGAACGGACATGGGTCTCCGGCGATCTTAGCGAGTCTGGCGAGCTGCCCTCGATTGCCTTTGATTTTACTCCGTCATCTGTCTGAGGCTGTTTAAGACCTGTGGCGGTCTCCTTGCAAGGCCATCCGGAGCAGCGGGCGCATGTGGGCCGCACCCGTTTGACGCATGTGAACGACTCAAGCCAAGCTCAATATTCAATACTCCGCTGCATCCTTGTTGCCGACGGCCTGGACATGCGGCACGCATGTGGAGGGGTTTGTCTGACGGCTCTCGGACATGAGCTCGGCAATGAATCTGGACCGCCCTTGGCTTGACCATACACCCCCAAGGGCCAGCCACTTATCCATTTCATACCAGTGCTACTGTAACTTGGTGTTTATGTTCTCAAGTCGTTTCTGTCTGGAGCAGTCTGAGACGGCCCAAAGTGCGTGACCGATCATCATGTGATCGCGTCAAGGTGGGGTCACACCGGGGTTCGAGTCGCGCCGCCGGCGTCTGATCTATTCCTCCCCTCTGCCTCCTCTGCTTGGTTTCGAAAACAAACGTCCGCAATGTCAATAAATATCAAGGATACTGTGTGAGAATGCTTCTTCTGAAATTAAGAGCACTGCTCACGTATTTGCAGCAAAGCTATCCGAGAGATGGTCCCAATTATTGATCCTGAAGACGACTACCTTACTATTGCGGCCGCAGAGGAGCAAATGGCATTGACATTTGAGTCGCGTCAGAAGGAGCTTGGTGAAGCCCAAGCAAAGTTACGACGTGTGTGCTTTCCTCCTCTTGTTGCATGCTGTTCAGGGTCGAGACGTCGTTGCTAGAACTCGCAAAGGCACTGGAGGCTGCTCGTGTATCTTCCACCCGCCCATCAACCATACCTTCGGCTGAAGAGACGTAGCCCAAATGAATAACCTCGACAACACTCGACTGTCTCTTGCTAAAGCCATCAACGATGCGGAGGGTGCACTCGCCGGCAAAGAAGCTGAGCTTGCCCGGCTGAAGCAAGAGACACTAACTTTGGAGACGTCTGATCCTGCGGCGGAGCATCTCTCGATGCGACTGCGTAAGTGATCCATGCTTCCGGTTCTTCACACATAATTAATCGAGCCACTCCCAAGATTGCGATTGACAATGTATCACGATTTGGGATTCACGTCGATCGTCGATAAAGATGGAAGGTTGGTCAAACATCTAGTTAGTGAGTACCCCGCCAGTGTCGTCAGATTGCATCGTCTGAGCCTTCGCAGAATCCGAGTCTGGAGATCTTCATTGCGTGAACTTCAACCAGAAAAAATCTGAGTTTGAATACGCCAATCTACTTTGGACACTTGCGTCTTCTTGACATATCACGCCTCGTTTCGTCAAATTCGCCTTCCTCATAACTTATCCTTTCCGTTTTATACAACACGTACGACTCAAGGAAGTATATCACATACGGTATGATAGAAGATATAAGTGAACAGAATCAGATAAATGTACACCAACCAGACGTTTATGATGGGCCTTGTTGTGCCTGCTCACAAACGGTCAGGCCACCAGGACTGCACATTGAAAGACCAAAACGTACCCGAATCTCTGGTCGGACGACCCAGATCTTTCTCTCCTTGCACTTCTCGCCCACCTCTCGAACCTTCATTGCGATAGCGTTCTTCTTGACCTTGTGTGCCTGTAGTTCTCGGTGGACGGCTTCGACGATACCCTGGAAGCTGGGAGTTGCGAGCTCTTCGATCCGCGAAAGTAGTACAGGCAAGTGAGCGTCCGGGAAGGCGGTCTTCGGTGTCGGTACTGCTCGCTTTGCAGGCGCACTCGTGGGATCTGTTATGGGCACTGAGGACGACGTCGTGGGCTTCGCGAGGTGTGCGGGTAACGCGGGGATAACAAAACCGTCGGCGGTCTGTCCTGGGACATTTCCAGCGTTGGTTGCTCGAGCAGCTGAGGGACGAAGGTGAATGGATCGATTGAGGATGGCGTGTCTGCGCAGAAATGATGAGCGGGTAACCTCGGCAGGACGTGGGACATACCGTTAAACAGCTGTATGCGATACGCGTTGAACGGCCCGTAGGAGCATCGTCCGACTGTTGTTTCCCATTCGGGCCCCTTAGTGAAGGCGACCAGAGGGACAACAACTCGTCGTTTTTTGTTACTGCCGACCTTCTCCTCTTTAGGCCTTTCCCTCTCTTTCTCCTTTCGCTTCTTGTTACCGCTCCCGCTCCCGCTGGGCAAGGAGTCAAAGTCAGGGAAGCCAGGAGAGCTGGGTCGGTCTTCAATAGGTGTGCCCGGGTCTTCGATGTCGTCGTCGTCGACCAGCCAACTATCCATATCAGAGTCCGGCTCGTCACCATCGTCACCATCTTCGTCAACGTCCTCCATAACATCGTCAGCTTCTCCCTCTTCCTCGGCCCACTCCTCGCCTGAGTCGTAGGAGTAGTCGATCTGTACGGGATCTCGAGCGAAGGGTGTACGAGGTCCGATTTCGCGAGAGTTGCGGGTGTGAGTGCCAAAGTATCCGGGTCGCGCATCCTCTTTGAAGACAAGAACCTTCGCAGGAATGACGCTTCGATCCCGGATGAGAGAAAGCAAACGTCGGACTTCAGTGTCGTCGCCTGCAACTTCTGCTTCGGTAAGCTGAGCCATGAGGCCTCGCACGGAAAGAGGATGATATGTCTTGAAGCCTGTAGGTTGTCGAGGACGTCGCGGAGGATTCAGTCCAGCCCCGAGACGTGTCATAATAGTATCCAACTGGACTGCAACAGAGAGATTCAGTACACTGCGCGAGCTCTGCATCAGAATGACTGACTATCTGCGTCCGATATGCCGTCGGTCGCGTCAGCCATGAGCACATCCTCCGTGTCCTCCATATGGTCGTCGTCGTCGTCAATGATGATGACATCGCCCTGAGGTTGACGCTTCTGACGTCGTTTCTCCAGCCATCTTCGTTCACGGAACCAGTTATGAGGGGCCAATTCTGCATCTTTCTTCACCGAGAATGCGCGGAATGTCCTTTCGAAGTCAGACTGGGAGGGAGCAGGCGAACCTGACTCTCCGTCTGCAGCCTTCAGTTTGGACGGAGATGCTATAGATGCAGACTTCGCCTTTCCAAAGAAGTTCGCCATAAGCGAGCGAGACTTCGCCTGCGCATCCTTCTCCTTCTTTTCACGCTCCGCTTTAGCAGTCTTCTTGTCTTGTTTCTCTTTCTCCTAGAAGATTCCTGTAAGCAACGACGCAGAATGATGTAGGTTGAGTGCTACCTTGGCAGTTTTATCGGCCTCTCTAGCCAGATCCACCGGTTTCTTGGGTCTCCCCATAGATTTCTTCTCAGGTCCGTGGTCCTGGATGCAATCGCGTCACTATACAACGCAGCTTTCAGCGGAGAAGGCGTCCATACCTCTGAAGCAGAAACGACCGGGGCGTCATTCTCAGAAGGTGTTGGAGCTGATGGCAGCGCAACTTGTGGCTTGAGCTCCAAAGTCACGACTCCGGTCGCTGGGATACCCCGAGCGGTGCCCTTCGCGGTCTTCCCACTCGAACTCCCAAGATGGAGATCCTCTCTTCATCGGACAGTGAGTCAAACAGGGTTTGCACATCATGCTTGAGCTATGACCAAGGGAGTTTTCAGACCTCAGTGAAATTCCCGTACAACATACGTACCTGCTGACGCTCCCTGGTGCGATTCTCCGCTTTCTCCCGCACGGCCTTCGGAAGCCATCCTCTGTAAGTCTCTTGCACTTCCCAGCGCCAAATATGCCAAGCGGCGGGGACCTTGCTACCTTCGACCGGAGGGTCCAGGCCATAATTTACGCGCTTTGCTATCGTCCTCACAGCCGCTTCGAGCACATCCGTGGGGAGTATGGCAGGCACCGCTGTCGCGTCCTCATCGTCTTCGTCTACAACAGGTAGCAGCTCCTGCTGAACGTGTTTCGACAGCGCTTGCAACGTCTTGTCGCTGAAGGCCACAGTTCGCCAACGTGGCAGGGAGTAAGATGAAGATCTCACGTACCTCTCTTGTACTAGCTTCGCCACGACAGGTTTATGCTCCTCGGGAATCGCGGAGAGTGGGGGCTCCTTCGCTTCCAGCATTTGCTCTAGCATTTCGCGAAACTTCACAATTTCTAGAGGGAGCCTCTTGAAGAGCATTACGCACAGGGTCGAGGAAAACGCGTACCTTGCATGGTCTCCGACATCTTCTCAAACGACAGTGATTTCTGCTTGAAAACTAGCTTCCCATTCTTAAGTTCAACAAGTAGGGGCTTGTTGAGTTTTTCTGCAACATATCAGCTATCCAACCAATGTCGTCGAGTGACCTGCAGCTCACCACTTGACGCGACGGTGGGGATAACGGGTGCTGGAAAAACAGGAATCAGCCGAGCGCAAAGTGGCATATACATACAGCCGCACCATTGTTCATGTCAGTCTCGGTCATCACGCTCATAGGAACGGATGCACGCGTCGAGGAGGGATCTAGGCGGAACGCGGAGGGAGTGGTCAAGACGCGTTCCGTCACGAGACAGCCATTTAGTGACGTATGCGTGACCGCTCGCGCTCGTGTACTCGTCACACCGCGTCGAACGCGTCCACTCTCCTCCCTCCTCCGCCATGTCGTTCTTTCAGCCACATGCGTCAAAAGCAGCGCAGCAGAAGGCAATCGACCCTCAAACACAACCATGGGTAGAGAAATAGTGAGTTGGCACTGCTCGGCGGAGACTAGAGGCTCATAACCGGACTGTTCTCAGCCGACCGAAAACCATCGACGATGTCTCGGCTCAGGAGCATACTGTCGCGGTCCTCAGGAAGACTCTGACATCTTCCAAATGTGAGTATATCGCTGCTGTACTAGTGTCACTTGCTTACTTTGGACTAGCTTCCTCACATGCTCTTTTATGGACCACCAGGAACCGGGAAGACGTCCACAATTCTTGCGCTCGCGCGACAACTGTTCGGGTGCGTCTCATATTCCCCTTCTAATTCGCGCATACGAATATGTCATGTCAGACCCGACAATTTTCGCGACCGGGTGCTAGAACTCAACGCCTCAGATGAGCGCGGTATCAGCATCGTCCGCGAGAAGATCAAGAACTTCGCTCGTCAGACACCTCGGCACAGGCGAAGTCGTCGGACGGCAAAACATACCCATGCCCGCCCTACAAGATCATCATCCTAGACGAAGCGGACTCCATGACTCAAGATGCTCAAGCGGCGCTGCGTCGAATCATGGAGCTTCACGCGCGCATTACACGGTTCTGCCTCGTCTGCAACTACGTGACCCGGTGAGCACCTTCCGCCACTATTCGCGTTCGTCCTCTTCCTGAACGCAGCCCGTGACGTCGCTAGTATCATCGACCCCTCGCCTCTCGGTGCTCCAAATTCCGCTTCAAACCCTTGGACTCATCCTCCACCTCTACCCGCCTCGCACAAATTGCCTCCGCCGAAAACATTGCCGTTTCCCCGGAAACCATCGATGCCCTCATCTCGACGTCCCAGGGAGACCTCCGACGCGCCATCACCTACCTCCAGTCCGCCTCACGATTAGCCATGTCCACCACGCCCCCAAGCGAGATAACACCTCGTGACGTGCAGGAGATTGCAGGGGTCGTGCCGGACGCCGTTGTAGAAGACTTTGCGACTTCATTAGGGATCGAGAGGCGGGGTGCGGGCAGCATGGATATTGACGTCGACAGCTCGGGCAAGACCAAAGCCAAAGGATTCGACGACGTCAGGAAAAATGTCAAAGAGATTGTACGAGAAGGATACTCGGCCTCTCAGATCATCTCTCAGGTTAGTTTTCTTGGAGCTCCTCGACATTTTTGTAGTTAATCACACGCGTACAGCTGCATGACTACGTCGTCGCTCACCCGACACTAAGCGCACGTCAGAAAGCGCAGTGCGCCATTGTCTTTGCAGAGGCTGACAAGGCACTGTGCGACGGTGCCGACGAGGAGTTGTGGGTGCTGAGGTGGGGTTGCGAGTGCACAAGTCCGTTACAGCCGGTTCATGAATCCTCCACGCTTTGTACCATTTGTAGTTTTCATACTATCCTACTATCCCATCATACTCGACATGATTCACCCTGCTATATAGCGTGCTTGTGCTGCGTCGAACACGCCAAGTGACAGCAGAGAAAAAACGAGATTGGATTTGTACAAATACGTGCTATGGAGACTACAACAGGAATGCAAGAGACAGACAGACAGCGTGACGCCAGACCAAAGCATGCATGCGCACCACCTTCGCATCCTACAGGGACGTCAAATATACACATCGCATCGTCGTGGGGTCATAAACATGTCTGGCTTCTACCGCATGCCAGCGGTCGCCTTTTGGAGCGCGCGCTTGATGCCAAGCTGCGCCTTGCGGAGCTCGTCTGACGTCGAGTCCTCGATCTCGAGCTTCTCGAGCGCGCGCGCGAGTTCAGCCTCGACCTGCGCCTTAGCATGACGCTTGATCTTCATGCCAATCTCAGGGCTGGTGATGGTGTTCTCGACCTGGTGGATGTAGCTCTCGAGGTCGGCCTTGGCCTCGTGTCGTGCGCTGAAGTCCTTGTCCGCCTGCTTGTAGTGCTCAGCGTCCTTGATCATCTGGTCGATCTCAACGGACGAGAGACGGCCGACAGAGTTCTGGATGCCTGAAGGGGTGTTCATATCAGGAATGGTAAGATGTTTATATCCAGATGTCTACTCACTGATCTGTGCCTTGCGGCCAGAAGCGCGGTCCTGCGCGGTCACCTTAAGGAGACCGTTCGCGTCGAGCTCGAAGGTCGTGAGGAGCTCGGCCTGGCCACGGGGCATGGGGGGAATGCCGTTGAGCTCGAATTCGCCGAGCAAACGGTTGTCGCGGCACTGCGTACGCTCGCCCTCGTACACAGGGAAGGTGACGGTCGTCTGGTTGTCCTCAACGGTGGTGAAGACACGAGACTTGTTGGTGGGGATGGGGGTATTGCGGGGGACGACAACACCGAAGATGTCACCCTGCATGGCGACACCGAGGGAGAGGGGAGCGACATCGAGGAGGAGGAGGTCCTGGGTCTTCTCAGAGGTCTGGCCAGTGAGGACGGCGGCCTGGACAGCAGCACCATACGCGACGGCCTCGTCGGGGTTGATCGACTTGTTGAGCTGGCGGCCACCGAAGTACTCCGAGACCAGCGACTGAACCTTGGGGATACGGGTGGAGCCACCGACAAGGACGATGTCGTCAACCTTCTCGCGGGGCATCTTCGCATCCTTGAGGACACGCTCAACAGGGTCCAGAGTCGACTTGAAGAGCGAAGCGTTGATCTCCTCAAAACGGGCACGAGTGATGTTGGCCGAGAAGTCCTCGCCCTACGACAAAATGTGAGCATATAGGTGATATATTCCACGAGGGTGCATCACACACCTGGAAGAGAGAGTCGACCTCGACAGTGGTCTGGGCAACGCTGGAAAGAGTGCGCTTGGCACGCTCGCAGGCACTGCGCAGACGACGCAGAGCACGGGCGTCGTCCGAGATGTCGAGACTGGTCTTCTTCTGGAACTCCTTCTTGAAGAACTCGAGAAGGTTGTTGTCGAAGTCCTCACCGCCAAGGTGAGTGTCACCAGCGGTGGCCTTGACGGCAAAGACACCACCAGTGATGTTGAGGAGGGAGACATCGAAAGTTCCTCCACCGAGATCGAAGATGAGGACGTTCTTTTCAATAGACGACTGGCGGTCGAGGCCGTAGGCAATGGCAGCGGCGGTGGGCTCGTTGATGATACGGAGCACCTCGAGACCAGCGATCGCACCCGCATCCTTGGTCGCAAGACGTTGAGAGTCGTTGAAGTAGGCGGGTACACTGGGAAACCATGAGGACTGAAACTCGGTAGAAACGCATACAGCCAACTCACGTTACAACAGCCTTCTTGACAGTCTTGCCAAGCTTGGCCTCTGAAATCTCCTTCATCTTGATGAGGACCATCGAGGAGATCTCCTGAGGGCTGAACGTCTTTTCCTCGCCGAGATAGTTGATCTTGATCAGAGGAGAGCCGTTCTTCTCGATGACCTCGAAGGGCCAGTGGGTCATATCCTTCTTAACGTCGGGGTCGCTAGATTTGGCAAAAAATGGGTACAGACGCATCGCACGAACGGGGTGCACTGCTCACTCGTATCTCCGACCGATGAGACGCTTCGCGTCGAACACGGTGTTCTTGGGGTTCATCGCAGCCTGGTTCTTGGCGGCATCGCCGATCAGGCGCTCCTCAGAGGAGAAGGAGACGTAGGAGGGAGTTGTCCGGTTGCCCTCTGCGCGGAGATCAGGATGTAGCATCGCAAAACGCTCGGAATGTACGCACGGTCGTTGGCGATTATCTCACGCGGTCGTTTTGCCAAACACCGACGCAGCTGCAAGGCTGATCAGCTTCGAGCGCTCTCGTTGAAAAAGCAAGATCGCACTCACGAGTAGGTGGTACCGAGATCAATACCGACGGCACCGTCAAACAGGTCATCCATTTTTGGTAGAAGAGAGGGGGGCGAGGCAGAGAAGGAGAGTGGAGATGGGATGAGAGACCAAGCTGCAGAAGGCGCAGGCGTCGAAGAAGAAAAAAATCGACCCGAAGGCGGCTGAGGTAAGCGACGGCCACGCGCGCCGGAAACCCGCCTCGCCCTTTCCCCTGGGCGCCTTTTGCCACTACTGCGAACCGCGTCCTACGGCCTGGGCAGACTTGCAGCCTCAGCTTGCTCCTCCACATCCACTGTCCCAGCTCTGCGGCCAGGTGCACGCTGCAGCCATGGTCTCCTCTATCTCCCGCTCCTGGGCCTCCGCCGCCGCCCGCTGTGCCCGCCCGCGCCGCGTTCCTGCGCCAGTCACCGCCCAGGTCCGCCACCACTCCTTCGCCCGGGTCGAGGAGAAGCCTCTGGAGACCGAGGCGGACTGGACGGAGCTCCAGCTCAAGCGGGCCGAGTTCAAGGTGCTCAGTGCGTAGCCCGCCTCTGCCCATCCGCGCGTGCCGCTGACGCGTCCGTGCCCGTGCAGCGAGCATGATGTCCGAGTACGGCTCGACGCAGACACGCGACAACACCTTCCAGCCGCACCACACCCTCCACCGCCCCGTCGCGCCCCGCGACGTCACCCTGTCCGCGCTCATCGCGGCCGGGGCCCACCTCGGCACGCGCCGCCGAACATGAACCCGAACTTCGTCCCGTACGCCTACGGCACCCGCGCCGGCATCACCATCATCGACCTCGACCACACCCTCCCCCTCCTCCGCCGCGCGGCGCAGGTCGTCCGGGCGGTCGCCGCGAACGGTGGCGCCATCCTCTTCGTGGGAACCCGGCCGGACCTTGGCCCGTGCGTCCGTCTCGCCGCCGAGCGCATGGGCTCGCTGGGCTACAGCAACGGCGAGCGGTGGGTCCCTGGCACTCTGACGAACCCGAAGCAGATCTTCGGCGAGGAGGTGCTCGAGACCACGAAGGCTAAGCCCGACCTCGTCGTCTTCCTCAACCCTCTCCAGAACCTTCACGCCATTCGAGAATGCGCCATGGAGCAGGTGCCCACGATCGGCATTGTCGACTCGGACGCCGACCCCCGGATCGTCATGTACCCCATCCCTGCCAACGATGAGAGTACAAGAACGGCAGAGCTTATCTCGGGGCTCCTCAGCGTGGCGGGTCGAGAAGGAGTTGCGCTGTACGAGGAGCAGCGAACAAGAGAGGCGAAACAAAATTCGTTCAAGGGTCCACGAGGTCGGAGGACGTAGACTATTATACATTATGACATCTAGCTAGTTCCTAATCATGCCGATGCACTCTTCACGTTCTGGATATCGTACCAATATGCTGGAGGCATTGTCTGAATCAGTAGCGTCACATGGGAGACAACCGGTAAGAACTGACCTTCAGCTGCCTCCAACGCCCTAACATTTCCCTTCAGCTTGTTCAGCGTCTCTACGAACTCGTCGTTTTCGACGCTGTCGAATACGATCCCTCCTCCTGCTTGCAGGTAGGCGATCCCGTCCTTAAAAACCATAGTGCGAATAGCGATGCAGGTGTCCATTTCATCTTCCGCGAAGTCAAAGCGCCCCACGGCTCCAGCGTACACGCCACGACGCTGCTTCTCGAGCTCGTAGATGAGCTCGATGGCCTTGATCTTGGGGGCACCTGAGACAGTGCCCGCCGGGAAGATAGACCGGAACGCGTCGAATCTGTTCGATTATATCAGAGGATGAAACGTGACAATCTGGCTCAACACACCTCGTCTTCCCTTCTCGCAGCTGGCCCGACACCTGCGAAGTCAGGTGGATGACGTGGCTGAACTTTTCTAATCTGAGCAGGTGGTCGACGTGCACCGTCGTCGGCTGGCACACCCGGTTGACATCGTTGCGGGCGAGGTCGACAAGCATTATGTGCTCTGCGCGATCCTTCTCCGACGAGAGAAGCTCCGCTCCGAGCTTTTCATCCTCTACGTGAGCCGCGATCAGTTTCCTACAGCCACCACGGTAGCGAAGTGCAGCTCACCCTCGATCGTCTTCCCCCTCTTGATGGTCCCGGCGATCGCGTGGTTGTACACCTTGTCCTTCTCTACCTTGCAGAGCGTCTCAGGACTTGCGCCGACGATCTGGAGGTGCCCGCAATCGAGGAAGAACATGTACGGGCTGGGGTTGATCCTGCGCAGATGCCGGTACGCGTTGAACGGGTGCAGCGCCGTCGGACGCGCCAGCCTCTGGGAAGGCACGGCCTGGATGATGTCGCCCGCGACGATGCGCTCCTTCAGCTTCGTGACGAAGCTTTCGTACCCTTCTTGGCCGACGTTCGAGACGGCCTCGTTGCCCTGCACGATCGGCTGCTGGTAGACCTCGGGGGTGACGGCGGACATGACGATCTTCGCGAGCCGACGCGCCTTCGAAACCGCGGTCTGGTAGATGAACGAAAGGTTGCCCTGGTTCGTGTCGTCCGGGCAGTGGACGTGCGAGACGACCTTGACGCTCTGGTACAGGTGGTCGTAGACGAGGAGGGTGTCGACGAGCATGAAGATCGCCTCGGGGATGCGAAGCGGGTCTTCGAGGGGGCGCACGGTCTTGGGCTCGAAATGCTGGATGGAGTCGTAGCCGACGTACCCAATCGCGCCGCCGGTGAAGGTGGGGACCTCGGGGAGCTTCACGTATCGGTACATCCCCAGCTCCTTCTCGAGGACCGTCATCGGGTCGCCCGTGTTCTCCTCATTGGGGCCGACGCGGATGATCTTGAACGGGTCTGTGCGCGTGCACGCGCGTGAGTGCACGCGGCGGCGAGCGAGGACATGCACGACGCACCTGCGCCGATGAAGCTGTAGCGCGCCAGGTTTTCTCCTGCGACAACTGACTCGAGCAGGAAGCTGTACTTCGAGTCCTTGGCTATACGCAGGTACGCGACGCATGGTGTCAAGAGGTCTCCGGGGAGCTCGACGTAAACGGGAACGCAGTTTCCCTTCTTCTCCTTGAGGATGATGTTCTCGATGGTGGAGAGTGGCGGGAACGCCGGTAGGCTCTACAGAGATGACGGCGTGGTCAGGATCACACGACAGATGCGGCACAGCACGGAATGACCTGGGTATCGACCGACATTTCTCGGGGGAGCGGCGACGCGTAGCGAGACGGCGGAGAGGACGGGGCTTATGAGGTAGAGGGGAGGGCTAAGCCCGGGGATGGAGGGGCTCAGCTCGGAAATAACGCGACCGCGCGACACCTGCTGAGGCTGCTGCGAAGCGTGGCACGCTATCGGGCTCGAGTCGTCTGTGCTCTCGGCTCGCGTCCGACCCGCCTGCTGATTCACTTGGGCACTCCTGGCAGCGAGTGCGGGGTGGTGGGCTCAGCGTCGCGCTCTACACACGCTGGATCATGAGTGGAAGCCTAACAAAATCCACTCCGGGACGGAGCGCCCGCGGAATTTGTGCTAAGCGCAGCATCCGAGCGGAGGTTTGTTCCGCCACCACCATGATCACTCCTCGCTTTTCGTGCTCGCAGACGGAGGCCTCTGTCCTCGTGAAGATATACTGTCCATCAGTGCGAGTAAGTGCCCCATCCGTCCCGATGTCGTCACCTCTTGAACGTCCAGGAAGTAGGCATCTGACGTCGAGATCAACGTCGACGAGACGCTCTTCAGCGTTCACATCAACCCGTACTTTCTGCGCCTCAACTTCCCGCACCCGCTTATCGAAGATGACGCATCTGCTGCGGCCTATGACCCGAGCTCCGGATATCTGACCGTCACGCTCACCAAGCAGACGTCAGGGCTGGAGTTCAAGGACCTCGATCTTCTCGCCAAACTCCTCGCCCCTCGGCCACCACGGGAAGCCGTCACACAGCCACTCATCGAAGTGCTCCGCTCGAGCGATAACTCGCTTCTAGACGAAGATGAGGAACTTGCGGCGCGAACGCAGGAGCTGTCTCTGTCGCAAGAACAAGAAGAAATCTTGCACGGTCCGCGCCACGTTATCCACTGATGCACACCGACTCACGCTTCATCTAGCCGCTGAAAACGACTGGCAGTTGCCACAGACACTGCCCGAGTCGTTGCCGCCGCTTCAGACGAGCGCAAGATGCCGATACGGATTTTTGGACATGCACTCCGGGTACTTCGTTCACATCGAGCACGTCGAGAACGAGGTGAACGAGCTTGGCGCTGACGCCGAGACATGCGCCCCGTCGGAGCGTCGTCGCAGACGTCTGAAGCACGAGGACGAAAAGTGGGACGAGGAACACTACATGTGCGACCGTCATCGGTGCTCCTACTTCCTCCGCTGATTGCATCCACCGCAGGGCCGACTTCGCGGACGATGAATACATTCGCGAACTGATCGCATGGCCGAACCCCCTCACTACTTCCGCCGAGCAGTTTCAGTACACTGAGAAGGAAAATATGGCCATGCTGCGCCTGCCCCGGAAGGAGTGTACGCGCTTTCCGCTCTCTCTGCTCTCCAGCCTACTAAGCGCCTCAAATATAGACCTGCCCACCGTCGAGCAGACGCATGAACTCTACCTGACTCTGCTCACCATTCTCTTTTCGTACGCCTATGACGTCCGGACGACGCAGCATGAGCCGACCCCGGAGAGCGCTTGGACGATCGCGTCTCTCACACCCGCGTTCTCCGCGCTCGACCCTCCGCCATACGCGCCATCTTCCCGCGGACCACTGAGCCTCTCTGTCGACGAGCTGGAAGTCACGTTCGCAGCGTCCTATCGACGTTCCCTGTCCTTTCCACTCTACCGCTCGTGGGCACTGGCGGAAGCCTGTCGCATCGACGTCGCGAGGCTCTTGGCGGGTGGAAAGCGGATGGTAACTCGGTGTTTACTCGAGCTGAAGGAGATCCTGGAGCACCACGACGTGTACTACGTCTACAGCAAGGTATGGGTGGAGGACTTGTGCGTCTGGACGGTGGCCTACTCCGAGTACGTGCATGGTTCTTGCCTTGAACGCGGTTCGACCTAATCGTCGACTGCCTCCAGCGACGCCGTTCTCGAGGGCCTGGGCAAGAGCATCGAGGCGATGGCGATGAAGAAGGCCATGGTGGGGTGGGACCTCGAAGAGCTCGAAGGACTGACGCGAGAAGACGCGGACCATGGACCGGACAGTGACGACGAGTCAGAAGACGAGATCGAGCGGATGCTTCCTGCGCCTCTGTGAGATGGGGTTAAAATCGCTTAGCGGGTCCGTTTCTTGTTACCGCGCCCGGATAACCTATCCGCCGACAAGATGCCACTCCTGCGCACCCACACCGTCGCGATCACGGTGACGGAGGGCCGAGGCCCCTCGCACGACGACCACGTCCGCCATTTCAGGCAACGGACGTCTCATGTAGGCCGCTCCTTCCTTGCGACAACCTACCGAACGACGCGCCGTGCCGGTCTCGATTGGCTGGGCCGAGATACGCCCGCCATAAGCGGCACATCGCCCGCTCCCCGGGTTCGAGCTTATGCCCCTCGGGGATCCAAGAGCCGGTCGCACGGGCGCTGGCGGCGAAGGGCAGCGGTTAATTCACTGTCGGTGGCTTACATACGACCTCCGCCACACTCGGCCTTCTGCAGCCTCCGCTCATTTTCCCGCGCTGGCGAGGGCGTCGCGAGCGGCCTCCGTGTCTTCCCGTCCCGCGCCGTTGGCACAGGCAGAGCTCGATCTACGCTCCTCACAGAACGTGCGCCGCGGGCACCCGTCTCACCCCGCGAACCCCCTTGAGCATCCCCCCCGTCCGCCAGACGAAACTCCGCAGGGGCGCGACGTCCCCGCCGCAGCTCCGCCGCCGCTTCCCCGTCCCAGGCGGCATCGAACAACGTGGCCGCTGGGACGCACACCTGCGGCCCGACCGTGGTGTTCTCCCCGAGATCCCCTCCGCCGGACGCGTGCGTCCCCACGCGCAGGGCGAGACCGAATTCTCTGCCCCAGTCACTGTCGGCTCTTCCCGCCGGCAGGGCGCATGACGCGCCGTCGCGCCTCGCGGGACCCGGCGCGGCGGCGCGTCAAGTGGTTTGTGCGCCGCGTGTCAACGAAGCCTGCCTGCGCAGGTTCCCGCGCGCTCCGTCACACGCACATCCACATCCTCCAGCTGCACGGACCGGCCGCGGCGTGCGCGAGTACGTCAAGAGGCGTCGAGCACGACCGTGGCCACGCCGCGTCCGCAGGGCTCATCGTTTGTCCCGCTTCTTCAGACAGAGATGCGGGGCGAGGGAGGGCGTGGCGGCCAGACCGGCCATCTGATTCTGGACGTTCTCGCGTGCGTGTGTGCGCGAGCGGCTGGCCAGCGACCTCCTCTTGTTCCTCTTCGGGAGAATCCCCGACGGAGGGCCGGGCAGCGTAACCACGGTTTTGTAACCCGTGGCCTGAAGAAGGGCAGAGGGAGGGACGGACCCCGCGATAAGTTTGAGTGTGAGAAGGAAGCTCCGTCAGCCAAGCCCGTCAGCGGTTTGGGAACAAGGCGTTTCGTCCGCGCGTCGGATGAGACTGAGCTTCGGCACCGGGATGCCGTAAGGTTTCGGCACCGAAAATTAACCCGCCCTCGGCTCGCGGAGTAGGCGTTCGGTGAGAGTGCTCGGCGGAGAGCGCGCACGCGATATCGATGTACGTGGCTGCACACGGACCGCCTCGCGTGGTGTCGGCGATGAGCGATGTTATCCAGTCTAGAAGCAAGCCTCGCGTGATGGCGAGTTGGCTTCTCGATCCTGTTAAGCCCAAGGCTTGTTGAGTCCACCATGCAGATAGACAAGTACTTACCTGTCTCCCCGTTCTCCTTAGCTTGCAGAAACCGAGAGAAGCGAGGTTATCCCCGGATGCATCTGCCATCCCCGGTGCTGCGCCATCATCTTATTCAATCTCCCCGGGCCGTGGTCCCCCTCCACTGCCACCGCAAACGCAAGAGCGCTCATTGGCTTCAACGACGACAGATGAACGTTGAGCCGTGTAGGGATTTCCGGGTAATAGGAGGACCCCCGAAAGCGCCTATAGAGGGACCGCCGACCATCCGGACACGATTTGACGATTTTTGGCCCTCGGACCGGTCGCCATCCGGACATCCAGAGGGCTTGTCCCGACTGCATGGCTGCCGAAGGTCCGGACATCTATAAAGAAGGGAGCGGTGGTGTTAGTAAGCCGCGTACGTCGCTTGCAGCGTTAAGCGTCGGCTATGAATCTAACCGAGCTTTTGCCATGTGGCTGCCATGTGCGCCGGCCGGCCGAGCCTGTGAGGCTGGCGTCTGTGTGTGGCCGAGCTTGCGAGGCCGCCCTGGGTCGGGACTGTTTTTCGGCCGAGTTTACGAGGTCGATGCGGGTGGCAATGTCTGGCTGAGTTTGTGGCCGCTCCAATACAGGTGGGCCGTTATGCGCAGGAGCGGGAGTAGGGCCGTGTTTAGTTTTAACTTTTAGAGTGGGCCACAGTGTGTAGCGTCCTCGCGCACCACCACCCGAGTACTGTACGTGCAGCGCGAGTCCGAGCGCACCGCCGCGAGCCCCGCGTGCGTGTGGCAATATCTATGTGTACACCAAGAACTCCCCGCGCACGAGCCTCGCGAGGTGGGGCAACACTGGATAAACACATTGTATTATGGAATGGCCCCTGCACCCAGAGCGAGGCGCTGCAAGGGTATGCCCACGGGTAAAGTCCTGACAGAAGTCCGGACATGAGCCCTCGCGTGCGAGCAAAATGCATGCGGGTATTCTGCAGTGCGTGCAGAGATATCGCCGCATGCGCGCGGGGCTCGCGCCCGTGCGCTCGGACTCGCACTGCACATCGCGCGGCAGTGCGCGAGGGCGGTAGGCGCTGTGGCCGGGCATCGGCAGGCTACGAGCCGACCCCGCGCGACACTTCCCTTCTCGCGCGAGGGCACACACACACCGGTGCTACAGTGCACTCCTCGGTGCTCGCCTTCAGCTCACCCCGGGGCATGTGCGCGTGCGTTAAAGCGCAACTGACCGGGGTGTCCCATGGGCACTGGCGGGATATCGCGACGGGGTAACTACCTCCCTTGCCTTCAGCAGATCCTTCAACTCCACACCGCCAACACACGCGAGAGCATGTCGAGAAAAGCTCCGCATGCCCCTTTGCAGCACACACTCCAGTATCTCTGTACATAAGTATTATTTATAAAATCCTCAAATATCTACCCAACGTCGCATCTCGAGGGCCAAAGGCCCACACGCGCCGTGGCAACGCCACGGGTGAGAACTAGTGACCTTGAAGGGGCCGGGAAGGGTCTGCCGAAGCCCGGACATCAGCCAAGTAAGACCTGAGGTAGGCGCCGATGCGGGAAGTGGGAGGAGGGTTTGTTCAAAGCTATTGCTCAGTTGAAACACTTATTGGAGGGAGTCAATAAAGCTTTAAAGCATCATTTAGTAATCATCCCGGCGTCAATCAGAATTCAACAGCCCACTTTTGCGCACAGGTCGAGAATTCCCGCTAAGTACAACAAATTTCTCTGTTCATTCCATGCCACCTTGCTCTGAGCAGCTCCGATGAGCTTTTCGCGGGGTTTGAAGACTTTTTGCGGCGAAAACACGAATTAGCGCCCGTAAAGCGTTCCTGGAGGACTGCCGAACGGTCCGGACGGGCAACCGCCCTGGTGCTGGAGGACCGCCGAAAGTCCGGACGTGGGACCTCAAATAGTCCGGACATGAAAGTCGCAAAAATGGGCGTTTGTCGGCGGTCCCTCTATAGGCGCTTTCGGGGGTCCTGTAATAGGCGGATTCAAGAGTACACGATCGGGGGTATCGCAGGGGATGATACGGCGCGGTTGGACTCCTGTGGACGCCAGAGGACGAGCGGAGGACGACGGACGGGAGGAGATCACGGCAAATGCGTAGCGAGTGGTACAGGCGACGCGCCCCAGGTTGTACCACATTCCAACAAACCGCGGCCTCCCCAACACTCTTGGGCTTCAGGGTGTGCCACCCCAGATGTGAGGCCGAAGGCGTCCATTGCTCTCTGGGCGCCATCCGACCCTGCCATCGTCGCCGCTTCGGCTCGGGGGGAGTCGATGAAGCGACGCTAGGCGACGCTCTCGGGAGCACGCTTGGGCTCCATTGTCCGTCATCGGAAGTCCCTCGGTCCCGCACCTGGTCCAGCCGGTCGCTCGCGTCTATCCAAATAGAATCGGTCGAACTTGGCATGCCGCGGTACCGTTTGCTGACAAAACCTCGACTTTATCGTGCCCCCAGTGTCTCGTGGACCGTCCTGACGCTGAGCGCTGATCCCTGCACATCAGGGTTCGCGGGGTCTGCTGGCCGGCGCGAGATGGAACCTAACGCGACGTGGGTAAGACGCGAGCATGCGACATCGAAGATACGTGCGTACGTCCCGAGGACGCATTCGGAGGTTTTGACAGGCCAGGATGAACGTTTAGCCACCTGCCCCCTGCCCGAGATGCGCGGACTCCAGCAGCAGCGAGCTCTGGCCCATCTGTTCCCAACAGTCCCACCTTCAGCACCGACGCCTTCGTCGTCAGAGGCAATTGTTGTGCGCAGTGCCGTGGGTAGGGCTTCGTCTGAGAAGCAGCATCATATCCGCTAGCGATTCAGAGGTTGCGAGAGGCGAGTGTGCAAACCTTCCCCACCTGTCTACGTTGCATGGCGACCTCCCCACGACGTTTCCCGCGACGTGCTGTGCGATAGGCTCACGGGAGCGTACACGCGCTCTACGCATAGCGACGGGGGTGTGGGGCTGCTCTGTGGAGATGGCTTGGAACTTGGACGGCGGGCGACGCTACTCGGCCCGTCGCTCGTGCTAGAGCACAAATGGGTTGTGGATCATTCGATGTGCTGGCTGCAATGTAATAGGATTGTCGACTTCGCTGTTGTGGTGGCACTGGGCGGTAGTTGGTGGACGTGGCCCGAAATTCGGTCAACATACTTACCAGATACGTTCGGGCCGACGTCTGGATGTTGGCGACTGTGGATGGATAAACGAATGTGACGCGTCAACACCCGGCTGCTCGAAGGGCCGGGGCACACGATGCATGCGCACTACAGGTGGGTGCGCCGCATCCGCAAGCAAGCGAGTCGCATGCGCTGCAGAGGATGATCAGACAGAGAGGGTCGAGACTGTAAAGATCCGAGAGCATACTTACCGGCGTGAGATGAGAGTCGAAGCCTGCACTCAGGCCGACCCTGCACTGCGCGGGCCGCACGATTGCACCGATCGATCGCGCGCACGTCCTGTGGGGGGCAGCGCGGTTTCCGCAAAGCTCGAAGACGCCGGCACGCCGCTTAGCCGGGCCCGTCCGATCGCGAACACGTACTTACGAGTGCCGCCGATTCGCCGACACCAGACAAAACCCAGAGGCCGATCGGATGTGTGAGCTGACCTTGCGTCTAAATACCGCAAGCACGCGTGCGCCCACCCTTCTTCGGAGGCCGGGTGTACCGCGCGCGCGGGGAAGAGTGACGACGAAGCAATGCGCGGAGGCCTCGCGCCCGCCTGCGTCTGCCGTCCCCGCGGTGCGTCGCCCGTCTAGTCGTCGACCATAGAACGCGGAAGCTCGCGCCGGCTCGACTCTCGAATCCGCGAAGTTCGGACGCGGGCGCCGTCCGAAACGCCTTCCCCGCTTCCGAGTTCTCGTGAACACGCGCCGCGGGCGGCGCGCGGCGAGGAGGCAGGCTATCCGGATGCCTCTTTCGAACACCGGTTGGGATGATGACGATGCCCCGGCCGCTCGTCACCCCGTGGCGCCGTGAGCATCGCCGTGCTACGCTTTATCGAGCATCTCCAAAGTACCGGGTCGTCGCTTGTCGTCGCCGAGGGTAAGTTTTGAGGTGAGTCGCAGAGCGGGCACACGCGGGGCTCCAGTTTGAGTAGAGAACACGAGAAGGAAGAAGATGCTGCGCACGCCAAGAGGGAAGCCACTGGCGAGTTACTCCATCGGGCGTGCGGACGTCAACTGAGGTGGTGCGTGCACCCGTGAATCGAGAAATCGCCTGAGTCGGAGAGCGCTAAGTAGTTTCCCAGCGCCCTGTCCAGGGTCAGCGCAGAAGGGATAAGTTCAGGCCACGGCTGCCCCCCGCGCCGAGGACGGGTTATGCTATGATACATGGATGGGCCCGAGGTGGGTAGAGGGCAACGATGAGGATAAGTGGGTACGGGCGGAGGCTGGTGTGTGCGTGCGTGCGTACACCCAGCCACATGCGCGCGGGCGAGTGCGGGGATTAGGGCGCGATCGTGTTAGTCTACCTTCCCGCCGGACGCGCTCCACGCGCGCGCCGCGGCGGCATAGAACCCGAGCATCTGCCACTGGCAGTCCGGGCGCGTGCGGGACGGACGCTTGGCATAATGGACGAGGTGAGGGCGAGGCGGAAGTGACGTGGGTTGTGGGACGGGACATTATGCCGATGTCGACGAAGGGATGTGCTATGAGGAATCGAGAGTGCGATGCGAAGGTCTTGTGGATGCTGCGAAGGGATCAAGCTACATGGGCGTGGGCAAGAGAGAGAAGCGAGCTGTGTGAAAGCTAATTGCGACAGGGCTCGATGCGGAGAACAACAGATGATGTGACAAGATAGACGAACGAACGAGACTGGCGACGAAAACGAGGATTCCACTCCAGTCTTCCGGTAGCAGAGAGAGGCCCCGAGGGCCGGTGTGACCAGAGGCGGGGGAGGGGGCGAAGGCGAAGGTTGTTAAGTCGGACGCTGCGGGCTAGCCGCCAGTGCGTCTGCGGGTCACGCTGAACATGCCGAACATGCCGATGCTGCTCCGCCGAGACTGCACTTCGATGCGCGCGAGCTCCGCCTCCCACGCGCGCATCTCGTCGACCTCCAAGCCGAGCTGCAGACCCAGCCCGGTCGTCTTGAGCCGATCCTTCCTCGCCCGGTCGTCGTCGCCATCTCCGGATTCCCTCCCCCGCTTCCCTTCCCCCTCCGTCCCGCGTGCCTTGCGCCTCACCTTCTCAACCGCACCCAGCATGCTCTCACCCAAGCCCGACTCCCGTGCGCGCCACCCAGACGGCCTGTCGTGCGAACTGGACGCGCTGGACCTCGAGTCCGTGCTGGAAGTGAGTTCGGGTGGTTCCGACTCCGATGCGGCGGAGTGAGTGAACGTGAAATGAGACTTGTCTCGAGGGCCGGCGGAGGTGTGCGGTCTTCGGGGCATCTTCTTGCGAGGCTTCCCGTCCGCCATCCGGTGGCCGCTGCTGCTCGAGCTTGTCTGCGCCGGTGTCTGGGGAGGAGAGGGAAGGCCGTGCGCGTCCGCAGCGGCGCCAGTCGTCTCACCGTCTTCTTCGCCGCGCTTCCTCCATGGGCTCTTTGATTTGCTGCGCTGCGCGAGCTCCTTCTGCTCCGCCCACTTCTCCATGGCAATCCGGCGTTCAGAGGCGTTTGTGGACACGACGGTGACCTCCTGCGGTTCCAGATCCAGTGCGTCAGACCCTCCTGGGCCCGTGACGACAACCTTGACGCGTAGGAAAAAGCGCACGGACGCGAACTGGCTGTGCATGGTCTCGCCAATCGCCCACCGGAAATGGCCGCGGTTCTGAGGCCATTGGAGAGTAACGTTCTTGACCGCCTGGCCCGACGGATCAAAGTCGAAGGAGCTGGCGTCAGCCGTGACAATGGTGGACGTAAGAGTCTTCGCGGGAGGTTCTGACAACGCGACGCTTGGGGATGCTGATATCGAAGATGTGGGGGAAGCGGAAGGTTTGGAGGAGCGAGGGATCGGGATGGCGGACGTGGTCCCGGCAGAGTGGGGCGGCGATAACAAAGGCGCTGTGGATGACGTACTCGCCACTGACGCGAATGTTGCTTGGCTGGAGTTTGGGTCGTACGGTGACTGCGGGCCTGCAAGATAGTCTCCGAAGCGAGTGTTGGTGGGGGTGGGGGTGTCGTCAGAGGAATGTGATGAGGAGGACGGAGATGTTGGGGACAACGTTGCGATGGGGGACGCGGTAGCTGCAATAGAATGGTTGATACCACTCGTTACCAAGGGTGCGGGGGCGGAGGGGGTAGTGTGCAGCTCAATGCGACGTTCAATGGATATCGCCGCACTTCGTATTGAGACACCCGTGTCGACAGGTTGCAGAGAGACTGTTGTACGCACAAGGTCGGAGGGGCCGATTGGGGCAGTGGGCACTGCGATGTTGTAGCGGAGGACCGGTGCTCGGGGCTTGGTCGTTTGGTGCGGCAGCGGTGAGTGGAGTGGGTACCTGGGGGGAGGAGGTGTTGACTGGGGGGCGTCATAGCGGATTATGGCGAGGTCATAGTAGCGCACTATGCGGGATCCAACGGCTGGGATGGGCGCGTGCTCGAGTACTATGATAGAAGGATGCGCGTGTAAGAGTGTGCACTCGACAAATTGCGCGGGGTCGTGCGAGGAAGGAGATGGGAATAAACTCACTAGCTTCTAACCTCCAGAATACGCGGTAATCTTGAAAGTTCGCGGTGCTGAAGCCTGGGTTGCGCTTTGGTAGAGTGAGCTTGAAGGGGAACTCCAGCTCGCCTACGTCGGCAAAATCTTGGGTAGGTGGCTTGACCCATACGACGTCGGAGTGATCTACGACCAGGGTAGAGCGGATTTGGCGAGTGCGGGTGAGACGCGTCTGGTAGCATCGTATAGAAATGGAGAGCGACTTCGCAGCTATAGGCCTGCCGTCGGAGTCTAGTTTTGTGCGGACGACTAGGGGAGGGTTAAGACGCGTGGGGGAGGGGGGAGGGGAACACGTACTGCCTTCGACACGAACGGGGGTGAGGCCAAGGTAGCCTTGGTGGGGGAAGAAACGGCCGCCTGCGTTACCCCGTGTCGCGGAGAGGACGAGGTGGACCATGGGGCGGGAGAGGGGGGACGAGGAAGGGCCCGGGACGATATAAGTAGGCGAACATTGGGTGATCCAACAACATCCATCCCAGCCGGTCCATAGAATTCCTGACCCTTCTTCGTTTCTTCCATTATTTAATTATTTACCGACGTCTTGCCCTTCTCAGCCGCCTCCCATCCTCGCCCGATCCGCAGGCGCCCGGAGTCTGTCTCTCGTCCGCCCGCCATGCCGTCCACACTCTATGTCCCCGTGCTCTGCGCGGGCATGCTCCTCACTGTCTGTCTCAGCATCTCTTGCTCCTTTATGCGCGTCTGACACGTTCGTCTTCCAGGGCTCCAGTAATTCGCTATGGAGCAAGTGGCAGGTCCGTCGTTCATCGTCGTGGCACGTCCTTGGGGTTCCGCCGCTCATAGACCCGCATACAGGACATGCAATGTGTAGAGAACTGTGACGGTCCTAACCCTGTCCTGTATGAGCAACCGGTGTGGCAAACCCTACAGATGTTCCGTGCGTATGCTTGCTACGTTCGCTTGCGCCTGCTCACTCATGTCACCATCCGCCATAGTCGGAGAGATGCTTTGTACGTGTGCTTCTCTTGCCATTCCACCCTACCCTCACCCGGCCTGGTGCACGCACCTCGATCAGGCTTCCTTCCCGTCATCTTCTCTTGGCTGCGTGCACGGCGCCAGGCTCAGCCGTTGAGCCTTCCTGCGGATTCCGAAGAGGAGCCAGCCGCCGGCGCAAAGGTTGCCACTCCACAAGCCCACCTCGATGGCTGGAAGATTCTACTTCTATGGTTCCCTGCTGCCTGTGACCTTACCGCAACCACGGTGCGTTCGCCGACTCGGTTATTGACCCGGTGTTCTCATGCTGATGGCATTCATGCGTCTGGGCCTCCGCTTTCGTCACAATGCACATATACAGCTGATGAATGTTGGGCTATTATACACGCCGGTTTCTATCTATCAGATGACTCGCGGTGCCATCGTCCTCTTCGTCGGTGTCCTCTCGGTCATCTTCCTTCACAGACGGCTTTGGTTGTACCAGTTGAGTATCTTCGATTCTTCCATCCTCTGCTCTCTCGCACCTTCATGAAGTAATGAACCCTGACCTTGATTCTCAAGATGGATGTCCCTTGTCACCGTGATGGCCGGTGTTTCCTTGGTCGGTTTGAGCGGCTCTATGATCAAGGATTCCGTCAAGGAACCGAGCACAAGCTTGAATGAAGAAGAACCTGCCGGGGAGCCTGAGGTTACACGCGTCCTTGTCGGTCAGTTCGTCTCCTGTCCGAAGGAATCGTCCCATTAACTTCATTAATTGCGCAGGAGTGTTTCTCATTCTTTTCGCCCAGATTTTGTGCGTTTTGTGTACCGTCATTGATATCTGATGTCATCTAACGGCCTCCCCCCTTCCATGCATGGTCCATTAACTCCGTGACGCGGCAACACGATGCCCGCTGTCGTCCCTCTCATCAGCACCGCTGCGCAATTCGTGATCGAAGGTAAGAGTCGCTTGCCCCCCGCAGTCAACTCACGAGAACGAGAACACGTGCTCATAAGTTGTCACAGAGAAGATCATGGGTCGGTACTCGGTGGCCCCACTTGTGGCCGTTGGGTATGAAGGCCTATTCGGTACACTAAGCATCGTGATTGCTATGCCGCTCCTCGCGCGCTTCGCATCCGTGTCGCCTTTCTTCGATTTGCCTCGTGGATGGCACCAGATGATCGACACCCCGGCGGTGCTCTACAGTGGGATTGTCATCGCCTTTTCCATATCGCTCTTCAACTTCTGCGGCTTGAGCGTTACGCGTCATGTCTCCGCCACGGCTCGGAGCCTCATCGACACGTGCAGGACCCTTCTCATCTGGATTGTGAGCTTGGGTCTTGGATGGGAGGTCCTCTTGTTCCCCATGTCCCTGCTCCAGATCGGTGGCTTTGGTCTCCTTGTGTGAGTACCTGCATCATTTGATCCTTGGACCTTATTGACTGTTGTGTTCCAGATACGGCACAGTAAGTCGCTGTCACTGGCCCTCAAAGTCCACGATCTATGTTTGCTGACATGAATTTCTAGCTCCTTTTCAACCATATCGTTGCGCCTCCGCGCTTCTTGCGACCAGCGTGGGAGGGCGTTATTGGTACGAGCGATGACCAAGCGGAGACGCAGACTCTGCTGGCCGAGGAAGCACTCGAAGACACCGCCGTCCTCCCGTCGGATCTTGGCCGCAGCGGTTTCGATGTCGTGCCCCCGCAAGAGCACCCCCACCATGCCCACTCTCGTCGCAGCACCGGTGCTGCGACGGAGGGTGCCTAATTCTTGACCTCGGCCAATGCTCTCTAGACACATACAGCTCATGGACTGGACACGATGTCCTAGAGCGCTCTGGAGGGGTTCCGTATCGAGATGTTGGACTCGGCTTAGGTTACCTCTGTACATTATATTTGCTCAGGGTGTGACTGCCCCTAACGCGAGGAGCTATCATGCGGAATGACCGACCAGTTGGCGGGGATGTCCTTGATGACTTGGACTGCGAGGTCGCTATTGACTAGTTTCTGGAAACAGGGGTGGGTGATAGATCGTACGACAAGTATAGATATGTTAACCCATGCGCATACGGGGCGTCGGCTCCGTGCGCGGCGGGGGGTTGCAGTCAGGGTTGTCAGCCTCGGGATCAATGGTTGCATTCGGCAGATCTGTCTTGATCGCCGGCGCCCGCCGCGGACCGTTTGCCCGAGCTGTCCGAGCGCGCGCGACCACTTGGCGTCGCCTCTTCTCCTAGCCACTGGCCAGGCTCTCGCTACAGTGCGCGACCCCGATCAGCGAAGCGGCGACTCCCCGAGCCAACACAGGAGTGGCCGGGGCGGTTTGGCCGAGACCGTCGCGCGGTGACGGCCATATGGCGAGTCGAGCAGTGCCCCGACATGAAAAATGGCCGTCGGCGCGTCGAGCGCGTTCTTCTGGACTTCCAATCTCGATGTCCGAGCAGAACGCGCGTACGAGTGGATGCGTGTGTCGACCGTCGCTGGGGCGTGCCAGCGCTTGTCGCCTGGCGCGCGTGCTCGAGGAAAGCACGACGCGTGGGGTCGCTAGCTCCGGTGTGGGCTTGTTCGGCTAGGACACGAGCCGCGAATCGTGTGTCCGCGGTTCTAGCCCCAGCCACGCGACGGAAGTAGCAGAGTCTCCGCTGCTACGCTGTCAGACGATCGCGCTCCTGTAGAGGGTGCGGTAGCAGCAGTAAAGGAGCTGGGAGTTCCGGCGAGGCTGAGGAGCCCGAGGGAGCGGCTCACAAGAACAAGGTTGGGGATCGAGCGCGCGGGCCGCACCCAATCTGGCGGGGATGATCTTCACGCTTGACTGATCGCACCGGGCTCGGGATATCCGAGAATAGCCGCCCGTCCACTCGTCCCTTTGATCCGTGACCCAGCCCGCTCCCGAGACGCGAAGCCACATCGCGGCCGCACCTCACCTCAGTCCAAGCTCCACTGCATTCCAACGGATGGAGCTGGACGCTCGAAAGCACGCGGCCCAGTCGTGCCGCGCGCAGCCGCCTGGAAGACCCTGCGCGCCGCTGGACGGGGAAGAGCCACGGTCGTGCGCGCGTGCTCCGTTGACCCACAAATCCACGAGGCCACAGGCGGCGGCGTCGTTCGTCAGCTTCCGACCACCATCGGAGGTGCATGCACGCGGTAACCACTCGACCCATGCAGCGGCGGTGCTTGCTGATACTTGTTGCTTTTCCTGTGCTGCACACATTCGTGGGCACGCATAATGAAATCTCAACTTCAAGGGAAGGTTGATGAGATCCTCCAATATGTACCCACACCATGCGCGATCGGATTGGCTGTGCAATTGAGGGCGATCAAGAATGTGTGTACCTGATGAATAATTCCTACACTACACGGCCTAGGGTTCTCATACTACGTAGATGCGGCAACGTCGACTTCATGCGCAGCTGAAGTATGCGCTGAGCTCAAGATTAGCATAATGCGAATATATTTTTACAAGTAAAGGTCAAGCCGTATGCCCCGTGGCTGAGTTGGTTACAGCGTCCGACTGTTACGACTTGTGGTGATCGGAAGGTCGTGAGTTCGAGCCTCACCGGGGCAGTTGTTTTTCCCTCGGTCTCTGTCTACTCTTGGTGAATACAAAGCCGTATGTACGTGGCGTCAACGTCGACTGATCTTACAAGCGAAACATACGCCCCTCTAAGTCTCGAGTTGCATGAAAAAGGCATTCTTCCGCACGCAGTGTTCACCAGATAGTAAGCCTGAGTCCAGTGCGTGAGATATCATACTCGATTACACGGCATGTCATTACAATGTCTCTAGGAATATAGGTCTATCTTCCCATCTACTCAATCTTGACCTTGGATGGTGGCGAAATGAATGTCGCCTGTAGCCATAATCAGTACAGCGGCCCTTCACAGCTGTATGAAGGCGCGACGCGACTCACCGTGACAAATTTCAGCACCTCGTCGATCAACACGACGGGGGCGCTCAGGTAGAGTACAGCTGACCACTCAGCCCAGTTGAGCGGCGTGATCTGGAACAAAGTCTGCGCGATGTGAGGATGATGTCAGAACTTTTGTCACGGTGGGCAGGTCGAGGGTTCGATACGCACCGTGAAGAAGGGGATATACAGGATCGCGACGTGGAGCGCCATACTGAGCGCGATCGCACCGACGAGGAACGGGTTCTTCCACAGCGGCAGGCGGAGCAAGCTCTCGTTCTCCGAGAGCGAGTTCATAGCGTTGAACATCTCGACGGTGACGAGGATCGAGAGCGACATCGTCGTGGCACGGTGCGCCATCTCGTTCGTGAACATCTCGCACCCGATCTCGGGGAACATCGTCGAGCACTGGTGGAAGTGCGTCTGTGGGAATGGTTGGTGATCAGTGTTCAAGCATCTGCACGGATGACAACAGCACGGCTTACGAGCTGATGGAAGGAAATCTGCGGGCCTCCGGTGTAGAACATGAACCACCACGCGTAGCCGGCAACGGTCGCAACGCCGACGTAGATGCCGATGACCATGTAGCGGAAGAAGAGCCATTTGCCGACGATGGGTTCGCGACTGTCACGAGGCGGAACACGCATGATGCTGTGGTCGGGAGGGTTGAAGCCAAGCGCGGTCGCGGGGAGACTGTCGGTGACGAGGTTGACCCAAAGGAGTTGGACGGGAATGAGCGCCTCTGGCATGCCGAGGAGAACAGTGAGGAAGATGGAAACTACTTCGCCAATGTTGGATGAGATCAGGTAGCGGATGAACTGCTTCGTGTTGTTGTAGATCAAACGACCCTCCTCGACAGCTTGCTCGATGGTCGCAAAGTTCGAGTCTGTAAGCACCATATCTGCGGCCAGCTTGGCAACGTCGGTACCACTGCCCATCGCAACACCGATGTCAGCCTTCTTCAGCGCAGGCGCGTCATTGACACCGTCGCCGGTCTGAAAGCAGCGTCAGACGAGGTCGAATGCAATGTAATATGGGACCGTACCATCGCAACAACTAGGCCCTGGCTTTGCAGAATGTCGACGAGTTGGCTCTTGTGCGTCGGCTCCGTGCGGCTGAACAGACTTGCGCGCAAGACGGCGTTAACCTTCTCCTCTTGACTGAGCTCATCGAATTCACGACCAGTGTAACTTTTGCCAGTGAGGTCCTCGTTCTCGCCGAAAATGCCGATCTGCCTGCAAATCGTCTCCGCGGTACCCTTGTTGTCGCCTGTGATGCAGATGACGCGAATCCCGGCAGCTTGGCACTGTGCGACGGCGGGGCGCACTTCGGGACGGGGAGGGTCGAGCATGCCAACGACGGAAACAAAAGTGAGGTCCTTCTCAAACCGCGAGTAGTCCGCCGTCGTCTCAGCAGGGTAGTGAGTGAGGTTGGTAGGTTGGTTGTCGGCGTAAGCAAGCGCGAGTGTACGAAGACCATGATTCCCGTATGCGATGGTGCTGCGAAGGATGGAATCGCGAAGCTGTGGAACAAGAGGAATAACACGACCGTCCACGAGGACAGACGTGCAGCGCTCAAGGACAGACTCGGGAGCACCCTTGACATAGAGGACACCGGTGCCGTTGCGACGAGCAAGAACCGACATCATCTTGCGGTCACGAGAGAACTCGAAAGTCTGGATGCGGGGGATGATTCGCTCGTAGTAGTCGTTGCAAGCATTCGCGCGGGCGGAGGGCGCCAGAGTCGACAGGCTCTTCGCGAGCTCACCGTCAGGGCAGGGAAGCTTCTCCGCCAGCACTTTCAGCGCGGCCTCTGTGGGCTCGCCAATGTTTGTGTAGACTTTCTTGTCCTGCGCATTAATTAACGTCCGCTCTACTGTCAAAGATTAGGCTTGGAATGAACGTACCGCATTGTAGACAATCTTTGACTCGTTGCAAATGGCACTGATCTCGGCCAGGCGAAGCAAGGGTTCTGAGCTAACACCGACGACAGCCTTGCCATCAGCGGGAGTCACAGAGCCATTGGGAGCGAACGTCGTGCCCTCCACAAGGTACTCCCGGGGCGTCCCAGAGATGTCAATGACAATGAACTACAAACCGGTATAAGTCAACAGCATACTTGGGGGTTTTGAGAGCAACACACCTTGTTAACACTCATCTGGTTGGTCGTCAAAGTCCCAGTCTTGTCAGAGCAGATGACGTTTGTGCATCCCAAAGTTTCCACCGACGGCAGGTTGCGGACGATCGCATTCTTTTGAGCCATCTTCTTGGTACCAAGAGCAAGGCATGCGGTGATGACAGCGGCAAGACCTTCCGGAATGGCGGCGACAGCGAGAGCAACGGCGATTTTAAAGTAGTAGACCGCGCCCTTGAGCACTCCGTGATGCGCAGGGTCCCAGAAGTGACGGACGTTGACAATCCAAACCAAGATACAAATGACAGTGATGACCTTCGCGAGCATATCGCCGAAGTCGTCCAACTTGCGCTTCAATGGGGTCTTCTCGCTGATTTGCGACGAGATGGACTTGTGGATGTCGCCAATGGCAGTCTTCTGACCAGTGAACACGACGACAGCGTTACCCTTGCCGTTGACGATGGTGGTTCCCTGTTCAAGTGTCAAAAGGTTGGTCTGACCATCCAGATGTCCACTGTGGCCTCACCGAGAACAACATGTTCGTCATGTCCTGTTTCACCGCCTTCGGATCCGCCACAACATCCGTGAATTTGCTAACACTGGTGCTCTCCCCGGTGAGAATGGCTTGGTCGACGCGGAGGCTGGTAGACGAGATGGAGAGAAGCCTGCAGTCGGCGGGAATCTTATCTCCGACTGCGACCGAGATAATATCACCGGGTACGATGTCCGATGCATGTATACGAGCCCACTGGCCGTCACGAAGGACGCTGGCTTCATCGGGAGAGTATTCCTTCAATGCCTGGGAAATGGTGGTAGTTAAGAACCTGAGGATTGCAGCGAACAGTGCGAGCACTCACATCAATGGCCTTCTCCGCGTTCGTCTCCTGGATCACACCGACAGTCGCGTTGGCGACGAGGATGAGAAGAATGACAAGGGGTTCCACAAACGCGCTCCACCAAGTCGAAGAACCGTCCGACTCTTCGAAGAGGGCGAGAACGAAGGAGACAACAGCCGAAGCGAGAAGGATGAGCACCAACTGGTCCTTGAACTGCTCGAGAATGAGCTCCCATAATGGTGTCGGAGGGTCCTCAGGGAGCTCTGTGAAGTGTATTAGGTGTACATCCGGAAAGTGAAAGGCAATCCACGAGCGTACCGTTCTTTCCGTACAGCTCGGCGTGCTTCGCGGCGGCCTCGGTTGTCAGACCGCGGGACTGATTAACCGAGAAGTGTTGGAGGACACCGTCGCCGGTGCACGTCCACGGGGCGTCCATGTCGCGAAAGCGAAAGGGAGCGGGTGGGGAAAAGGAGGGAAGGAGGAGGGAGGGAGGAGAGAGTGAGGATTACTGAGAACGCGCTCGGCTAAGGCCCGAGGTATAAAAGCAGGCACGCGTCGGTGCATGGGCGCTTCGCTGACGTGGCGAATTCCCTCGGACGCGCGGACGCGCGTCACCCACCGCCCTCTGTCCTCCACGCTTGGGAAACATGTCGTTCGTTCCGGTGCATACATAGGCCGACTCCCACCTCTCTTTTCCAGCCGTGTGCGTCCGAAGCGACTTTACCGGGTTCTGTGTGGGTGTATCCCGAGGTACGCGCCTTGGCCCCCACGAACCACGTTCTTCAAACGCAGAGTGTGGGGTCGAAAGGCGCCCTCCTGAACGTTCTCGCACAAGTCGCTGGCTCTTCCGTTCTCATACGAACATCCTCCCGTGTCTAAGTATGTTTCCTTCCAGTCTTGTTACGGCACCGTGAGAATTGCGTACCAGAGATTCCCAGTGGTTCCCGTTAATCAGGGCAGGCTGGAACCTCACGACGCACGCGAGGGAAGAGTCAGGCGAGCTCTAAAGGTCTTGGTATCGTACATATCCTTGTATCCTGCTGCACGGGCGATCAACATATGATCTCCTCTTGCATGGGACCTCTCAGTGATTAGTTCTTGAGTCTGTGCGCAAGTGCTGGGGGGAGCTCCGGGCGGGAAAAGGCTAAAGAGAGAAGAAGGTTCGGTCTTGGCCGAGGGACTGCTGAGACGGCCACAGTGCAGGCGCTGGGTCTCCCCGGTCTGTGACGACAACCTCCTCGGCGGTGTCCTCGACTGTCGAGTTTCATCTCCGGACCCGCCTCTCGTCCACCCGCTTGCCTCCTCCTCGAGCTCCCTCTCGCCATGGGGAACAGCGCTTCGTCGGGCCGTGGCCACCACGATGAGACCGTCGATTTCGGGCATCTTGCCCCACAGGGGATCTACACCGGTCCTCGAGATTGGAATCAGGGTGCGGTCACTCAGTTCATCGTTGAGCGCAAGCTCGCCCCATTCTACCGCCCTCTCGAAGACTACGAGGATTCCTGGGACGACGAACAGATCCTCGCAGCGCGCAAGGCCCCTCCCGAGGCTGACGAATCCGACCCTCCACGCGCCGACCCTGCCTCCAGCTCCTCGTCCAAAGGTCACAACAAGCGACCCAGCACCATCAAGGAGACACCCCGGCACTACGAGGCTGCGATTTATAGAGGGGCAGTAGAATGTCCCATTTGTTTCTTGGTGCGCATCGTCTATACCCTTCCTTTCTCCGCCAACCCCCTTACGCGCGAACAGTATTATCCTTCCAACATCAACCGCTCGCGCTGTTGTGACCAGGCGATATGCACCGAATGTTTCGTCCAGATCAAGAGGAACGAGCCCACTACCACCCACCTCGTTTCAGAGCCGGCCGCGTGCCCATATTGCGTTCAAGAGAACTTTGGCATCGTCTACACGCCTCCCACCTGGCGGGCCGGACTTGGCAGCGACGGCAGCGTGAGTAACTGCCCGACGTGTGTATGCAACGTTTCCGTTGACGAGTCGGCGTCGTTACCCCACCATCGTAGACACCACCCTCATGGCCTGAGTCACCAAAGAACACATCTGATGCCGCAGGCCACTCCTCGATGAAGCGCCGGAGAAAGAGCTTTGGAGCCAATGATCCTGAAGTCGTTACTGTCGGTAGGTTGTGGCCCTAAATTTCCGTGTCTTTGGGATCTCATGCCCTCCAAGACCAAATCCATCCCGATTGGGAGGCGAAGCTTGCCGCCGTGCGGGCTGCGGTCGCACGCCGTGCCAACAGACGGATTATCATGCGTCAAGTCGGCGACCGGCTCATCCCTGTCGGCGTTACGAGTGGTCGCGTGCATGCGATGCCGGAGGAGGGCACTTCCGACGCATCCGACGGCGACCGGGGAAGCCGACGGTCCAGGCGCAGGCAACAGCAGCAAGACCTCAACCAGTTCTTGGGCTCCATGGGATTGGCTGGACAGGATTTGGAAGAGGTCAGTAGTAGTAATGTTGTGCATTTACTATGGGCACTGATCAGTTGCACGCCCAGCTTATGGTCATGGAAGCTATGCGGCTCTCCTTATTGGAACACGAAGCTCAGCAGCGTAAGCAACAGGAGGAAGAGGCCAAGAAGCAGCAGGAAACTGGAGATGCGTCAAGCGCAACGGCCCCACCGAACGATGCCTCTTCGTCGCAGGGAGGCTCTTCGGCTACGACCCCTCCTCAGGTAGTCACCGCGTCTCAGACCACCCAGCCTGTTCAAGCACCGGCCCCTGTACCCGTGCCAAAGCCGATCACAGACGAAGCCAGGTCGAGGTCATCTACATCCGCCCAGTCTACTGCATCATCTCCTAGCGCTTCCGGTCATCTGACGCCTCCCGACTCTTCTACCCGTCGCCGCCATAGTCGTAGTCGCAGCCGCAGTGGCCGGTCAACACCCACCTCGCAGTACGGAGCCATCAGCGCCGCTGTCCTTAGCGCTGCCTCAACCGCTAGTGCGTTGGCCACTCCCGAGCCTAGAGGCGATTCGACGGCACCGTCTATGCCGGCCGCGGCCCCTATTGGTCCACCTATCGTTGCGAACACTCCCTCGTTACACTCGGACAACACCCCGCCCCCCGAGCCTACTGCTGTCCCTCAAGCGGAGATTGTCCCCGAGGTCGTCAACACCGCAGATGATCAGCTCGGCATTGGTGAAGGCGATGCCGTCGTGCCCACTGTTGATTCGCCACCAACTCCCGAAGTCTTGTCCTCGCCCCCTGAGTCGACATCCAACAAGCCGCTGCTAGATTCACCGGGCTCGCCGTCTCCTCTGTCCATCGTCGACGAAGACACGCCAACAACCGCTGCCGCATCTAGCTAATCTCGCTCTATCGGAACATAACCATGTACACTAATTCTTCCTATCCCGTACGTGAGTCTGGGATTTCGTCGCTGACTTGCCGGTATTGAGGATCTTTTCAGCGCTGCAGCGCGGCGCCTAGATTCTAATTCCCTCTCGGACATGCCGTTCATGCTTTCTTGCACTTGACGCACCCCTCTACGATCAGCACGATCACGAATCACCCTAGGCCGTACAGTCCTGTGGATTTGTCTGCCCAGTATGCAACCACCTCCCTCACAACCCTCCGTAGCCACGGACAATCCAACCTCCACCTACCCAGTGCGCTGTATCCCGTACCCACTCTCGCGTTTTACGTTTAAGTTGATGTATAGATCCCATCTGTTTCCTGCGCCGCACCCAGCGGTGCGTTCTTTGTACACATGACAATTAATATTCTTCTCGCATGTCTTCGAGGTGACCTCTGCCAAAGTCTCGGCGTTGTGGTGGGGCCCCGGCGTTGAGAATACCCGTGGCCATCGGCCTCAAGCTATCCCGAGCTTGGGAGCAGTACTCTACAAGCATGAGTCGAACGGTGGCGAGCAAACTAAATGAGCGTCCTTGCCCTTCTGGTAATACCACCGCCAGCATCATCCCTGTTGGCGAGTGCGGCGGTGAGTCCGAGTGCTCCTGTCATTGGACCAACCCGTTGACATGATGTGCCAAGGCGGGCATCCCCTGAGATTCCCGTAAGATGGAAATGCACCTCGCATACATTCAGTCGCTGGATCAAGAGATTCCGGCATAGCGCCTTTGATCCTGCAAGTCCCTGAGCCATGTAAGCTTGCTTCCCGAGGTCTCACCCAGGGTTCTCGGCGGTCCCGCAGTCCGAGACGCAAAACGCGGTTCGGTCAGCCATGGAATGGTCGAGAGTGAGTTGTCCGTCCCGACGGACTCGTAATGACGCCTCCTCAGCCGCACAACGAAGAACCCTCCAGGTCCACAACCACGACGGCCAACGTCCATAATCCATCAAAACCATGACGAGCCGCGAAGTGCCCCACATACGGACCCGCGCTGCTGTGCCTCCGGAGCGATCAGTTTCGCGGGGCGTTGCTTCCCAGTCGCGCGAAGATGTGTGAATATATTTTCCCGCCTCCTAAGGCGGACGCGTGCGCGCACGCGGGAGGTCGCTTCGTGCACCCGCGCCCGGAAACATGGTCATCCGAGGCCGCTGCCGTACAAAGCGAGGGCGGGACGTCCCCGCGCAGGGCGCCACGAATGACCTTCCCCACGGCGCGTGGAACACGGATCGAAGGACCGCCGGGGGCAGCTGGCAGCTCGCGTCATGCCCCAGAGCTCCGTCCATGGTCCGCAGCAGGCGGTCACCGCCTACGCGCTCGTCACCCGTCCCGAGCCCCGAACGAGCACGGAAAGCTGGCCTTACGTCCGCGCGCCAGGGTCGCTCTGGGGACGTACAAAACCCCGAGGGATGTGCTGTCCAGGCCCCGCCCACCAGACCCGGATCGTCCAACGTCTTCGAGCTCTCCGCTCTCCGTTCGCGTTCTCCTTCCGCGCTCTCGTGCTCTCGTAACCTCCACACTCCTTTCTCTCTCGCTCTCGTCGCTTTCGCGCATCCCACGCTCTTTTAGCTCTCGCACTCTCTCCGACCCAGCTCTTCATCCTTGAACATGTTCGCCGCCACCCGCTCTGTCGTCTTCGTTGCGCTTCTGAGCGCCCTCGCCCTCGCGGCCCCTGTGAAGCGCTTCGACAACGCACGCTACACGTACTACGACGCCGGGAAGAACGCTTGCGGTTCGACGGACTCGAACACCGACTACGTCATCGCTCTCAGTCCCGAGGTGAGCCGCGCGCAGACCACATCAAACGCTTCGTATCCTCATTTCATCCGTAGTTCTACAACAACGGCGCCAACTGCTGGAGGTCCGTGACGGTTCAGTACAACGGCAAGCAGGTGCAGGCGAGGGCCACCGATGAGGTACGACGTCCTGCTGTTCTCCGTGCTTGGGGCTTCTCCTGAAGATGCTTGCGCCCAGTGCCCCGGCTGCAGCGGTGACCAGGTCGACCTCTCGCGTCCCCTTTTCGCCGCCCTCGCTCCTCTCGACAAGGGTGTCCTCTATGGCCAGTGGTGGTACAACAACTAAGCAGCGCTTCATGTCTTGTCAGTCGACCTGTACGCGCTGCTGATGATGTACGGTGCTCGGAGCCTGTCCTCGGGATTATATGCTGTAATGCCGCTCACGTGAAAGTTTATTTCGTCGTGGTGGTAGGATCTGGATCTACTTTACTCAGTGTGTTACTCAACGGCCTCGGCGTTGTATCGTCGTACGTCTGTAATCCTCGTACCTATAGACCTCGGGATGTATCATACCGTCCTGCTATGATATTATCATCACATGATGGTGATGTAATCCACTGGATTGCAGTCTGAGATCTGAGCGCAGAGCATTGGGACTCGGGAGGAACAGCGCCCCGCGCCTCGATAATGTGTCACCTGACCTTGTCTTTTGTGCTCAGCCGTCTGAATGTTCGACTGTCCGAAGAGCGATCCTATGGCAGCAAATTCGGGGTGCGGCCGTCGAGGGAAAAGCAGTAAAATGGTGTAAGCAGAGTAGATGGTGCATTACGTTCCGTTAATATGGTACATGTGTGGCCACTTGAAGAGAGTCGTAGACTGCCGGCCTACGTCTTCGGCTGGTCCGCCCAGATGGGTTTTGTCGCGTCGGGGTCATTCAACTGCCAGTGCCACAACGATCGGCATTGAGTCCCAGGGGCGCCGTGGAGGACGTGAAACATGAAACACACACCTGCGCATTTGCCTGCGTCTGCGTCGCGTTCTCCCGTGCCAACCTCGCCGCACGGTTCGCGTCGACTTTCCTACGGAGGTCCGGAGACATAGCCTGCGGGAACAGAGGAAGCTTAGCACATTGGTCTGCCGGAACGTATCAAAAAGCCATAGCGAGACGTATGTGGCGCAGACGCGGACGTGTGGAAGGAGGGAATCACGGTACTCACCGCGTAGGTCTCCTCTGGAGTTGGCACCGTCACTACCGCCAGCGAAAACAGCACATGAGGACAACTGTAAGCAAGTAAGGCCTAGACCACGCAAAGGTGCTCACATCGCATGGTCGCGTAGCCCGCGCCGATGACTGCAAGCACGACGGAGGACAGTGAGTGGTAGGCGGGTGAATTGTGATCGCGCCACGTACTGCCGATACTGTAGAGGGTGACGCGGCCCCAGGGAAAGCGCCCAGCAGACATGATTTGGGTTGTCTGGGTCGGGATGCAGGCGATACAAAACTGGTGGAGGAAGCAGAGGTCGGCGGACCAGTGAGATGTGACGTCGCCGGGGGCAGGCAGGCGCCCATGGTTGGAGCGCGTGTTCAAGTTGGGCGCGTCCCCAGGCGTCCGTCCCCGAGCTCAGTGCAGTCGATCGGTGCGGGGTTCCCCCGCCAGGCTCAACGTCAACGTCGCCCGCATCTCCTTCCCAACAACCGCCTCCTTCCCTCTCCCTCCTCAAGAGCCCCCGGCCTCGGCAGCCAGCCAGTCTTTACTCGCCATGTTCGCCTCCACCCTCACTTTCCTTGCTGCGGCCCTGGCCTCCACTCTTGTTCTCGCCGACTCACATGTCCACCCTGTCCGCCGTCACAACGAGCTCTCCCTCCGCGGCGAAGGCGCGCTCGCCAAACGCTTCGACAACACTCGCTTCACGTACTTCGCCGTCGGCCAAAACGCATGCGGTTCGTACGACCAGAACAGTGACTTCGTGAGTGATTTAGACTTTCCGGTGATGGCCCTGTCTGATGGTCTCGGCCAGATCGTCGCGCTTAACACATACGTCAGTTCCTCCTTCCCCGCTCTCGCCCTCCCCTGTTCACCCTCTCCTTAGCAATGGGATGGTGGTTCAAACTGCTACGCAGCCATCACTATTGCTTACAACGGCAAAAGCGCACACGCCAAAATTACGGACGAGGTGTGTCGATGCTCTTGTTTCTCCCGCGCTTCCGCACGCCGACACACAGCGCATATTCGTAGTGTATGGGTTGCCCCTACGGCGCCATCGACCTCTCCCCCGGCCTGATGGAGTTTTTGGTTGGGTCCAACTACGCCTCGGTCGGCGAGGTCACCGGTTCGTGGAACTTCGGCAGTGGCCAGTCGCCCAAAACCTCCTCCACATCCTCGCGGACACCCACGAGCACTCGGACCCCGACATCGACGTCGACCTCGCACAAGAAAACTTCGACCTCGACTTCAACCTCGACCACGCCTACTCCGACGAGTACCTCGACAACTCCAACGAGCACATCTACCTCCACTACGCCGACAACGACCGCCGTCTCGTTCGCGACCGGAGGCGTGCAGCAGCTCAACCTGGCGTTCATCCAGCTCGTCGATCTCATGTACGACGCGTCAGGGCAGTAACCGCTCTTCGCAGACGTACGTTCGATTGTCCGGGCGTGCACCGTCCAGACCTGCTCAGACACACCTGAATTGACTCTTGCCCCACTCTCATTCGTCCATATATCCCTTCGCGACTGCCGCAGCATGTGTGGTGCCGCACTTCTTGGATAGAGCATTTATCTTACTTTGGTCCTGGCGTACCTGTTGTAGCGGAGGTCTGGCAGCGGTATCCGAGCCGTCGGAATACCCCCGGGAGACGAGACTTTGCTGTTCCAAACAGCTGTCCCATGTACTTCTCAAGTCTAGTGTTACATACGTGATTGGTGGCAAATTACGATCTCGGCGACTAGTAGCCTGAAATGCGACACCGAGCCACTGGCGTAAGTCATCAAGTTCAAGGCCAGCAGAACTGCCACCTTCCTCGAATTCCCGGGCTTCTCTTCGAGCCCGCGCTCGTTCGAACGCCCTTTATATCCGTCTGCCATGCTTTTGCTACTTCCCGTCGTGACCCGGGGCTCGTTGGATGAATGGTGGCGCATGTTGTTCCAGAGTGACCTGGCTGACGGAGGCGAGCGGCGTCGATCATGATAACGACCTGTCGAACAGTCTGCCGTGGACCTCGGATGTGATCTTGCACGCTCATGGCCCAGAGGTTGCCTAGAGCTGTCGAAGGAAACATCCGGGTACGCGCGAGATCGTGGGATTGATGCTCCCTGTCGCCGGCCCTGTCGAGGGGACTCCCCAATGGCACGCTCGGCTGAACGGAAACGAGGTCTCTGGTGATGTTGCAGTCAGCGTGCGTTGACAGACCGCAAGAAAGGCTACGGAGGTACCTGTGCGTTCCGCTCCGATCGGTCTCGTTTGCCGTCCACAGCAATGTCTCCCAACACGGGTCCATGTCCGTTTGAACAAAGTTTTCGCCCCCTCGAAGGTTGCGGCACCTTTTCGGTCGTCTGCCAGCAGGCTGGACTGTCATCTTGCAAGTGCATTCGCAACCACGCCAAGGGTAGGGGCCCGAGGTAATTGTAATTCCAGCCTCGAGAGGGGATAGGAAACAAGGGAAAAACCAAAGCTTCCCACTTCGCACTGCCGTGTTTAGTTTGCGAGTGGCCTGTTTCTGCGGAACTTGGAGACCTGGCCGGACCACTCCCGGGAACCAGTCCTGATGCTCGATCAAACGAATGTTCCACCAGAGGCGACGTTGTCGGCAGATGATAGAAGGCAAGGGCGCACTTCTGAAACAGATTGCGTAGAAACTGGGGAGTGCCTCTGGGTAGGATTCCCAGAGAGCCATACATGTTGTGGATGTGCTCGAGCGTCGAGGAAATGCGCGTCACGAAGCGGTGCCCAAGCTGCGTCTCGCAATATAAAGAATGTAACCTGTGCCAGGGGTCAAATCAGATTATAGATGCGTATATTGATTTTGCCTACCCCCTACACGTTCCGGGAAGTCCACTTGTACGACAGAAAGCGCCAGGCTTTCCAAGAGGACGAATGGGCTGCAGGAAATTTGCTGGACGCTTCGTCAGTTGGATCGTCACAACCATTGTCGCTAAATGCTCACTTGTATGTAATGCACGTCAAATGTGTCTCAGGCGTGGCCACTTATTGCCACGAGTCTACCAGTATTGGCGCTTCTTTGATACCCGGCTTTTGATGAAACTTGCGGAGGATATTTCCAAAAAACGGAGATTCTTGCAAACGGCCACCAGACGGACGAAGTCTTGAAGGTTCGGTATGGACACGCTGTCCAAACAAAGCGAGGTGACGGAGTTGAGCCGTAGGTACCAACGGTGAAATGAAGGCTGCAATGGGATATATCAGTCCTCGGAGAGAGAGGGTGACCAGGCTAGATAATTTGGTGGAGAGCATCGCCAGAGACGGTGTGATCAACCCCGACAGGTTTGTGGAGGACAGACATCGACTGTGAGTTCGTGGACTAAAGACATATAGAATGGTGGGAGCCTTTTAAACACGACCAGCTGCCTGGGCGTGCGTAGCACGACGTGCCGTAGGAGGTTGAAGAGACTCCGGGGCACCCAGGACCGACAGACCAGAGAGCATGTGCGAAGAGTGGTGTAGGTGTCTGGATGATCAAGAGGGTCCTGAAAACACCAATCAATGATACTCTCCTGGACCTCGAGGGGAACTTCGGGCGACATCGTGTTGGAAAAGGGTCAGAAGGACAGTCGTGGAAGGAGACTGACACTTATAAGCATCGTGAGCGGGATCCGTTATCTGTCTAGCTCGATGGCATGGATGGACGGGCTTCGTAGCAAGATCGAGGGCGTATGTCAAGAAATTCACACAGTACAGCTGTCAGTGAGCGATACCAGGGTTCCGCAGAGCTCGTCAAGGCACAGGGACCCGGGCGTCGACAGCACACGTCGGGGGCGGGCAGCTGGCGGAGATGTGCGAGGCGGGCAAACGCGGATTCGACCTTGGGCGTGGCCAGGGCGTGGCGGTGGGGAGACGGTCGCGGCGGGGAGCTGGTGCGGCGGTTGACAGCGTGCCAAGCGCCGGGCGATGGCGACAGGTCTGGGCGCCAGCGCCCTTTTGAGTCTTGACCCTGCTCTCTCTCTCCCGCTCGTCCATCGCGGTTTCGCTCTCGACGTTCTCTCTCCCTCACGCTCCTTCCCTTCCGCTCCACACGCCCTCCGGCACCTTCAGACCGCCCTCTTCAGTTCGGAATCTGCAGCCATGTTCGCCTCTCTCTTGAGCCTCGCCTTCTCACCCCTGCCATATTCGCCTACGTCTCATGACCACGCCGCCCACCGTCGCCATGAGGGCATTGTTCCTCGTCACACCGTCGCTGAGGTTGAGGACGCCGCCAACACCACCGAGCACCCTTGTTCCTCGTGGCCAGAGCTTCAGCAACTCCCGCTTCACTTATTACGACGTAGGCCTGTAAGTCTGCTTTCCCTTACCGTCGCTGTTCAACCTTTTTACATTGATATGCAGCGGCGCTTGCGGCAAGTACAATGTTCCCTCGGACTACGTGAGTATCCACTTGGTGTCATACGCGGCCTGGCTTTAAAACTTTCCCCAGATTGTCGCCCTCAACAGTGGGGTGGGTTACACTGCAGTTGGTCACTTCCTCGGCCATCCTGACTTTTCTGCTACGCAGAGCTTCGGTGGTGGTTACCCCGGTCCCAACTGCTTCCGTCCCATTACGATTAGCTACAACGGCAAGCAAGTCTCTGCCACTGTCATGGACGAGGTTAGTAGATGCGCTGCCATCGCGCGCTTACTCTGCTCATATTTTCTCGTCCCTAGTGTCCTGGCTGCCCTTCGCCCGGTGGTCTTGACTTGTCCCAGGGTCTTTTCGAGGCCCTGGACTCTCTCGACAAGGGTGTCATCTACGCAACGTGGTGGTACGCCGATGAGGGTGGCAACAGCGACCCGACGACCACGTCCCAACACACCACCAAGCACTCCACCACGACCTCCTGGACGCCCACGACCTCCTGGACTCCCGAAACCACCTGGACTCCCGAGACGACGTCGACGACGAAGAAGCACTCGACCTCCTCGACCTCTTCCTCGACCTCTTCCTCGACCTCTTCGTCCGAGCCCTCGAGCACCAGCACCACCCCGAGCTCGACCTCCACGCACTCCACGTCCACCTCGACCTCAAGCACTGCGTCTGCGACGCCTACCACCGCCCAGATGGTGAAGAAGCTCAACCAGGCCTTCCTCGGCCTCGCCGACCTCATGGTTGGCGGCGCCGCGGCCTAAGCGGCCTAGCGTCCCCGTCCCCGTGGCGCCCAGCTGGGCCTGCGCGCCGCCGCGCCTCCACCCGGCACCGGTGCGCCTCAGCCGTGCACGCCGACGGACGCGTGCGTGGGGAGGACTCTCTGCTTATACCCCCCTCCCTGCGCCTCCTTGTTCCCCGGACCGGTCTGTTCGTTACTTAGTGCCCTGCCCCTCACCTCACGCGTTGCTCCTTCTCCTTCCCCCCGCCGACACCGTCGCGCTCATCGCACCGCCTCGTTCCACCCACCCTATCACTTGTTAATGCATACCGAGGAGACATGCTAGTATTCCCGGTAGACACGATGTACGGTTGTCTGGCGGATATGTGCTCGAGGCGCATCCCTCTAATACACCCGCTGTCCGCCTGTTTGTCTGTTTTACCTATCGAGAAACTGTCGAATGGTAAATGCGTTTCATCGTCTGCATATCATGATATATCCCGTTAGCGGCAGATGGGATGTATGCGGCCCGTTTCTCCGGATCGACTACAGAACGGAACCACATGCATGTGGACCACCGCTCAGGAGAGTTGTGCCAAATCAGAGTGCGCGCGTGTGGGTGACGTCAGCCCCGCGGGACACTCGCTCGCGTGTGCAAGTCAAAGTCACTGGATGTGGGGTCCAGAACGTTGTACTCGGACGGTGGACGAAGTTGTGGCCGAAGAGTACGCACGTATTCGGGCTAAAATGATATCTATACCAAGCGGGTCGGTCACCGACGTCCGTATATCGTACACTGGCGTATTTACAAACAGCCCCGGCGGGAGCGAGCACCACGTGGAGCAACAAGCAAGGGAAGGAGAGGGTTCGAGCGCGGAGTGCAAGAAACGGGTAGGCAAGTACAGGGAAAGCACGAAGGAGCATATACTGGGGCGGAAGCAAGAGAGGGGTAGGAAACGTAGCAACGAGAGTTGGTGGGGTCGTTATGAGCAGGGTGTGGACGGGGGCTGGGGACCAGCTGGCGTGAAAGTATAGTACATACACAGGGTGCGCTCGTTATACCACGGCGCATCTCGGCGGCGTGGAGGTCTTGGGCGGCAGCTTTGCGGAGCTTTGAGCGGCGGCGGACGCCCAACAAAGCCGGTCCTGAGGGTGTGGGTGTCGATTAAGGAGAGACTAGGGGAAGACGCAGGAAAGAAAATGACACATAGGTGCAGCGAAGGGCGCACGGCGCTGGTGCCGAGGTGCCGAGAAAGTATGTCCAAGTGTGATTACGACGACGGTGGTCGGGCAGAGGGAAGGTGGGAGCATAGTCTCCAAACTTGGATCTCTTGCGGGAAGAACGGGAAGCCTTTGCAGGCTCAGGTGGACGCTCATTTCGGAGCGATCGCTCAGACTCGCGCCTGAGCATGAATGGTCGAGGGGCGTCGACGGGAAACGGCGTGGGGAAGGAGGGGTGATTGATGTTATGTGCAAGGTATCCAGGGGTGAACGGTCTGCCGATGGCGTGGATGCGTGGGGAGGGTGAGGGGCAGTCCCAAACTCATTTGGGTAGCCCTCACTCACGCCGATGCCCACGCACGTCTTCACACGCACCGCACAGGCTCACCGGTAGCAGGTGACGAGGAGGACGCTGAGCCCGGTCTCCTTGACCGTCTTGGCGGGGGTCTTCCTGCCCCCGCGGATGTCGCGAAGGAGGGCGGAGCGCGAGGGGTGCATGATGCTGCGAAGGGCGTCGACGCCCTCAGAGCGCACGGCAAGGTAGTCGCGGACGTTCACGAACGCCTGCGACTTGAGAAGCGCCTTGGCTGCCCGCATCGAAGAAGGAAGCGCAGACAGCCCGGTGAAGAGTCCGAGCTCTATGATGAGTGCTTGCAGGAACTCGAGCTTGGAGAGCTCGGCCTTGGTTGTCGGGTCGGCCGAGAGAACCCTGCGGTCGCCAGCAGTCGCGAGAAGGCGATGCGAGAAGCAAAGAGAGAAGTTGACATCATGAGCACCTGACAACACAACAGAGTAGAAGTGGGGCGACATACGAGGACACGTAGCGCTGCGCGCTCTTATACAGCTCCGGGGGCACGTACAGGTACTCGGAGCCCGCCTCGGAAACGTCGTCGACGATCGGACGGTCGCCGAGGCCCGCAGCAGGGCTCGGGCTAATCATCGCCGCACGCGCTGCTGCGCGGCGAGCTTTCCTCCTCGCTTTGGATGGGCTGTGACGCTTCGCGAGGTCGCTCGCGGCTTTGCCTGGGTTCTGCGATGCTGCGGCGTCGGCGTTTGGAGAGTGCGAGGCATCGGGGGCGTGGTTGCTAGCCTGTTGGCGCTTCCTGTTCCGCCGCTTGGGCGACGCAGCGCCGTCCGAGCTCTTGGCCGGGCTGGAGGGGGCAGGGGCTTTGGCAATGGTGGAAGAGGGGGCGCGAGCAGCGCCGTTGGACGCCGCGCGGCGGCGGGAGGAGCGGGTGCTGGCTACGCTCACCGAAAGGGCGGAAAACGAGGCGGTGAGGTCATCGTCGTCGCTTGCGGACGCGGAGGCCGGGGACCGGGGCCGGCTCATGATAACGAACTCGTCGTCGGAAAAGACGGCGGGGGTGCGCGGCTCGGCGCGCTGGGAGCGGAAGTCGGCGGAAGAGAGGTCGGAAAAGGAGAGGAGGATCTCGTCGTCGGACGAGCCATCGTCGGGGTCGGAGAGGGAGGCGTACGAGTCCGAGTCGGAAGAGATGGCGCGTGCGGCAGGCTGGGTGCGCGCGTGCGGCTGGTAGGAGAAGAATTCGTAGGAGGAAAGGGACGAGGGCGGAGAGAGGGCGCGGAGGGGGGACGACATGGTGGGAGAAGAAGAGGAGAGCTGGCCGCTGGGACGCCGGCGCGGGGAGCGGGAGGGGAGGAAAGTGGAGAAGGCGACCAGGCAGGAGATATAGTCCCGCCTCGAGGAGGGAGGGGCGTCGAGGAAGAAACGGAGGAGAATCAAGCCATGCGTGCCGGAGCGCGGCGGGGGCGAGGAGGCTTTAGTACCCCGCCGTGGCCCGGTCTGGGCGACCCTGGCAGACTCCGCAATCTGATAGGCAGACAGGCGCACCCCACGACCCTCGTCGCGAGGTCTCAGCCGCTCCCCGCTCCCCGTCCCCGTTCGTGGGCAAAGTCACAGTGCATTCCCGCAACAATAACAGCACGAGCCAGGTACATCCGCATTCCCGCCGCCCCCTCCGCCCGGCCCGCTAGCACACCCGCCAGTACACGACCGAGTTGTTCCATCCCGCCACCGCCCGCTGCTCGACCTCGACGCCCCTTCCCCACACCCGCCCCTGCATGTCCCGCACCTCGCGCGCCCGTTTCGAATGGAGCATGAACCGGCCCCCTCCGCCGCGGGGATGATCGTCGGCACGGCTTGGCTCCCGCGTTTCCCCGTTCCAAGCTGGTACTCGAAGTTCGCCCCCCAGGCGACCATGTCCCGACCGCCGCCTCCCGGTCCGGCCTGCTTCCTCGTATCCAGTGTGAGCAGGACGTGCCCAGTCGGAGAAACGGAGATCGCGTCCGGCACTATGGCCTGCAAGTTTTGCGTGGCGTCGCTGACTGCGAAACGGGCCAAACGTCAGTCTCGGCTCGAATTCCGCAGCGGTCCGAATCCTCCGTAGTTGAACGTTGAACCTCCGCCGAGAGCACCGATTGAGCGTCGCGCCCCAACACAGATCCACGTTCGACGTCCGTAACATCGTCAACGGTAGCCAGAGCGCAACTCCGGAGTTTGCGGAACGGCGAATGAAAAGAACTCACATTCAAATAGACCGCTGACGTTCTTCGCACGGACCGGTGCAGACTGCGCGTTGCTGTACTGCCCGCTACCAAGACCCCCATACTGCCCGTTACCGCAAGCCAGTATCTCCACTGACGGCATGCTGGTGCCGTCAACGCGCTCTACCTCAAACATAGTGAGGTCACCTCCTGCATGAATGTCACGGCATGTCGTCTTGGTCCTTGCGGGCGCATTCCTCCAAAGGATGACTTCTGTCGGTACGGTGATAGTGTCCAAAGTGACGTTGCCACCGAGCCCCATTTGCCTGGTCAAGACCAAATGAGTGCTACTAACGTTTCAAGGACCTCGAATAGCTTACCCGTATTCATTAGCGCCCCAGCCGAGCACCTGGCCGTTTGACGTCTTGACGAAACTTGTCCTTGCTCCAGCCACCGCACGGTCTACCTTCACGCCCTTCAGCGCCGGGATCTCGAACAGCTTGTCTGACCACCTGATGCTTGCGTCAGTCACACCAGCATCGGCCGCCTCCTTCCCGACGACCGCGGCGCTGAGTCTACTTGCTGAGTTTGCGGGGCGGATGCCGGAACTCGACTTCGCGTAAGGGTCAGCGATCGATTTTGGGGTCAGCTCAAGGGCGACGCGCTCCCGAGTCTGCGCGTTTTGCACGTGGGGGCCCGCGGACGCCGGGACGTCGCACTTGCGGAAGCCCAGCTGCCCGTACGCGTTAGCGTTCAACGTGATGGGGTGCGCGAAGGTGCGCCCATCAGACGTGACGGCCAGGAGGTGGTCTGTGCCAGCCGAGATCTGGACGAACCTAGCGAACGAGGTCAGTGCGCTGCGCTCAAACGGGCCACAATGAAGTATGTATCATACCCCCAGGCAGGCATGTGGCCCGGACAACGGCAATCGAGACGAGTCAAATGCCACGTTCCTTGCCTCGGGGATGCCGCCCGCATGAGAGTGAGACGACGTACCGCTCTCCGCGCTTCAGCTTCTCCGAGGGTGCTATCTCAGCAAAGTCAACGTGCTGACTTTCGCCCCAGAGCGTACTCAACCACGAGGACTCGGAGGAGCCAGCAGGAAGGGCCTGGTCGGTCTGAGAGGACGCAAGGACGTATATGCGGCCGTTCTCAGAGAGCGCGAACGTACGCGAGCGCGTGAGTTGGAGCTGCTTGATGTTCTAGGAAGAGGTCGGATGAGGCGTGCAGTAGGCGAGGGGCGAGACCGCGCACCTTCCCCTTCAGCGTGAGCTGAGGTTGGACCCCTGAAGGCGGCGTGGTGTCCCTGAAGAAGCCGTCCCCCCACTCGTACACGTCTCCTCGTGCGTCGACGCACGCCGCGTGTTTCTCGTGGAGAGCCAGGTCCCGCAGCGCGACGTTCTTGAACCACTCTGACTCCGTCGGCACGCGGACTGATTCGGGAAGCTTGCCGTCCAGAAGGTGCGACCTGACAGACGCGTGAATGACCGGGAACGCGCGAGAAGAGGTTGGACTCACTTGTTGGATCCCCAGACAAGCAGATCGAGGTCTTCGCTCTCCAGCCTTCCCTTGCTAGGTACGTCGACCGGTGGCGGCAACTCATTGTGGATGTGAAGTGGCGCATCGTTATGGACGGTTGGCAACGTTGCAACATACCAAAGAGCAGCTACCGTGGCGGAGGCGGCCGCCAGCCCATAGCTCGCGCGTCCGGTAGCAGCCCGCGTGTAAAGCCTTCTGAAAGCGGAGCTGCTCGCCACGCAGGGTGCGCTTTTGAAAGTGCGGGTAGAGGCGCTTCGCAGCATCCGGCAAGTGCAGGTGAGGGTTAACGTTGAAGCTTTGAAGCTGGGCGAGGGTGCGGGAGAGGGACGTGACGCGTTGACGCATCAGACTCAGAATTGGCGTTTGACGTCAGCGCCGTCCGACTGACGCTCGTGACTGTTCTGCTCTCTCCTCTCGATCAAGTTGAACGTCCAGAACTGGATTGTTCTTTCTCCTTCCGCAGGTGGTGTGGATTGTCCCAGGTTTGAAGTTTGAACGTCAAGGATACAACCCCCCAGTATGTGTACAATTACTCTGGACAACTGAACTGCTAGCTGATCATGTACGTTGTCCATCCACCCTTCGAAAGGCCGCTTTCGCCCTGCCATCTTGTCTGGTCTACGTTGGTAGCCACGAATATAAGCGCTGGGCTGCATTGATGTGAGTACAAATATCTTAAAACGGCCACCAAGCCGCCTATACGGGCTTACGGTGATGCTAGTTCTTGGCCCAGCCACTCTGTCAATGGCCAGGAGGGTCAGATCGTCTTAGCCCACGACCATCTAGTGCATTCCGTAGGAGATGCACAGGGTGGCGATGGACAAGACGAATCTGCCGACCACCGAGGCAGCGATGATCATCACGTATAGGTGGGGAGCAACGGCCTCGGTGGTGCCGAGGGAGGAGATCGCGCACACGAAAAGGCTGGCGGGAACCACTCCTACGGATGAGGGGTTCCACAGAAGCCAAATCGTACGCCGCACGACACTGCTCCTGCCATGCTCCTCGACGTGGAGAGCAAGGCGATTGTCTCCCCTCTCCACGTCGTCGGAGTGGAAAGCGAGAGGAGGAAAATATGTGACAAGGAAAGCCAGAAGGGGTACGCCGGTCAGGGTGAGGAAGGAGATCGTTGCCGCGAGCTGAAACGCTCGGTTCCGAGAGCACGGCGCTGCGAGAGCGATGAGAAATGCGCCGAGAAATGAAGATAGAGAGTTGGCGGCGAAGATGTGTAGGAAGGGGAGACCCCTGTTTCGGAGCATCGACGTGGTTGAAGGCACAACTGATTGGTGCTGTGTCCTAGTCCGGTCATCGTCCTCTATGGGAATGTGTTACTCGGACGTCCCAGGTAGAAGAGGAAGAAACGTACTGGAGATTATCATTTCGTTCACGTAGATGGAAGCGTACTGGCGGCGGATAATGTATGGGCCCACAGAGGGGCGTGTGGCCTTATATCCTGAAGTCCACAAGGCTTGTTTCTCCCTGGGTTTTCATCAAGTGTGAACTTGCTTGTGAGCTACCGCTTCTATCCCGATAGACGGCGCGTCTGTTCCGCGCAGAGGCGAGGCAGCTAGCGCTCCGTGTGGGTGCGGAAATCCACCCATTCGCCGAGCACATGACGGTCCTAAGGCAAGTGCCCAGGGCACGCAACATCCTTGTGCCACTTTCCGGTGCAGTTGGGCATCCAGACGTCCACATTTTAGCCGATCGGCGGTGTAGAGTCACTACTGTTCCGTCCCGCTTGCTCAGATAGAAGCACGATGCAGTATCTGGGTGCGCGCTCCGAAGGGTTTGACGAATATCTGACTACGTACAGGATCAACTATCAGGACGTCGATGGACATTTCCCCCTGTCCTTTCTGCCGCTCTCTAGTCCTCCGCGAGCTGGATGGACTACACACAACTACCCACCAAAGCGGACACCCTTTCGTCAACCCCTTCATAATCCACCACATCCCCCGCGCGAGGGCAGATGAAGACAGGCTCGGTGACGAGCGCGAGAACGGAGAGGAGGGGCTCGAGACTGTCCGCCATCGTGGCCTGGAGCTCGAGCATGGATATGCAGTCCATGGCGCGACCTTGGAGTGGGAGAATCTGATAGATACCTGGACCGCAAGCGGTGCGATGGAGGCGAGGGCCGCGGCGGTCGCGGCGACGAGCCAGGTCGAGGAGAAGGCTGGCGTCAATAAACACCTCGTGCTGCGGGAGGATAGCCATGGCCACGGCGAAGTGGCTCAGACCGATGCTCATCTGTGGTGGTTACGGGAAAATCCTGAACAGGGGTGATGACGTGTACTATAGTACAGACCGTGACTCGCTTTGCGGCCATGTCGGCTCCAAAATCGGGGCGAGAGCGAGCAAGAGTGCGTACCTGCTGGTAGCGGAGATGTGGATATGAGCTGATCGAGGGACGACTGGGGTTTAACATGCGACACAAATACGGGTTTAATTAGTCGGCAACTTCTCGCAAATCCCCGTGCCGATGAGCTGGGACCTTACCACAATGCTCTCCCATGCGACATCCTAGGAGGATTGTGAAAAAAAAACAGTAGAATGGACTTGGGAGTGGCGGAGTATGCGGCGCTGTGACTTATACAGTGCAGGCTCACCATGAAGTTCTGGTAGAGGCCAGCTCGGGAGTCATGCAATGCCGCCGGATTGCCAGTAAGCGGAGGGAATGAGAGCGTAAACAATAAAATACTCATACATGCCAGGTCGCATTACCTCGCCGATCTGGCATTGATGTCAAGGCAAACGTGAGGAAGTGCTGCGCCCTAGTAGGGCAGTGCTATCGGGGCTGCAGTGGGTTGGACGTTGGCGCCAATCTCTGGCTTGGTGATATAGCTTATCTCATCACGGCAGCTATACATATATTGGCTGTGCTGTGAGTGACCCGCCATCGGACGTCTCAACTGTGCCCACGACGTCTTCACCCTCATGGCTGCAGACGAAAGGGCGGAAGGTAGGCAGCTCTTCCTGGCAACCTGTTCTCGCGATAACACATACGTGCAGTCGCCTTTGACGCAGACATCTCTGATGCTGTCGATCTCGCCGAGCTGGGTGCAGCGTCGTCCAGTCAAAAGCCTTCGGTGGGAGTGGAAGACGAGCCAGTACAACCCACGTCATCTCAAGGAAACTCATCCGTGCCTCCAACTATCGTATATCTGTGGGAGCTCGGTCAGCGTGGTCATGCATTCTTGGTCAGCCGCGTCGGTCAACCATACCTCGCCTTCCTTGGATTCCTCAAGTACACCTTGGACCTCATTCTACGCACCCTCAAGCTCATCGGCTTTTCCATCGCCATTATCTTCATTGTTGGAATCGCATCCTGGTTCATCGCCTTCACGCAATGGTGCTCCGTCGTCGTCGGCCATCTCGCACTTCGCGCCATCGTGCCCCGTTCACTGGACAACTCATTCCACGAGATGAAAATCGAACAAACCATGATCTTCGCCGTCATTGGCGCCGTCATCGTCAACATCCCTCCTTTTGTTGTCTTCCTCATCTCCTTCCTCTTCAACTTCAACCGAACCGTCATCGAGGGCAATGCCGCGCCTGCGCTCGAATTCATGCGGCGTATCACACCTGAAAACCATCGAATTCGGCTCGCCTTGAAGTACACGCCGCGACTGTTGGTCGCACCCATCGGATATTTCGTGGTCAGGGAGGTCGACCGCATGGCCTCGTATCCTGAACTCCCACCGCCCGGACCCGCACTGGAACCCCTGCGCGTGGTCATCATAGGCCTCGCCGGGGAAATCGTTTTCACGGGCCTGGGGAGGATTAAGGGCTCTCGGTTTGTTCAAGGTTTGTTTGTAAAGGCAGGCGACCGAAGTCATGCGACTGGAGCTCCGCCGACTCCTCTGCCTCTTCACGTTGCCAACGGCGAGGCTCCTTGACCATTTTTTTTGGTAGAACACGTTTGTCTCAGCAGGCGTTGGTCTCCTTGATCATTCTTCGACGTAATTGTTTATCTTTTTGTTCACATGGGACTAAGGTTCGTGATTATGGCTGAAACATACGGAAATACATAGCTACTACAAGTAATTGTCGTGAAAGCGGCACCTCGACTGACCGAAATCGGAGTGTGAACGCTTCACTGTCCTGAACCAATTCGAGGGTCACCCTCTTGGACTTTCGGGTTCATCCACGATGCCTAGGACGCGAGACTGAGGATGGGAGGAGACTGAGGAATATTTTCGGGTGCTTACAGTCATAAACGTTGTCTCGTCGCCGTTCTCATTCACCATCCTTTTAACAGAGTTTTGGTCCACAGTCACACTGTTGAAATAACGAGCCAGTAGCTCCAGCTTGTCTGCGTCGATGCCATACTTCTGAGGCAAGTCATCCAATTCCCGTTGTGTTTTCGCGTACTTCCTGTCTTCAAGGAGATCTGCTAGTGCTGGTGCAAGCAGACGGTTCTGAGTTTGTCGCATGGAGCGCGCTTCGTTCTCTGACTGCAAACGTGTTTGGAACATCTTCTGTGCAGAAGCGGCAGCCTAGAATGTCTTGCGCGTCAAATACGCTACGATGTTAACAAATAATGGAGGAAACGTACCGGGCGAACAGTAGATATGCGATGGTCAACCGTGACCGCACCAAGCTTGTTTAAATTGGCGAGGAGATGGGGGTCTTGCGCATCCCGCATGATAGCTAGATGCGCACATCACATGATGACACCATGGGTAGGGGTTACCGATGCACTTACCATCGTCTTTCGTTTCGCTGGCCCTAGGCGGTGGAGGCCTCGAGTGAGGATGTAGCTGCTCGCCAGCACCGGAAGTTCGGGCCCCTGCCCACGCTGGAGGTGCGCGAGCGAGTTGACGAGCTGCTGGTTTCGACGCGGAAGACCCCATTAGAACACGAGAGTAGTGGGAGAGTAGGGTGCAGCACCCGATGGATTGCGGGAAAAACGAGGACGTCTGGGTGGGACTGGCTGACTGGCGGCGCGTCTGCGTAACACGCCCCGGCCCGAAGAGTCCCCTCTAAATTGAAGGGCAGTGGCGGGGCCATTCTTACATCTCCCCACCTCTTATGCCCTCCTGCACCCTGCGACTGCCATGACCAAACGACGAGTCACGTATTATTACGACCGTGAGTCTAGTACTATCTGGCTACGAGCCGCCTGGCTTACCGTCGAACCAGCGGACATTGGGGCTTATACTTATGGCCTCACTCATCCAATGAAGCCGCAGCGCATGCGCATCACCCACGAACTTGTGTCGGCATACAACATGCTCCCGAGAATGCAGGTCCTGGTGTGTAGGCTGATGCATATCTGGCTTATGCTCAGTACCCTGATGCCTGGACCGTAGAGAGCCAAACGTGCAACACCAGAAGTCATGACCAAGTTCCACACCGACGAATATGTGCACTTTCTCTCAAGAGTCACTCCAGAAACTGCACAACACCTCACGTATCAGGGAACGCGTTTTCTCGTCGGTGAAGACAACCCGCCGTTCGAAGGAGTGTTCGAGTTCTGTTCCATTTCGGCAGGGGGCTCAGTCGGTGCGTCCCCTCTTTACCCCCGCTCCCATCACACCTCCTCAACGTCCGCGCGTCCCCAGCCGCCGCGAAGCGTCTCATGGATGGCGAGGCCGACATTGCCATCAACTGGGCCGGTGGGTTGCACCACGCGAAGAAGCGCGAGGCCTCAGGCTTCTGCTACATTAACGACATTGTCCTCGCCATTCTCGAGATGCTCCGTACCGTCCCTCGGGTGCTCTACATCGACATCGACTGCCACCACGGCGACGGCGTCGAGGAAGCGTTCTACACCACCGACCGCGTTATGACCTGCTCCTTCCACAAGTTCGGCGAGTATTTCCCCGGCACCGGCACGAACCGTGACAAGGGCCGCGGCCGCGGCCTCGGCTACTCGCTCAACGTCCCCTTGCGCGACGGCGTCACCGATGAGGCGTACCAGAGCGTGTTCCGGCCGGTAGGTGTCTCTACCCTCCCACTCTCATCTGTGCCTCGGTTGGCGTTCGTGGGCTGAGGTCGTACCCTCCGCAGGCATGAGCTCACGCGTTCTACGGGAATATAGGTTATCGACAAGATCCTCGAGGTCTTCCGACCGAGCGCGGTCGTGCTTCAGTGCGGGGCGGATTCGCTGTCTGGGGACAAGCTCGGATGTCTAAACCTCACCATGCAAGGTCACGCGAGCTGTGTCCAGTATATGCGGGAGAAGAACATCCCATTGATGCTCCTGGGAGGCGGCGGATACACCGTCAAGAACGTTGCGCGAACATGGACGTATGAGACGGCTTGCGCGCTTGGCATGGAGAACGAGATCGACCTCAACCTACCGTGGAACGAGTACTTTGAATGGTTTGGACCCCGATACCGGTTAGAGGTCGCTGAAAGCAACATGGACGACATGAACCTCAGAGACGGATGGCTTGACGAACTACGGTGAGTATATGGGCGTACCTCTTTATACGCTCGCTGACCTGCAAACAGCCGAAAAGCTTTGGATCAACTTGCTCAGTACGGCCCGCGCCGTCCGTCGGGCTGCAAGATGTTCCGAGAGAATCCGTCGGCGAGCACCTAGGCATTGGCAGTGTGTACGAGCAAGCACCGCTCGACGATCTAGATGAGCAACTTGCCCGTATGTCCCCGTTCACCTTACTCCCGCATCTTTCTTGCTGACGTCTACCCACCTCGCTCAACTCAGAGCACACCCGATTCGTGTATCACCTTCAAGAGACCGCACGCCAGTCCTCTTCCTCTTCCTCGTCCGACGCCGACGACTCGGACGCAGACTCGGACACGTCTGCCTCGCGCACGCGCCGCGCGCGGAGCGGCAAGACGCGCATGAGCCTACTCACAGGCCAGTTTTTCGACGTCCCGCGCCTCGAGGAGCGCGGGCACGGCTACTACGACCTCGGGTGCGGGCACGAGCCGTGGGCGGCGAGCGACGTCGCGCGCGGCACGCGCCGGCACTTTTTCCGGGGCGCGGCCAAGTGGGAGGCGGTCGCGCAGCGGATCCTCGCCGAGCGCGCGCAGGCGGGGGTGGGCGCTATGGTCGTGGACGTCGGGCGGGCGATGATGCTCGGGGGGCGCGACGAGGAGCAGGCGTTCTCGGAGCAAGGGGAGGACGTGGACATGGACTCAGAAGACGTCTCGGTGTCGTAATTTATCCGCTTTGTTATATCGATTTTGTAGAATTTCCACATGTACAATGCGATTCCTCTACGCATGAGATCACACAGGGTTGCCAGTGCGGCTTTATTCTTCTATGATTCAGCGACCCTTTGCGGCCTCCAGTATGTAATACATAGTACGCGACCTGAGATGGAGAGAGAGAAAATGAGAAACGAGGCACGACCAACCACCACCACTGTATACAGTATCGCTCGATACCATCTTACGGCACGAACCGCGTCCAACTTTTGGAGAGATGAGTATTGGAACATATGAGAGAGCGCGCACGACGACATAACGATGACTGCTGGCAGTGTGGGGTGTGGGATGTGCGGTGACTGTTGGATGGGTATCGAGGGGGAGAGACGCAGGAGGGAAGGGAGAGACGTCGACATACGGAAGGCCTAACACTAACCAGGCGGCCTCCTCAGATGTCGAAACGGGGAGATATGTAAGAAAACATGGGAGGAAGAAAAGAACGGAGAGTATCCTTATCGAGCTCGACAGTGTGTTCCGGGTGTCGGAGAGCAGTTCGTTACATTCGTGAAACCGGTAGCGGTTCAGAGTCGGAGAGATGGAGGACACTCTAAGCATGGAAGGTGCCCATGTTGGGCGGGTTCTGTTGTTGATACATTTGGTACATGTACGCCTGGTAGACGTGGGGCGGAACGGACTGCGGGCCCATGCCGTTGTATTGCGGCTGGTTCATGTTCATCATGTTCGCGGCCTGCGAGAGGCTGGGGGACTGCGCGCCGTACGGGATCGGCGAGGGCGCCTGGGCGGGAGGCATGCCACCATTGTTGCGACGAGGGCCGTTGTTCCTGGGAGTCGACGCGTCCGGGGTCCTGGCGGCGTTAAATGGGTTGAACGGGTCCGAGTTAGGGGAGAAGGCGGACGGCGGGTTGGAGCGACCGCCGCGGCCTCCGCCCTGGACAGGACCACCGTTCTGGTTGAATCCTGGGTCGATCTGAAGACGAGGAGGGCCCGAGGCGGCGTTCTGGCCACCCATCTGGAGCGCAGCCATCATGGACTGGAGGCCTTGATCGCTCGACGGATAACCCGCGGGGAGACCCGGCATCCCGAACTGGTTCTGCTGGTTGTACTTGGACTTGCCGCTCGGCTGCGGGATGTTCGTGTACGTCGGCTGCAGGTTGGGAACGGGCAGGCCGACCTCCTCGATGAGACGACGGTACGCCTGGGTGGCGATCACCTTGAGCTCGATGAGGACGCGTTTGGTGGCCTCGACGAAGCTAGGACGCTGAACAGGATCCACGAAGGGGCTGGTGAGGATCTTGTGGACCACCGCGACACCGTTGACCTGATCGCCCAACACGTCGGTGAGGACATGGTCTCCCGGGGAGTTGAACAGTGCTTCGACGATCTGCTTAGACGCCTCGGACTCCACCTTCTGGTTGACGATGCGGAGGACCGTCAACGACGCAAGCTTGTGCGTGCACAGATGGGACAGGTGGGGCGTGAAGCGAGGCGCGAGGAGGTTGTACCGCGAAGGGAAGCTCGAAGTATCGAGGAGCCAGGTGAGCAAAAGCGCGCCGTTGGGGTTGGTGGCAAGCGGGATGCTGTTGAGAATGATCGCGGTGGCGATGCGGCGCTGCTGGTTGAGGGTGATGTGTGAGCTCTCCAAACAAGCCCTCATGCTGCGAGCGCCAAAGCGACCCTGAGCGATCTCCCAAAGACGGTCCACCATGGCATCGAACAAGAAGTCAGTTGCCGGAGCGCCGAAACGGAGGCAACACCTGGAATTGCATAGGTCACCGTTTGTTCAGCTGGGCAAGACAAAGGAACTACGTACTGCACAACGTAGTTCCCGAATTGATCCAGAAGCAGAGGCGGGACGTAGGAACGGAGGTTGGCCGTAACAAGCGCGACTTCGTCAGGCGTCTGGACGCACTCGATGATCTTCTGGGCAGCCCAGGTACCATTCTTGTGAATGCCGATCATGGCGAGGTGCGGCGCGATGCGTTCAAGCATCGCAAGCCTGGGTACAGGAGAGCACTTCTCGAACAGCTTCTGAACGACCTGTGGGCGCATGTTGTGGGTGAGCGCGGGAATGGATCGTCAGGTCTATCATGACATACCGTGTTTCCGAGCCAATCGGACGCTAGATCGACAATCTCGCCGTCAAGGAAGTCCGCCGCAACGTTGTCGATCTCCTCGGTCGTGATTGTACTAGTGTCGAGCCTCTTCCTGAGCTCGCGCAGCTTAGACGCATCCCAGCGTCTGTTGTGGGGTCTCTCAGAGACAAGCGGAATAGTAGTATAGTACATAGTTGGGGGGCGGAACTCTGGAAAGACCGTTAGAATAGCGACAAGGAGATCAACAAGACTGCGCACCTGTAAGAGCCTGAATATCGGCTTCAGCGTCGGGGCTACCGCCACTGAGCTCCTTCATGATCATCTGCTGCTCCGTCACAGAGGGGCTCCATCCTCCAGGCTTGCTGACACCGTCGTAGCCAGCGTGCGCGCCCGAGGCGATCATGCTCAAGAGCAGGTTCGACCGGTAGTTCTCCAGAGACCCGCTGAGCACTTGCTGATCCACAGGGATGGTGGACGCGCCCTTGATAGTGCGGAGGGCATGGATAGTAGCACCCACGCTGAGATCGCCGACACCCTGCACGCTGACGTTGGTCACCTCCTCCTGACCGCCGCTGGCGTCCTGGCCGTTCTTGACGGGCACCTTGGCGAAGCCGATGCGGATAGCTCCGACGTCACTACCGAGGACGTCGCGACCGTTGAGGGCCTTGCGAGCCCGAACGGCGTCATCGAGGCGCTCGAAATTGACTGGACAAAGGAAGCTTATCAGCTCCGCCGATCTAAACCAATATAAGCATCCACGTACTGAACCCGCAGTTCTTGTGAGTGAGCACGCGCGCCGACTCGATGGGCCCGTAGGGGCTGAACACGCTGAGAATGGTAGCTGGCGTCGTGGTCGAAGGAATTGAGCCGATCCAGAGCGCGCGGGTCGGGGTCGACTGCAGCTGCGCATCCATACCCGAAAGCCCGGCGTTGTTGCTTCCGCCCTTGCCCATAACGCCACCGGGGGACGTTGCGACAGGGCTGTTGAGGTTAGCGCCCTTCGCGGGAGCGACTGGTGCGCTGTCCGCCTTCCCAAACCCGATCCTGACCGTCTGACCGTTGGGCATACCGATGTCTCCACCAAGGCGATTGAGGACGTCATCTTTGGCGCGGATAGCATCCGCTTGGTCGACGAAGTTCACGAAGCCACACTCCTATAACCGCAGCACAGACTGATGTTAGTCCTACATCGGGACAGCAACTGGACTCTACTGACCTTTTCGGGGAGCAACCTGAGGGACTCGATGGCGCCGTAAGGAGCGAACACGTGGATGAGCTGCTCGCTCGTGAACGAGCTGTCGAGGTTGCCGATCCACAGGGAACGCGTCGGCGTCTGCATCTGCGTCGACGCATTTTCCGTTTTGGGCGACACCGCACGGGTCTGGTTCGAGCTGGGAGCGATGAGGTATGCGGATGCGCGGCTTGCAGGCGGCTCGGCATTTGGGAAGTGCACGCTCGCCGCGAGGCCGTTGCGGGGCGGCGCAGCCTTCTCGGAGCGCAGAATCCCCGCGGGTCCCATGGTCGACGACCCAAGGCCGGCGTGCATGGACATGTCCATCCCAAGCGACGTCTGAAGTTCTCCCATCCCGGGACGGCGGAGCCTGGAGGTGTCGTCGAGGTTACCCACCGAGATGGCGCGGGGGCGAGTGGCGAGGCCAACGCCGAGATGGTCGGACTGCTTGAAGCCCTGGGCTACGTAGTTCGCAGAGAGGTAGTTGCCGTCGGTGTTGCCGTACGTGTCCATGCCCTGGCTCCCGCTGTACATCTCGTTCTCGTACATCTCCTCCTCTTCTTCAGCACTGGGGGCAGCCAAGAGCGCGGCAGAGGGGCGGAGGTGGTAGGGATTCGACACCGTGCTCGCACGCATACGCGCGGGGTTGTTCAAGTTGACCTGGATCGCCGCCTGGGCCTGGTTGCGGAGTTCCGAGAGCGTCGCCGCGGGGGGATGGTGACGTACCCCGTCGTCGAGCCCGAGGTAGTCGAGCGTGTGCACGTCGAAATCCTCGTCCATCGATGCCACCGACCGGAGGTCGTCGAGCATCTGGAGTCCATTCCCGCCATTCCTTGAAGACAGCCACGAGGACGAAAAGATGGACGGACCAAACGCGTTCGAAAGCCCCCCAGTGGGTAGGGTGAGCGAGCCCGACCTGAGGCGACTGTTGCGTTCCGTGAGCGCCGATGAAGCGACAGACGAAGCGACAGAGGCCGAGTGACGTAAACCAGGCCGCACGGGGGCAGGAGCCGCTGACGTGGTGGGTGTCGTGAGGTCGCGCGGTGAAATGAGCTGGTCGGTGAAGGAGTCGGTCGAACCTGGGGTGCTACCAAGAGTGCTGGAGGCGGCGGCGAAGCGTTGAGCGGCGAGCTGGACGTTGGAGGGGAGGGTGCCTGCCCTGGCCCTACGGAACCCCGGGGGGAAGTTGGTGGGCGGCAAGGTCGAGCTATCGGCGGGGGAGTTTGCGGAGGGGGGGAGCTCGTTAGGAGGGGAACCGCCAGAGGCTAGGGCGCGCAGCGCGGGAGGCCTGTATCTCGCACCAAGACCCTGCTCTGCCTCGAGTTCTCTGGCGCTGCAGGAACGCGGAGTGTCAGGCTAGGGGGATCGCGGAATCCGGGGAGGCGGGGATGAGGAAAGAGACGCACCGTTTGGCATAGGCAGCAGAGGGGGCTGGGGGAGGCGTCTTGCCAGACGAGACGCGGGAGAAGGCGTTGTCGTTGGCGGAGAGGGACATGAGCTGTAAGATGTTGGATTAGGAATTACTTGATGTTTTGAGGGGGGCCAGAGCGGAGTGCGCGAGAGCAAGCAAGAAGCGGAGAGGGGTAAAAGTAGCAGGAGGAGTCCGATGGGTAACTATGAGCAGGTGGCGGGGCTAGGGTCGTAATAGGGCTTGAAGAAACCAATTTTGGGGGCGAGAAGAGAAGGGGACTGCCCAGGACTACTACAGTAGGGTGGACTCCAGTAAATAGTAGAGGACTAAGTAGGATGAAGGACGTCGTTGGGACCAGAGCCGCGCTAGAGGAGCGTGCCCTCGCCCGCCCCTCAAATCTGCCGCAGAGGCGCCCGTGCTCCTTTGCCAGCACGGCGCCCGCGGGCCCGGCACCCACATCCCTTCCCACTCCTGCGCCCCTCTCTCTCCGCACGCGCCTGGGCGGGACAAACACTATGATTCCGTGCGGCTCAGCATACAGCACTACGGGGTTCTACGCTACGGACTATACGGGCATATCGCATACTGCACATCCGGTCCCCTGTTCTCCGTCCGCCACGCCCCCCGCCCCCCGCCGCGGATCCCAATCGATCCCTCGCACAGCGCGGGGGTCCACCCGGATCCTGACCGCGATTGGCCGCCCATCACTATCGTAGAGAGGAAAGGCTCCGGTGATCTGATGTGCAGAGGAAGGCTGCTCGACATCAACAAAAAGCATCCGCGCGGCAGTCAAGCCACCCGGCGGAGACAGGGGTCAGGTGTGTACAACGTAAAGGTGCAAGATCAGGAGTGGGGTCGTACTGTACAATTCTACGAGCAGGCGTTATCGAACATGAATGCAATAAGTTTAGAAGATGAACAATGGCAACCTCGGGAAGGTCGATGTGAATGATGGGCGTCGTCGAAGCAAGGGGCGTGCGATGGGGGTCCGATGGCCATCACGAAAGCGACGTACGAGATCCTCTCTTGCTCGTCCGCGTGCGCGACCGAGTGGAAACATGGGCTACGCGCTTGGATCGCCGGAGGGGCTGCTCCTGCCCGTTGTGGCCTTCGCCTGGTGGGCAGGGAGATGTCAGGGTCCCGTCTGCTCGGTTGTCTGCGGCGAGGGTCACAACGCAGGCGTTCGCATCCCACTCTGCTGCCGCGCAAAGGGCGTGGAACATCTCTTCCTCCGATGGGCTGAGCGGGGCTTCCACTATTGCAGGCATGTCCTCCGTCGTGGGTCGGTGCGCATCGAGTACGGTGGTTGGGAAATTGAACGACGGGTGTGTGGTGAGATGGTCGTCCCACGGGGCTTCGTATTCCCGCGGGGGCAGCTCTAACCGGTGAGAAGACATGCTCAAACGCCGTGCGTCTGACGCCGACTTGAACTGGTGACCAAAGGTGGGGCAGGTGGTCGCCCGACTGGCAACCGGACAAAGAGTCACGACGGTGCGGGGAACATTGATCGTAGGTCGTCTGACAAGAAACCTTTGAGTGACGGTTCGTCCTTGGCGAGCTCCCGAGCCAGTGCAAGAGGGACCCAAGTGCCACAAACGAGCGGTGACCCGACGGATATCGTGACCGCTTCGGCGGTTGAGAACGAAGTGAGGCGCTCAGCGATTGGAGACAGGTTCACGAAATCCGAGTCAACGCGTCGCAGAAGCGTCGAGCCACCGAGCACGGTTTGATACACCGCGACGCCTGCGAGGGATTCCGATCAGGACGTTATATATGATACAAAATATGCAAAGTATTCACCTTCAAGTTCGACAACGCAGATCGGCGGATAGATCGGCTGTATAGGGTGTATTACGACAGAACCTTCGGTCGCGGGGAGGGAAGAACAGTCGGCGGAGGATAGAGTAGTAGGATATCGAGAGAGGGGGGTGGTCGAAGTCGCCTGGATGCTGAGTGAGGTGAGGGAGGCAAGAAGTGTGGGCGAGGTGATCGACAGGTTCCTTTCTTGGACAAGGCCCGAGGGCATCTCGAGAGCAAGGGGAGTTCGTGGGAAGATGGGAGATGTTGGCGGGGAAGTTGCAGGCACAATGGATGGTCCTGGGGAAGGCGAGTGTACCCGTTCTTCAGGAGAAGTGGCACGTACACCACGATACTCGCGCCATGCGCCTGCATCGAGGTCGTGAAGTTGAACGCTATCCGGGCCCAAGATCTCCACGTTGCGCCATTGCATATCATGGGTCATGTCGCCGCCGTATATATGAATGGGGCGCTCCTCAATCGGGGACTCGCAAGGGTCGAAAGACATGGCGGGGGAGAGCGCCTCTGGAGGTGGCGTTGATTCGGTGTCGGTGAAAAACAGTCTGGGCTCGACCTCTTCTTGCTTAATGTAGACTGAATCGCCAGGTTGCATGCTCGGCCACGCCCATGCGTCCATGTCACATGAGCTCGACTGCTCCGCTTGACGCTCGGCTGCGGCGGCCTGGGCCACGACGTCGATAACCTTGAGATGGTTGGCCTTGTTATCGAGGTCTTCCCATGCATCCAGGAGCCCGCGCACGTCCGTAGGCTCTTCCTTGACCACGACATCGTCCTCCAACTGTACTGAGGGGGAGCGAGGACCAGGGCTCTCCCACTGAGTTTCCGCGTCAAAGTCGATGTCGCCGAAGAAGCCGTCTTCGGAAGCGGATTCAGCGTCATCGAAGGGCGTGTGTGCGCGACTGAGAGAGCGCCTTCTGATACCAGTCATCGTGATATGGAAGTCCTCGTCCTCTGCTTCTGAGTCCGGTGGCGTGGAAACTGACAACGCGCTGCGTGACACGGACGACGAGCGTCGGTAGGGTGTGTGGTGCGTGTGGGGGGAGCAGGGCGGGAGGCCGGGGAGCGAGCGTGCTGCGTCGGGGACGATGTAGGGCGCGGCAGTGACCGGGGAGGGGGAAGCCGAGCTGGAGTCGTCGGCATCCGAGTCAACAGACATCGAGCTGTCCGAGTCGTCGGATTGAACGTCGTGATCCTCGTCACCCGACGACTCAAGTGCCGCCGGGGGGAGGCTGGCCAGGCGGCTCTCAGAGCGGGCAGAGTCGGACGCGCCCGAAGGCTTGAGTCGGAGGGTGAGCCTGAGCCTGGCCATCGGCCTCTTCTCTTCTTCGTCCGAGCTGTCGGTTTCTGACTCCGACGGATGGTCCGCGCACGAGCGCAAGAGCCGCTTTCGCTTTTGGCCAGCCGTCTGTGCTGCTTTGCGCATCCTGTCCCGCTCGCGTTTCTTCTCCCGGCCCGGGTTGATTGGCATTCCAATCTTCCCGTTCTCGTTGTAGTCGCAGAGTCGAATGCCCGCTCGGGAGAAGGGGCACGGTGCGCCGGCGGCCTTGCTCAAATACCAGACCATGGTGCCGCGCCGGAAGTTCGTCAGTCTGCCTTCGCCCTCTGGGTGAGTGCAGTGAGCGCCTCCCACTCGCGAATAGAGCGCGGCGACGAGGTCGTCATCCGCGGCCGTTCCTGACATCACATGGCGAAGGAGCAAAGGCTGGTCCTGCTGCACTTCACATCGTTGCAGGTGGTTCCGGATGAACGTCGTAATGGCTTGACCTGCCGCGGAGAGGCTAAAGTTTGATGCGCATTCAGAATTAGTCCGAGCGCTAGAGCATAACTACGCACTTCTGGCAATTCAGCCCGCACTTCATGCTCATCTCCGACAAGTCCTTCACCGTCATGGCGCGATTGTCCTGGACGCAGGATGGGGTGTGGGCGAGTGAACTAAGCGGGGAAGACAAGGCGACTTACGACTGACACCAATGCGCGTCCCATGGCAAGAAAGACCTTGCTGCCCGCGTCGTCGGCGTGCAATACGACATGGGGCGGGGGGAAGGGAGGGAGTACGGGCTGGGACGCGCCCAGCGGGAGGGGGAATGCGTTCTGCTTGAGCTTGGTGGACTGGGCGGGCTTGAGGCGGCGGAGAGACGGGGCGGAGTCGGGGGAGTGGCGGAGGCGGATGGAGGGTCTGATGCCGGTGTTGGATCGAGTGCGTGTTTCATACGAATGCGGGGTGGACACAAGCTGGGACGGCGGCGGGATGACGGGGGAGAGCATGGAGAGGGCGGGCGGGCATTAATGGATGGATTGGAGTAGACGTCGGCCAGCGATTCGGAGACGAGGGCGGGGTTAGGAGGAGGGTGGGGGACGAGGTGGTGGGGAGTTGGAGAGAAAGGAAGAGGACGCGCTTCTGAGACCCTAACGGTTACGCTCCCAGGCGTGCCTAATTCGAGCTAGCCTTTGATGGCCGCAGCTCCGATCTAGATGACGCAACCCAAAGCGTCCGTCCCACCCAGGACGCCCGCTCGACTGCCCGCGCGCATCCCCCGCCTCGCGCGACAACGCCCTCGACCCGCCCCCGTCTGCGCCCCCGGCCCTCTACCCAGACCCTGTCCAGGGCGCGCGGCGGCCCGTGCGCGGCAGCCTGTCCAAGAAGCATCATCACCGTCTTATGTCACCTTCCCACCTGCCCTGGGTTCTCGCACCACCCCACTTGGCACACCCCGGACATCCCCTCGCCTCGCCAGCGCGCCGCGTGCTATCCGAGGCGCGCGCGCTCCTGTGCAGACAAAGGGCCCCAAGACGCCCCTCGGCAGCCTGCGTGCCTCGGACCCTCACGTTTTGAGAGCCCCCGCGCCTCCGCCGCCGATAACGCGTCCCCCATCCTGCAAGCCCCCGCCCAGCCCCGCCCGTGCCCTCGAGACGAACCTCCACCCGCCATCGCCATCTCGACCGTTCTCTGCGTCCTCCGCGCTGCCCGTGATGGGGCCCTCGGAAGGCTCCGGGTACGAACGAATACCCAGAATGGAGCGCTCACCGGAACGGGTGCCTCAGCCCGCGCGTGCGCATGTCTCCGGACCCAGTAGCGCCGAGGCCCCACTGCCCGTCGCAGCGATCGTCGATCCAGGCAGCCACACAGGTTCATACTGTACGCCGGCGGCACACGGCCCGCGCACAATGACCACCGTTGCGCCTCCTCCGTCCGGGGCGATCGCTCCTGTATGCGCCTGCTCATTGCGATGTGGAGGTGGCACACTCACCTCGTCCTCGTCCGCACCCCTCGCCGTGGCTGACAGGTTTTCGAGCAATCGGTGCACGCGTACAGACGATGATCGTTCTTGCCCTGTTTGCCGAACTGTCGACTCGGTACTCGTCCAAAGCGTATGGCGCAAATGACAGTCGCGCCTCCGCATTATCGGCTGCCGAGCTCCACGCACTATTTCCGAGGTCGCAGCGTCAAGGGGGATTCAATGGCTATCTCTACTGACGCACCATAATCTATAGAGTTCTCTTGCCCGTGTCCAGCCACCGCCGTGAGGTACGGTATAGAACCTCGTTATCTGTCAGGGCGTCTTTAGTGACTTTCAAACGCTCTTGAAAGCATCGAATCATAGGCATATGGGAGTAATGGAGCATTGTCACCCATCCTGCTAGGCGACCTATCCGTGTCAGCGCAATAATGAGACGATCGCATAGGCAGTTACTTTGGGGAATGTTATCAACGATCATAGAACTGTAATAGACGTAGTTGGGAGGACAGAGGCGAGACATTTCGCATCTTCAGATGAAGATGAAAGACTTCAAGACCAGGACCAAACTGAAATCCTTTAAGCCAGTTGCGTCAAAAGTCATCAGCGCCATCCTCATCGCTGAGTTCACGTGACAAATCATGTGATCAGTACACGCCTCACTTACGCGTCTGTGGTGGCACTCTATTGCTCCGCAATTACGACTACAATTCATAAGTACTCGACGAGCCCATCAATAGTGAACTACTGTCACAAAAGCTTGACATTCCAACACAGGATCAGATTCGTGAGGTATAGACACAAGGTACGATAGAGAATGCGGGTACTACTACACAGAGCGGACAGGAACTTGAACCGACACTCGAGAGCCAATAATGTATACGCGAAGAAACTGAGGAGCATCATCACACGGCAGCCTGGATGAATCCGTTAGACTGAATCGTTCGCTGCAACTACTTCATGACAAACCTTCTTCGCTCGTGGTTTGGCTGTCGCTTTTGCCTTGGGCACAGCTGTCTTGGCCTTCGACGTCTTTGCCGCCTTCGCGGTCGCAGTCTTTGCAGCAACAGTCTTCTGAAATAAGACTCGGAGAAATGTTCGCAGGAATGAGGATGTACACACCTTCTCCACTGTCTTCACGGTGCTCGTCTTCTTCGTTGTCGCAGCCTTGGCCTTCGCCGTCTTTGCAGGCGCCTTCTTCACAGCAGGAGTGGCCTTCTTCGCCGCAGCAGGCTTCTTGACAGGAGCAGCTTTGGCGGGAGCGGCCTTGACAGGAGCAGGGCTCTCGTTCTGCAGACATGTTAAACCAGCTCAGAGGCGCACGGGACACACACGTACTTCGTTAGTAGGCTTGTTCTTGGGCGCAAGCTTGACCTTGCCCGAGGCACCCTTGGGGAGGGCGAAGGTCTTGTCCTCGACACCGCTGGAAATGGCACGCTTGAGGTGCGAGAGGTTGGGGGTGAGGGACATGTCGAGGTGGTAGTGGTCCGCAATGTACTACATGGAGGGACCGTGAGGCTTCGTCCGACCACCCCATTAAATATGCTTACCTTCTTGATAGTTGAGCGCGAGACACCGCTGCGCTCCTTCGTCTCAACGATGCACTCCTACAAGGCTGTGAGCAAGATTCTATAGAGGCACGTCAAACTCACCTTGATCATGTCCTTCCACGACGGGTGGGCCTTGCCATCGTCAACCGCAGCGGCCTTAGCCTTCTTACCAGGTGCGATAGCAGCACCAACCTTCGGCTTCTTGATGCCAACGGGCTTAGCCTTGATAGTCTTCTCCTTCGTAGCGCGGGAAGACCTCGGCCTGTCGGCTGCAGCGGACTTCGGCTTGTCGGCTGTAGCAGACTTAGGCTTGTCCGACGTGGACTTAGGCTTGTCTGAAGCAGTGGACCTCGGGGCAGTAGCCATTGGAGATAGTTGAGAGGGGTGGATGGATGTGAGACTATGGGAAGTGGGTAGGGGAGGGACGGGCGTTTGGTCGGAGCACAAGAGGACACTAGAGGTCAGGAGACAGATACTCGGGGGAAATGGTGGGGAGACCATCCAAACCGTGCCTTCTTATAAGAACGCGCGCGAAACGAGTCACGTGTGTCGCAGACGCGTTTGTTTAACGCAAACCTTATTCACTCTAGACGCGTCTGGCGATCAAGCGCCGTGTCCACGGTACCTTGCGCACCGCCCCGTGCTCTCTCTCCCCTCCCAGGTCCATGGGTGACGGCTCGAGCATTGCTGTGGTATTGTGGTCGCTCTTCAGTATGTTAGGCAGATTCAGGCTCGCATGTACACGGCACGACAGTCTATTACTCGCACAATAGTCACTCTTCAGTGACTGCAAATGTACCTAGATCTCGCAGAATGAAGACGGTCTCTTCTACCCGCGCCTCTAGTACTGTTAGTTTCTCCCTGCCCTCTCCCACTGACTCAACATCTCTCGCTCGTTCCGCGTCAGCAACCTCTCCTCGTCCTGACTAACATCGCTTCGTTGCCTCTTCTCTAGCACCGACTTCAATACCGGCTCGTCCTCCTCGCCTTCCCTTCGTGCGGCGATGTTGTAGAGAACTTTGTACATGTTGCCGAGCAGTACATTGTATGCTTTTTGTAGGTCAACGGTCCTGTACAATGGAAGGTAAGCGCTATGGTAACGATCTCCGATACCAGTGAATTACCAGAGATAGAACATGCGAGTTGGATTGCGGTCCGCACTCTTGGGTACTTCTTGCAAGCTGACAAGACATTCGGCTGACATCAAGGCAAGGAGTGGTCTGACATCCTTTGGAGCCATCATGCCAACTTTGGATATCTGCAGTGGTTTGAACAAAATTGCCTGTGGCTTACGACAGACGGAGGACAAACCTGTTTCTCGTCCATCATGCCTGTGTCCAACAAAAGCCGGATGATGCGCACGCCCTCGTCGCCGTGCCGTTCTCGTGCAACAGCTTCCAGAACCCGTCGTCGTAGCCTGCGAGCAATGATCTCGAACTCGACTTGAACTTTCGAGCCGTTCATCGAGACGAATGAAGCAGAACGACCTGAGACTGTGGGGTTGTCGGCGGACGCAAGGATCCCAAGGTACTCCTTGAGAAGCGTCATCGTAGGTGGCGTTTTGGACGACTGTAATACGAGGCCAGCTGACAAATCAACGTCATCCGGTAGATGCATGGAAATATTGCCCAAAGATGTTGGATCTAGAGAGGATCTTAGATCTCAACTGGGGCGATGGATACAATCATCCTCACCAGATCGTATATCAGACAGCTTGCGCTGTTTTGACTCGGTCGCCTTAAGCGTTGCGCGAAGAACCAGTCCGGCCGACTGGTTATATCGCTCGGTGGCAGTAGACTCAAAGAGCTGTACTTATGTTATCACATGCGCGTCGGTAAGGGGAACGAAGACGCACTCTGTTGCGTATATGAACGTTAAACCGCTCACAATTGACGCGAAAATAGACACCATCCTGTATTCGAAAACTGTTGGCGCAGTGTTGGGATCACAACATAAATGGCTTACATCCACTTCCATATCCTCTTCAAGAGGTTTGCGCTAACAAACCACCACCAGTTGTTAGATATTGACGGGGCTCATGGTCGACGATCCCAACCTTGGATAGCTTTGATGATCGTTCTCTGACTTTGGGTCTCTATGACCTGAGCTTAGTTTGAGTACAAGTGCAAAACCAGTGAACGTACCATTCCTCCTTGCTCCGCTTCCTCCTCCTCTCTTTTCAGACGAGCTTGGGCAACCTCCTTCGCTTGCCGTATCTCTTTGGCTGTCGGGAAACCAGAGATTTTGCGCTTCTCCTCTGCCTCGTACCGGATTCGCTTGTCACGGGGAGACAGATGTGATAGCATGGTTGACGGCTTCAGGTATCCTGTCTCTAACAGCTTGTGAAAAGTCTGAGATAATAGGGGAGGGCCTACAGGATCACTTCATATTGGCGACGACGAGTGATATTATACAGCACGGACCTTTGAAAGGGTCGTACACTGATAGTCGTGACAGTATGTCTGGGGGCCGCAATTTCCCGTGGTCCAAGACCAGCTGCACAATGTCTGCGCCCTTGTGCAGGATAAGCTTATGCCTTGCACGAGGAGAAAGTCACGCACCGATCTACCATACAGTTGATCCGCCAACCAGACATATTTCCCGTACCGCAACCTCATCAAGCACTCGTCGACGTTGACTTCAAACACCTCGCCTTCTTCGTCAGATTGAGCATGCCATAATAAATTATGTTGTACGAGGACAAGAATTGAGGCGCGAGCGAGACGCGGCTTGACTTTTGTGATTCGTAGTACCTGGGGAAAAGAAAGCCGTCCATGTGTGAGGAGGGCAGAAGTGATTGACTGCAAACAACTGAACCTGAGTGCATGCGGAACTCTCATAATTTGAGAACATACCGCGGTAATGGGCCCAAAGCTGGAGCGCACGATTTGGGTGCAGAGACGAGCGGTGTCAACATCCGCCATGGCAAAACACTACGAGGCGGGACGCAGGATGCTAACGCATGGGCGAGGAGCGAAATGGACTCGGAGAGAGAGACCGTTTGCGCGCAGAGCATGGTGGCGCCGGCTCGCCACTCCGAGTCGAGCAGTCTTTTTCGCCGTGCCGGCGGTCCTGCCCTGAAGCTCCGCCCCGTCTCCACCACGCCTCTCTATACCTGCAGTGGTAACCCCAATCCTCTTACTCCCCAATCAGTCCCTCCCCTTTCGTCCTGTTGTCGAGCCTCACATGACGACTACACTTACAGAAGTATATGACGCCCCCATGGCTGACTCAGGCGACGTAGACATCTCCATGTTCCACGGCATCGTGCCCTCCGACTCGTGGCTTTCCGTGGAAGCAAGCATGGGCGAAGACATCCTTGTCGCCGATGCTCCTACGTTTGTCTACACCTCAGGGGACGTCGAAGTCGATATGGATGATGACGAACCGATCACCGAGTACGAAATGGCCGACGAGGGTGACCTCTACGACAACGCCGAAATCCAGGATATCGAAGTATACGACGCCTCTCAAGCCCCATCGCCCCTTTCTATGGAACACCATCCAGTCATTTCAGACACAGCCTCCTTCTCCATGCGCATGCCTTCCTCAGATGGTCTCGAAATTTTCGAACAGCAAAGCCCTAGCATCTCTGCTCAGACAACCTCTCAGCCTTCGGGAGCAGAATTGGGCACCTCTTTCGTTCACCCTGAAGAACTTCCTCTGCCTTCGGTAGACTTTCCCTCATATACGGTAGAACCCCAACCGCCCGTCACTACGGAGAATACAGCTTTCGGCGGGGATGTGCTCGCCGAGCCCGAATCCGGCGTAGGCGACGCGGTGCCAACAGTCCTTGAATATACTTCTCCTCAATACGAACCCCTCGACGCTCTCCCCGCTCACCAAGGCAGTATTATGGAAAGCACCTCTGGCTACACGGAGGTCGGAGTGGCAGCAGAGGCGGTGGCTGCAGAGATCACAGAGCTTCGCCATTCGACCCCAGACTTCCCGCAACATGACGACTCGGATGGAGCTGCGGCTGAAGCCTCACAAGATGCCACTGAAGTCTCTGCTCCATTCGAGGCGAACGACCCTCATGAGATTTCCGAAGGCGTGTGGATCGATCCTCCACCCGCGGTTCTCCTCTCATTGCCTCCGTCTGCACCTCACCCTGAATACACCTTGTTCAACTTGCCAACTTCGGACGTTTCGAACAGTCCCTCGGGGAGCAACCAACCCGATCCAGGGTTCGCACTGCCCCTTCTGTTACAAGAACACCCCACCTTGTATTATGAACCGCTCTCTGTAGTATTCGCGGCTTTGAGACAGCAGCAGATCATTCAAGAGTTGCAACAGTTCCACGAAGCTGAGCTTGTCCTCGATGCTTACGATCTCCAGCTGTGCATATCTGAGGTATGTGCTGGTATATTGGTGTTCCACATATTCAGACACGCTGACACAATTCCATGCCTCAGGACAATGTTTACACGCACGAAGTCACTCTTCATGAGCTGAACGTGCTGCATGACGGCTCCGACCTGCGGGGGCCCCTGAGGCTTAGACTTAGGTTGTCTGTTCCGCGCTTCGCCACGCGGTACAATACTCTTCGAGAACAGATTGCCCGACTGAACGTCGCCGAAGAAGCAGAGCAAGCACATGCGGACGACGGCGAACGGCTTCCATCGGTGCAGGGTGGTGTCTGCGCACCTGTTTTGAGCTGAGGCTAATGCTATTTATAGATGCCGACGAAACGGTTCGTGACAGAGGCGAGGCGGTGTTCGACGGTGTCGCGGATCAAGACGCACTCGATGCTCTTGCTGTCTCTACAGATCATGAGCATTTTGAGTCGGAAGCTGGCACTCACGCCGAACTCACCAAGCCATCGGCCGAGCATGAAGACGTCACACGCACTGACGCAGCAGGTGAACGTGAAGATGCTGCAGCAGAGGACGACATTCGAACGGTAGGCGAGGGTGCTGTCAACGGGACCTACGCCGAAGAAGACGTAGGCGACGCGGTTGGGGTAACGGAAGCAAAGGTGGAAGAGGGTGCGATTGCAGCGAGCGTAGAGGAGTCGGAGAGAACAGATGTTGAGGAGGGGAGTGCTGAAGACGCAGACGGCCATGACGCGCTATATGAAGGGGACGAAGACACTCTCGATGCCGACCAGGTTCATGAGCCAGCCGTTGAAGAGGCTGGCAACGAAGAAGCCGGCGAGTACATCGAACATGAGAGCTATCCCGATGATGAAGAGGAGGGCTTTGGAGAAGATTTCTCTTCAGAGAATGGTCGTCCCCACGAGATGCCGGACAACACTGCTGGTGAGGAAGGGATTTATGCAGATGACCTCGCATTTGGGGACAGCCATGAGGCGGCCGATGCTGGTAAGTCTTATAAACGGTTCGCATTCCTTGGCTGACGGGTTCCTAGATGGCGACGGTTTGATTGTCGAAGAACATACTGATACTGTTAAAATGTCCAACAGTGTCCGAGGTATGCCGGTTGTTATTGGATATCCATCGACGAGTTAGCTCACAGTTTCCGCAGGGACGCTCGATGGTTCCGACGATCAACAAACTCCAGCTTCAAGTAAGTATATCTACGTGCACGCATCTACTTCCCAATCTCATCAAGGGTCTTTAGGTGCCTCGGCTCAACAGTTGCCAGTCTCGACAGAGCCCGATGATTACGACGAATTCGAGGAAGACGATGAAGCTTCCACTGAACAACGCTCGCTCGAGGATTCAGACACTCTCTCGCGAAAAAGTTCTTCCGCGACGCTGTCCAGTAAAACCTCCAAGAGAGCATACGAAGAGGTGGAATTACATGATTTCGGCGAGGGTGATGCAGACGCTCAACATGAATTGCCCGGTACGTATTCATTGAACTTTTCGCGCTCCCTGTGGGCTTACGCATCTCACAGACCCCAAGCGTGCTCGCATCGAATGATCTCGCTCACCCACTGGGGGGTGACTCTCCACAGACCCCTGCAATGTATCGGCTGGAGGCAGCCGTCTTTCACCCGCCTCTCGAGTCTTCGTTCGGTTCCAGAAGTACAACATGGTCAAGTACGCTTGCAACGGTAGTATCTTTTTCACTCAAGCGTCACGGATCCGCAATTCAGCTCGTTCGGTTTGTTCAACTCCATTGTATACTAACATTCGCAGGTGTGCAAGTATGCGTCATTCCTTCGGGAGATTGGGGCCGGGCGTGGTTTCGAAAGGCAAGGTGTTGTTGAGTCCGACTCTTGACATCCGCACGCTTCAGACACGGACGAGAACTACAGTAGCCGATCTGTTTAATGATCTGTGTGCATTCCTGTAACTTCGCATTCTTATAATTTCGGGTGCTCTCCTCCAACTTGGTCTGTCGTCAGTGTATTGTGCCTAGTATATACAACTTTATCAGAAATCCGGCCCGTCATTCTTTCCGTCGCATGGATCCATCCAATGATCTCCTGTATCTGACCCGCCATGTACATGGCACTCTGGCTCAGGCCTTAGTGGCAGAGGGCGCCGACACCTTGAAGGTGCCATTAGGTGCAACGATCGCACGCTCGCTCGTGAACCTCCATCCCCTGAGCTCGTCTGGCGTCGCTTCCTCCTCCGCTACGTCTACCGACAGTGGGCGACCGACAGTGGGGCCGCGGACGTAGAGTGCACCCACGGGGTCAGCGCCGCCTTCCACGGCGTTGTCATCGACGCCAGTAAGCTTCGCCTCGACGTTGACGGACGGCGGACCGACGGGGGCGAGGTAGGTGAAGGCATAGGCGTCAGCGGCTGAGCCTGCGGGAGACGCAGGAGACGTAGGCGGGAAAGTCTGGAGGTCGAGCGCGTGGCTGGCGAGGACGGGGCCGGCGACGAGCGGGTGGACGTGTGCGTAGATAACGGGGACCGACAGCGCGACACGGGCGGGCGTGAGAGCTTGTGCGTCCAGAAGACCTGAGGGTGGAAGCAGTGGAGGGTCAGTGCTGGATGCAAGGGGATCGTACAGGAGACGCACCTCCGCTCACGACGACAGTACGAACGGTGCCTGCACCCTTGCCCATGACCTTGACACGAGCGCCATCGAACACGAGACGGTCCCAGAGGCTCTGCTTCGTCATGTAGCCTTCGAGAATCCCGGCGAGCTTGTGGCGCCAGGCGATGTTGTATAACAGCCACGATGAGGCGCGGGCGTTCTGCAAGATGGTGTCGCTGAGGCTAGTTATGTGGTCCGGGCGTATGAACAAGAGCGTCGGGGAGGATGTTTGGTGGGCGGCGGACGTGCGGAGATCCTTGAGCCCGGAAGGAACAGGAGCTGCAGCCGGTTCAGTAGTGTACTCATGCGGACCACGCACGAAAGCTTACCATCATCAGACTTGACCAGTTTCGTGCTTTCCACGGTAGTAAATCCAGTCCCTTCGTACAGAGCGGTGTATGCAATAGCACGTCCGTAAGGGGTGCTGAGGGAGTGCGTAGAAAGAATGGTGTCCAAGGGAGACATCGCGCTTGACGGAGGGAGAAGCGCACGAGTAGCAGCAACACCGGCAGTCAGGTGCTGATGAGTGAACTGCACGCCTTCGCAGATACCAGAGGAACTCCGGTGAAACGCAACGGTGTAGACATCATTGGGATCTGTCGCAACCTTAGGATACTTGACGCATGTCGTCGAGGTGAAATGGACTCACCAGGACTGGGCAGTGCGGGTTTCTCGACCGAAGCACCTTGGACCTCTACGTCCTCCCATTTCAATAACTTGATGTTGTCAATGCGCGGTAACTTCGCGTTTGATAAGTCGCCGACGACGATTATGGAGTGGTGTTCACTCTCATTGGAGTCGTAGATAATTTCCAGCAAATGGCGGACGAAGTGGGCTTCGGTGATAATAAGGGAGGGAGGATGGGCCTCCAGGACGTGGTTGAGTATAGAGAGGTCCGACAGCGTAAATGAAGGAATGGAGTGCGAGGCCAGAGCCAAGTCCGAAATCACGAATTCTGCACCAGATGAGTATGCCAACAAAATACACAATTCTGAAGGCTCACCAATGCTATCGTTGAGTAGTAGTAGCACGTTGGACTCCTGAGGTACAAGTCCTGCTCCACGGGCGAGTCCTGCACCGAAGTTCGCAATACGTTCCCGCAATTGGGGGTTGGTGATCTACGTGACGGTAAGCGCGCCCGGACTGTACGATGCGATACAAATCTGCGTACTTTGGTGGACCACAATGTGCGGGGAGCATCCGCATCAGGCCGCAAAAGGTCAGTGACGAGTTGTTGATCTTTGGTCGGCCGGAGGGGGAACTGGCGGATTATGAACACATAACGCCTGACAAGCTGTCGAGAACACTCACACGACCGAGCATGCCAGTGCCATAGTTGCGATAGACGGCACTCTCTGAGGGATTCCTGACACGTGCAACGTCGCTCTGCCTGCCGAGGAGAATAGGGTGAACGAGAGCTTGCGGTTTGTAGAGGTTGTGCAGCAAGAAGAGGCCGGCAGACACAAGAGCGAGGACGATGGTGAGGTCATCTGTGACCAGGTAGTCTGCGACAGCCATGGCTGACATCGTGTGGGGGAGAGGGCGGGGTCGCCAGCTGGACAGGTGCAAGGGGCGAGACTGGGAGGGAAGCACGGTTTATCGAAGCACACTTAGACGACCGCGGCAGGAACGGACACCGAGAGGACCCGGGAATTGGCTTTCGCATGAGTCTCTCCTTGCTCGTAACAGCCGCCCGTGGCCTCACCATGCCCTTCTGCTTATGTCGCCTCCGGGCCCGTCATTGCGGCCCATCGCAGAGTCTTCACGCAGTCGAAGTGACATGCATGCATGAAGCAGGCGGCGCCTGTCATTGCCGGCACTAGCGAACGGTCCTAGATTGGTCCTAGATGCGCGCATCCGCATTTGAGAACTTGCGCCTTATTAGAAAGGACTCGGGCGACTTCAAACCCTTGGGCTGCTCCAGGCTCGCGTTTGAATATTTGAACCATCCTCGAAGTCGTTTTCGAATTTCTCAAAACGCGTCCAGTCGCGGTGTGACGCGTTTTAGTGACGATTCACGTGAGAGTCACGCGTTTTCGAACTCCGCCCGCCCGCGCAAGACGCGCCACAGTGTACGCGCTCTGAGGTCTCCTGCAGTCTTCTCCTTCCACTACGCCCTCTCTTCTCTCCAGCCCGTGTCAGGGCAGCTTCCGTCATGTCCAAGATCAAGCTGAACGCACCACTGTTCTCCAGACGGCTTCGCAATGTTTACGACTCGTGGAACGTGAGTTACACCTCTTGTGGTCCAAAAGCACTTAATAACCGTGCAACGTTCGTATTTTCACCCACAGAAGTCTGCGTCTAACGACGAGTACAGCTCCATTGCCGACGTTGACGCGTTGATGCTTCTTGCTGGAGATCCTGCCGGAGAGGATGAGCCTATTAGGAAGGGTATGGCGTTCCAGGTACGTGCCTCCTTCTCGTCAAGTATCCACCTCCAATACACACGTGTCAATCTGTCCAGACGTGGCTCCTTGGCTTCGAATTTCCCTCGACCTTCCTCATGTTTCAAAAGACGAAACTCTCCATCCTCTGTTCGGCCTCCAAATGTAAGACGTCTCCAAGCTCTGCGTCAGCCGTCTAGTCTAACTATCTGTGTTCTGGCCAGCCAAAATCCTCTCTCAGCTTCAGAACGCAGATTCTCCGGTGCCGATCGAATTTTTTGTCCAGGCGAAGGCGTCAGAACCCCCCACCGACGCCCTACCCCGGTTCCTCCAAGAATACACTGCTCTCGATCGCGTCGCTGCTCTCACCAAGGAGCAACACACCGGGAAAGTCGTGGACGAATGGAACAAGGGGTTGGCTGAAGCCTCGAAGAAGCCCGCGGTAGTCGACATGTCTCCTGCCGTCGCATCTCTCCTTGCCGCGAAGGATGAGGATGAACTGGTACGTTACAGTTGTGGTTATTGTAAGCGAGACAGGCATTGTATGAGATTTTCCTGTTGCGGTCATCATGTTGTGCCCAACAGACGCGATGGATGACTTGGGTTGGAGGTTTCGGACCACCGGAAGACATTTACTCCTGCTTCACATCATGGATTTGTGGTCACCCCACTAACTGCTTTTGGTAGAAAATCATCCGCACAGCGACTAGTATCACTTCGACGTTGCTCGCACATTATGTTGCACCCAAGCTGGAAACAATCCTGGATCGTGAAGCCAAGATCTCTCATGAGGCATTCGCCGCCCAGATCGAGGGACGAATTGGATACAACGACAAGGGTCCCGACATGAAGGTGTGGAGCAAGGGCCGTGGTCTGAACGAGGTACGGTTGTTCCGATTTTCATTCAAGTCTCGAAGTTGATTGTATATTGTAGGTAGATTGGGCTTCTACCGAGTTCTGTTACCCTCCTATCATCCAATCCCAGTCGTCGAGCAGCGGGTTTGACATCAGTCCTAATGCCGAATCCACTGAGGACGATATCTCGCACAAAGGTGTGCTCCTTGTTGCGCTGGGCATGCGCTACAAGAGCTACTGCGCGAACCTGGGTCGAAGCTTCATTGTAGACCTTCCAAGGTAAGTCTCGTAGGAGGTCGATAACGATAGCTAACTGGCATATCCCTTGTAGGAACAAGAATCCATCTATGGGCTTCTTGTCACGCTCCAGGCTGAGCTACTGCGCGGCTCAAGGAGGGTGCTGTCGCAAAGGAGCTCTACCACTTCGCGCAGTCTTATTCAAGGAGAAGAAGCCTGAATTAGAGACCAAACTTGCCAAGACTATTGGTCATGGCGTACGCACATAGCATGAACTTCCCTCCTGTCGCAATGCTAATCAGAGTCATCTAGATGGGCATGGAATTCCGTGATGCGTCCTACGTCCTCTCACCTAAGAACAGTCGCAAGCTACGAGCAGGCATGGTGTTCAACCTTGTACTGGGTTTCCCTGAACTGACGGAAGGTGGAAAGAAGTGAGTGGCTTTGAGACAGTACTCAGATCTTCGACTGATGTATGGGTGCGATTGTCCAGGTATGCTCTCCAGTTGACTGATACCGTCCTCATCGGCTCGGACAAAGGGACTTGCCTCACCACTGGTCTGAAATCTGTAAAGGACAACATGTTCTTCCTGAGTCAAGCCGAGGACGAGGCACAGTCATCCAAGGCACCGTCCAAAAAGGCGCCGATGACAAAAGCCAACGGCAACGTGTCACCGGCCAAAAATAAGACCGCCGGTGGCAAAGTCCTGCGCAACAAAACGCGGAGCGCCGCTCAAGAAGAGCTCGTTCAGTCGATGGCGGCGAAGATAGCCGACCACCAGAGGGAACTTCACACGCGTCTCCACGAGGAGGGCCTGTCTCGGTTCTCGGAAGGCGGTGGAGGAACTGGCGGCAAGGAAGGAAAGGGGTGGAAACGTTTCCAGAGCTATAAGGGAGAAGCCGCCCTTCCACGTGAAGTCGAAAACTTGCGGGTATGCCACACCGTGATTTTAATTAGCGTTTGGCGCTTACGTTTGGCTCCCAGATTTTCGTTGACAGGAAGTCACAAACGGTTGTGCTCCCTATCTACGGCTATGCTGTGCCGTTCCATATCAATACTATCAAGAACGTCAGCAAGAACGAGGAAGCTGAGTTCACGCTCCTCCGCGTCAACTTCCAGACACCGGGACAGCTGGCCGGCAGGAAGGAAGACACTGTGAGAGCGTCGCGGAGATTGAAACCCGTGCTCTGTCTAACACGTCTTGTCAGCCGTTTGAGGATCCCGACGCCACCTTCATTCGCTCCATAACATACCGCTCTACCGATGGGAACCGTTTCGACTCTATTTCGAAACAAATCACGGATCTCAAAAAGGAAGTCAACAAGCGGGAGCAGCAGAAGAAGGAGATGGCTGACGTCATCGAACAAGACACCCTCGTGGAGATCAAAGGACGCCGTCCGACCAAACTGCCCGAAGTGTTTGTGCGACCGGCACTTGACGGAAAGCGGTTGCCGGGTGAGGTCGAGATCCACTCGAATGGTCTTCGATACCAGTCACCCATGGGGTCCCAGAAGATCGGTAAGTTCTCATGCTGCGGCCCCTACGACAAACCAAAATTGAGCCGTTCTCTTCGACAGACATCCTCTTCAGCAATGTGAAGCATCTTTTCTTCCAACCGTGCGACCATGAGCTTCTTGTTATCATCCACATCCACCTTCGAGCTCCCATCATGATTGGGAAAAAGAAGGCCCATGTGCGTGTCATCATCCTTTCGTTTTCACTGTTCGCTGAGAAAAGTCTTAACGTGATTATAGGATGTACAATTCTACCGTGAAGCGTCCGATGTTCAGTTCGACGAGACGGGGAATCGGAAGCGCAAGTACAGGTACGGCGATGAAGATGAACTCGAGCTTGAGCAGCAAGAGCGCAAGCGTCGACAGATGCTCAACAAGGAATTCAAGCTTTTCTCGGAGAAGATTGCGGAAGCTGCGACGTCTTCAGTATAGTGTGATCCTTTTTTGACAAATTTCAGCTACTAACTTTCGTCCATAGACCGGCGAGTCGCTTGAACCTGACATTCCTTTCCGAGAGCTCTCGTTCGAGGGTGTGCCCTTCCGGACCAACGTACGGCTTCAGCCCACCACCGAGTGCCTTGTGCATCTATCCGACCCGCCCTTCCTCGTGGTCACTCTGTCAGACATCGAGATCGCGTCCCTGGAACGTGTGCAGTTCGGCCTCAAACAGTTCGACATGGTCCTCATCTTCAAGGACTTCACCAAGACGCCGCTGCACATCAACTCAATACCAACTGCACAGCTTGATGACGTTAAAAATTGGCTTGAGTACGTGTTTGGCTATAAGGTTTTGGCGTGTCCCACATGCTCACGGCGTATTAGCTCCGTCGACATCCCGCTCAGCGAGGGCCCGGTCAACCTGAACTGGGGTCCAATCATGAAAACGATCAATGAAGACCCCTATGATTTCTTCCAGAACGGCGGCTGGAGCTTCTTGGGTGGCGGTGGCGGGGACGAGGTATTTCATTGCTTCCGGGTCATGGTGTACTCTTCGATAATGGTTTGTTTGTTCAGAGTGACGCCGACGGTGCGTCAGACACCGAGTCGGAGTTCACCGCCGAATCGAACGCCAGCGAAAGCTCGCAGAGCAGTGAAGACGGTAGCGACTACTTCGAGGATGCGAGCGATGACGAAGGTAGTGCCTCCGATTTTGGGTCCGAGGGCAGCGAAGGTTTGTTCCTGTGCACACTGCGCCACCTGGTATCACTAACAGCGGTGCCATTTCAGGCCAGGACTGGGACGAATTGGAGAAGAGGGCTGCGAAAGGTCAGTGTCAGCAGCGCGCCCTAAATTAATCCTCAGCTGATTGGGTTCTGCAGAGGACAAGAAGCGCATCGAGAATGGCCGAGGACACGAGTCAGACGATTCTGATCGCCCTAAGAAGAAGAAGGCACCGGTCAAAGCCAAGGGCAAGACGAATGGCAAACGGTGATATGGGCCGTGGTGCGGTGTCGGATTCGTCTGCTGCTGTCTTGCTTCCTTGTCATGTCCCGTTGTACATTATTACTCTGCGCACCTGCTATCGTTTGTTCTGCACCCATATCACGCGTGGCGGGGGGCACGGGGCTTTCCGACGGTAACGGTATGACGACAAACTACGCGTACATGATGTATCGCGAAGCGCTGTCGAGCAGTTGCGGCCAAGTGCTCCGTGGCCGGAACTCAGATGGGAGAGCCGTGCAGGTCGGCTGTCGGGGGGCGTATATCGAGCAGCCGGGCGTTGGGGAGATGGCGGTCGACGGTGGCCGTGGGGGGACACTGCATGGCGTCGAGCGGGTGGCGGACGTCAAACCAGCCTTGTCGAACAGCGTGCGCGCATGGCCGGTGTGGGGGCTGACGCACACCCGAGGGGCGCGCACGCGGCACCGCGGCTTTCGAACGCCTTGCGCGCACGTCGGGACGAGGAGCCTCCGGGAGCGGGCCGGGAGCGAATGCCCGCGCGCGTACCCGCGTCCAAAACGGCAAGTTTCGCAGTCCCGCGAGCGCGACGCGGACGGCGACCGTCCGTCTCAGCCCACGCCTGCAACATTGTTCAGGGCGCCCACCGCGCTGGTCTCGCCCAGGTGATGGCTAACTCGTATCGTTCGGCGGTGCGACCGCAGACCGATCACCACCCCTAGCGGTCCATGTCCTCACGCGGGGCACACCCTACCGTGCGCCGGCACCCAAGGCATACGTTCACCGTCCCCAGCCAGATGTATAAAGCGAGCCCCCGCCCCAGTACACCGACCTCATCGTTCCAAGGCATCTCAAGACAACCCACCGCACCGCACCGAGTCATCTGAATTGCGCTTCTCGAGATATATACAGCTCCCAAGACTGCTCGTGGACAGACCCTGTATAGGTATGCCATACATCTCTCCCCCCATCTCCTGCGCCGTGGTGCGCAACGCTGACCGACGGCAACCCTCCTGTCCAGATCCCAATGACAGACCAGCAGCACTACGACAGAAACGACGCTGTCGGCAGTTCGTCACTGCCGTCTGACCAAGCGTCCGAACAATCGGGCGAGACCCGGTGGACGCGCGAGCAGGTCTTTGGCATATATGAGCACATGCAGCAGGACTACTGGAGAGCACAAGGACTCACGATGCCTCCCACCCACGGAACCTACCATCCCTCCGGCATGCCCGCCGCCGCCCCCAGTGGCAGCGCCCAGCAGATGCAGGCACGTCTACTTTGACCAGCCAACTCTGCCCGTAACCTGCGTCGCTGACCTCTCGAATCTGCAGTACCAGCAGTTCAGCGGACTCGCGGTCGCGGCGCCATTCTACCTGCTCCCGCAGCGAGAGTACATCGCCAAGCGCCGTTACCAGCCCGAGTCTCCGATCGTGTTCCGCACAACGACGACGGGCTATGTATCTCTGTTGGACGCCATGAACGGAAACCTGGCGCAGCTGCTCGATGCGGACGTCTCCGTCTTTTCGGGCGACAACCTCAGCCAGAAGCAGTCCATCCGCCTGGAGGTGCGCCATCGTCATCCGCCCAGCTCATATGTCGGCTGACTCACGGTGTGCGCAACCACAGATCGTGGAGCTGAAATCGTTCGAGAGGCAGATCAATGTGCGAAACCCGGCGAACCACACTCACTCTATCACCCGGAGCAAGCTTGCCGAGAAGGTAGCGAAGGAAATCTTCGACTACATGAAGGTAAGCCGTTCGTCAGCGAGTTACGGGTCCGATGACCGACGCTCGGCCCTTGTTCCTCGCAGCGCCAACAAAGTTTCGGCGATCCCGCCTTTGGTCTGGGCCCCGGCACGCAGGGTTTTGAGAGACTGGTGCTCCTCGAGCTCCGCCACGTCTCGCGTTCGAGCTGGCAGCCTGTGTTGGGGGTCAGGAACTGATGATGGCACTCCAGAATCTGGACTCGACTTTTGCTGCCTCCCGACCTATCGTACTTCACACTAATGATGTAACCATCGTTGTCGCGATTCCTGGACAAATGCCAACCTATGTATTGGTTCTTTGATCACGTGTCCCCCGGAATCTGCCCATAGAAGGAAGGCGCACCGTCGCGGCATGAAACCGTCCCATCCTACGGAAGCTGTGTCACTGTGGGGCTTGGAGGGCTGGGTGGGTGTCGGTGGGCCGAAACAAACGGAAGTGAAAGCTCAGTCGGGCTGAGCGCGTAGAACAAGGACACAGCGGAAACGCGATGGGACAGCCCTGCAGATGACATCATGGAATCTGCTGGAAGCTGTGTCAGAAAGCACGGGCGTCGAAGATGTCCAATCGGCAGATGGTGTCTGAGGAGCGAGAACAAGGAGGACGAACGAAGGCAGGCGGCGGAAACGGACGCCTCCCAGCCCCCGCCCGTGCCCGACGCCATCGGCGCGCTAACGGAGTCCCATCGGCCCATCGGAACTGCTGAGACTGCCTCCATTCACTCTGCCAACGACCCTCACCCGCTGCTCGCTGCCCACTATCATAACCACAGCGCTCAGTACACCCGCCTTCCGTTCGTTCTGCCTTCCAGGACCGAGAGACTACAGTCGAGGACACAACCAAGCAAATAGCGCCACACAGTCTTGTGGTCTCGGGTCAGTTCAGGCAGTGGGCACTGCTCTCCGCCCACATATTGCTCGATCATCATGCATTCGTGAGCCACGGAGACTTCACCCGCATGTCTTCTTCGAATGCTTCATGAGGTATGTCCAAAATCTACAAATTTGTGGTGTTCGCGACTTGCGTCGCCATCCGCTGGCGATACGGCGTCAAACGACGGTGCAGACAGGAGTTGAGCTCCCGGATCCACGCACCATGCAGGCAAGGATTCTCTTTTTGTGGAGCATCATACGATCAAATCGCGATACCCAGCGTTTGGGCGGAACACCGCATAAGTGGGCTTCGTGTTTAGCACGAGTCCGTCATAGAAGTTCAAGAATGCATTAAGCGTCCACGATCTTGGAAGTCATAAGGTTTAGATGCTGATTAACGACGTTTCGGGTCATCCCTTGAGATCGGGAAATCAACAGTTTCTGCCAAGGATAGAATTCGCTTCACTGTCTGAGGTGTCATTCAAGGGTCGAGTCATGTAAGTTGTCGTGACTGCTGCTTGCAAGCTCGTTGTTGATATAGTGTATCTCGGCGCAGCAGGCTCAAGACGAAGTGCCCCACGCGATGCGCTTTGCCGGTGACTATCGCGATAGTGTGACGAGGACTCGCAGGGCCTCGAGGCCGCTGATGTTATGGACCCGCAGGTCAGACTGGACCTCACCGTCGGTGGGAGCTCCATCACAAGATTTCGACCCACTACTTCCGAGGAAGCCGGGACCACAAGGCCCGGTGGACGAATGGGCGGCCATGGTTGGCTGGGTGCCCATTCATGCCCATCCTGACAAATAGATCCTGGCGCGGGCATGTCGGTCCAGATATCTCGATATTCCCATGTGCGTCACCGAAGCCAGCCTCTGCAAATGAGGCGCTTTACTTTATGGCCGGGCCAGGGAACTTCAGGACGGCATAGGGCCGATCGTGACAGAGGGCAGACGACTGGTGGACTTCACTGAATCTGGGGTCTGTAAAGCCCTCAGTTGAAGAATCCTCCCCCACACTGGTCCTTTCGTTTTTGCGCATGAAGAATAACGCTGACCCAGGTGCTGTAGATCACAGCTCACCGCCCGGTGACAGGCGCGTTCCAAACGCTTCATTTTCATCGTGATGGTGCTCACACCAAGGGCTCTGTGAAGAAGTGTTGGACCTCGGACCACGGAGGACCACAGCCATCCTCGCCCTTATGATCAAGGGAGGGTGGACCGTCCATGTGATGATGCTCTCTCGAGCCGCCTCGGACGCACGGACTCTTGATTCAGCGCTGTCGTGCTGGCTCAGGGTATAAAACGACCTCACTATGCTCCCGCCAACCCAACCCCTCTCTTCAGACCACCCAACTCCTTCTCCTGTACCGTTCTCCTTCCGCTATGAACGTGCGTTACAGCGAAGTAAGTGACATGTCCCTACGAGGATGCACAGACTTATTTTTCATTGCACAAGGTTCCCCAGACTTGGTATATCGACCCCACCGGCAAACAGGCACCCAACCACGCTATCGTCTTCCAATCGCCGGACGGCTGCGGAGTCCCAGTTATGGCAGCACTCATGAGCGACGGGAGTTGTTTGTGCAACGCGCGTAGCCCCGCTTTCCACCACAGTCTGGGCGTGAAGGGAAAGATCTCTCTCCGCTTCCGGGTTCGTTGCACCAGTTTCTCGTCCCTCAATTATACCACAAACCCTTACTCTGTCACACAGATCAATGGACTCACTCCCCACGATCCTCAGGTCATCTCACAGCGCGCCACCAAGAATGGAGAGTCTATAGATATTGCAAAGTTGGCTTGCACCGTTGCGCAAGAACTTCGGCTGCTCCTGGTACGTCCTTCACTGTCGCCTGTATATCGCAAGACCTCATATGCTTGTGTGCCCACGAAGAACGGCCGGTGTCTGCTAGTGAACAACCAGGAGTACACCCTTGAGGACATCAGGCTCTACAGCTTGGTCCGTGTTTCCCAGGGCTCATGGCAGCCCGTATTTCAGGTGCCAACGCGGTGGTGCTGAAACAACTGCGTTTTGGTGCGCGATCCCTGTCACCCGCCCCCGGAGAGATGCCCGCCCAGAGCATCTGTTCTGGTTCCCGCTCGGTTCTGCACGGCTGACGCTATAGTACCCCGGGCGATTGAAGAGGAGCTCAATGTTCGCTACCGTACCCCGCTCCCTCCATATCCTGTTCAATACGCCCGTACATCTAATCCGCTCACGTATACAATAATGTAATCATGGTCTGCATTTCTGTTGCCTCCTCATCTCCGGGGCAGGGGACCTCTCTTATGCCACGGGTGTGCATATGTGTGCTTCTCCTTCCTCGTTATGAATACATGCACAACACCGTGCGGAGGCATCTTTGTGGAGCAATGACCGTCGACCGTCGACCTCTGCCGCTCGCACGAGGGATCAGCTGGGCTCGTGAGCGTGGCGAAACAACCGGTTTGTTGTACTGATAGAGCCGGATCGAGGATATTTGCAGCACACCGGTACTACAAGGGGCGGCGACAGCTACATTGCAAGAGCCCTCTGGTAGCTGGTAGCCCTGTACACGTTGCCAGTAGGATCTACATAAGTCAGCGATAGGGCGAGAAATTCGAGGAACTTGCCGACTTGTGTAGGTCTCGAACTGTGTTGTGTAACCACTCGAGGGCCGCCGATCCGGGTGGAATGTGCCGAGGCCAGAAAAGCACCGCTGTCGGAGTTCGCGGTCGTGGACGAGTCCGACGCGGCGAGTGAGGCGCGTCAGGGTCGTGCTGAGCGCGGAGTCTGATTTGCTGATTGGCGACTCGTCGCCGCGGGTGTTTGAGTCGCCTATGTTTTGGTCATTCCTCTTGTCATATCGCCTCGCTGGATGTCGATTTTCGTTCTGGATCGCCCTCATCTGGGACCCATCTCTTCTCAACGTCCCCATATGTCCTCGGCAGGGCAGGGCTTCGGCCCCCTCTTTACCGGTGCGAACGCATGATGCTCTGCCGGGATGGCACCAGTGTTGTTCAAGTATCCGCAACCGCTTTCCCAAATGAGAGGAGTTAACGTCAAGTGAGTCGGCCCCTCGAACGACAATGCAAGTCGTCCTTGGTTGCGGCGCCCTGGCGTATCTGCTGTGCATTGCCTGCAGCACATTCCCATCAGTTGCTGGCTTTAACTCATATGTTCTGTGGACGTGGAACGGAAACATACTTCATGTGGTGCCTTGAGGGATGCGGATCGTCGCACAGTGAGTCCCAGCACGCTTTTGTGTCTACTCAGACCACTGATTGGCATGGGCGGTCAATGGAGAGCTCACCCGCAGTCATAAGTTAAACTCACCGATCCACAAGGTTCAAGGTCCCGCGTGTTCCGCACGAGTTACGCAGAAGTTTTTGCTACTACGTCACCATCGTTGACGAAAGAACATGTTTACCAACGGTATGACTCGTTGTTCTCTTCTTCTCTTGCTGTGGCGAAACGGCGGGCGCAATGGCGAAAGGCCGTTGACCGCCGTTCCTGGCAGTTGGGCAGCAAATGAACCACCTGGAGCATATGCCTGCGCCCCGTGCGCATAAGCCGGGACAGTGTCAGACAGTGCGCGCAGGGAGGTTACTTGAGTGTGGTAGATGGGGACGATAAGAAGATGACGCACCCTTGAAGTAGCGGGCGAAAAGTTCCCCATATCGAGGCATCATGCTACTCCGTATGCCCGTGTGGAGGGGCCACTGTCCTCGAAGGCCTTCAGGGACGGTCGCTTCATTTGTGTTGGGCTGGGCGGTGGTGTTGGCCGCTGTCGTACGTCCGCCGCCGCCGCCGGGCGATTGCCACTGCGACCTCGTGTGACGAATAGGCCAGCATGGATGGGAACCGTATTGTAATTTCCCTGAGATCCGTCTCTTCGACCGTTTGACGGGAAACCACGGCTGAGATGGGACGGTGATCTAGTTGTGCTCACCGCTATGAGAAGCTGTTTCCCCAGATGGCCTCTCCAAGGCACTTGCGTCTGCGGCAGACCGATGCATGGAAGGATCTCTTCTGGTGCAGCCGGGGCTCAAACCGACAGGACCGGTAGGAGAGGCTGAGAACGGAGGTAGCAATGAAGTTGTCAGCCTCAACTACATGTCACAGGCAAGACGACGCGGAGAGAAATGTGCTCGCTTGGTCAGTGGTCCTGGAGAACGAGAAAGGAAGTGCTCAAGGGTGAAGGCGTTGAGTCTGAAGCATGGTACCGAAACCGCCTGCGTGGCAGCGGTTGAGAGCGTGGGCAAACTCCGCCCTTCCTCCCTTCGCCTGCTTGCATACGCCCCAGACTCTTGCTCCGAACCTCTAGAAGCCAGATTTCCTAGATCTGGGATCCCAGGTGCGTACTTATTATTTTTTTTTCCAATATCCAGACATTTAACATATGCTTGTGGATTTAGCTCGGCCGACGCCGACCGGATATCCCGCGCCCTTGTGTTCGCAACAACCCGCCCGTACATCCTAGCCGATCAGCTTGCTCAATGGGCGGCGTGGCTTGTGTATGCTCGCTAGGATATCTGGATAGAAGCCCCCCGCCCTGCCTAGGACGCGATCCAGCATTGTCCACTTGGTTCGAGCAGGATGAACGCTACGGTGTATCCAGATGCAGTGGTACGTCTCCACTTAGACTCTTCTGGCGATGGTCTACATGTACTTAAGCGAACCACAAGCTCATCCATCCGTCAGCGCACCCCAGCCCTTGAAACGGATAACCACGTAGTCTATCCAGCCAACCTGCTGAACCAAAACCGTCCGCAGAACAGTAGCGCTGACGGCACGTATGAACGCCTGAGACAACTGAACATCTGAGCCTCCACTATGCTTGAGTGAGGCGTGGTATCGGGATAACCTGGCTTTTCCTCCCTTCCCGCATGCCTCGTAGATATCTAGACACGCTGCGGTGTCCCGGTTGAAGCGCCATTCCATACAACGCAGTCCCCAGGTACTCTGCTGAAGAGCTCTCATAAAGTACAGACGGTACGAGCGGAGGGTTTTAAGAGCACCGTTCCAGTCCACTTCACCACTACTTCCCTCCACACAGACGCATCGTCGTATCGGTATGCAGCACAGCCTAGCTCCGTTCCGCCAACACCCTCGCAGTGTGAGTCTCCAACATGGTGCTTCATTCCTAGCGTCTGCATGACTGACACAATCGTGTTAGCCTCGCTCCCACGAGCGGGTGATGTTCGTCATCGACGTGGACCCCGACCCAGGGATACCACCATCTCAGTACAGTCCCGATTGCATTCGTGCCAATTATGATCGTCAAAGCAATGAAATACCGGCACATGCGATAAGATTTCGCGACCCAGAACTCAACGATGTTCCGAGGAGCGACTACACGACGCTACAAGCTCCCTCATACCATACAGTACGTTTGCCGATATATATCTTCCCTCAATTTGCGCGCTGAAGCTCGTATCTTCTAGTCGTCATGGACCCCCTTGCCCCTCGAACCATACGTCGGCGGTCGTAGGGAGTCACCTTTTGAGCCATGCACAATCCACTTTAAGGACATCACCTCCCCCACCCCGGGCGTGTCGCTTCAAGACCTGCTATCCTCTTGTCGCCTTATAGCCGGCGAAGCACCCATCCCAAGTGATGTTACGACCAAGCTGTCAATCAGGATCCATGTGAGTACCCAAACTGACATGAGACAAAGCTCACGACGCGTTGCAGTTTCAACATTGCTCGACGGAATACACGCGCCAGATAACAGTCCGAAGGACAACCAATCTTTGCCCTCCCGTGTCACTGCACTCGCTGGCCAAGAAGATTGCAGATGAGACTTCAAAAGCCATTGTAAGCCTCTTCCCTAAGGTCGGGGTTTGATACTCACTAATTAAATGGTCCAGGCACAACACCACCCGACATTCCACAACGTCTTCTTCTCAGTCGACAACCTCCGTCTCTGTGCTCTTCATCGGTGCAGCCGTGGTTCTTGGGCCCCGGAATTCGTTATTCGCGTTTGAAGGCGATACAGATATAGCTGCGGAAAGTTATGAACATTTGGATCCGATGAACAAGCCTATACTTTCACAATATCACCATGTAGCGACCGCTCGTGCCCTGTGACGATTCATGACGACGTATGTACTCACCAACCTCAGAGACCCGCGTTGCCTTCGAGTATCTGAACGAGCCCAAGAGTGACGGGGATCGTAGGCACCAGGACTGGCGGTACATATACTTTCTTCTGACGAAGTTGCGCACACAGTTCTGTGTTGCGATTGGACGGCGTTGAGAACAGTTGAGACTCCTAGGAATCCAAGGATAGACACATGCTCCGCTGTATGGGACCCGCGGCCACTTGTGGCAGAGGGAAATGCGATGTATCCAAACAGCCTCGGTGGAAGTTGGCAACACGTGCTGTGAATGACTTGTTGGGGATGCCCGTGGGCTCCATGATGGTGCCGCAAACTTCGTGGGACGGGCAGAATCAAAGCCAGTTCTATCAGACAGAGAGTGCGGCTCGAAGGCGCAGCGGTGGCACAGAAAGGTCCGCGGACCGCATTCCACCCAGTGACCCACATAGTACATACACAACGCTGTGTAGAATGCGGACACTGTCGAGGCCAGTGATGCGCCGGCAAAGTCCAGTATTATCCCGATGTAGACACGGCCCTGTAGGCTGTGATCCAAAAGGTCACTCACATATGCGAGGTCCAAGGGCTATATACAGCGGATTTGGCGAACGCCCTATTCTCCGTTCGTCTTGATTTTGTGGAGAGTGTGCAAGACGGCCAACACGCCACTGCTCTGAGTGGCATATGTTTGCGAGGCAATGGGCCCAACCGGGCCGGGTTCGGTACGCGACATGACAAGAGTCTCCGACTCGAAGGAGGCTTGCATGTCTCCTATTTAAATTGGCTCTCAGGTTCACTCTATCCAGCCCCCTCTACGCTGAACCATGACTGGCGAAACCACCCCTTCCGGCTCATCAACCGATTGGCAACCTCCTCCAACCATCTTCGACCCCACGACGTGCACGCGCAAGGGTTTGTGCCCCGTAACACACATCAGACACCAAGATGCGAACCCCCTAGAAAGCCACTCGTTGTACTATGAGATCCATGGCTCTGGTCTGGAGAAAATTGTGTTTATCATGGGGTGCGTCCGCTTTCCGTCGGCCCTGTATAGTCAACAATAGAACCGAGCCTCGCAGCTTGAACGCCTCCGCTTCAGGATGGGTATCCCAGGTCGATTACTTCGGGAGAAAGCCGGAGTGCTCTGTTCTAGTATTTGACAACAGGGGCGTTGGAAACAGCGGATCTCCTCGTGGGCCATACACGTACGTGCGCCCATCGAGGGTTAGTCCTCAATCTGACTCTCTATAGCACGGAGGGGATGGCCCAAGATGTCGTGACGCTGCTGGATTTTGTTGGCTGGACGGAAAAGCGTCAGATTCATGTCATTGGCATATCTCTGGGCGGTATGATTGCACAAGGTACGTAGCAACTTGGTGCAACGAATTATCAAAGTTTGGACGCTATGTTGAGTCTAGAACTCGCGGAGAAGATACTTGAACGTACCGCTTCGCTCACCTTGGTTGTCACCAAGCCTGGGAGACGTCGTCTGATTGAGCTGCCCTCTGTAAGGCATAACTTCCGGACTACACAGCATTGTCACTGATAACCGTTCAGTATGTGGGCACAAGGAACTTGTTGAGGTCGATGATGGTGTCCAACCCAGAAGACAGGATCCCACTCGTCCTGGAGACGCTGTTCCCTCAGGAATGGCTCGACTCCAAAGACCCTTCAGATCCCGAGGGGCGCACGAACAGAGAGCTTCAAACGATTGTTAGTCCCCATATGTGCTTTGATGCGCTTCACTCATTGGGTACTTTAGGCGTACCGCGAGCGAATCGCTGTCACCCCCCCACAAACACTTGTCGGCTCCTTGTCTCAGATGGCTGCGGCAATGACACACCACGTATCCCCGGAAAGACTACGGAGGATCTCGTCGGCTATACCCAAAGTCGCAATTGTGACAGGGGATACGGACACTCTCATTGACCCTAGGAACAGCCAGCTCTTGAAGCAAGACATGCCAGAAGCCGAGCTCATCATTCGAGAGGGGGCGGGCCACGGGGTACCCATGCAATACAAGGAGTGGTTCAACGAGGTGCTTGAAAGGACCCTCAAGGAAGGCAGGGAACGCGCAAATTGAGAGGGCGGGCGAAGCAGGACAAGGACATTAAATCCGGGTCGTTACATGTAACAAGTTTGGTTAAGAGCTGGACTAAGGGAGGCTCCCAGAAAGACAAACGAGTGGAATACGAGACTGCGTGTATTTTGGAGTTCAAACTGGGCTCGCTTTCAAGAACTTGAACACGTACCATGAACATTCTTCCCACTAATGCTCCTTGATCATCGTCACGAGCGTTTTCTTTGCCTGAGAGGGCAGGCCTTGCATCTCAGGTCGCATCTCCGACTTTGTGGGTTCGATCCGGATGTTCTCAGGAAAGCTATCACCTGCCTCTTGCCTGCGCTTCTGCAGAATCTGGATGAGGGTTGGACGCGGGACGTGTGTGGGGTTTGGTTGTGGGAGTGGACGGAACGACGGGTCGACCTGCGAGCGCGGAATCACGCGGACGAGTCGGGGAAGGGTGACACGCATCGTGGCAGCTGGATGATGCTACGAATCGCTGCAATAGCGCAGCAGGTCAGGGAGCAGCAGGCGGAGGGCGTGGCAGGGGTCGAGGCGCACCAGCGAGGATGGAGGGTGAAGGCAAGTGAGGTCCCGTGACGTCGGACGCGTCCGTCGTCGACGCGTTTTGAGCTGTCAGCGAACGTTGGCGCCTGCAATACGGCGCCTTGCTCAGCTCAGCTCCACCCTCCACAGGCACTGTACTTGTACTGCTCCGCCCTGTTCGTAAATATCATATCCTCCTCCCGAGAAAAGAGCACCTCGTCAGTTTCTCTCTCATGTCAACCATCCCGCGCAAAAGAGTCGGTGACTGTACTCCAAGCAATCCCGGAGGCAGCAATCCCACCAAGAAGCCACGAGCAACCAAAGCGCAGAAGACCAAGAAAGCTCAGAAGCAGGAGGAGGCACCAGAGTGGCCCGAATACTTCCATCATGTATGCTGACTACTACTTCCCCGGGAGGTGAGCTCACTAAGTGACATTTCCCTCAGTTGTTTAAGGTAGGGGCCTCTCAATCCCGACAGCGCATAGCTCAGACGCACCTACCAATCCCTCCCTTCTGCAGATATTCAAGGTAAATCTGTTAGACAATAAATGTACGATTGGGTGCTCAGAGCTTGAGGTGCGCAGTCTTTGAACACTGTTCTTGCGTTCTGCTCGTCAAGGAAGAACCTCGCCATTACATTTCCCGTCGTCCGGACGTCCGTAGAGGCCCTGCTGCATGGGTACGTTTAAGAGTATACATTACTGAGTTTCTTTTCACGACATTCACAGGCCACTGGAACTCGAAAAAGTGGCCGAGTTCAAGTGAGCTCATTCACATCAATCCCTATACCCTCACCCGCTGATCGGAAACTCCAGAGCATTGCTACCGGAGACTGTGAAATTTGCGTACACCCCACGAGATGAGCTGAAGATACATAGTACCCAGCAAGGGAGCAGTTCTCGTCGTGAACGCTCCCCCGACTTCTCTGCATTCCAAAACAGTGCGAAATCATCGGCGTCACGAGTGAACGATGTAGACCTAGACGAGCACGTTCTAGTGTTAGACTTCATCGACAACTCCCGGGGGAAGAAACCTTCATCGAACGCTGGATTTGCGTACGCTCCACTCCCTGCATTGACCCCTGCAGCCACTAAGAAGCTGGTTGAGAGGCGTAATGGTCGCTTCGTCGAGGCTGTCAACGAGTAAGACCCTACGATTTTGAGGGTTTCGTGACATACTTAACCACGCCGTTTCAGATTACTGAGAGCCACACCAGAAGGAGACGACCCGGTCGCTCTGCTTCAGGCCGCTGCGCGAGATCAACTGCCCGTCCACCCAAACACTCGTCTCGTCCCAGGTGCCAGCCAACCCACTTCCACGGGCCAGTACAAAACGGTCCCTGCGCCTGAGGAAAGACCATCGATAGACCAGGTCGTCGAGGAGCTCCTGCAACAAGAATGGTACAGGCAACAGATCGCATATCAGCGCACTTTTGACGCCAAAGAAGGCCACATAGGTATGTGAATATTTGCGGTGTAGCCATAGATTCGGCTGACCCGTCAAAGCTTCACTCGACCCACCTTTGTCCGATGAGATTGCGCAGGCACTGCGAGATTCTAGGAAGATTACTTCGTTGTACACCCATCAAGTTGCCGCAATCCAAGCATTATCTCGATCTCAGCACGTTATAGTGTCAACGAGCACTGCATCGGGGAAGAGTGTGATATACCAGGTCAGTCTTTTGTTCAATGGACAGGTCGGCAGCACACTCCTATTAACACAGCGCCGAAGGTACCATTGTTGTGCTTTTTGCAGGCGGAACCACAGTCCACAGCTATTTTCATCTATCCAACGAAGGCGTGTACTTCATCGTTGGGACCAAGCCTCGAAAGCTAATTACAATGATACAGGCGTTGGCACAGGACCAACGGACCGCTTTGGAGCAACTGCTCTACTCATGTCCTGGGCTTCAACACATCAAAGTAGCTACCTACGACGGTGATACGCCTCAAGAACTGCGCCCTGGTAGGCTGTTCGATGAGTACATGATTACTTGCGTTGACATGATTACTGGTCACGATCACAGTGATCAGGGAGAGTGCTTCCGTCATCTTTACTAATTTTGTGTGTAATCTCCCTTGGTTGCCGGTGGAGGCGTCCATGTGCGCCTGTGGAAGCTCATGGGTCCATGTCCCCCTGCTACAGGATATGCTTCATGCATCCATACTCCCTCATGAAGACACGTGGCGAAGGTAAAACTCTCCGTTATCTGAACTCTCAGTCTATTTGACCGCGGGCGAAACAGGTTTCTCAAGAACCTGAAATTGGTGGCCGTCGATGAACTGCATTACTATCATGGCACGTTTGGGAGGTCAGTGCACCTACGTGGAAGTGATGCATACGGGCTCATCTTTGAGACCGGCCATTAGCCACGTCGCTCAGGTGATGAGAAGATTGCGCAGGGTCTGTTGCGCAGTGGGAAGTGAGCTGCGCGCCCATTTGTACACCATGTGCTGAGGCACTGACAGAAGTCTCTTGCAGATCACCGCGTCCGATTCGTCTCGTGCAGTGCGACTATATCCAAGCCTGGAGAACACATGAGACATCTGTCTGGCATACATGTCAGTGTCGCTTTTGCATCCATTACCACCCCATTCTCATCCGAAATTAGCAAGTTGAAGAGGTCACCGAGGATGGTGCACCGGCCGGCCGTAAGGACTTTTTGGTATGGGATCCACCGCTGAAGGATCCAATGGATGAGAGCATGGGGAAAGTCAGTTCCGTGGGCGAGGCCACGCAGCTGATGAGATTCCTCATGGCAAGAGGAGTGCGGGTGATTCTGTTCTGCAAGGTGTGTGCGCCGACTAAGCCCGAACGGGCTATGCTCACTGAGCGTACAGATCAGGAAAAGTTGCGAGATGGTGAGCTTCTCTCCGATACTTATCGGATCGAGGTTTCTCACACGATTCTCCAGGCCATGAAAGCTCTTCGGCAAGAACTTTCCGCTGACGGCAGACTGGATATTTTGGAGCGGGTAATGTCTTACCGTGGCGGGTATTCACAAGAGGTGCGTCCCCGTCGGAGTATGGAGCCGTTGCGCTCAACCACAGAAAACTGCGCAGGATCGCCGGCGGATAGAACGGGAAGCTTTCTCCGGGAACCTTCTTGGTATAGTCGCAACCAATGCTCTAGAACTTGGCGTCGACATTGGGGTGCTGGATGCTGTACTCATGCTCGGTTTTCCCATGGGCGGTCTTGCAAGCTTTGTGAGTGATGTAGCACACGCTCAGGGTCTCATGAGAGCTCAATGAAAAGTGGGATTATAGCGGCAGCAAGCAGGGCGCGCAGGGCGTAGGGCACGGGACGCTCTTACGGTTTACATCGCGGACACACTCCCTATCGACCAACATTACATCAACAATCCCGAACAGCTTTTCGACCGAGGAACAGATGACCTCGTCGTCGACCTCGACAGCAAGATCGTCATTGAAGCGCACTTACAATGCGCCGCTCACGAGATGCCGCTCACGGACGAAGATGAGCAATATTTTGGTCCCAACATGAAAGAAATCTGCGAAGCTAAATTACACAAGGATCGAGAAGGATGGTGAGTCACCCCGACTTTCAGTCTCGAAGGCCAGTTGCTTATCACTCTCCAGGTATCACACCCATCACCGATATCTTCCTTACCCGTCAAAGCATGTATCTCTGCGAGGTATTGAGGACGAGAAGTACAGCGTTGTGGACGTGACCCGAGTCGGCAGACCCGGAGGCAACGCTGTCATGTTAGAGGAAGTCGAACTTTCGCGCGCGCTATTCGAGATTTATGAGGGCGCAGTGGTACGTAGTGGTGCTCTCAGGCGATCGACGCAACTCAATCTGTTCCCTGTGTTCACTAGTTCATACATCAAGGCTTAACCTTCATTGTTAGCCCAACACCGTCTGTCGTGTCATGAAACACTCGCTAACTTTTGCTGAGGTTGATAGATACAAGAAGTCAGCCATGACTCCAAGATCGCCAAGCTCGTGCGATCGGATGTCAACTGGACCACAGAGCCGCGGTAGGCGCCCCTCGATTCATCCATGCGGACTGCTCACACCTTGGTGCACAGAGATTTCACCAATATCGATGCGCTTCAGACGTACCGTATCAGAGAAATCAAGGACTCACCTCATCGTGCGTTTTACGGACGTGAGCGACACGTTGATTTTGTTGTCATCTATCTGCTGAGTGTTCTACCATCATCCCCAGGGGTTGAGTTGTTCACCGCGGTTTACGGTGAGTTACCTTTTCTTTTTCCTTTATGCAGAAATCTCACCAATGACATCAGGCTACTTCAAGATACGGTAAGGGTGTGCGCCACAATACATGATTTTCTGACTGAAGACGCGCTTCGTTCAGCAACAGAGCGATTATCGATTCTGTCGATCTCGATACCCCTCCGTGGCAGCGTGAGACCGTTGGCATGTGGTTTGACGTCCCCAAATCCGTCCTGGATCTCATGCGCGATGCGGGCATTAACCCGGCGGAAGCCATCCACTCCGCTCAGCACGCATACCTCAACCGATACCCGCTGGCAGCGGATCTTCGCACGGAGTGCAAGGTTCCTGAGAAAGAGTACAAGGCAACGGAATCAGCGCGCAAGCGTCCTGCTAGGTAAAATTTCTCTCGCACTATCGTGGCACAGGATTTAAGGATGGGTCGGCAGACTGATATTCTACGAGCCAACGGGAAAGGGCGGAGGCGTGGCAGTCAAGGCATTCGATCACAGTAAGCTTCCAGTCACTCGGTTGCAGGCAACTTTCTGAACGCCCTTCAAGCAAATGATATTCTACGCGATGCCCACGATCGGGTCGAATCTTGCGAATGCAAGGACGGATGTGCTGCTTGTGCGTTACATGGTCTAATACAGTCCTCTCAATATCAAAGCACTGATATCGAACCAGGCGTGGACAGCCCGTCGTGCAAGGAGGGCAACGCTGTATCCTCGAAAGCGGGCGCACTCATCGTCCTCAAGGCTCTGCTCAACCGCCCCATTGATGTCGATCTCCTCGCGCACGCTGCAGATTCGAATGACGCGTACGAGACAGTTGTTGAGGCCATACAGGTCCGCACAGCCGAAGGCGTCGCAGTTGAGCCCACATGAAACCGAACTCTCACGTCGCCGGTCAATCCATCCCGAGAACTTCCAGTGTAGTATATTGTGCATGACCATAATACCTGTGTCCAGCTAGATAACAATTTAGGCTAATGGATCGAAGTCACCCCAGTCGGCTTTTGACAGCTGCTTCTGCGCGCCTCCGGTCCCTGGCCACTGAGGTTGCGCCGGTTTCGATGGGGCAAGCACGCCTCCCATGGACATCTGTTGTGCGAAAAACGGTGGCGGTGCTTGTGATGGTCCAGCAGGGGGCTGCATTGGAGGCAGGGAGATGTTGTAGTTGGGACCCGAAGGGGCTGCGCTGAAGCTTGGTGCTGGGACATTGGATGGGGTGAGTGCGGGAAAGGAGGGCTGCATGAGCTGCATGGCGGGCGCCGAGGAGAAAGAGTTCATCGGCACCATAGGCGCGGCGAGAGGCGGCGAGGGCGACGTCGTGAACACCGCAGAGTTGAATGAAGTTGACGAGACACGGGTTGCGCCTAATCCCGGACTGGGGCGACTGGTATTTGCGCGCGATACATGAGGATTGAGGGAGCTTGATATCCGTGGAGATGCAGGCTGAGACTGAGACGTCTGCAAAGGTGGGGAGAAAGTGGGTGCGCGTGCTGGTTGCACGGCTGGAGGGGACAATGCGGGGGGTACAGGGCTCTGGGAAGGGGATGCATAGTCAACATGGCGGAGCGCATCAAGGCTGAACAACAACTCACCGTCGAGCCACTGACCGTACCATTGGAGAAAATGCTACCCCAAACGTCATCCTCCCAACTTGGAGCCGGAGCATCGCCTGTAGCATTTGCCCTGATTGCGGGAGTACTACTACTCCCATTGCCCACGAGACTTTCGAAGTCGACAGCACCGTTCGCACCCACTGGGATACTAGATGAACTGGTCACAGCGGATCGGTCCTCGATACGCTGTGAGTCTCGGAGGTACTGGTCGTGTTCTTTCTCTACGCGATCGCCCAGCTTCTTGATAACATCCATGAACCTTTTGAATTGAGAAACGGTCAACACTGTGAAGCTGCAATTAGAACAGGGCATGCTGTAACAAGGAATGTCTCCCACATGGTCCCATCGACATCGCCCATAGCTGAGGAAGTACGAGGGTTGCAACAGCCTCGCGATCAACCTTCAGGCCCATCGCTTCCTGTACAGCCAAAGTAGCCATCTGCAAAAATATAAGGACACGAGTAAGGACACAGCTACAACATAGCATACCGTCACTGCGGGTTCTTTCGTCCGAATTCTTGATAACAACGGTACTAGTTTTTGAGTTAAACTCGACTACAAGAACGTGGTCAGTGAAGCTTTCGACCTTTGGCACCCCGAAGAGCTTACTTGATCGAGGGTGTGTACCATTGACAAGAAAGTTTCCAGCGTCGCTACTTTGACTGACAGCATACGTGTTTTCGTGAAGACCAACTAGTTGCATGTCAGAATGTCAGATCGACTTCCATCTTTCCTCCGTGATCCTCAGACAACTCACAGCGACTCGTGGGAACACCACGCCTTGTACCTCCGCATAGTCGATGGTCTCACAAAGGTTGGGGACGGACTTGAGGGCACGTTCTTGCACCTGAAATAGACTAGTGATAAGTTTAAGGCGAGAACAAGGTCAGACGTGGTCCTACGATGGAGTGCTCGCTCTCTAGCGCGTTGTAGACAAGAGGCAAGACATCTAAAAGAAAACAAGAATAAGTGACGCGACCTCAGAACTAAATCCCGAGTCCTTACGTTCTCGGAATACAGGCTTCTCCGTCTTCTGCTGCAGCAAAATCAAGTTGTCGAGCAATGTAAGCATGTTCTGCGGGGGCTCTTTTATTGCAAACAGCGGCTTGAGGCTGGGCAGTACGAGCGTCGCAAACTGCGTGGACGAGAGGACTTGTGCGATGGCAAAGATGTTGGGGAGGATGTAGGGTAGAAGGTGGGTGTCTTTCATCTACCTCTGTGTTTAGCGTCAACGCTCTCAAGAGGACGAAAAGACACTCACTTCTTCCAATAGCGAGGGAAGGATCTTACGCGTCCGAAGACCTTCCGAGAATTTGTCCAAAACGCTTGTCAGGCCCTTCATAAATGAGATCTTCTCTTCGCGAGTCTTCGCGGCAAAATTGGACCGGTCCAGGAAGCTCAGCGTCGAGACAGGCAAAGACGAGAAGAAAGGATGCAGTGGGAGATCTGATGGACTTGGCCGACCATGAGGTTGTCTGGTGATGAGGGCGCTGAGGAGTGCTAGACACGCGTTTCAGAATTCGGTTTTCCGAGCACTAGTGCAGGCACTCACAACGCAAGTCTTGCTCCAATCGTTCCATACCGACCAGGGGCTTACCGGCATTCTCCCGCAAAGACGACAGGCTGCCATGATTCTTGAAAGGCGGGTTTCCTTTGCAATGTACCGCATAAATTAAGCAGCCAAGTGAGTACATATCAGAGGCGGGATCGAGCACTTCGTCGAGCGCGTATTCGGGGGCTGTTCGACCGAATCTTCAGAATCACGCAGGCACGGACGTCGCGACCGACACACCAATGTAGTCGAATGAACGTTGAGTATATGTCGACGCACGTCCATCAAAGGTCGGATATTCCCACCGGGGAGCACTACCGTCTGGTCGTGATAGAGCAATCGTTTGTCCCAGGCCCGAAAGCTTCCAGTCGCCCTGTTTGAACATGAGTACGCGCCACTGATCCGACACAGAGCAGAAGCGTACCGCACTATTGATGATAATGCTTTCCAAGTTAATATTTGAGTGTAGAAGGCGGGCGGAGCCGTGCATGAAAGTCAGGCCTTTGCATAGCTGCAGTATACCCTTCTGGATCTAAACGCATCCAATCAGATACAACATACAGAGCGGCAGTTATACAGCGCAGCTAACCTCGACTTCGTCAAGTTCCACAAGTGGCATATACTGGAACGAGCCAGGGACCGAGAGGTGCAGAGACGCGAGCACAGGCTCGGTCGCGAAGATGAGTTCCGTCCGAGTTTCTTCCAGGGGTTCCACAACCTCTTCAAGCCTGCCGTCAGCCCTCTACATCCAACGCTGCCTACCAAAACCTCCCGGCTCACCTAGCACGGACGGGTGCCTGAGCCTGCTCAGCGCGGACGCCTGCCCAAGTACCGCCCCATAGTCTCAGCCTCCCTGCCCTCACAATCGCCGATCGCAAGCCCCGCACGCACGCACCTCGCCTTGAGCACCTCCAACGTCTTGTCCCGCGACTGCGGACCCATCCGCTCCATCTCCTGGCTCTTCTTGTCCGCGGTCCACACCGAGACGCGTTTGCCCGTGACCTTGTGCGTCGCAGGCTGCACCCGCCAGGGCCCGATGCTGAACGGCGGGGGCGCGGCCGCCGGGGGCAGCGAGCCAGCCGCGGAGCCCCCAGGTGTAGGGGTGCCTGTCCTGCTCCCACCGACGACGGACGGCGCGGCGGTGCCGATGGTGTAGTTTTGGGAGATGTTTGTGCGGGCGAAGAACGAGGAGGCGGCCGCGAACATGGTTGACAAGAGGATAAAGAAGCAGTAGTATTCGCGGCACAAATGGTAAGCGCAGCAGACAGGAGGTGCGAGGATGGCGAGCGCAGCTCGGTGGCCGCGGAAGCTGAAGAGTGGTTCGCGTGCAGCACTGCGCCTTCCTCTCCATCCCCGCCGGAGTCGGCGCTTTCGCCCAGTCAATGCACATTACGGGCGCCAAACGGCTCAAAAGCACAAGCAAGTACCAGATGCCGCGGATCCACAGCAGCGATCCGACGTTTTATTTAAAGTAGCCACGTATGAGCGGGATGAAAAACCTGCGTGCAGGGCTGACCACGGGAGGTACAATGGCTCGTCCAGCGGCCCCTCGTTCCACCCATGAATTCGCTGAAAAGACATTTAGTACGCGAGCATCATGACATAAAACCAAGTACTCACTACATATTTGCCCGATGACTACGACGAAGAGCATTGCCCATATAAATCCAGTCCTCCCTCCGACCTTCCGCCCTGTGCATGCACCGTATACTTTCTCAAGAGCGATCCCTGCTGCCTGCAGTACGAAGAAAGCCACCATCCTCCAGTCTATGCGCGCGCCACCCAGCCAGAATCCCACTTCGTGATATAATCCCGACGCCAGGAACACGCCGAACAACCTCCCAACATCACCTGCGACCCACGCCCCAGGATAACCTCCGATGACCATGAACGTATGGCGGAGAGTCTGGTGCCACCGCCTCGACCAAAACTCGTGCAACGAACGCGCCAACCACGGACGATCGTGACATGGAGGCCACGCCGAGGGTGGTTGGCCGCACAGGCCCACTCCGACCAGCGACGCGAGGTCGTACCACAGCTCGATCCCGAGCACGATGCACAGCCCAATCGATACATGAAGCAGCGTCGATACCGCGTAGCGTTGCAAGGGTGGAAGCCACGGTAAAAATATCGTGCCACCCGTGGGGGTGATTCCTGGAAGAAGTTCGAGGAGGGAGTTGGCGGCGTCCACGATAAGGTAGGTTCTGACGATGGAGAGGGAGGTGGTTCTGAGATAGGTTCGTCGATCCAGAGGCCGCCGCATTTCCGGGAGACGGACCCCTTGCCCAAATTTCCATCTGATGCCTCGTGCGGCGGAGCCGACCTCCCATGCGTCTGAAAGCCATGGCGGTATGAAGTTCTGTCCTTCACGTAAGGGATCCGGCAAGCGAGAGTGTCTTCTCCCTCTTTCAAGGCGCCCTCTGGAATGATCGCCCAGTATGTTGTATGGGCCGACAAGGTCAAAGCAGCAAGGCCTGAGACACGTTAGTGATACCTACCTGTTTACAATATACAACACCTACCTCTGACCCAGTCAAACCACCCTGCATAGTCATTGCCACTCAAGAAGAGGGTGACCGATCGTATGTAAATCGTGATGGCAACTGGCAGCAGGCAGAGTCGACGCAGGTAGGTGCCTGCTCTTCTGGTCAAGTACGCCATTGAGAAATACAGCGTCAGGACGGCCAAAAAGTACGGCACTGCTAGTAGCCAGAACAGAGATCGTTTGTGCCAGTCTCGAAGTGCAGCGTAGAGTTTGTACGCTCTGGCGTCATTTTCCATGATTGGAACTGGGCAACGTCAGTAAACCTCCTAATCAGCCGCAAGGAACGTACCGGGTAGAACGAGGAATGGGGGGGGGTGAATACACGCGTAACTCTGCCCGCTCCTGAAGTATGTTGCTCAGATAATTGACGCCAAACAGGGGTAATCAAAGTCCACGTGTGCCGTAAGATTACGTGGAGCTAGCGATAACGGCATCAGCGGTTACAATAAAACGCCGCGGAAACACTTCGCCTACTTTGAGCACTCCGCCCCCTTTAACGCCACGTACACGAGCCACCGGGAAGATGGAAGGACGAGTCGCCGAATTGGGCTGAGCTGAGTGGGAATGGTCGTTGCTCCGCCGATCCCTCTTGAAAACCACGCATCGGCTGCGCCAGGGAATCAGAATAGATCTTCAAAGGCCGCGGAGAAACAACTTACTGCACATCTGTCCAAACCCAACCACGAACAGAGCCGCCCACATGAACCCGAAGAACCCGCCCACCCTTCTCCCCATCACCTCCCGAAGAGTCTTCTCCAGCACAACCCCCACGGCCTGCAGAAGGAAGAAGACGAGCACCCGCGCGTCGAACCCTACGCCTGCGGCGGTGATCCCCAGTTCGTGCACCAGCCCGGACGCCAGGAACGTCCCCACCGTGGCGCCCGCCCTGCCCGCGACTGCGCGTCCGGGGAAGCCTCCATATACGAGGAAGACGTGCCGCAGAGCCTGGTGCCACGCGCGCGACCAGAACGCATGCAGCGACGTCACATGCCAAAGTCCCCCGGTGATGGGCGGCCATCCCGCCGGGCTCTGGCCGATACCGAGGACAGCGAGAAGGGCGAAGGAGTCGTACACGACGCAGACGCCGCAGTGAATGAGTAGACCGAAGCCCAAATGGAGGACGGTAGAGAGGGCGTAGCGCGGGAAGGGCGAGAGGTGGGCGAGGAAAATCGTGCCGCTGGTGGGACCAACGCCTGGAGTGAGCTTGATGATAGTGTCGATGAGATCGATAGCGAGAACGTTGTGAACGAGGTTTTTCAGAGCGTGCACGACAAAGGGACGGCGGGACAAGGGCTGGGTTGGAGGAGGGACGTAGATATATTGTCCGAAGTCCCATCCGATACCGCGCATAGAAAGTCCGACCTCGAGCGCATCGCATAGACCGTCGGGAAAGTGGGCGAGGAGGCCGGTGCGGTTGGCATTATTACTCCGAATGGGGCCCTGCTGATCGTTGACTACCTTGAGCGACTGCTCGGTCATTTTATGCCTCCCATTCTTTGCCCATGCGAAATCTATAGCTTTGGCTATGCAGACCAGGGCAATTATACCTGCAGTATGACGAATAAATCAGTGTATCTCTCACCCGAGGCATATAAGTAGATGACAAACCTCGATCCCACTCATACCATCTCAACCGCGGATTGGCAAAGGTATATCCCCAAGTGCATCTGACGGCCATTGCAACCACCAGTGGCAGGAGGAGTATTCTCAAAAGACGTGTGTCTCGTCTGCGAACGAGATATGCCATGAAAAAGTAGGGAATGCAGTATGAGAACACCTGCGGAAAATTCGTCCATGTCACGATGCGTCGGTCTTCCTGCCTGGGCACAAACTCTCTAGAGGCGAGCTTGACGGCATAGAATATTCTGAAAGCGCGCACGACGTCTCATTTGTCAGCGCTGCCCCCGCAAAGACAAATAGCCAGATCTCTGACTCACTGATCCATGAGGACTGAAGCGCTTGCAGATGAAGTCAAATTGCACCAAGAGCACAGAAGAGCAGTCGACGCCTAAGTCCACAGCCCTGGTCGCCACTTGTGCAATCTGTGCGAACAAATTCGAATGCGAGACAGTGAGACCGGAACATCCAGGAGAGCCGACGTATGAGGAACGACGTGGCACTCGTGGTGTGTCGTCGAGCACGCCGGATCATCAACCACTCACCCGTATCCTCAGGACCTCTGGATGACTGCCCGCACTTCAAGTTGAAAGATGGCGTTGAGACAAGGAGCGGCTTCTTGCCAGGCTCCAGGATGGGCGGGGGAGTAATGGCTTCGGCGAACCAAGGAAAATTCAAAATTCAAATTGGCAACGGGGTCTGGACAAATGATCGGGGTTCCGGGTCTGACCGATCCCGACGTCATCGGTCCCCGATCCGCGTCGGGTGCCTGCCCTCGCTCGTGGTGGCAGTGTGTCCTGTGGTTTTCCGTCTTGTCCGCCCAATCGCTCGCGCTCGGGAGGTGCAATACGGCCAGCAGATCGACCTGCGGCTAATGCACCGCCCTCCTGGACGACATTGCCGCCCTTTCTCCAAGTAGGTATGCGCCCTTTTGGCAAGTTTGGCTTTGAAGAGCAACATGGAGAGTATGTGTTTTGTTCAATGGATAACGCAAACCTACCATGGACAGAGCAGAGATGTTCTCCGTGCACGGTACCACAACATCTAAACCTTCCACGTACCCGAAAGTGCCAATGAACGGAGCATGATACATGAACAGAAAGTATTGAGAACTAGGTAAGCTTTTGGGGGTAAGAACGGCTGGCATATGCGGGAAAACAACAGGTCGTAACGGTCGTAAAAGGAAAAGAGAAAAAGATATAACTTAGGTGAACATACAGCACGTAGACACACAGTCGTAGGCGGGACCCAACCTGAACAAGCGTTCAACGGTTGGGACGCAGGTACCGTTGCACATCGTTCAGCCCAAGCGCGGGGAAGGGCACTCCGCCCATGGCCAGGATCTCGCTCTGCAGCGTCCCGTACTGGTCCGTTGTGATCTGCAGCGGCACCTCGTACTTGAACATCGGGAAATTCTCGAGATGGCTCGGTGGCAGGATAAGAAGCCGCAGAATGTGCTGAGAGATGGGACAACCAATTAGCACGGTTCACGCAGCATGGCTCATCATGATCAACTTACCTCGACAGCAACCACGTTGTGTACCTTCCAGGTCGACTCCCGCGCCGCCTCGCCTGCTTGAACTTCTAGTCGGAGGTACGTGGTGCCCTCCTGGCTTTCGTCCGCGAGGTAGATGTCCGCGCGCGAGAGGACCTGCTCGCGGATGCTGATCTGCGCGCCGAGTGAGATCCACGTCTTCTGCCGCTTCACGAGCGTGAGGTGCGCGTTGTGGGACAGCAACCGCGCGAGTGCAGGCGCACTAGGACATGCAATCTCAAGGGCGATCGAGATGACCTCGCCCGACGCAAAACACTTGCTGTCCGGCATCGTCACCTAACGGCCGCCGCAAACGAGGCACAATGCGGATCAAGGCGGAAAGGAAGCCGAGGCGCGTTGGTGCAGGTCAAATTGAAGAGTGACTCAGTCAGCGCCTAGGTTAGATCACAGGGACGCAGGCGGGCGCACCGAGATCTGCGGTAGGTCATCCCGCCGGCGAGCAGCTTCCTCCAGCTTGGGGTTCCAGATGGGCATGAGAGGGACGGTGCACATGCGTTCCAGAGAGTTTTCCACGTGGGCCCACGGCAAGGCTTCTACAGGTGGCAACGTAGGGCGTGTCTTCGGGAGGTAGAGCACATGCGTCGAGAACCTACGTAAAGGTGCAAGAGTGAGCCCGCTATGGAGCACGTTCTTTGAGCAACAGAACACACCTTTCGTGGCGCCGGAAGCTCTTGCGCGTGATGTCAACACGGAACGTGTAGAAGACCTCGGTCGTGATGCCCGGCTGGTACACAGTGTACGACGGCGGAAGCAGGTCGGCCCCGTCTGCAGTGAGCTCCGGGAAACGAATCGCGAACGGGTAGTCGCCCCGCAGCGTCTCGCTCTTCCCGGCCGCGGTGAAGAGCACGACCTTCTTCTTCAGAATCACCGCACGACTCACACCCGGCACGGCGACCGTCGCGTGTTGGGTCGCGGACGTATTAATCGCGCCTATAAGCTGCGCGCATGCACACCTTATCAGCTACTGCTTCTCCCCACACCCGCGCGGTGCACGCACGCGAGCCGCGACCACGAACGACACTATGAGCGGCGGACTCACCGACACCGACAGCTCAAGGACGTGCGAGCATTGCTTGCGGAAGGTGACGATCCCGTCGACGGTGCCCTGTGAACCGTACGCGGGGAGGACGAGACCCCAGTGAGGCGGATGGAGGCGGATCTCAAGATGGTCGGTCTTGTAGACGTGCTTGGCGCCCTCTGGCGCGGCGGGCGCAAGCCCTGTGGGGTGGTGCTCGGACTGCAGCACGCGCTCCGCCGTGGCGGGCCGCTCTGAGTAGAGTGGGGAGGGGGCGGAGGGCGAGACGGGGGAGTAGATGGGGGGCTGGTCGAACTCCATGGCACCTACAGGGCAACCCAGGGCCGGGGCGGACGAGCGGGCGGCAGACGGTCGCGATTGCGGGGGAAAACAACGGTGGGCATGAGTCGGCGCTGGGAGCTTTAAGGCGGCAGGTGGTAGGATGACAGGGTCGTGCTTCTGCGCGCGCTGCGTACAGACCGGCGGGAGAGTTGGCGCGGGACTCGAGGCGGGACTCCGGCAGCGTGGTCAGCAGCTTTGTCAGCACTCACTCTGAGCAGCGTCTCTCTCTCCGCGGCGATCGTGCCCACCACGTGCGACGGCATCTAGTATAAGTTATACGCACCAACTCTCTGCCAAAACGTACTGCCTATGCCGTGCCTAGGCCATAGCATCCTCGACCAACGTTTCCGGCCCCGTCGCTTCATGGTTGCGCGGGCAAACACAAACGTGTCCCTCCATCGGACCCCAGCGCTCTCCTCTATTCCTCACGCGACATACTCAAGGTCGAGACGGCCTGCAATTTAGTTCCATGGTCCTACAAAGAGGTCGTATTACAGTCGGTGAGACATGATGGGGTGCACTACGGCTTAATCATCACACAGGAGAGATCGCTCAAAAGAATTGCATCTTCGACGTTCTGGATGCGTCAGGTTAGCCGCAGCTCGCCGTAGACAGGTGAATTTGAGTTACACACCTGAGACGGACTAGGACCGCGGCCAAGAGAATGATCGGGCTAATCCAGTAGGCAAGCACCCGGACGACAACAGAGCTGTGCGTGGTGGTCCAGGCCGACCAAGCTCCGCCAAGATGGGCAGTGAGCAGGAAGAGCGGGAATAGGACATATCCCGACAGCCTAACGAACGAGTAGGCCGAGTCAGCTCCGGCCACGAGATATGATTGAGGTGCGTCAGTGACTGACCTGTGGTACTTCCAAAATTGCTTTGCCTTGCTTCCACCGCCGAACAGGCGCCCTCCAAACCAAACGCTGCCGCCGCCGACCGCCACTTGAGCAACTAGCCAAACAATGGAGGTAATCCCCAGAGTCTAATGCCGTGCGTGAGATGCTGGGCGTGAATTGCGTAAACAAGGCGCGGACTTACTCCGTGCCAGGTGGTGAAGTGCGGCGACTCGTGGAGGTTCTTGTTCCAGATGATAGCGAGCGCGCCTAGAGCAATGGCCGGCACGCCGAAAGCAGCCATGGCTAGCTGGTGCCTGGTAAGTCCCGCGGCCTTCGTCTTAGCCTGCGATGTTGGCTGAAGAGTCAGAATGCCTTATCGGAGTATGTGAGCCTAGAGCGTCTGTGCCATTTAAGGGCGGAGGAACTGACCGTATGTGAACACAGAGATTGCAAGACTCTGCAAGAGGGGATGGAAAAAGAACAGTCCGAGAGAAGTTGGGTTGTTCGTGAGCGTGATGACCCATGTGGACACAAAGAACACCTGGATCGAAAGCGTCAAAACACTACAGCACACCTTCCAAATGTCCACTTACTCCTGCGGACACCTGGATAAAATACAGGGGATAAGTGGCAGGAACGCAAGGAGCAAGAACCATAGCGACGGACATAGCTGCCCACTTGGCCACTACATCGCCTGGCCGGCCTTCCGGCTTGACGTACTGTTCGTCGTGACCCATACTCTCCTCCGATCTAAGGGGGGTGTCGGGCTCCAGGATTAAAGGTTCGTCCTCTTCAGCTCCAGGGTGGGGTGTACCGGGAGGAGGGCGTGTGGGGGAAGTAAGTGAGGGGGCATGTTGACGCGAGCGAGGTATATATGGCTTCGTGAGTGAAGAGCGGCGGGGCAGAAGAGAACACGGACGACTGGGAAGTGTGCGTGGGGGAAGTGGGTACGTGTCAGCGCATGATATGCGGCCGGTCGCACGAGCGCGGGGGATAGAGCGAGCAATGGGAGGCTGCGAGAGCGTCAGCACCGGGGCCGCATCTGCTGTGTGAACGGAGCGGGCGTCGGAGAGCATCGCCCGCAGCCTTAGCACAGAGTCTATCTCAGGCACGTGAGAGGCCTGACGAATGACGAGCGCGGGGTCCTGGAGGGTCCTGGGCGGCGATCTCCCTCTCGATCTCTCCGAGACCCCGATCGCTTCCCCGCGGGGCTCGGCCACTGACGCCGCCTGGGCTGGCCCCCCGCTCGACTGCACGGCCCTCGCTCACCCCTCGCTGCTCGCTGCTGCCTCTGCACCACCTCTTCGATGCGCCCGACTTCTCGCTTGCTGCAGGCGACTGCAGCCGCTATGCAGCGACAGAAGAGCGTCAGTTTCATCGGCCTGGGCCGCATGGGGTCCGAGATGGCCTTCAACCTCTTCTCTCGCACTCTGGTCGAGTCTCATGGTAGCACTCGGTTTGTTGTCTGCGACGCGAGGGAAGCGACCTCAGCTGCGTTTGTGAACAACTTTACCCACCACTTCCCTGGAGCCCACGTCCAAATCGCAACTACCCCTGCAGAGTACGTGCCTCCTCCGTCTGTCATACGGTAGTCGCAATTCATCATCGTTGCTCTTGACTCAGAGCCTTGCTCGCCTCTAACACCGTAGTCACCATGCTGCCGTCGTCACCCCACGTGCGAAACGTTTACAACGAAGAAGACGGCATCATCCCTGCACTCAACACACTCCCCCCTGAAGCCATTGCGTCGACGCTCTGCATAGACTCGACAACCCTTGATGTCGAAGTCGCGAGGACCGTCTCGTGCAACGTGCAGTCAACCGGTGCGGCCATGGTCGACGCCCCCGTGTCGGGCGGGGTGGCGGGCGCGAAAGCAGGCACGCTCAGCTTCCTCGTGGGCGGACCGAAGTCGGCGTTCAAGCAGGCATATCCAACCCTGACCCATATGGGCAAGCAGATCATCTACTGCGGAGACTCTGGCACGGGCCTGGTCGCGAAGATCTGCAACAACCTCATCCTCGGCGTCCAGCAGATCGTCGTCGCGGAGTCGATGCTGCTCGGCCAAAAGCTCGGTCTGGACCCGAAGGTGCTTGCGGGCGTCGTGAACAGCTCGACGGGTGCGTGCTGGTCGTCGTCGGTGAACAACCCGGTGCCGGGCGCGCTGCCCGGCAAGTCGCCGCCGTGCGAGCGTGACTACGAGGGCGGGTTCGCGACGACGCTGATGCTCAAGGTGCGTCTTGATTGCACGCACTCGAGATGGGCAGCTGAACGACTGCGTCATGACGTCTTGCAGGATATGGGCCTCGCGACGGACTTGGCGGCAGGTGCAGGGAGCCCGTTGACACTGGGACAGGCGGCGGAGAAGATCTACGCGGACGTGGTGGAGGACTCGGACCTGGCGAACAAGGACTTTTCGGCAGTGTACAGATACTTGAGGGTGTCCGGGTACCCTAAGGGCCCGTAGGACGGCTGAACGTAGCGTCGTGTACGATAGTAACGAGGGATTGTCGCCGCAGTGAGCCGAACGCCGGAACGCGTGCGTGAGACTGTCGACGACGAGAGCCTGGGACGTCGAGCTCGGGACGCGGGCCGTCGGGGGCGACGGGGCTGAGACCGACCCGGGGGCAGATCGCGGCCAGCGGGGCGGCCGAGCGGCCCAACGGCCGCCTCAGTGCCAGAAAACTGCCTGCACGCTCTCTGCGCACCGTGCTCGCGGCTCTCTCCTCCGCCCATCCCCTCCACCCTCGCCGCCGCCCCACTCGACGCTGGGTGCGCCCTTCCCTCCCACCTGCCTATTCCGGCATACCCTACTACTAGCCGACTCGCTAAATTCACATCGTTCTCTGAATCGCCCTTGATCTCTCTCTCCAACCCCCCTTCTCTTCCTCTCCTCGCCTCCTCGCCCGTCCCATCTTGTCATGGCCTCCAAGCCGAACGCGATCATTTTCGGTGCGCATGATGTCCCCATCCTGCCCCCGCTCGCCTCTCACCATCCTCCAACCGAACACGCCCCGTCTTAGGCGGCCTCAACACATGCTCGCGCACCCTTGCCACGCTTCTCGTCCCGCCCAACGGCGGCGAACGCCTCGTCAAAGTACGCACCCACCCCCTCTGTCCACGCTCGACATCATAACATTCGCTCGTCGCAGAACCTGCGTATCATTGACAAATACTCGGTCAGGCCGGCCACTACGTAAGTCCAGCCATCGAGCTACGTCTCCTCCCTGCATGCTTAGACAAACACTCTTGCGTCGCGCAGCTACCTGAGCTCCGTCTTCCCCCAAATCCTCGACCTTCCCGACGTCGAGTACCGTCAAGCCAACCTCACCGTCGCCTGTATGCCGAACACCCATACGACGCTCCTAGGTTTCCTCACAAAGCTGATCATCGCCTCTATCCCACAGCGACTGTCGCTTCGTGTTTCGATCCAAAGGAGGGCGAGGAGCCGTTCGACTACGTCTTTGACTTCACGGGCGAGATCCAGTGGGACCGGCCAGAGGGAGTGAGTTCCACCATGTCCCAACGCCCCGCGCGCCCGTCTGACCTCGCCCGCGTGCCCAAAGATCCAAATCGGACACACGCTCAAGATCGCGCGACTCATCGGCCTGGAAGCCGCGAACCGGAAGGTCAAGGCGTACGTGCGGATACAACACCCCTTCTACCAATGCAAGGACTCTGGCTCGCACGATGAGAAGGAGGACGTGAAACCGGAAGGCGTGATCGGCACCTGGTGGCATGAGACGCTGCGCACCTTGGGTGCGATTGAGGAGTAAGCGGCCGCCATGCGTCTCCAGCCGAGCTGCTTCTGAGCTCGCTCTCCAACCAGCCTCAACCTGGTGATCATTCGCACGGCCCTTCCTTATGGCCCGTATGTCAACTACCTCGGTGAGCCTGGGCCGGACGAGATTCACCCCACAACAGGGACTGACAACTGGTTTAGCCCTTATCCCTTTCATTGCAGTAGCAGCATGTTACGGACATCTTAAACAGACCATGAAAGCTTTGTAAGTCATCCCACCTCCGCCTCTGAATGTCAGCTAAACGATACTGGCAGGCACTCCCCTGGCAAGTACCCGTCGCACACGGTTCACGTCGATGATATCACGGGAGCGATGTGGGCCGCTGCGGAATGGATGGCGAAGACCGGGCGGAAAGAGGCTGATGCTGTGGCTGGCGAGGAGATCATGTTCAAGAATGAGAAGAGCAAAGCCAGTGAGGTTGAAGGCATGGTTTCGCCATCGACGAAAGTCATTGCACCTTTATTCAACCTTGTGAGTACCCGATTGCATATGACGTATGTTGATCGACCACTGACGTGGGCCTAGGAGGACGACTCGCATGTCACCATGGTCGAGAAGGGAATGTCATTGCGTCCTACTTCGGCACGACGTTCGACTTCCACAACTTCGTCACGAATATCGCTGCCAAGGTAAGTTTCTTAGCATAATGAGCTAGGGTCTGTTGTGACACTCATCCTTGCTCTAGTTCCGCCTCGAGGACATCATTGAGGATATAAACGAGGTGCACGTCAGCACGTGGACGACGATGATCACGACTTCGAACCCGCCGATCCCTAACACACAATTCTCGTCCTATATGGATCTCTACAACCTGAAGAAGCACACCGTTGCTTTCAATGCGGACAAGATCAAGCGCGTAATTGGGTACCAGCTTAAGCGGCCAGAGTTCAACCACGACGCGATTGGCGATATGGTCGAGAAGCTCAAGGCAGAGCACAGCTGGCCAAACAACGAGCCCTGACTGTGCGCTGGTCAGGATTTGGAACGGTGATGTGATGTCTGGATGATTCTGTCATGATGTTATGAATGAGTTATGTGCTAGTCAGGTACCCTGTGTTGTCTTGTGTTCGATTTACTAGCTAGTAGCACCACTATCGGCCTCGTACCCCACCTATCCTCTCCCATACGCGTACGCCTCGCGCGCCGGGGCAGCCACGTCCCGTGCCCGCGTGCACTAATGTCTTCGTTTGCATATACTCGCTATCTCGCCCGAGCACCTGTTGTTTCCAATTGCATGGATTGTTGTCGAAGTTCGGAAGTTCTGATTCTGTTGTCCATCCTCGTATCCCTGCGATCCGCCCGTCTTCTCTGTCTGGAGTCTTATCTCTCGCACGAGATCCGAGCTGGACAGTAGCAGGTCCGTGGCGAGGGTCGCGAAAAGGCGGATGAATATTCGCGGAGGCAGATCGCTGAGTTGGCCACGTTATCAGATAGCCTGCGCCGATCTGGGGCGAGGCGCGCCCATAGTACGGCGGTGACAAGCTCGCCGCCCGCCAGGCAGCATGCGCCTTCCTTCCCCCGCTCCCACCACGAGCTAGCCAGACAGCGCTATGCTCACACGTCTGCCAGAGGACCTTGTGCTCGACATCATCTACTACCTGGTGTCCGCGACCTCCTCACCCTTCGCAAGGTCTGTTCTCGCCCCTACCCTGCTGTCCCATTGTCCGCCGCCACTGACCATCCTACTTCCCAGACCTGCCGCTTTCTCCACGGCATCGGGGGCAACGACTACGTCTGGCACCGGCTCATCGCCGCCTTTCCCCTCCCACTCGATGTGCCCCCGCACACGCTCCCCTGCACGCTCCCTGGCGACGAGCTCCAGCGGCTCGCCATCCGGGCCATCCGCCTCGACGCCAACTGGCGCGCCACCCGCACACGCGTCCGCGGCCTCCGCGCACTCACCGACGACAAGAGCGGGCAGTACGTCGACCAGATGCAGTTCCTCCCCGGCGGCCGCTGGCTCTGGACCGCGCAGCGCACCCTCAGGCGCGACTCGTGGTACACGCGCATGAGCCTCTGGTCGCTCGTCGCCGACGGCGACACGCCTTGCCGCGCGTGGTCGACCGAGACCTCGGGCATCTACCGGAATTGCACCGTCGTCCAGAGCTCCGACGGCGACCTCGTCACACTCGCCGTCGGGGTGTGCGACCATCGAGAGTGAGTGCTCCGCGTCATCCCATCTCCGAGTCACCGTGCTTGCTGCCCCTGCGACTGCGAGGGTCCTCACGCGGCGTTCTTCTGGCACAGGGTCATCGAGGTCCACTCGATCTCGCTCGAGCAGGCGACGAGCACGCAGTGCGGCCTCTATCCACCGTACCCGCCCCGGCCGTCGCCCACGAAGAAGCAGCTGCTCATCGTGCCCCATCCGCGCGCGCCGCACCTACGCCCCATCATCCACGAAATAACCTCACACGGCCCGGACCTCCTCATCGTCACCATCTTCGCCTTGGACACCGGTGGGGGTGCGGGCTCGCTGCAGATCCTCTTTGTCCACCCGGGGACGGGCGCGACGAAGTGGGTCGACCCCAGTTTCGCCCAGGTGAGCCTTCACTTACGCAGCCCCCGACCTCGACGGGCTGAACGCGTGTTCCGGGTACAGTCCTTCTCGTTCTTGTGGGTCCGAGTTTGGGGCGACTTCCTCTTCCTCATCGGCGAGGTCGTCGACGACTTCGCGGTCCAGGTCTACCGCATCCCCCAACCGTTCGCCTCGACGCCCTCCTCCCCCGGGGCGAGCCCCCCAGCGACACCCGCCCCCGACGACCCCGCGGGCGCCGAAGACGACGACTACGCGTACACCGACCTCGGGCCCGTGCTCTCCAAATTCGTCGGTCCCACCCCGATGGCCGTCCCGGGTCACCACATCGCCCAGGTCTCGCCCGCGACGGCGTCGACGACGAGCCTCTCCGCGATCATGTTCTACCACTCCTCGCACCCGCACAGCGCGCAGCTCCTCCGCTTCGGGTTCGACCTCTCGTCCCAGTCCGTCGCGTTCAAGAACATGTCGTCGAAGGACTTCCCGATCGGGAACGAGTCCTCGGCGCAGCTCGCCCAGGTCGGCGCGCTCGGCCTCCGCGCCGTCTGGCTCGAGCACAACTGGGAGACGCAGCTGAACCGGGTGATGAAGCTCGCGTACGACCCGCGCACGCGGACGGCGACGGTCGGGATGCTCCTCCCGCCCGACCCTGAGCTCCCGTTCTCGCCCAACATGTGCCACTCGCTCGCGTTCGACGAGGTCACCGGCCGGCTGTGTCTGGGAATGTACGACGGAAAGGTATATCTGCTGGATTTTGTAGTATAATTTACGGATGCTCGGAAACCCAGTTCTCTCCCCTCCAATTTCCCCACGGTACTCCATGTCGTCGATACAGTGCTGTATTGTCCAGTGTAATCTACTGAAAGCCAATCCATGCGTTTTGAGAACACCCCGATGCCTGATTCCTTCACTCGGCAAGCTGTGGCGGAGGCGGAGGCGCAGACTTCGGCGGGGGCGCGGGGACCACCTCGTCGAGGAAGCCGGGCAGGAAACGCTCGATACGCTCGTGCGTTGCCGCCCACAGTGCAACCTGGCGTTCCGCACGGTGGTCATCTGCACCGCTCGGAGGTGGCACGAGGAGGCCTGTGGCGTTCATGACGAGCAGCACGTTCTTGAGGGACTCAGGCACGGCCTCGTACTGTATTGCAAGTTATATCAGCATGAGCGAATCAGTTTGCATGGCACGGAAACAGACGTACCAGCTGGTCACGACGGTCAACGTGCATTAGCCTGTCGAGGAGGTCGAGGACCTGGATCCAGAGGACGCGAATGTCGGCGGTCTGACCCTCGCGCGCCTCGAACTGCATGAACGCCTTGCAGAGCAGCGCGGAGGCGCGGAGGCGCGTCTCGGGCATACCGAGCGGGTCGCGCATGAACACCTGCGGCTTGAGGAGGTCGTCGAGGAGCGGGAAGACGGTGCGGTTGAAGATCTCCTCTATCTGCGCGTGGTTGTTCTCCGTGAGCGGAAGGTGCGGGCCTAGGAGGATGCGCTGGAGGTGCACGATTGCTGTGTGTCGAATATCGCGGGATGTGTTGGAGCTTTGGTGAGACAGGGAAACGAGGAAGGGTAGGCTGCATTGTCGCCAAACTGGTAAACAGCGAATCAGACACCATTCATAGCGGAGAGAGACCGTGAAGACCTACTTTGTGCCTTTTGAATACCTGAAGCGTCCGTGAAACGCGCCCAATACTTCTTCAAATCCGCAATCATGTCCACTGCCCTCCGGCCGCGCTCCACAATCGGAGAACTGAAAAAGATTTAAGCCTTGAACACGCGGAAACTTGTGAGAGGACCGCGTACTTAGCGGGGGTCAACGACTGCGTTCGCCTCCCTTGCTGCTGCGCATCTACAGCGACGCCAGCAGCAGTCGCAAAGTCATCCAGCGCATTGACGAGTCCAACGAAGTTGTCGATCGTTACAAGAGCGTCATTGCTGTCGGAGACAAGTCCGCTCAGAATCTCGAACGACTGGCGCGACGCTTCGGGATGAGAAATGGTCGACCGCAACAATGCGAACACGACATTCCACTCCGTTTGTGAACGAACGATGTCTCGGTTTTGCTCTAGGATCAAGGTTAATCCTGCCACAATTTGTTCGGCCACAGCATTGGTGACGTTTGGAGGAAGGCGTGCCAGAAGATCGAACGAGAGGTAGATTTGATCACGAAGAGCGTGCTATATTCAATGTCAGAAATGCAGACCGATCGAGAGACACATGCTTACCTTCCGCGCGAGGACGAGGCACAGCCGGAGGAGCGCTACCACCGCACGTTCGATCAGCAGGACGCTGTACTGCGTTGGTATTGATAACAAAGCAGACAGATGCTCGAAAACGATCGGCCTGGCCCGCTTTGCTCAACAGGGGAGCGGAAGAAGGTAGAGACGACATACCAGATCTCTTCGATGTACTGCGATGTTTGCTGTGCTATGCTGACCATGACTTCAAGAAGGAAAACGCATGCAGGGTCATATGGAAGGGTCGGTTCCTCGTGAGCGGCTGCTGCGGCAATGTCATCCGACTCCAACTTGAGCTTCGCGACCGTACGTTCGTGGGCAAGAGCTTCCAGAGCGCGTACTGCAGCGATCAAGGCATCTGGCGCGAGTTGCCTATGAACATCTATCAGCACCGAAATTGAGAGTATGGAATACTTATGGATATGCATACATAATCTGCGAGTACAGTTCGTCAAGACGACATGTCGAGAGACAGTCAATGGTGCAGAGAGTGTTCTCAACATCTGTATCAGTCGCATCTGGAACCAGAGCGTCTGCACTCGAGGCATACGGCGTCATGAGATACGAAGACAGTGCGGAAAGCAAACCGTCTGATCTCGGCGCCGTCCGAGCCGGTTGCGCGCGACGCAACGGGATGATTGACGCGCCACCCAGGAAATCTTCCATTTGGAGCATTCGGGTAGGGAGCAAGGAGTGGAGGAAGAGGGTCTGGAACATCTCGAATATCTAATGGAAGATTTAGAGGATCATAGAATGCTCATTAAAACAGCACTACACACCTGGGTCCAGGCTTCTCGCAAAGCGTTCGCATTGCCGTTGACAATGTTGAAGAGTACCACGGCTGCAAGCTGTCCCTTGAAATTGGTCCCGAACTTGACGGAAAGTGAGGACACAGTGATCGATTGCCCGTCCACATCGACCACTGGGTAGTTCGGCACCTGCGAGTACTGAGTTTCCGAAAGCAATGAGGTCGCTTGCGACAACGATGCCACGATGTAGTCGAAGACGTCGGGCATGTCAAAGTGACGCGCGAGTGTAGCGCACTGGCGGAATCCAGCAATGGCCCGCTCAATGACGTAGTCGTCATCGAAAGTGATGAACGCATAGGCAATTGCGGACACTACCGAGCGCCATACGGACTTGAACATGTCGGCGTCGAACATGGCAGTGTTGCATGAGAGGAAATCGCCTAAATAAAATGAGTACACAATGCCCGTTGTGCACCAGTGTAGTGAACTAACCAGCCTGTCGCGTCCGAGCTAACAGCTCTTTCCAAGCATACTCGAAGCCTAGCTGACCAGTATGCTCTTCTGGCATGATAATCTCATTCCTGCGAATGGACTCATATGTGTTGTACTACGAACAAGTGAGATACTCCGTTCGCGCTGAGATTGTGGTTTTACCTACCAAGAACTCTGGTGAGAAATCGGTGCCCTCGTTAACACCCTTAAGGTTTCTCGTGTAATCTTCCAGAGTCATGCGTTTCTAGAATGCCCCGTCAGCAGAACCAATATTGCCAGGGCTTTGGACGTACTCGGATCTGCGGACTGTGCTGGTCGGTGTTGAGCATGATGATCGAGTATGCAAGCACATATACAGCATCTTGTGACTTAATCTCGTCTATCGCTCCGGAATAAGCTGTGTAATTCAAGTCCTCGGTCCCTAACTTACCTGGCTGAGTTGCGAAGTAAACCTCCGCAAAGGTTTCCGTGATGCGGTTGATTTGCTGCGACTCTCCTGGAAGGCGGAAAGTCTCCAGCATCTCGCGCAAAGCTTCCGACACTGGTCTCTGACAGAGGTGTCAGCGGTCGACAGCTACAATATTATGCGTGCCCCATACCCCTTGGAAGTCCATCAGCATCAGGAATGCCTTGAGTAGGTCGACGTTGTCAGGTCTGGAGATGAAGTCGCCGAGCAATCGTTTGTCTATCCGAGACGAACTCTTCAGGAACCTGGCGAGGCTCACAGGACGAGGCTCGTCAGGATCGGTGTAAATGAGCTTGTGTTCTTCTAGGAAGGCCACACCGGTCTTGGGCTTGGCGTTAAAGCGGGTGGTTCCCGTCAAGATGAGTTTCTTCTTTGCCTTCGTATCCTGGAGTTGGTCGATGGAAGGGAAGGACTGCAGTAATGATAATTAGGATGGCCGCACAGAACAAGGTCCGTATGGCTCACAGATGGCCATGTCTCGCTTGCCTGCGGGCGGATTCGTCAGCAATTCGGGAGATGAAGACTTTGTTGTACCTACACCCTCTGCTCTGGTGGTCATGCGACCAACAAATGCAAGAATTAGATCGAGTGACAAGTATTGCGCATTCTGCTGTTGGTAGTCGCGACCGCCGACGTTCTGAACTGGATACACGCCCTGTATTCCGTATTAATCCTAGAAGTCAAGGATTCGGTGGCTAAAGAAAGCATACCTTAGCAGCAAAGTCGATGACGCGCTCGAACATGTTCTCGCAGTTCATATCACAGTCATAATTGACATACAGGTCCACCATGAAACTTGAGTGTCTTGATACTTGGCATAGCGTCTCAAGCAGCAATTCTCGAGTATCGCCTCGTGCTGGTGCGACGATGAGACGAGGAGTGGCCGGGGGCTTGTCGGAATCCGGTTCTGAAGGAGGTCCAAGTCCTGGGGTCCCAGGCACGGGTGTCCCAGGTCGTGGTGAGTTTGTGACCGCCTTCTGAGCAAGCGACATGTTCTTCGGTGCGGGGGGAACTGGAGGGACAAGTCTGTCGATCGTGAAGGCGAGGAACAGCTCTTGCTGGAGCTTCAGCTTTGGCCTCGTAGTCTCAAACATCGTGGCGATGGTCCTCAGCGCAGTCTGAAGGACTACGGGATGATCGGAGCGTGCAAGCTGGAACAGGAACTTGCATCCATGGTCCAAAACGAGGGTAGAGAGAGAAGGGTATGCACATATGCGCGCACCAGCCGCCTCGAGCGCGACGTTCAATGTCCGCAATGCCGTCAGACGAGTCGAGTCGGTATGAGCTTGGTCGTTGGGATCCAGGATGTTGATGAGTACACGCAGAAGCTCCAGAACGGAAGGCAAGCCATCTGTAGTTTTGTTATCAGTACCGAGTCTTCTAATCGACATGAGGGAGTACCCACATGGCGGGCGTGGTATGCTGGGAGTCTCAGGCACGGGCTGATCAGCTTCAGGTTGAACTTCTGTTGGAGGTTGGGGCTGAGGTTCAGGTTCAGGTGCACCCTCGGCGGTCTCAATGCGGTTCTCCGTCTGTGGTGCCGGGATCGGCCCTGGTTCTCGTGACTGAGGTCCAGTCGATACGCTCATCTTCATCTCACCACCTTCTCCGTCAAAATTGTCCAACAGCTTCTTCTCCTCGGTTTCGGGATGCAAACCGTGGAGACTTGCGAAAGCAACTCGGACAAGCTGGTGAAGAGTATTCTCCGCAGAACGCCGGAGGATTTCTGTCCACTAGTTCAACCAAAAGGCTAGGCCCATGCTCGAGAAACGTACCGCTTAAACGCATTTGACACGACGTGGTCAATACCGTCTCCAGCATTTCGCAAATCTCCACGTCTCCGAGCGTAGGACCCGTGCTCCCGCACATTGCGTCCGAGATGATGGTCATAATCTTGAGCAAGACCACTTCATCCCCAGACGAATCGCTCGCTTCAAACTTGCAACTTGACAGGGCGCTGCTCAGCTCCGCTTGCGCAGTCTGAAGCGCGATCGCGTCGGGGTAAAAGAGGCCGCATACGAAGAAGTTGTGGATCGCGGTTAACGCGGCAGAAGTGATGGGTCCGGTTGACAGTGGAGAGCGGATGATAGACAGGAAGGGGGAAAGGAGGGTGCTGAGAGGTAGCGAATGGATGTCTGAGGCGTAGTATAAGTGGTTGAAGCAACACCGTAGCAAAATGCTCACCCTCGATTTCCTTCACCAGTCGTTTCAGATCCTGGAAGCCAGTCATGAGCTCCTGCTCCGTACTCCCGTGCCCGGACGTGTATGGGCTAAGTGGGGACTTAGAAACCCTGAGCCCAAGACTTGTTGCAAGGCCAGAATCGCGAGTCGAGAATGAGGGGGCAGAGAGTGCCCAACGCGAGTTCTTGCGCATTACAGACGTCACAGAGAGGATCTCCGAGAGCAGTATGTGCTTCGCGGAGACCGAGAAGGAGGCTGTCGCCATGCTGGGGCCGTGCAACTCCATGCTGGCCGGCCAGAAAGTGAGAGTGGGTGAAAAGAGATGGTGTGAGGACGTGTCCGAGACGTGTCGTCCGGTGCGCAGACTTCGTCCGAGTCCGGGAAGCGCGTGCCACGGCAGCCACAATGTGGTCCTTGGATGGATTAACATTTACACACACGACCACCGGACACCAAGTCGAATGACGCGCTCTTGCGACGGTCCACTGGGTCTCGCACACTCACTAAGCCAGTCTAGCAAAGTCCGAGCGATCGTGGAAAGCGAAGTACGATACACAATTGATATACAAATGACACCCATTTACCGTTTACTGTCCACCACCAGCAGCCTGCGACATCGCAGCTTGTCCCGCAGCAGTCGCAGCTAGTCGCGAACGCTTCCGTTCCGCCTCTGTGTTGAATGATGAGTGTAAATCTGCCTGGAACTGACGGTTCAACTGACCTGCTTCCTTCTCGCGCTCGATCTCGGTGACGATGGCTTCAATCTGCGACAAGTCGAGGCTCTGTTCGGTGGTACGTATGAGCCTGACTTTCAAGACGCCCGTGAGTAATACTGACCGTGACTTTTCCATAGCTCTCCATAACACTGATCTCAATGTTCTTCGCTCCAGTCTGAACAACTTCCAGCAAGCTTTTGACCGTCAGCTTAATAGTATCATCACGCGACATGTCATCTTTGTGGTTCTTCTCGAGGAATTCACGGACAGTCTTCGAAGACCGGCCGATGGCGTTCGCCTAGAAAACACTAAGCGCAAGTGGATGAGCCGATACAAGACTGCCTTCACCTTCCAAGCGCTGTAAATGCCTCCGGGTTCGGTTTGGTAGAGCCGAGGCCTCGTATCGTGAGGGTCGAAGCCGACGATGAGCGTAGAGATACCGAATGGCCTCACACCACCAGATTGGGTGTACCGCTGGGAATGGCGCGATGTTGAAGTAAAATCAAATGGAGGTGCACTGCACTCACTTGCTGGATGCCTGCGATGTGGCGAGTGATGTACTCCACAGTCACTGGGTCCTCTACCGTCAAACGATGGCTTTGGCATTCTATCCGGGCCTTGTCGATCAGTACTCGGCCATCCGCCGTCAGACCTGGCTAGAATTAGGACATGTACAAAGGTTACCGGAATTACGACACACCAGCAAATGCTAGGCAGACATGATCATCAAGCATGGCGACCTTGCGAACAGTACGAGGATCTTGAAGCTGGAGAACCGACTTCTTCTCTACGCCCAGCACCACGATATCCTTTCCGCGGACACCGACCTAAGGAACATCAGGCGTTGATGTGCGCAATAAGACAACGGAGGACATACAGCACATGTTCCCTTCCTCACTGCTTCCAGAGCATATTCGACCTATCGGACCACAGAGGCTTAATGCGCGACTCAGCTACATGACACAAGAATCCCGACCTGAAAGAGATGCCCATCAGGCGAGAAGACAGTGAGGGCTATGAGGAAACTGGTGAGCGTCGAGAGTTGAGCAAGAACAAGTACCGGGCACAACATACCGCGATCATATGAGCGAGACATGGCGCAACGAAAATAGAGGTGGTGGGACGGAGAACAGGAGCGAGGACCTATTGAGCCTCTGCGCACACCAGCTCGACGCGCGTCGAGCTTGCGTCGCCCTCAAATGTCTCCACGTGATCGATCCCTTCATCTCCGGGCCGCCGGCGTCTGTGAATGTCCTTCCACCGCCCCCCCAGTTAGCTCTTGGGCCTGTACGACCATCTGCCCTCAGATCAGAACACCTTCGCAATGGCTCTTCAAGATATCCACGTTCTGACGACGGCATCGAAGTAATAGGTCACAATCCACCGTACGCGCCAGAACGTATGCTAGATTCAATCCTGACGCGTCGCTCATTAGGCACAAGCTACAATGTCAGTTTTGTGACAAAGATCTCGACCCTATGACCATTCCACAACGAGAATTTCACTACGAAGGCACCTATTGGAGCAGTCCGAAGGTGATTAATGTCATACGTGCCACCCACCACATTGCAGTACTCAACGATAGCTTGTCAACAGGCTCCAATATATATGGCGGTGCACCAAGTGGTCTGAATATGCACAATAAACTGTCCAAAGGATGCTATAAGGCTACTACGAGAGTCCCTTCGACAAGCTCCGGGTTTTCTTTCCGCAAGGCAGCACCAGAGTTGCAGAATATCTTCTGGCATGCATCTCAGACGTCGGAACCTCCGCTCAACTTCAGTCCTGGTAAGTCCGTATGTGCACATAACACGAACCTAACGCCATGGTGGACTTGATTTCAAACCAGGGCTTATAAATGTCCTCAAGAAAGCATTGAACAGATCTCATGAACAGGGATCAACCCGGCGGGCATTTCTCGCTTCAGATCATGCCGTCCATATCCACGGAGAGCAATGGGATCGGACTTGGGGTTGCGGGTATGGCTACAATCTAGGTTTTTGTACTACTGACTCACGTCTTCTTCTCGTATAGATACCGTAACTTTCTTATGGCGTGTGCGGCTTTGATGGATCAACAAACGCAGCCCATGTACTTTCCCCTGCTCGATTCAGAGATCACCCCTGGGGTACGTAATTTGCAGGTTCTGCTGGAGAAGGCCTGGAAAGAAGGTTCGTGACCGAAGTGAACCTGTTTCACATTCCTCACCTTGTCGACAGGATATGATGCAGATGGAGCTGAACAGCTGAGCCATAAATTGCTCGATACGACGAAATGGATAGGCACGGCCGGTACGTACAGGTTATACTGCATTCAGTTGTTCTGAGATCTGAAAATTTATCATAGAACTTTACGTCGCCTTCACTTACCTTGGAATTCCGTGAGTTGAGGTCCTGTCTGTTGATACTGTCCAACTGAGTGGCTCATAGTGCTCAGCTCGCCGATTTTGAGCTACCATTAGGTTTGACCTAAGCTCCGCATATGCCACATTCTTCTTACACATTCCGACAGGTCCTGCGCCTTTGCTACGTTGGGCGTTCAAGTATTTCTCTGGCGGAGATCCGAAATCCAAGACGAGAACTCTGGGAGAGGCTTTGCAGGGTGCTCGAGCCATCAACGTAACCGACAGAATGCCCTTCGTACTTCAACATGAAGGACATTCACGACTGATCGTCGGATGTGAGGAGTGCAAGGATGGAGAATTTAACTTGTTGACGTTTGACCCAGCGAAGTGAGCATCATGTCTATCCCGTTCGTACGCTCCTGACGAGCATACCATATTTAGGAGGGTGCCTACGAATGTTCGAAAAGCTGGCTTGAAGTATTACAATCCCACTAGGCCTGAGTCTCCGTCAAAGGTTTCTCTGTCATCGAAGGTTCTGCATAGAGTTGCCCATCCAGTCCAGACAATGCGATCGAACAAACGCAGGTCACCCACACCTCATGGCCAATCGAAAAGGCAGCGTAAAACGACCGATGACGATGTCATCGTCATCTCAAACGACGAGGAAACGCGCGGTGGCAACTCCAATGTGCCTCAGCGTGCCCATTCGGATGTTCTTGGTTCATCGGACGTTCTCAAGCTCTTCAGGTTACGACCGGGACACTTGAAGTAGGTGGCTTCATCTTGGATGTCAGTCTGTGCTCAACGGATCATTTTGTAGGAAGAAGAAATATCAGATACTGTACTTTCCTCTGGCGGAGCCGTTGTCCAGCGCGCAGAAGTTAAGGCGACAAGTTGTCACGAGCGAGAAAGTCTCAGAGTCTAAGTGATCGGGCTTTTGAGCAACATTCGGTTACTTATACTGTCCATGACGGACTTCCACCTGAAGGACTTCCACCATTGCTATACTAACGGCACTCCAACGATTACATATAGGAACGACTAATGTACATGCAGCGTGTACAATCACGGAATCGAAACTCATGATGCAGTAGACATGACCACATCTGAGGTGCCCTCGCCATCAACGGCCATTGGTACCTGGGCTGGGTCTGGCATACCAGATAACGGTGCGATCTCCAACCCCGCGACAGCAAATCGCAACGCTCGTTCCCAAGCTTGATTGACCATGTAACCACCAGCGCGCATGATGCCCTCCCTGTCTCGACGTACGGCCTCGCTGGCCGGATCGTGGTACGAGTCCTTTATCGTGAACATGTCGTCGTAGATATAGTAGTCGTCCTGGATGGCAACGTGAGGGACGTCTGGTATCACCGTGCTTTGAGCTGCTCGCGAGCGCAGCAAGCGAGCGTTGCTCTGGTTGAAGGATGAAGTGGACGACGCTGCGCGGGCCGATGCACGACGCTGGGCTTCAAGACGGGACTTGGCGACAAGGCGAGAAGCATCCTTGTCGCTGGTTTCCAGTTTGTCGATGATTGCTTGCTTACCCTTCTCGCGTTCTTCGCGCTCCTCTTCTTCGATTCGACGAAGCTCCTGGGCACGGAGCTCGCGCTCTTGGCGCTCTGCCTCCTCTTGCTCCTGGAGGTACCTGTTGTACTCTTCTTCCCGCTTCATGTTGAGCTCAATGAGCGCTGCATTTTCGATGCGGTATTTTTTGATTTCGGCCTCGGTCTCGGCGACGTCGATGTCGTTGATGAGATTGAAAGCTAGTTGCGATCATGATTACGCTGTTTAACGGTACTATGAGATAGCACATACCAATATCTTCTACCCACTGAAGATAGTCGTTGTACGCGCGAAGGTCTGCGAAGTCTTCTCGCCGTTTGTTGAATCTAGCGTTTAGGTCATTAGGCACACGCCAACAAGTCAAGCCATTCAACATACTCTTTGGCTATCCTTCGCCTGATCGCAACCTCCTTCTCTACGGTAAGGTCTTCGAACGTTTGAGGAGTGAATGCAAGCTTCCGGAGAATCTTGTTGCAAACGGGGCACGGCGCCGGGCCCAGTGTATATAGGCGATCAATGCAGGACTCGCACCTATATTTCACATAAGCCAAGACCAAAATTTCACACATAGACAGTTGCTTGCATTTTATGGTAGCATGCCGAAACGAGAAGACGCAGTTTGGGGTTGAGATACCTGTCAGACTTGCACACAGGGCATTGGTCATCCATTGACTGTAATTGGTTTTGGTCAGTACGAGGCCGGGTACAAGGGCCGTCGAGACATACAAAGTATTCAGTGGTCCTCCCCGAAGGGTCCTTTACACCGCCTCCATAAATTGTGCCCGAAGAATTTTGAAGTTGTGGTGTGCTTGTCCGAGTGTTAGCGGTAGTGGAGGGACCAGACTTTCGGACGGTGGTTCCCCGTAACCAGCTGTTACGCTGCGACATGACGATATTGATTGCGCTCGGAGACGAGGGGTGATCAAAGAGCAATGTGAGGGTGGAGAACTAGCTTGGTATGACCAGCCGTGTCGGAGGAGAGGAAGGCAAGGACGCGACCCGCCACATGGGCTGCGCTCATGTGAGATCTTAGATTGAAACGCGTCAGCACATTATGGTCACTGCTACAGGATATAAACGCCCAAAGTTTCAGTGATCTTCTGGTTTCAATATATCTTTTGAACCATGCGCGACATCCACCGAAAGTCCAAGTGACTCGTACACATCACCCCATCACCCAAAGAAGCAGGGTGGGTGCGTTCACAACTCACTGCGTTCAAGGAGGTGCTAGGTAAGGTAGCGGGTGTCCCACGCCTGCGTTACACTGATTCAGTGCCGCTGCCCGTACGGCTGTGGTGTGGATCCTCTTGCAACTACTCCAGAGCCGCGCCAGGCCGCGCCCACAGAAGCCCAGAACTCCATCGTCGACAATTTGAACTATTATTGCCAGTTGCTTATTAAGCAGCTGCAAGCACTCACAGTCAGCCGTGTCATTCGTGCCTCGTAAGCGACAATCGGGCTATATAGAAAACCATCGAATCTCGAGCCCCAGCAACGCATGACAGTGGCCCCCGTCCGACAAGTAGTAGCTTTTGCTCTCACCGTATTCTCAGCGGTCGTCCTGTTCCGCTTCAAATCGCTACTCCCTCGCTCAGTGCTCGCGCCGCTCACGACCTCCACAATGTCAACTACAAACGGATCCACCGCCGTCGTCTTCCCCAAGACCCGGGACGAATGGCGCGAGGCCTTGGACAAGCTTCCTGCGACTCCTGGAAAAATACCTGCGTTCTTCTTCGCGCACGGCTCGCCCATTCTCATCAGCGACGAGAGTCGAGGCAAGCAGATGGGCGCAATGTGGGAGTTTAACGGCCCCAAGGGCCCTCTCGCGGCGTTCTTGAAGGATTTCGGTCCGATGCTGCTCAAGAAATACCAGCCAAAAGGCATCGTGGTGTTCAGCGCTCACTGGGATACCATGGGCGAACGTCTCGGTGAGTAACTTGATGTGGAGTGATCTCGTCAGAACGTTACTGACAGCCATTCATGCCCAGTGTCGGACTACGGAGACGAGAATCCTCTGTTCATGGACTACTACGGATTTCCACCGAGCCTATACCAGCTTCAATTCAAATCGCGAGGTGATTCTGCTCTGTCGCAGCGCGTCGTTGAGGCCTTGAAGAAGGTACGTTTTGAAGGACTTTGTCAACTAAATGCTCACAACTTGCATGTATAGGCTGGTATCCAGGCTCGTACTACTCTGAAGACGGAGCCCCGGGGTATGGATGGTCTGGGGAAGAAGAGCCCGGGGTTTGACCACGGCGTATTCGTGCCGTTTAGGCTCATGTTTGGCGACGAATTTATGGACGTCCCCATCGTGGAGGTCTCCATGGATGGCACACTGGACCCCGAGAAGAACTGGGCACTCGGTGAAGCTGTCCAGGACCTTAGGTATTGGAGCCCAGTGTGCATCTTGCTGAACATCGCTAATTCCTCCAACACAGGCGCGAAGGCGTCCTCGTTCTTTCTGGGGGACTGCTGGTTCATAACCTGCGCGACTGGGAGACGTTTGTCGAGCATACTGCACCAGATGTCGTGACATCCTTCTACCAAGCGATCTTGAGCGCTGTGGCGATCAAGGATGTGAGCAACTCGTGTGCATTGCTTGATGTACTCGGCTGACATGCGTGCTTGCTTAGCCCGCTCAGCGGAAGAAGGCGATGCTCGACCTGGTGAACCACCCGGGTTTCCGCCAGGCGCACCCGCACGAGGACCATTTCATCCCGCTGTATGTAGCTGCAGGCGCCGGAGGAAAGGATGCGGATGTTAGGATCCTGGCGGCACATTACGGCCAGCCGACGTTCGCATTCGACCCTTGAGCTTGAGCCTTGAGGGCAGGCGTTGTGGAGTTTGGAGTTTCACGAATAAATAGATGGTGTCGCAGGACGTCGCAGCGCGAGGTGGTATTTGCAGGACGGAGGCGCATTTGTTGCCGGGGCGGAGGAGGAGGAGGAGCTAAGTACGGCAACGGCGGGCTCGATCTGCCACGTGGCGCACGTGAAGTGAGATCGTTCCGAAGGGCGCCTGGCCATGGCGCAGCGTCTGTGAGCGCATCGGACTGCTCTTTGCAAGCCGCTGGTCTCCTGCCTCCATCTCGTCCACCCACGTCCTCTTCTACCCCCACAGCTCCGCGCAGAGCGCAGATTCATCCCGCCCCCGCCGTCTCTTCCCCGTCTCCTCCCATCATCCCCTTCCCCTCTCCACGTCTCCGGCCCTCATAGCCCTCTGATCCCATCGCCCCTCCATCCTCTGACGCTTCGTCAGGCGCACCCTTGGCCCATCTCTACGCGACTCTCCGATGTATTGAGCACCATCTTGTAGCCCTCTTCATCTCTAATTATCCTCTCCGTAAGCTACCCCTTCATCCTTCACTGTGTGAGCCGCCCAGGGCTTCGTCCTGCCGCCGACTCTGACAGCTTCGCCACCCAGCCGCCGACTCTACAGGCCAACAAGCGGCTACTTCACTTCTTTATTAATGCCGACCAAGAACATGGACATCCCCACCTACCCCGCGTTTCGCTCCGCCTCCCTCCCCAGTCACACCACCCTCGCCCTCTCCACTACCCCCGACTCCGCCATCTTCCGGGGCGACTCGGACTGCATGCTCACCGACGGGCCTATCACCCCCCCTCTCTCGCCTGGAAGGAGCGAGGACGGCGAAACATCGATCACCTTCGACTCGGACCCACGGTTCAGCATCTCGTCTGCACAAACCCAGTTCAGCCTAGAGCAGTCCCCTCTCAATCTGAGGAACGGACGTCGGAGTCAACAACATGACGGGATGGATGTGGACTCGCGACCCACAGGTAGCTCTCCCCGCCCACCCCAGAGGCATATCGAGGACGAAGAGTCACATCTGGAGATGGGTTCACTGAAGCTCACTGATTTTGAGGTAAAAGGAACCCTAGGTGAGTTCCATGTCGATCTTCGCTTATTCGCAGTGTCGTAATCTCTCCGCCTGCAGGCACCGGCACTTTCGGTCGTGTGCTCCTAGTCAAACTCCCGGGTTCTTCTCCCCAAAACACGACAAATGCATTTGCCCTCAAGGTCCTGCGGAAGAGCGAGATTATGCGTTTACGGCAAGTCGAGCACGTCAACGCGGAGCGGTTCATTCTCTCGCGCGTCCGCCACCCCTTCATCGTTGACCTCTACGCGACCTTCCAAGACAGTCTCAATGTTTACATGCTCATGTCCTACGTCCCTGGAGGCGAGCTTTTCACCCACCTCCGTCGTGCAAAACGGTTTACGGCCGACGTCACGCGCTTCTACCTTGCTACGATCATTCTTGCACTCAAGTACCTCCACTCCTTCAACATCATCTACCGTGACCTCAAGCCGGAGAATCTCCTCCTCGACTCACGTGGTTATCTCCGCCTCACAGACTTCGGCTTCGCGAAGATTGTGGACGACCGTACGTGGACTCTTTGCGGCACGCCAGAGTACCTTGCACCAGAGATCATTCAATCCGATGGTCATGGGAAGGCTGCCGATTGGTGGGCATGCGGTATTCTCTGCTATGAGATGATCGTCGGGTATCCGCCGTTTTTCGACGAGACCGCTTACGGGATCTATGAGAAAATATTGAAGGGCAAGATTCACTGGCCGAGAGAAGTCGACCCCCTCTCCAAGGAGCTCATCAAGGGATTCTTGCATCCGGATCGTAGCAAGCGGCTGGGTAATCTCATCGGTGGCCCGCAGGACGTGCTGGATCATCCGTGGTTCCGTGGGGTCGACTGGGACTCGCTGGAAAGGCGCGAGATTAGGGTTCGTGTAATGTTCAGTTCAGTCAAGAGCGGCTCCGACTTACTTGTTCCTCTCATATTCAGGCACCTATCATCCCCCACGTTGCCTCCGGGGACGACACGCGCAATTTCTCCCATCTTCCTCTCCCTCCCGCGGAGGAAATCCCTGGTCTTATTCGCGAGGAGAGCCCACCCACCATCCAACAGCGTTTCGATCCCGTGGCCTATTCGTTCCTGGAGTTCTAGCACACTCATTTCCTTCATCCCTTCCCGCCCCTCACCCGTCCACTCATTCAACAAAGGCAGCTTCCGAAGCCTGACGTCACCGCCTTCAGTACGGCCTGCTGGTTGGGCTTGGGTTGCTTTTTGATTGAACCCATGTGGCTCTTCCTCGGACACCCCTTCACCCGTATATATTTGTATTTTCTCGCCCCTTTCCCTGCCCTTTCGCGCCGTATAATATCCTCCGCTCCTTATGGGTTTTCGTGCTGGTATCCCTATTTTGCTCCCATCGACGCACATGCGCTCAAATGGTGAACACCGGACTGTCTCCCATGCTCAGTTGCTCGGTCATACCCTGCTCCCCCCGCTGTATCGCTTTCGCTCCCGGCCTCGTGCTCCCCTCTGTATCCTCTGTCCAATCTCCGAGGACGATCGGGCGGCCGCGTTGGTTGTACCCAGTACTACACTCACCTCGTCCTGCTCGTTCCCTCCCCACGCTCGTTACCTCTCGTCCTGTGTCCGCGTACGTGTGACCATGTATATTGCTCGTTCCCCTCGGTACTGTATCCAGGTTTATTACTGTATTATATATCGATATTTTCGATCTCTGGGCTAGAGGGACATCGAAGCGTTCACTGGTTCCCAAATGGGAGTATTTCTTGTGGTTCGAACGACCGAGAGCGCCCGTCAGCGCTCTGCCGTTACTCAAGTACTCATGACTAGTTGCCTTCTACTGCTTCTCGACGCCTTTTTGGTGCTCTACTAAGTGTATGGCTCACCGTACCGTATGTATGCATGTTTACTTGCGAACGGAGGGAGGTAGATCCTGGTCACGTGTTACGTATCGTTTCTTAGCAGAAGGCATTTAGATCTACAGTGTTGGGCAAGTGTTCTCAGCCTGTGGGCCCGCATCTAAGGCCTAAGGCCTACTAAGGGCTGATTGCGCCTTTATTTTAAGGTGCTCGGCACGGGTTCGGCTGAGGCATTCGTTTCACGTACTTTGCCTTGACCTGGCCGCACGCGCAACTGCAGTCTGCTATGATATCTTCTGTGAGCACGTGCTACGAATCTGTCCAAATTTCTAGAGCGCCGGCGTCTAGCCTAGCTTTACACTCCCTCAGCCGGCCACGAGCCCACTTCTGCCACATCTCTTTTCTAGACCATGGCCCGCCGACGCAAGAATCGCACTCATTTGAAAGGAGGTGCAGCCTCGAATCCCGCCACTGCAGAAGGCGTCCCGAAGTCATTCGTGATCAAGCATGGCCAGGTCGGGACCTCACTCACTCATCTCGTCCGGGACGTGCGCAAAGTCATGGAGCCTAACACCGCAAGCCGTCTGAGGGTCAGTGACCTGCATTTTTCGCAAAAAAACTTCCAATGTTCGTGCTGACTTGGGCTGCCGCAAGTGAAGGAACGGGCGCGGAACAAGCTGAAGGACTTCCTTACCATGGCTCCCGCACTCGGAGTCACGCACCTCCTCGCGTTCACGCTCACAGACGTCGCACCCTCGTTGCGCATCGTACGCCTCTCTGCCGGTCCAACGCTGAGCTTCCGTATCGAACGGTACAGCCTGGTGAAGGACATCATCAACTCCTCGCGCCGCGCACGCAGCATGAGCACCGTCGAGTACCTCAGTCCCCCGCTCGTACGTCCCCCCAGTCCCCCGCCTGCCCCGCCTGCCTTGCTAACCCTCCGTTCCGTCCATCCGCCGCACGCAGCTCGTGCTCGCAAACTTCCCGCCCCCCTCGCCCACCGCGCCCCCGCACCTCACCCTCATGATGAAGACCTTCCAGTCCCTCTTCCCCCCGCTCGCCCCGCACAAGCTCTCGCTCTCCTCCGCGCGCCGCGTCGTCCTCGTCGCCTACAACGCCGAGAATGGCACCGTCGACTTCCGGCACTACCTCATCACCGTCAAGCCCTACGGCGTCTCGAGGCGCATCCGGCGCATCCTCACGGCGCCGCCGCTCCCTCTTCCTCCGCATTGGACCTCGGTAACGAAAAGGACGTCGCGGACTTCCTCCTCCGCCGGCGCGGCGAACCCGGCCCGGGCAGCGACGGGTACGAGACCGCCGCGTCGAGCGCGTCAAGCGCCGCGGGGGACGAAGGGGAAGCCGTCGACTTGGCGGACGACTATGTCGGGCGGAATAACAAGAAAGGACAGAAGAGGGCGGTGAAGCTGGACGAGATCGGGCCGCGGATGGAGCTGAAGCTCATCAAGGTCGTGGAGGGGCTCCCGGGGAAGGAGGGGGGCGTGTTGTACCACGAGTTCGGTGAGTCTCCTGGGGCCTGGTGGTTTCGGAGGTGTTGCTCATGGGATGGCGCAGTCAAGAAGAGCAAGGCGGAAGCAAAGGCTCAGAAGGCCGATCACGCCGCCAAAGAAAAGCTGCGAAAACAGCGACGAGAGGAGCAGGAGCGGAATGTACAGAAGAAAAAAGCGTCGAAGTCGGGCGGAGATGGCGAAGAAGACGAAGACGAGGACATGGACGATCAAGTTCAAGACGAGTCTGAGGGCGAATTCGACGAAGAAGCCGTGGATGATGACGAATGGGACGAAGACGAAGAGATCAGTGAAGTCGAGGACGAGGAAGAGAGCGAGAGTGAGGACGAAGTGCCCAGACCTCCGCCTAAAAAGCAGAAGGTTCGTAGCAAGCGGTGATACATTGTGTACTTTTGTACTGCGTCATGGGATGTGATGTGTCTGCCGGTCTGTTCACCTTCGCCGATGTCATGATAGTGGTGCATTAGGGTCCATTATACATGTGAGATACTGTAAGCAAGTGCAGAATGAATTGGCGTGTCTATGGCCGTGTCGGTGGAGAGTTTTGCTGAGGTGTCGTATCGCCCCCGAATCTGCGGAACGCCTGACTCCAGAAACGCTCCGTGCGCATCCGAACACCCTCCCAGCTGTCCAACGCCGGCCGCACATCTAGGAAAAATGAGACGTTCTGAGACGGCTCCTTCGTATGGCCGGAATAGAAGTCAATGACATAGCGCATCCGCGTCCCACAGCGGTCCACAACCCAGTCGTGCCTGTCGAACGGAGGCGAAAACCTGCCCGCATCGTCAGCCCCCTCGTCCGGCCAGCGGCACGAACAAAACAAAAAGAAAGCGACGCACCCAAGGATAGAGTACCACCTCGCCCGCGGCGACAGGTCGCCCGGCCGCCCCTTGAAGCTGATGAGCTTCACGCCCCCACACTGCTCCCCGCCGCGCCGCGCCTCCCAGCTCATGATCTCGCCCCACGCGCGCTCGTTGACGGCGTTGTGGATGGGGACGACGACCTGCATGTCCGCCGCGCGGGGGTCGTGGTTCTTGCGCGCCATCGCGGCGAAGAACTGCGCCTGGGACGGGTACACCCAGTTCCCGCCGTCGGCGCGCGGGATCGACGACGTCTCGCGGTCCTGCGGGAGCTTCAGGCCCGCGGGCGCCGCGGGCGTATCCGGGAGCTCCGCTGCGTCGCCGTCGCCGCTGCGCTGGCGACCGAGGATGGAGGACCAGGAGGAGCGTTGGGTGTGGTCGACGGGGCATTTCTCGGCCGAGGCGGCGGATGAAGATGATGATGACGGGGAGGAAGTTGTGAACGCGCGATGGTCGACTGGGCACTTGTCGACCGAACTGGACGTGTCGGTCGAGCTAGACATGGCGGCCTGCACGGAAAGTAGCAAGGTCGGCCCTGAGGCTAGTGGCAGGAGCTGGTGGAGGTCCGTTGATGGCAGAGCGGCAGAGACGCGGCGCCGGGCCGGCAGGGCGCCTGTGTTAGCGTCGAGCGCGTGACCGTGCGACGTGCGTCGCCGGCAACCGGGAGTTCGCACCCCGGACGCCGGTCGTTTCCCCACATCTTGCTTCGCCGATGCCGCCAAAGCTGGTGCGCATGACCAGCTCACGCAGGGATATATATCTCCAGAGATGCGCAACGCACCCCGTCTCGCTCCTTTCCTCTGCTCGTCTTCTCAGCCCAAGTTAGATAGTTCCTGAGCATTGAACACAGTCAACATGCCATCCTCTGCCCCCAAACTCTCCACGCCGCTCACCAAGTTGTTCGGTATCAACCATCCCGTCATGTTGGCAGGTGAGCATTCGCATGTAGAAGCAATGGCAGTGTTCGAACACGTGGGTCTGCTAGGAATGAATGTCGCTGCGGGGCCGAAACTGCGGCAGCCGTCACGAACGCGGGGGGCATTGGCGTCATGGAGGGCTCCGACAGAGTCCCAAAATCCTCCGGACAGCATTGAGGAAATCAAGGCCCACCTCGAAGACCCGAACGCCCCGTTCGGCGTCGACCTGCTCATCCCTCAAGTCGGCGGACAGGCGCGAAAGACTAACGTGGTCTGCCTAGCTTGCCCCCAGAATGCACGCCTGCTCACCCGTCGTCTTTCAGTACGACTACACGAAGGCCAGCTTCCCGAGCTGACTGATGTCATAATCCAAGGCGGCGCGAAGCTCTTCGTGTGCGCCGTCGGCGTCCCTCCCAAAGAGATGGTCGACAAGCTGCACGCCGCCGGCATCGTCGTGATGAAGTACGTGCCTTCCCCTTCCCCTCTCCCCCGCTCTCATGCCAACCTCCGCACCCAGCATGTCGGCCACCCGAAGCACGTCCCGAAGGCGCTCGCCCAAGGCGTCGACGTCATCTGCGCCCAGGGCGGCGAGGGCGGCGGCCACACCGGCGAGACGCCCTTCTCCGTGCTCATCCCCGCCGTCATCGACCTCTGCCGCACCGCACGGAGCCCGCTCACGGGCGAGCCCGTCATCGTCGTCGCCGCGGGCGGCATCGCGGACGGGCGCGGGCTCGCGGCCGCGTTCGCATACGGGGCCGCGGGCGTGTGGGTCGGCACGCGGTTCGTCGCGAGCGAGGAGGCGGGCGCGCCGAAGGTGCACAAGGACCTGGTGCTCAGCGCGGGGTACGACGACGTCTCCGCACGCTGATCTACAGCGGGCGGCCGATGCACGTGCGCAAGACGGCTTATGTGGCCAGCTGGTGCGTGTGGTGTGGAGGCAGTGGGTCATTGAGCTCACACGGTGCGCTTCAGGGAGGACAAGAGGCAAGAGGATATCCGCGCCTTAACTGCGCAGGAAAGATTCCCAACGAGGTTGAGCTGGAGCAGCATCCAGAGAAGTCGATGGAAAGCCGCATGTGTAAGGAGCAGGCTTTTTTTAGGACGAGTTGCTGCTAATCTCTCCGCAGGGCTCATGGGCAAGGTGGCCGGGTCGATCAAAGACATCAAGCCAGCAAAGGAAATGTGAGTCTGGTGCTGCTGACGTTTTTGGAGTGCATTCTTGCTCATCTACTGTTTTAGCGTCGACGAGCTAGTAAATACAGCGGTCGCCAGCATACAAGGCTCTTCCCATTTCGTGCTGAGAAAGCCAAGCTGTGATTATTGAAGCGCCCTGTGCATGTGATGTTGTATGATACACGTTGGATATAATGCGGTATTGGTTTCAATCCTCTCCCATGAGCTCGGCGAGCTCCCGTTCTTCGTCTTCGTCGATGTCGTCCATCTGACTGACAGGCTGAGCCTCGATTTCCTCCTGCTTTGGTGGGGGAGGATGAAGAAGCTCTGTGCATCCTCGCCGTCAAACAGTGAGACGATTCCTCACAAGAGGCCAAAACGCACCACTCAGTTTCCATCTCTTCAACGTTCCGTCTAAACTCGCGCTCACGACCCAAGGCTCGACGCGGGTCTTACCTGGCTCGCCCTCTACCTCAGTCTTGCGGACCCACAGCCGCAATGCCGTCACGTCATGCCAGTGGCCGTCCGTCTGACCAAGGAGCTCAGGCAAGTCGGGAGAAGACACATCATAAGCGTATATGATGTCGCCGGCCCCGGTCAATAGATACGGCTCCGCAAGCGGGGAACATGCTAGCGGAAGCATAGCCCTGACTGCTGTCAGGTGCTCTATTGGCGGAAGCGGCCTGGTCTGTGCGCTATTCTCGGGCGCCGGATGCGGCACGACATGCACGGTTTCGTCGGTCGACGCTGTGCGACGCACGGAAAGGTGAGATGAGATGTCGAGCATATGAGATGGGAGTCCATGGGCCCCACCTGTCCACAGGTGACCGTTGCCGTACTGCATGGCATCCACTCGTGTCCGGTGGTGCTTGAGCTCGTCGATGAGCTTGCTCTGCCACCGCGGCGGGGTGCCCTTGTCGAGCGTGACCTCCCAGACCTTGATGATGCCCATCGTGTCCCCGGTGTAGAGCACCACCGCGTTCTCCGAGAGCATTCGAGCCTCAAGAGCTTCAACCGGCCTAGTGTGGTCGGTCAACGAGCCGACCGACTGCAACGGCTTTCCGTTCCCGACGTCGGAGACGTCCCTAGGCGATCGGGTAAGCCGGGTAGGCCGCCAAACGGAAGGAGTGACGCGCACCAGAACCGCACGATCTTGTCGGAGCCACCTGAAACGAGCAGGCTGAGTGCTGGCACGACCAGGAGGACCTTGACAAAGTCGGAGTGGGCCTCGGTGGACGACACGAGCTGTTTCGTCTGCGCGTCTGGACGATCAGCGTGATCGAAGGGTTGCCATGCAGCAGCGTTCCGGGCCCACCTCCGTGTCCCATACCTTGATTGTCTGTGGGCCGTGGGCGGTGTGAGTGTGGGGCGGGGCCGAGCGGGGCCGGGTGCTTGCTTACTTTGTCCCAGGAGCCGGAGAGGAGGAAGCGGTGGTCGCCCGAACCCGGGCTGCGGTCGACGAACGTAAGAGCGGTGACAGGCGCAGTATGGCCTCTGAATAACTGGAGGGTCTTCCCCGTCTGCGGCGCGTGCGGCGAGCGTCAGGAAGAGACATGATGCACGACGGTGACTGCTTGCCTCGAGGTCGAGCTTGCGGACGACGGTGGTGTTTTCAGCAATCCATGCCACGCTGCCATGGAGCTGGAGGTCGAGCGCCTTGCCGGGGGTGTCGATTGGCCAGCCAAGGTGCTTTGTGCGGTCAGATTTCGCTTTGCGGGTCTGGGGTGCATATACTGTTAGTGCGATCACGGGTGGGTGGGGAGAGGTGAACGGACGAGATTGAGCTCGAGTTCGGCCTCGGAGCGTAGCAGGGTGGACGTGTCCGCGGGCTGCATCGTGGTCGGTGTGCAGGCTCTGGTTGGTGGGCGGGAGGAGGGGGCCCTGGCTGGCTGTCCGCGGAGTCGATCGCGGCTGCGACTAAAGCAATCTCGGCGCCTGGCCTTGGCCAGGGCGGTTGTCGTCTATGACGATCGCGATCGAGTGTCTGCCCGTTAAAACCGGCCCTCGCGTCCTCCGTTCAAGTTCGTACCCCCTCCGCCTCGCCTGTACGCCTCATACCGTCCCGGTCTCGCTCCGAGCTTGCTCACCGGGCACAAAACGCCCACAGCGCCCAGCAAGTCCCAGCAACTTGTCCGGAGCGCCCTCACGTCGCCGGATTGCCGCAGCCGCCCAGGGTCGCGAGTCCCGTTGATCTTCTCCGTTGTCCTTCCGTGAGTGTTCTGCGCTCGGTCTGCACTAGTGTCCGCCAGCCGCCGGCTCCGGTCTTTGTTTTAATCCTCGGCCCCTCATGCAGCCCCCAACGCCTGCCACGCCGTCCCGTCCTTTGACCACTCCTCCGCACGGGCCCCATCCTCGTCTCTCCTTCCCTCGCACACGCTCGTTTCTCCTCCGCCGCTTCTCTGCACATACTTCGACATGAGCAAACGTCTTGCTTCCTTCAAGGGCCCGTCGACCCCCTCCTCTTCTCCCGTCGCTGCGCGACTGCAGCCCGGCCAGCCGTCCCCCTCCAAAACCAGCGAGCTCCCCCACCACCGCACCCTCCGGAACAACCTCCTCGAGATCCGTGCACTCGCTGCCGAGTGGGACGACAGGGTGTCTTCTCAAGGACTGAGGGCGGCGTCCAAACTTATCGACGCTCGCACTGAGCTCGAGTGCGTCCTCCGTTTGTCTATGCGTCCATTTCTCGCCGTGTGCTCATTCCGAGATCTGCAGCAACGAGCTGGCGCTCCTGCCTTCCGGCAAGCAGCCCACTTACCCCATCGTCCTCGAGAAACTTCGTGCCATGGAGGACTGCATCGAGGATCTCCGCACTGTGGTCACACGGCTAGTAAGCCATCACTCTAGCCGTCTCCGGACCCTTGTATTTACCATCAACAGGAAGGCTTTTCCAAAAGCTCAACAAAATCATTCGAAGTCTCGAAGACCTCTTGTACGAGGTGCATAAAACCAAAGGATGGAATTTCGTCGAAGAGCCGCTCTGGGTGACTTGGTCACTGGAGAAATTCGGTACGTTGCCTCCCCCACCTCAACAGACATCGCTTCCCTGACGAGATGTCGTAATGGAATAGTCACAAAACTGCCATTCATCCTGAAGCCGTATCGTCGGTCTCTGGAGATGCATCTTCGGCTCCTTGAACAGCTCCGGCCTCACGACGTGACCTTCGACGAGTCCCGTCGGATCATCTCCCAGTGGCAAGCCCAGCCGCACCTCGCACAGGGCGGATGGGACGTCATCTGGGAAGACATCTGTTCAGTCGAGGTCGATCGCTGGCCGGCACCTCGGTGATCCTCTGCGTCCGCGACTCTGCCCTTGCATTCTTGTACGAGCGGGCCCCTGCCCTCGCAGCTTTTGTACATCCACCGCTTTTCTGTCCTTTACCGAGTACATAGTCTGCTTTCCCTCTTGCTCTGCGCCGCTGTCATACATCATGTACCTTATTACATCATCATCATCATCCGGACAAACCAAGTAGCATACCATACATACACCCGCTCTCAGAATATTCACAGGGGCGGCTTGACAATGCCAGGGCTGATCTTATAATACACGATCGACGAGTCCTCGGTGTTGATAGCCAGGTACACATGCGGTGGCCCTCCCAGCTCCTTGAAAGTGGTTCGTATCCTGTAACCAAAACTCCTTGATCAGATCTCGCGTGCACCTCAACAGGGCCCCCCGCACCCAGCGTACCAGTCCGTCGAGAGCGACTCGGAGAGCGACATGGGACCACGGAGAGAGTCGCGTCCTGCACCCTCTGGTCAGCTTCCGTCTCACACGACGAGGCGCGACGATCGCGCTCACCGTCTGCGGGCGCCGGCCGCGCATCGCGCAGCGTCCGCACCCGGGAAGTTCGACGACCTCGAGATCAGTCCACTGCTGCGCTGTGGTTCCGTCGGTTAGACTGCGGGCGCAGCAGCGTCGGCGCGCACCGTGTTTCAGGTCGTTGTAAGTTTGGAACAGCGACCCCGCGGCTTTGGATATTTTGGCAGGAAGGACGAGAGCGCTTCGTACTGCAGAAAAATTCTCAGCCGGGGTCGACACGACGTGGTTCGTTCACTCACAGATGGGTGTTTGTCCATTTTGTCGTGCAGCGGAGCTCAAGCTGAGATACTTGCGCTGGTGAGAGCGGCTGAGCGCGGAACGACAGTCACCAGAGCTTATTTCATCCACAGCAGCAGCGGCCCAAAAAGGCAAGCGATGCTTCTTCCAACCACGCATCCGCAGAAAACGCCAGAGCGGCGGAACAGCATTGCAGCAGTTAGCAGATACAACAACAGATAAGGTACGTGTGCTCGGAACCGCCCAGACTCAATCCTCGTCCTCGTCGTCCGATATGTGGATCTCGTCCGCGTTCGCCTGCGCCGGGGCCGCCTCGAGCGCCTCCTGCTCCCTCACGTTCGTGCTCGCCTTGGCCGACACGAACGCGGAGCCTTGCCCCCGCCCGCCTGCCGCTCCGCCGCGGCCATCGCGTCCACGGGGTGCCTCCTGCTGTGCCGCCGCCCTGTTCGCGCGCCCCCGTTCGCGCCCCCGCCCTCCTTCGCGGCCATCTGCGCGGCGAGGTACGACGCCTCGGTGTTGAACTGCGCCTGGACGGAGCGCTTCACGCGGAGCATCTCCCGGAACGTGTCCTCGGACCCGGTCTCGATCTCGAACGCGTTCCACTCCGCCCAGAACTTGGGGTGCACGCGCGGGTCGCAGAACTGGGACGCGTGCGCGTACACCGCCCGCGCGCGGTCGATCTCCCCAGCTTGCGCTCCATCGCCGCGAACCGGAGGCAGAGCTCCGCCGTCTGCCGGTCGGGGAGCGTCTCGATCGCGCGCTCGTAGATAGGCCGCGTCGCGGGCAGGCCGTAGTTCGACGTCGCCTTCGCGATGTAGATCGTGAACAGCTGCGGGGCGGGCAGGGGTTGAGCGACAGGCGAGGCGCTAGGGAACAGGCAGGCTTACCTCGAACTTGTCTTCGTCTGCCACCGCGGTGGTCGCGCGGTCGTAGATCGACATCGCACGCTTCGCTAGACCATGCTCTTCTTCGAAAGCTGCATACATCATAAGATGGATTTGCAGGACTTCGCTGGGCATTTCTCGAGAGCTTGCTCGAACAAGTCTCGTGTTCGCTCGATCTTCGACCCTCCCTACGAGCTTGTTCAGAGTTGGGGATCGTGCAAATAGGGAAGAAACTCACGTAACGCTTGACGAACTTGGCGAGGTAGATGTTCCAAATTTCGAAAGACACAGGGAAGGTGAACAGCTCTGTTCCACGCTCATAGACCTTGAAGCTCTCCTCGTAGTATTGTTCTCTTCGAGGAATGCGGCATAGTTGACGATGACCTGGGCGTTGGCATACGCAAGTCCATGATCTTGTCATAGACGGCCTTCGCTGACTCTACCGTGCCAAGAGACTCCTCGAGATCAACGTAAAATGACCAAAGTTTCAATGACTTGAACAGACGGATTTGGACGGGAGGGACTAACACACATCCATGAGAATAGCAATCGTGGGCAAGTGGATGTAAAACTACATGGTCAAAGTAGTTGATCTTTGTATTCTTGGGAACCACAGCGGCACGCTGCATGACACGGATAGCTTCGTCGTAGTTCCTGGAAACGTTGAGAACGCGCCACGCGAGACATTAACTGTAACGTACTCGTGTCGGATCTCCATCTCCGCCCATTCGCACCAGACTTCGGCGAGTTCATCCACAGTTTTGAAGTTGACTTTGGTAGCTTTGAGAAGGATTTTACGGGCACTGTCGATGTCCTTCTCCGCTTCTCCTGAGCTCCCACCCTCCTCGTAAAACCTTGCGAAGTTGATGTACAGCTTGTGGAAGTTGGCTGTTGCTTTCGAGGGTTGACGGTAGCGAGCGCGTTGGTGTAAGTCTCCGCGACCTGCACAATAGCGGGTTGAAGCGACCGATGATGTTTAAGGAAAACAAACAAACCTTCTCGTCGTCGTCCCCCCACAATGCCACCCGCTTCACCCATTCCTGCACATCGTTAGGATTCCGTCGAAGCAACACGTCGTTGACCAAAAATGGCCGGCGATCCATGAGCTCCTCGAATTCCTTCATCTTCGTGTCCAGTTCTGCTTCCGTCTCCTTCACGTCTTCCTCGTCCTCATCTTCGTCAGGTTCCGCGAGACTTCCATGAGGGCGCTGATCAGACTCTCCGAAAACTCCGCGTAAGCGTCGAAGATTTGTGTGAAGTCACGGATCGTGAGCACGGTTGCCAATCCCTTCTCAAGCGTGAGCTTCGCGCGGTCGAATTCGGCCCTCTTGATCCAGTACGTCGCAAGCCCAGTCCACAGACGCCCCGCCTGGTCCTTGTACATCTCCAGGCCATCCTTGTGGATGATATCTTCAATGTTAAGCTTGCGGAGACTCCGCGGATCCTCGTCCTCGTCGTACGCGGGAAGAGCTTTGCCGTCCGACCCGACTGCGACTGCAGGGCCAGCAAAGCGGATGAGCTTCCCGCCCATGGATGCAGGGGCTTCAGGTTGCTGGGACGCTGACGTCTCGGCCTCGTCTGCAATCTTCTTATTTGAGTTGTCGGTGTCAGTAATGTCCAGACCGACCTCTTCAGCATGTTGCTCCACTACATCGAGGAACTCGCCCAAGAGCTGGTAAGGACTCCTACCCTCTGGACTGGTGTATTCTCCCCGAGCGGCTTTACGAGCCAGAGACAATAACAATTTGGCAGCTTCTAGCGGCCGGGGGTCGGGGTTATTGGGGGAGAGGAGAAGGGCTGTATAGCGTTCGGTGAGGCTGGGGTCGACGGCCAGGTACCTGCGGTATACGGCAACAGTCGTCGCGCCACCTTTTGATTCTGCCCATAGCAAGTACCGCACCCAGACGCGGTGGTGGAGGGAAGGAGCAAGGGTGCGTAGTGCACGGTCAAAGGTTCGCCGCGCGTGTGTATGAGAGATTTGTGGCGGACAGAAGGGGTGGTTGAAGATGGATAGGTAGAGCAGCCATATGCGCGGCATCTACGACGACGTTAGCCGCGACACATGCGTGCTGTTGAAGAGGACGCACCCTTGGCAGCCACATGAGTGCACGCTCGAATGTCGCAATCAACATCTTCCACTCCTCCCAGCCAACAATCCGTCCACGCCGCCTTCCCACTGCTCCAGGTCCTCCTTCTCGTCCTCGAGAGCCTCGCCCATTTCCGGGAACTTCTTCTTGCCACCCGCGCGTTTCTTCTGAACGAGTTTGCCCAAGACGAAAGACATGCGCGTCTGTAGATACGACTTCCACAGCTTGAATGAAGCTGGAAATTGCGCGAGTGCGGCCTCATATATGTACGCCTGCCGTTGAAGCGACGTGCGGGCTGCTGGGGAAGAGAGAGGACCAAGAAGGGCGGCCACTTCTGGCTCCAGGTCCGACGGGCCCTCCGCGCGTTGCAAAGCTGCAGAAGCCTCCTTTACATTTTGAATGGCATTCCACCAATGCCGCGAAGACGAAGGGTTGCGATGGAGGTCTTCCTCGCGGTGGAGGTCCTTAGTCGTGACAAGATCGGGATGGGTAGTTGGTGTGGGGAGAGGGAAGGTAAGGGGGAAGACGGAAGCCAAGGACTCAAGTGTCGGGGCTTGGAGAGTCGCCGCGGGCATGTTTGAAAGAATTCGCCTGCCGCGGGCGAGGACGGGGTGGAGGTTGGGGACAACAAGCCTGCCACCAACTTGCGCGAGCGCGACTCAAGGCGCTTCACGTGCCACACACGCGAGCGCGTCACGGCGCAGCGCAACTTGGACTCATCTATCGACGATAGCTACCATGGTTTGTTTGCAACCTGGCTCGTTTATCCACAACATTAACGACCCACGCAGCATGGATTCAAACGCGTCAAGTACACCCGCGAAGCTCTGGCGGCGAAGAAGGAACGAGAGCAAGCGAAGCTGAAGCAGTTCCAGGACTTGACCGCGGAGGTTCTCGCAAAGGCAAATGTTGTTCAGTCAAGGCACCCTCACCATGGCACTAATGCGGAAGGATTATAGAAGAAGATCGGAGACTACAGCAAAGACGCTTTCGAACTCACCACCAAGTTACTGCAGGTCAACCCGGAGTTCTATACGATCTGGAATTATCGGCGCACTATCCTTTTGAAGGGAATCTTCCAAGACAGGTACTCTTCTAGTAACATTTATGAGGAATAAACATCCGATATGTTTCCATCTTCTAGCCCACCAACACAAGTGAACGACATCCTATCAGACGATCTCTCCCTTACAACCGCCTTTCTGAAGCAGCATCCCAAAGTCTACTGGATATGGAACCATCGGCAATGGTGCTTGCGCATGGTCCCTGATGGCCCCACAGACGAGAAACCCTACGAATGGAGGCAGTCGTATTGGACCAAGGAGCTTTTTGTTGCCGAGAAGATGCTAGAAGCTGACTCTCGTAATTGTAAGCACTTATTCCTCCACACTGATCGCGATGCTCACCCAAGGTAATAGTCATGGCTTGGAACTATCGGCGAACCATTCTCGAGTCCATGCCCGTGAAGAAACCAGAAACTGCCGACCTTGCCTTCACGAAACGCAAGATCGAGGCCAACTTTTCCAACTTCAGCGCATGGCATCAACGCACCAAAGTCCTCACTTCTTTGTGGGATGCAGGAAAGTTGGACAAGAAGAAGTCCGTTGAAGACGGCAAGCAGACTGAGCACATTTGTGCGGCTGCGTGAGCTGATCGGACATGCAGAGTTTGACCTGGTGAAGAATGCGATGTACACGGACCCCAACGATCAAAGTGTCTGGATATACCATCGTTGGCTTATTGGTGCTGGTATGCGCGGTATGGTTCTTGATGGAAGTGGGCTAACGTTTACTCTAGGCGACAACATATCCATCGTGGAACGAGAGATCGAGGCCATCCAAGAGCTTCTCGAAGAGCAGCCCGACAGTAAATGTAGGGCACTTTATCGACGAACCTACCTTCCACTAACAGAAGACCCATAGGGTGCATGGAATCGCTCGTATACTACAAACGATTACTGCTTCGTGCACATGAAGACACCATGGATAGCGGCGAGCGGCAGAGTCTATCGCAAGCATGCAACGATCTATTGTCACGACTGCAAACCATCGACCCCGACAGACGACAACGATACGTGGACATAGGTGAGAGTTACCCTAGCTTCTTCAGGCTGCGGAGGATACTCAATGCAAAGCATGCCACAGGACGCCAGAACTGATAAAGCTGGACACACTGGCGCCGGCACACATTCTTATCACACGTTGCGATAGTACGAGATCATGAGTTTATATTTAGTACACTTTAGCCTGGAGGCTCCGCATATCCTACTCCTTCTCGTGTTCCTACACCTGCGGCCGAAGAGCGACAGTTGGGAGCCGGGACGCAATGCTCGTCTACGACGATGCTCCTGGCGGGGCGCAGTGCGCGTTCAGCACTTGCATTCGCCAGGCTTGCACTTGCATCTGCATGAAACAAGGTGAGTGCACCGATCAGCGAGGTTAAACCAAAATGGCTCACTCAGCGCCGCAGTTGCACTGGGACTCGCCGCAGTGGGCGTTGGTGATGGTCTGGGTGGTCTGCAAGAGCAAGGCTTGCAGGTCAGCAACGGCGCGCCACGAGTTAGGGGGATTACACACAGCCTGCATGGTGGTCGAGTGGATGGAGGTAGAAGCTGGTGGTTGTGGAGAGGGCTTGGGGGACGGATGGAGCATCCCCCACGCGCCTTATAAGCCTTGATCAGTCCGCATTCACGTGCGCCCTCGCGGCGTCACGAGAGCCAAGATGGCTGGAAAAGGTTGAGCGATTTTATGGAGACCAATCGCTGCCAAAGCTGACGGGCGTGGATGCGTGTGCCGTACGGCGGTCAGCCTCGTCCACGGTTTCCCTCACCGAGCCCGGTGGCGTATCTGGGCCCTGGAGGCCTGACGACGTTGGGGCTTCCCACCAGGATCTCCAGCACGTCCACGTGATGCCCGGTGACCAACGTTCGCCGCGCATTCGCCGCTCTGCCTTCCGGACGCTCTGCCTCCATCGTCTCACCAGATACTTGGATGGTTCCCAAGACGTCAATGCGGTCTACAGACGAAGAGCTCGGGCCAACATCATTCAGACCACATGATCGCACACCTGCGACGTACGTGGCTGCACTATGCCCTAACATGATGCTCTCGCACCTCGCGGCCACGTCAAAACAGTGCCTTGGGTTTGTTCTAATGTATCAATCTGTCAAACGTCGAGGCAGTTTCGCGGTGTAACACTACACTGGTAAGGTCGCACACGGCTGGCACGCACTGGGCAGACGACGCTCACGCTGTGGCATTGGAGCGTCGCGCGTGATCGCGCAGACGGGCGGGGGATCACTCGATGGTCCGCCCTTCGACGTTCGACACGCCGACGGTGTTCGGCCGGACATTGGTCTGCGAGAAGTGGTAAGTCCTTCGCGTGTCTGGGAGATTGAGAATGCTCAGGAGAGAGATGGAAGAGGCCGAGCCCCGGTGATCGGTGCGCTCGATCGGCGGTGATCGGTGCGCCTGGCGGGCCCGACCATAGGTAGCCATAGGTTGGCCATAGGCCGTTCATACGCAGGCCCGCAGGCCCACAGGCCCACGCCCCGGGGGCTGTCACTGAGGCGACGGTCGGGCTCACGTCCTTCAGCGTGGTCCGTGGCCTCGCAGGTTCGAAGATGGGACTCTCAGTATTGCGGCGATCCTTTCTCGGTGCATTCCCCGCGCGATCCACCCGCCTGCGCTCCCCGCCTCGCCCCGCCTCGCCCCGCCCCATCCCCGCAATGGGCAGTGGAAGTGCTCGCGGGATTCATCCTGCCAGTGCGGCCGTGTTGCGCCCTCGTCACCGGTCACCGCTGCGTCTCACGTCCCCTAGCTGGCAGCGCCCGTCCACCACCACCGCCTCAGCCACCGGCCCTGACGCCTGCACATGGCGTTTAGACCCTCTCCTCGCTTTCATTGCCCGCTTCGCGCCCTTCGGCACGGGCCCCCTTCTCGAGCTCACCTTCCTCACCCGAGAGCTACGACGATCCCTTTCGTGAGTACGCCCTCTTTCGTGCTCTCCACCTCTGTCTCGCCCTCGCCCTCCTTGCTCTCGCGTGCATCCTGCTCGTGCGCGCGGGAACGTGCTAGTGGACGTGCTCAGATGCGCTATTGTCCTCACCCCCCGAGAGGCGTGCGCGTGCGATGTGCTCTGCGCCGGGCCCGTTCAACTCGCACAGGTGCGGCACAGCGCGCGGGAGCTTCCCAGGCCTCACACTGCTCCTCCTCCCCCAAATTTGTAGAGGACACTTGAGCCGTCGCAAGTACTGTCGGCCGATGTGTCCCGCGCGTTGCCTTGCTTCCCCGCTCTGTTCCCCCTTCTCCCCCATTCGTCTCCCCCATTCCTCCCTCCCTCACACCCTGGGACTGCGGCAGTAGATACGGTCATCGGTGAGTCTTGTGGGCTCAGTGCATACTCTTGGGTTGCTACCCACGACGTCTCTCACGCTGATGCGGACGAGAAGACGTTGGGCACGCACTCCCACAGCTCGCGATCGTTGGTCCCTCTGGCGTCCGGCTCGGACAGTACGTTGTTTGACCTTCGCTCAATCACCACGCTTATGACATCATTCCACTCCAGCTGGGCTTTGGGTCCACATATAGTTACGGTCCGCTTTTGCATTGCATTGTACAGTCCTGGTGCAAATAAGTATACACTTTTGCAATCATTCAAAACCCTATCTGCGCGGGTATGATTGGTCTGTGGAAGGACATTTATTGTCTGCGAGGTCTTATGGCCCGCTTACTATGGTCAGTCTATAATATTGCTATGATCAGTCTACGGTCTCGCTATGGTCTACCTAACTTATGGTCCGACGCCCTGCGCGACCTGGTCAGACGTGCACGGGTGATCGCTTGTGTAAGTACATGCTAGGTCATACCACCGCTCCTGTACATACGCACAACCCAGAACGAATCCCCACAAGAACATATATACCCTCCTCGATGACCCAACGGGATCAAACCATTTCACAGGGTAGGTCGCTCATGAATGTTCCGCCCCTCTGTCAAGACCTTGCACGATAACGCGATCACTCACTGGTGAACACGCATAAGCACGCAAGAGATCATTAGATCTAAGCTGTCTCTGCGTTGCCACCGGAGACGGCGTTTGTTCACGCCGACGGCGTGTGTTCTCGCGCGTTCGGCATACGGTCCAGACGATGCACGTTTAGTGATGCGATGTCCTCAATTGGCCACTCGTGCAACCTAGTCATTAGCGCTCGATTTGAACCCAATCACTAGATGCGAGAGGAGAATCCCAGTCTCCCATTATGTAGTATCCCTGAGTGCTGAACATGACTCGACAAACGGTTTAGGTAAGCAGAGTTCGCTCCAGCAACAACGGACGCAGGCTGGCGCGATGTTTGTGCCAATTGCGCTCCGAATACCAATAGATCCTCAGGCCCAGGCCTCATGTCTCGGTAGTGGATGGAGTAGAACTAGCAATAGAATTTGAAGCTGCGGATACAATGGGGGCACGGCGTACAGATTTATGCAGGGGAAAGGGCGGTGGTGGACCAATCAACCAAGACGTGACAAGAGACAATCGTAAGCTCGTAAAGATCATCGACGGGCATGAGGGGCGTTCAACGGGACAACATGCGGGAGAAGCAAAGCGGTACGAGACGGGAGGGGTGCAACCCCAGTAAGCGACACTAATAATGTACTTTCGTGCACAGCAGGAATCGACGAAATGATACAAAGTTCATGGACGGCGAGAGGCGACAGCATACAACATACGAACAGAGAAAGCATGCGAGAGATGGGTGCGCATAGTTCACTGCTGCTGCATCAGCTTGCGGGACAAGATCTCCTGGATGTCACCGATAGCGCGCGTTGCCTCGATCGGCGGATGAGGGAGAATGGAAAGCCTCTGCTTGATCGTGTTCAGCAGCTGCTGGACGTTCGGGATCACGCGAGACGTGTAGGGAGCAATCAAGGGATCCTGTGTGACACATCTAATAAGCTCTTGCCTCATCCGCGAGTAAGCGAACACTCACGCTGGGGTTGAGAACGGTGGCGGCCCGCTGCAACCACCACACGGACACCTTGAACGACTCATCGACCGGCGATACCTCCCCGACGACGTTTGAAAGCTGTGAGACCGTGAGCAAGTATTTACTCAAATTTGACAGTGAAGCTTACGCGGTGGATCAAAGTCAACAAAACGGCCTGCGAAAGGGGGCTGGGGGCGTTGATGGGCATGACAATGTCCGGGTTCGAACGTGCAAGCAGCTCGCGGAGCTGTCGAGTGTCCTGGGCACCCAATACAGCAAGGTACGTGTCATCCCATTCCTCTGGCTGTCCGGAGGAGGGAGGCGTCGCACGCTGCAGAGCCTGCTGCTGAGGAATGGGGGGAGGGGCTGCGGGGTGAGATGCCTGCGGGGCCGCGATGTTACTCGGGCCGAACCACGGGGCGTGCATGGGAGCGGGGGGCTGAGACTGAGGAGGTGTCTGCTGGAAGGAAGTGTGCGGCTGGTAGCTCGCCGACTGGGACATCGCTCCGGGTGCCATGTTGGGCTGACGCAGGAGCTGAGCGAGCTGGTTGCTCGATGGCATGCCGCCGGCGCTGGAGGGTCCGGGGGAGGTGCGGTTTTGCAAGTGTTGGCCAAAGTTCGGCGGCGGGGGCGGGTGACTCATGAGGAATTTGACCTGATCAGAGAGCATCCGGACGGATTGCTCGAGATCGCGGATGACCGACTGCGCATTGCGATGAGTATCGTATGGGTAGGGCGCACCGCCGGTGATACCCACCTCCTGGCTACGAAGAGTCTCGCTCTGCCATGCAAGCACCTCCTTCTTGAGGCCCAAGATCTCTGAACGGATCTCACGGGAGAGCTCCTGGTGCATAGCAGAAGAGGAGAGAAGGCTCTTGGAAATGGTCTCCTTCACCTGCCTCTCGATGACGGGGGTGACGGTAGCCGAGAACGCGCGAGCAACCTGAGTCGCCATCTCAGGTCGGATGAGGACACGCTCGATCTCGGTGGGAAGCGCCTAGATTGTACGAGGAGTGGTTAGCGGTCCAACCGGAGCTCGACTCCCCAGGAGCAAATACCTGTTTCATGGCGTCGCTGATCCCCTTCGCGATCTGGTTGCTGAGCGCATTCTTGACCTCGACCTTGGTAATGTTCTCGAGTGATGGCAGGACGGAATTTTGAACCTCGGACTTAACAGCCATCTCGACGACGCGCGTCGTGTTCTTGGTGAGCTCCGTCGAGATGAGCTTGAGAATCTTCTCTTGGCGGATGAGATCTGCCGCCTGCTCAGTCTGGCGAGCCTCCTCGAGACGCTGGTCTGGTGACGATGCTATCAGACCACTGAAACGGGAAATAAAGGCGTCGTGGTACTTACGCTGCTTGTCGAGCTCCTTGGAGATCAGCCGACCGAGGCGGCCGTGGAGGCTCTCCTCAGACTTCTTGATCTCCTTGGTGAGGACGAGACCGATGTCGGAGTCGAAGCCAGACTCGACGCCCTTCTTGTCCGCATCCTTGTCCTTCCAGCCGACAGTCCTGCTCTTTGCGTTCTTGCCTCTCGGCTCGCGCGCGCGACCACCTTCGTCGCCACGCTGCACATCGGCTTCGACCTCTTCCGACGGGGGTGTCTTCATCCTGGGGACTGCAACAGCCATGGGGGAGGGACCAAGAGGCGGCTGGCTGAAGGGGTGCGAAGACGACATGGCTTGGGGCTGACGCGGCGGCTTGGTCTCGGTAGGGACGACGGAACCGTGGTATAGTGGGAAATGGGACTGGGCGCGTGTCAGCGCGTTGTCGTACCACTCTCTGCGGACCAAGACTTGGTCCACGCCGGTCGAGTGTACGGAGAACGCGACGAGGGCGAGCTCGCCAGGGGCCACCTTGGCGGCCACACAGGCAGCGTGGGCCTCATCGCCGTGCGGATCAGCGTCGGCGGTCAGGATGACGAAGTGGATGGTCGGCTTCGGCCCCGTGAACTCGACGACCTGATCGAAGTAGCCAACGCGGCTGAGGTCTTCACCGCCGGGGGATGGAGCGCCGACGTCGAAGTTGAGCTTGAAAGCGATCATACTCTCGCGCCGGTTGTTGGCAACCCAAAGCGTCTGGATGCGCGAGTCGTAGTTCGCGTGCCCGAACATCAGCGGGTCCTCGCGCTCGCCATTCACAAATTTGACAGTGGAGAGCACCTGGCGGCCCATCACAGGCAAGAGCTGGAAGATCGTGCCGTTCTTGCGTCCGATGATCACACCGCCGTCGACGAAAGTAAGCGAAGACGGCTGATCGTCGCCTTTGATCTTGTGGGACCAGAAAGGCAGCGTGTCACGGAGGTTCCACATCGTGAGCGTGGAATCTTCAGAGATTGCCGCGAGCGCCGATCGGGGAACGTCGTAGTCGATGGCGACAATGGGCTGAGTGCTCATTGTCAGTGCGCTTGGATGCACGCCGGAATGACCACCACTTACAGATGAGACGGTGAACGTCTGCGCGATGCCCTCGAGATCGTGCTGGACGATCGGCTCGCCGCTGTACGCATGAGCCGCGTTCACGATGTTCAGGAAGTAAACATGCTGGTCAGACGACACAGCGAGGAGATCGGGCTCTTGAGGGTGCCACTTGACTGCGTGGAGACGCTCGGCGTTGGTCTCCGGGAAGACACAGAGCATCAAGCGTCCGGGAACGTCGTCGGTGATGACCTCGGGGAGCTCCCAGACGACAAGACCACCGTCGGACGTAACGCCTGCCAGGCGGTTACCGTTGACAGACATGTCAGTGACGGCGGTCGTGTTGGGGAAAATCGTGGGGAGCTGGAGGAGAGTGCGATCGCCGCTGGAGCGCGAGATGACACGAACGCGGCCCTTGGTCATCGCGTAAGCGACCCACTGCGTGGCACCGATGGTCGTGCCAGGCAGGAACGTCGAGTCGACCTTGACGAGCGCAATGGCGGTGGATTTGACGGCATCCTGAGGTGCTTGGATCTCGTCGAGCGGCTGCGACACGTCGAAGACGATGGTCTGCTGGCTTTGTGCGCTCGGGCTGGAGTTTTTGCCCTTGGAGCCGGTGCGCTTGGGCTCGTTACCGCCGCGCTGAGGGAGCGGGGAGCCCTCTTTGTCGCGCTGGTAGGTGTTCCCATACGGACCCTGGTTGCCCCCGGTAGTAATGGGGGATTCACCAGAGCGACGCTGTTGACGCGCAGGCAGGATTGCCGGCTTAGGAGGGGAGGAGCGAGGAGATCCGGTGGGGATGAGGGGCTGTTGTGGAAGAGGGCGCGAGCGAGCTTGCATCGGCTCCTCGCGGTACGAAGGCTCTTCGGGCTGGTAAACGGGCTCGTAGGGAATGACGACCGGCTGTGGCGGTTGGTGTTGAGGGGGCGGGGGCGGTATCTGGCTACGCGTGAGCTGATCCATAAGGTTCTCGACTGACTTGCGCTTGGGATCCATCGCCATCGAGGACGTCCACTGGGACGAGGGGTCCTCGGACGGCTGTGGCGCGTTGGGCTTCCTCTTGGGGACAGGACTCGATCCAAGGGCATCGAACGGTGAAACGAAATCAAACATCGACCGGCGGGTAGGAGACGGCGCGCGTTGCTGGGACTCCGGCTGCATCATCCCAGAACCATCACGGTCATGACTGTAGCCAGTGGCCTCCGGAGGGATGGCGTACTCGTCGTGGTGCGACGGCTCGGGAGGCAACGGAATGTAAGGTGGGGAAGCTCCGGAGGGGGGCATGGACATGTTCGCGGGCTGGGTCTCTGCTTGGTTATACCTGGGAGCACTGGAGGAACGTCGCAAACATAAATATGAGAAATCGACCGTCACGAGGACTTGACAAGGGCATACCGGAGATGAGCCCGCGACCCAAAAGGGATCGCGCGCTCATCCCAACCCGCGTGAAAAATTTGAGGCTCACCTCGACATCAGTTGCTCCAGGAGCAACTTGGTCGTCTCGTTGCTCGAGATTCCTCCTCGTGGCGCCGATCCTGGTGGCGTAGGCACCTGCTGGGGCTGAATAGGATTCATCTGCGGGATGAGCGGAGGTGCGGGCTGGGGCTGGGGCTGGGGCTGGGGGGGAGTAGAAACGGAACCAAGAAGAGATAGCAGGGCGTTCTGGCGGTCGGTGGCCTGGTTGCTGGGACCAGACATGTTGGAAGAAACAGAACCAGCGTGCCCGGACGCTGGAGTTGCAGGGCCGGAGTGTGTTTGCTCCTGTGGGCCGTGATAGATAGTCGCGCTCGCAACGCTGGGCTGCGGGCTAACGTGGGAAGCAGAAGGGGCAGAAGGTGTGCTGTTGAGCCCGTGGATGAGTGAGTCAAGGTGCGCCTGGACAGTGTTCGGCGCGGGGGGCTCGCGCACGGAGGGCGCAGGAGAGCCGGAGGATGGATGCATCTGGAACTGCGGGGGCGGGGTGGATGGACCCGGGGAGAAGACGTTATCTCTGCTGGAGTCCATGTCGGCGACTGCAGGGACCAGACGGCTCGCGCGGGCGCGGTGTGTGAAAGGGGGGAGATAGAGGAGAACGCGACAGGATGCGCTATGGAGGTGCGCTATAGGGACGGCGACCTCGAGGTAAACACGCGTCCACCGGCGCCTCGGCAGTTCCCGTGCCCTTTTCCACCAATCGCCACCGCCCGTGCCCAGCCGTGCCCCAGATCGCCCGACTCCCTCCACGCCCGCTCCCTCGTCTGTTGTGCGTGCGCAGAGCCTTATCGCCATCACCCCACACTGAAACGGCTCGTACTGCGCACCCGTCTTGGTCGCCTTCGCGCCTCGCGCCCAGACAATGGCGTGCCCCGGGGCAGGCAAACACGACACGTGGGATACAAATACATCGAGATTCGAGGGTGTGCTTAACAATGGCACATATGCATGCTCGGTACTTTACGCCTTCAGCGCATTCTTCGAGAATATCGCCGCGTTCTCCTCGTACCGCTTCTGCGCCTGGTCCTCGGGAACCAGCACGATGTCCCTCTTGAGAAGCTTGAAGGTGTCGCCCTTTGGGAAGCCGCGCTTACGCGCCTCCGCTTCATTCTTGACCTCCTCCAAGCTCTGTGCCACGCGTTAGCGCAGTGGAACACGTTTCCGCTCACTTATCGGCGACGTACCACCACGAGGGAGTGCTTGACGCCAAACACCGGATCGGATGCCAGGTATTTGTCGTTTTCGGGGTAGAAAGACGTGATAAGTGTCCTGTATCCAGGAGCTTGGATCATGAGGTGCAGGTGGTTCGGCCGCACGTTGTGTCGGTTGAAGAGGAGAAGCAGGTCTCCGACAGGTCCCTGTAGATTGATGTCAGTCCCTTCCCGAGATGTCCAGATATCTCGTCCACTCACGTCTGCAGGGATCGGGTAGGCCACAGGGACGACTGCGCGGAAGGCGAAGTGGCCATCCTTGTCGGACTTGAGACGTCCTCTGCAGTCGGGCTTGTCGCGGTTGTCGTACTGGGTGTCGTAGTAGCCTGTGCGCGTCTCAGATCGGTGGTCGGTCGCGGTGCCGAGGGTACGAAGCTTACCGCTCTCGTCCGTCTCCCACGTCTCAATGACCGCGTCGGGGATCGGCTTGCCGTCGCTGCTAAGGATACGACCCTCAACGTACATATATTCGCCCTTGCCCTCTGAGGCGATAGACTCCCCGATCTCAACTGGGGAAGACAGGGCAATTCAGTCACACGCCGGGACGAGTTCCAATCTAGAGCTAATATCACCCACCGTCCGGTGCGTCTTCCGTAAAGAACGGTCCGAGAACACAGGACTCAGTAACGCCCTCCATGGGCGGGTTGTTGACCGCGTCGACGAGAGCAGAGACGCCGAGGACGTCCGAAAGAAGGATGAACTCCTGCCGGATGTCCGTGCACTGTTTGCCAGTAGCGGTGAGGAACTGGATGGCGGACATCCATTCTTTCGTGGTCAAGCTGCGGACCACAGAGTGGTAAGTACAGGGTACACATGATAAATGCATTGAATAAACCTCGTCTCGGTGATGAACTGGTGGAGGTGCCTGATGAGGTTGACCTTGAGGAAGCGAGCGCGGCTGGGAGGCCGTAAATGATGTCATCGGATGCGGGGAGGAAGACTAGAATCAATGGACGCACTCGTCCTTGGTGAGCGCTGCGAGCTTCATGAGGTTCTCAGTGATGACCTCAGGCTTGTCAGGGTACTGTGCATGGGTATCGTGTACGGCATCGTCAGTATCTGGCTCGGGAGATCGGGCCTGACCACGCACCGGAAGCTCGAAGTCGGGCAGCGGGATGCCATTGGACGTAGCCTTGCCGTGAGTGTGTTCAGGCATTGTTGTGCTGTCTAAGAACTGAGGAATAGTAGGGAGTGTGGGGGAAGATCGCGACGGTCGAGATGTGGGTTGGTTCTGGAGAGACGGAGCTTTATATGCGGCACGCCGTGCTCGTTGGCCTTTCCGCCCGTGATTGATGAATATTCGCACCCTACACAATCCGTCTCAAATTGAGGTGCTTCGTGCGGTCATGTGCGTTCCAAAAATGGGCTGCGGCCCCCTACGCGGGTCGGGCGTCCGCCCGATATGAGTCTCTTTTATCCACGAGCAGGCTCTGCGTTAATCAGCATCTGTAACTCGCGTCCAGCAAGGGTTAGAGCCAGGCTGCTCGATTAGTTTCTACCATCGCTCAGCAATGCCGCACGGAAGAAAGGAGCGACGACTAGTCCGTACGGTTGCTTCACCAACGGCCCCGTGATCTGAGCATCTTGTACCATAAGGTCCGTTCGCGATCGAACCAGGGGGATTGGATCCGTCAACAGCTCCCCGCCGGGATGCCCTGTCGTACGAGCGCCTGAGGTTTTGACTAGCATGGAGGTTTCGCATGAAGTCGAGGGGTTGAAAGAAGCCAAGAGCCCAACGTCTACTACTTGGTCGCGTTGAGGACTCCAACCGATCCGGTCCAATTCAGCTTGAAGCGCCCCCGCCACATGCGCCGCCTACGCACGGTGCCGCGCCGAGCCGCCACTCGCCGTCTGCGGACTGGTAACACCGCCCAGTCAGATCTTGCTGGCTTCCTCGTCGTCCCATTCCCCTCCGCAGCTGTGCTCGTCCTTAGCCGTTCTCCCCCGCCTCCTTTTGTCGTTTCCCGACCGCACAGAACGGTGGTTTCTCTCATCCCAACTCCCCAAACATGGCATCCAAAGGCTGGTTCAATCTCGAAGCCGCAGGCGGCGCCATTCCGGACACGCAGTTCTTTGAGGGCGACTCCGCATTCAAGTTTCTGGGTCTCACGAGGACGCAGCGGTTGTACGGGTTCGTCGGATGGTACGTCTCTTATTGGACTCCTCCTCCACCCAGTCCTCACGCGTCGCCGGTGCGCTTAGTCTCGGTATTGGTTTCGTTCTGAGCTTGCTCGGGAGCATCTTCCTGTTCCTCGGCTCGCTCACAAGCTTTGCATGTGCGTGTTATCACGGAATTGGCTTCTGCGGTATGCTGAGGCGTGTGCATGATAGTCCTGTATGGCCTCGGCACGGTCATTTCTCTTATTGGGACGGGCTTCTTGGTCGGGGTACGTATTGCAGTTTTAGCTGTGCGCGCATGAAAGTTAACTTTGTGCGTGTTCGCCCAGTTTGCATCCCAGCTGAAGATGGTACGTACGCCGATATATATCTACACCCTATGAAACTAACGCCACGCGAACCGAACGCAGATGTTCAAGCCGGTGCGAGTTGTCGCCACGATCGTCTTCTTGGCGTCCATCGGCCTCATCTTCGTTGGGGCGTTCGTCATCAAGAGCGACATACTCTGTATCAGTGAGTTCGTTCTGCTACTACACGCTTGGTCGATTCTCACATCGTTTGTAGTCTTCGTGATCATCGAGTACATTGCGTACACATGGTACACGCTCTCCTACATCCCCTATGCACGCACCGCGATCCTCAAGGTCTTCGGACTCTCATAAGTCCAAGTTTCCTCACGTATTTTTACGAATCGATTACTTGTGGCTGTCAGCGAACTCGGCTGTACTTGTCTAATATCAGGAATGCTCATGACTTGTATCACCACGGCTTGCAAATCTTGAACGATGCACCCACACGGCGTGGCCGACATATTCCATTTGGGGATACATACAAGTACACGTCGTTGCATTGGTAGGGTCAAATCATAGGTGAGACTGCCTGAGGAAAGGCCCATAATGAGCCATCGCCGAGATGGGCCAACTTGACTTAGAAGGTACCACATTCACCCCTTGAACTTGTTCTTGAGCTCCCTGAGCGCATCCATCACGGCGCTGGGCTCCCCGCCCCCAGTAGCCTTCCTATATGCGCAACAGTCGAACATCAGCGCACACCCTCCACGCTCCATTGCCACCGCGGCGACTCGCAGCCGGCACGGAAGAAGAGAGCCAAGACGCACTGGATCGGCGCGCTTTCAAGGCGCATGAACGGGTTCCACTCCTTCTCGTCCCCGATCGTCGTGCGCTCGCCCGGCTGGACGCCGTCGGCGACGAGCTTCGCGAGCCGCGCGAGGGCGGCGTTGTCCGGGTCGACCGAGCGCGCGAACGCGAGGCTCCCCTTCGTGTACTCGTGCCCGTCGTAGACGACCGTCTCCGGCGGGAGCGTGGCGAGGTAGGAGAGCGAGGCGTGCATCTGCGCACCGTCGCCCTCGAAGAAGCGGCCGCAGCCGGTGACGAAGAGCGTGTCCCCGGTGAAGACGCCTCCCGGGTGCGCGCCCGACTTGTCCGTCGCGTGGTAACAGATCGAGTCCTGGGTGTGGCATGGCGTCGAGTAGCAGCTGGGGGGCGGGCAGGAACTGTTTGGTACTTGTGCAAATAGATCACCTCCGCCGAGACTCACCGGACGTGGATGCCGTTGACGTCAAATTCGTCTTTGTCTTTTACAACAGTGTTGAGCGCAGGGCTCTTGTTGCTACCACCGTAAATAGGGACATCCGGGTATGCGGCGTGCTGTGGTGGCAGCCGGCGGAAGGTGTCACAGCACAGATGGGCGGAGCGCAGTGCGATGAAAGATGCAATTCAGCGACGAACGAGGCACTGATTGTGGAGGAGTTACGTACGAATGCCTGTGCGCGCGATATCACGGTCAGAGATGTGGACCGCAGTGACACGATTCGATGGTACTCACCTGGTTCCCGCCGCTGTGATCGAAGTGGTGGTGGGTGGTAATGCCCGCCACGATCTGCACGCCGGCTTTCTCTGCGGCGGCCTGGACCTTGGGAACATCCCAAGGGTCGACAGCAGCAGCGGTGTTGGTGGTGTCGTCAACGAGAAGGTACGCGTAGTTGTCCTCTCGGACAGGGACCGGGATAACCTTCATTCTGGAAACTGCGGAAGACGAGAAGGAGGCTGAAAGGGCGGAGCGGGGGACAGCCAGACGGTGGGGATGAAGCAAGCGGGAAAAGAGCATCTGATGAGGGGAACGAGACCGAAAGCCGAAGCAGCGTCAGCCTGGGATCCATAGCAAGTCCGACGGCAGAGTGCGCGCGCACCCCCACGGGCCGATGACGCCATTGCAGATCCCAGACGCTGGTACATCATATGTATAGTACGCGCGCGTTGGGCGGGAGACGACGAACGAGGCGATGGCCCGCGCGCGGCTCCTATCGCTGCGGGTGTCGCGGAGAGGCAACGAGCTTGGGCGCAGTCGGACCGCCACGGCCACAAACGGCGTTGCATGGTCGTCGCTTCCTATCCACAGCCACGCCCTCCTGAATCCGTCTATCAACCCGCGGGCCTCTGCGCCCGCGATGAGCAACGCTCTTCCCGTCCCTGCCTCCTTCCCCTGCTCTCCTCGGCGCCTGACCCCTCATGTCTCCACGCGGGCCGTCTCCGACTCAGCGTCCTCCTGACATCGTACGGCTTCTTGCTCGTCCGCTCAGTGTCAATCTCCGCTGACCGGTGTTACGCAGGGTCTCCCAGGTAGTGACTGCCCTGCTTTCGACCCCGGATGTCTTCGTGACCATCATAGACATACCGCGACTAGTACCGAGCCCAGCGGGGGTTCCGCCGATCCAGCGTCTTCAACAGTAGCTGGCTCAAGCACTGCACTAACGGCGTCGACAACGACGGCCAATGCGGCGTCAACAACTGACACATCAAGCGCAGATGGGTCTACACCAGCACCCTCGTCTACCGATACAGACACAGATGCCGGGAGCACTGGGGCGACAAGTACAAATCGTACGTGATTCTCTTCGTTAGTCGCGTACTGGTCCTCACGCTATATCATGTGTGGCCTTGACCGACATTGCAGTCGGGACCAGCTCTGTTGCGCCGTCAGCAACAGATTCGTCAAGCACACAGACCGTAGCGTCCTCCCCCAACACCTCTTCCTCCGCGGTCCCCAGGACGTCCTCTTCCGCTTCTCAAGGGACGGCCATCGTATCATCCTCATCCTCATCCTCCCACCCCAACACCGGTGCGATCGTCGGTGGCGTCATCGGCGCTGTCTTGCTGCTCGCCATCGCCATCGCCCTCTTTATCTTCTACCGACGAAAACACCGCGCCGCGCCCTCCGCCGAGTTCATGCACATCGCGCGCAACAGCTCCTCCGACCTCCTCCACTACCCGTCAGAAGATGCGAGGGAGCCGCCCACACGGCAACGTTTGCTCGAGGACGACGACCCGCCGCCGCCGTTCACGCAGGGGAGCTGGTCCGACCCGGTCTACGAGAAGGTGGCGTCGTCCGCGGAGGTGCAGGAGCAGTACGCACAGAGTCAGCATCACTACTCGGACGACGGTGGGCCGGACGGGCGGGGAGGGGGTTATTCGTACCATCCGTGAGGCTCCACATATCGCGACCGTGCGTACGTTACGTCTCGCTGTATTTTATATTTCAGGGCTTCTGGGGCTCGTACATGCGTGTGCGGGGAGATTCGTGGGCTAGGATATCGGGGGTGCTGGTGCGCATTCTCTGAACTCTTCCGTGCAGTTCTAGACCCTTCGTTGTTCAAACTAGACTGGAGCAGCGAGCTGGGATGTCTGCTTGTTCATCGAGATTTATTGCCGTGGGCCTCGGCACATCCTCCGTGATATTCCCGATTAATGCAAGACGTCTACACGGAGCGTCAATATTCGCCAGGCCATGTTACCGCATTCTGTCTGAATCTGGTGTGACCTAGTTCCTGCGGAACGTGTAGGCACACTCTGTACTTTCTACTCCGCTTCGGTATGCATGGACCGATAAAGCGACAGGTAACAGATTGAAGGGCTTCGCGTGGGTCTGGCAAGGTGCGCATCTTGCAATCCGTGCACCCTGCGTATGGATAGACCTCATGTCCCGTCGTGCCCTTCTACAACTCAGCAGAAAGCTCCAGGGCCAGTTTTTCGAACCCGGATCTTCGGCATGATGGTTGAATACCTTGTTCCTCCTCGCGCAATGACGAGGTGAAGTTCGTTAGCATGTGGCGTGCGGCTGATTTCAGCTACACGCCCGGACGCATGAACATAGGAGACTAAGGAGAGGTACCATCAGCGCCATTCAACTGTAAACGGGTCCGACTCAAGCATCGTTAGTGAACCGGACGTTTGTTCATTTATTCAACTGGGGACAGTATCCTTTATCCAAAGTTCCTATTCATGAAGCGGGTAATTCATTACATGGGTGATGTACATTTAACGTTAAAGGAGCTGCGCACTGAGAATACGTAGATACGACTACGAAAGTTTGGCCTCGGCCAGCAGAGATTGTCTGTAGGGGGACAGGTCACTAATCAAGACAGTCATGGTACATGATACGAGGTCGGTGGCCGCAGGATATCATGACACTCGCATATTGTAATGGGCAATAACAATATAGAGGGTGAGATAAAGTAAGATGAGGGGTGGTAAGTGGGGTAAAGAGCGGACGTCTACGGGTGCTGCGAGGACGATCAACATGCAGCGACGGCACAGACTGTCATTCGGAGAAAAAGAGTTCGAGGACCGACCGTACACGGGATTCGCCGCTTACGTGAAAGCCTCAAGTTCCATTTCGTCGGGCGTAGGCAGCGGAAGGGGGATCGCTGCGGGCGTGAGAGATTGCGCGGGTGAGGGAGAGAGAGGCGGGCCCAGGAGACCAGCCACGGCACCATCATAAGAAGGGTGTCTCTGGAAGGGGTTGCGAGTGTGTACGCGAGAGACAGGTGACCCTTGAAGAGCAGGAAATGAGGTAAGGACGAGGGAAATAACGTGCGAGTTGACGTACCAAGGGCATTGCCTATGAATTTGTACGAGTAGGTGATGCTCTCGCCTCCATTGACGTCAGCATCATCGCCGATGGCCAAAGCGAGCCCATCGGAAGGGAGGGAGGGACTAAGGCTGGATGGGGTCTGGCGGCGATGGTAAAAGAAATGGTTGGATGCGCGAATAACGGGAGACGTGGGCTGGATGCGGATGGCGGACTGGTGCTGGAGGATGGAGAGGAACTCTTCAAGAGCCTCAGACGGGGTGGATCTGGAGGGGGGATGTAAGGACAAAACGTGGGCCACATTGGGAGCGGAGGTCGATCGGCGGGGGAGTATGATCTTATCTGGGGATGTGATGAAGGAGATCGGGCACGCACCGAGGCGAGGCACGAGGCGAGTGGTTTTCCTTGTCTGTGATGTCGGACGGCTTAGATTCGTAGTGATCGGGGTCGTCGGAGAGGCGTAGGCGGTCGAAGGCGTCGGCTGCGGCGGACAAAAAGGCGGCGCGAGATCGGGGACGGTGGGCAATAGGGTGGAAGGGGAAAGGAGCTGTGCCGGAGGCGAGGCGGACCGGGCGAGGGGCAGCGAGGACGAGGGTGTCGTTGGTGGTGTAAGTCATGGCAGAAAGGCGTGTTTTCAAGTTCTTCCGGCGCAAACGTCGCGGTGTGAGATGGGATGGAGAGTCGCCCCGCCCGACCCGCCGCCCCTGCCCCGGCTGTGTGGCGTTGTTTGGTCCTCCGGTCCGGTCCATGATCGCCCTGCAGGCGCTGGCGCAGATCTCACTCGCGGGGCAGAACCTTGGCTCACTGCCCACCACGACCGAGGACGCTGCTCGCTGCCCGCTTGCCCGCCGCGGGCGTCGCGCAGGGCGCAGCGCAATGGAGCCGCGTTCCTTGCGGCGGTTAGGCTCTGGAACGGTTGCAAAGCCAAATATGGAGCACCCTCATCGCCCTCTTCGACGTAAATGATTTGTCAAACGCTAGTCCCCTGTGAACCAGGAACTTCGAAGAAGGGTATACTAGTATACTTATAGCCCTCTCCTGCCGCCGAGCCCCTTCCCCCGCAGTTTGCTCGTCGCTGCTCCCGCTGCCGACACGGACCATGGGCGCCACGACCGCCGACTCCCGTTCCTCCCTCGGCGCCGGTCCCTCCTACGACGACGAGGCTCGCACTAGGCTCTTCGACGACTATGATTCACTGGGCGGCGACAGCGCACTCGAGAACCAAAGGACTCCGCATGCCCCCAAAGTCACTCCCGTCCCAAAGGCAGAGCTGGCCACCCTCTGCGCAGTTAGAATCGTCGACCCCATTGCGTTCACCCAAATATTTCCATACGTGAACGAGATGATGGAGCACCTCCACCTGACCAATGACCCATCTCGGATCGGCTTCTACAGCGGCATCGTGGTAAGTGCATGTCTTCTCAGTACCGCAGCCTCAGGTAGGAAGGTGTCCCAATTCGACGCTGAAATGTCGACAATCCCTCGTAGGAAAGTAGTTTCGCCTTGGCACAGGTAGTTTCAATCTACCAGTGGGCCAAGCTATCCGGTATGCTCCCGTTCAATCCATAATATGTGCGAGAATCTCACAGTCGTCTGCTGCAGATTCTATTGGTCGTCGACCAGTGGTTCTCCTCGGCATGTTTGGTATCGGACTGGGCACGCTGTTCATGGGCATGTCCACATCGCTCTTTGGCGTGATCTTTGCAAGATGTCTAGGTGCGTGAGCCATTTGTGCTGTTGCATAATGTGTTCCAATGGTGGACCCTCTACTAGGTGGTTTCTTCTCGGGCAATGTAGCTGTAGTCCACTCAGTCCTAGGAGAGATTACCGACTCCACAAACCAAGCGATAGCATTCCCCATCTATGGCCTGTGCTGGCCATTAGGTGCCATCATCGGGTAAGTTTTGCTCCTAAGGCCTAATTATTCGTCTCGAATCCCTTCTCATAAGACCTCCAAAAGCCCGCTTATAGGTGGTCTATTGTCAAATCCTGCGACAAAGTATGCTCGATGGTTCGACAATGACTTGTTCAGGCAATACCCGTATCTCCTTCCGTGCATTGCAGCTTCTGCGATCGCATTTGCGGGGACTCTGTTCGGCTTCTTCTATCTCAAGGAGGTATGTGTTTAGGCGCATCTGATTTTACTTCGCTCATGTTTTTGTAGACATTGCCCAGCAGGCATTTCAAGAGCAAAGAGGACACTCCTTTGGATGAGTACCATGGCTCTGGTACATTCGGAGCTCCAGTCGAACCTATCAGCATGCGGTACCTCCTGAAGATCCCTCTCGTCCGGGCTCTTTGCTTGAGCGGTGCCGGCCTTTCATTCATGTGAGTACCACCAAAGACCCACGGGCTGGTCGGGATGCGAAGTCTTATCGATCCGTACCCAGTACTACCGGATTTGACGTGTCTTTCGGTACGCTGACACACCTCACTCAACCACAACCACGGACGGTAAGCTAACAGCCAGTTCAGTGCTCTTCTGCTACACCCCGCTCGCCCAAGGCGGCCTCTCCTTCGACGTGAGTCTTGTTCGCTTGCTTGCCTCCCCTACCCCCTTGACCTCGACTCACTCCCCCTCAGGCACAGAAGATCGGGTATGCGCTCTCCATCTCGGGCTTGGTCTCGATCCTCCTCCAGATAGCGGTCATGCCCTTCGTCCTCCGCCGCTTCGACCACGCGTGGACGTACAATGCCTGCATGGCGCTCTGGCCCTTCTGCTTCGTCCTCCTTCCCGCACTCAACGTGCTCGCCCGCGCGGGCGCCGCGGACCTCGCCGCTGGCACCCTCACCGAGCACGGCCGCGCGGTGGTCTGGCTCGCGGTCAGCGGCGTCATGGTGATATCACGCACCGCGGCCCTGGCGTTCTCGTGCGTGTCTCGCTCCTCTCGTCCGCCCACGTCCGTACGGGCATATCGTTGATGCTCCGTCCTCGTCCCCAGCGTCAGCATGATTCTCGTCAAAGAGGCTGCGCCAAGCCCGTCGTCGCTCGGCGTCACGAATGGGATCACCCAGTTCGCAATGGTACAACCCCTCTTGTCCCATGTCTAGCGTTTTAGCCAACTGATTCCGACCTCGTCCCAGTGTCTCTCGCGGTCTTTCAGCCCCGCGTTCGCAAGCTCGCTCATGGCGTTCTCGATGGGCTACGACCACATCCTTCTCAAGTACCTTTGGGTGCTCATCATGTCTCTCATCGCTTTCTTCTGCACGACTCTCTCACGCCGCATCGCCGAGGGACGCCGGCCGCACCCGCCACGGTAGATCTGCTCTTCTCGTCCACGTACATGTGCGTACATGTTGTACGTTCACCCACTCGCGGCCACTCGGACTTGTAGATTAGTAGCCTCCTCCATTTGCTCTCTCATCGTCGGTCTAGACCTATGTTGTTTTACTTTGCTTCTGTCATTTGCACACCCTGCTATCCTGGTCGCACGCACTTTACCCGTCCTGCAGCATGTAGACATAACAAGTTCCAAAGTTCCAATTACAGTTTTTGTAACGTACAAACAGCACCTATCGGCGCGTGCGTTCATAGCAAGACGCCAGTTCGATCGACCGCCCAGCTAAGCGTCAGTCTGAACGCTCTTAGATCTTCGCCAGCGAACCCTTGCCCGGCTCGCCGAGCGCATAGAGCCCGTCGAGCGCCGTCTTGTGGAACTCGTACGCCTCTTTGCGCTTCACCTTCAGCGTCGGCGTCAGGCACCCGTTCTCGACGGTAAACGGTTCCATCGTGACGTGCAGCCGGCGGATCATCTCGAAGCTACGCACGACGCTGTCAGTTCCCTGTCCATCTCCGAACAACGAAGGACGCACCCCTTGAGCCCTGCTTGTGTGGCGCCTTCTGGAGCTCATCGTGCACCGCAGCGACGACCTCGGGCAGCTTCGCGGCGGCCGCAAGCCCGGCGGCGTCCTCGGGTGCGACTGTCTTGCCCGTCACGCGAGTGAGGAGTGCAGAGAAGTGGATCGGGTCCGGGACGGCGACACCGATGAGATATGACTGCAACGAATCGCCGTGGACGTAGACCTGGGCGACGAGCGGCGAGCCCGAGTACACGTTCTCGATGTTCTCGAGCGCGACGTACTCGCCCTGGGCGAGCTTCATGATGTTCTGTGTGCCGGATCAGGTCAGATCGACGTCGATGGTACGAGTGCGTCCGTCCACGGGCCTACCTTCACGCGGTCGATGATCCGCAGGCGGCCCGAGGCGTCGAGCGTGCCGACGTCGCCGGTGTGCAGCCAGCCCTCGGGGTCGATCGTCTCCTCCGTCTTCTTCGGGTCTGCGGGGCCGTTCGTCAGGATGCCCCGCCAGCGACTCCCCAACGATTGACTGACCTTTGTAATAGCAGCTGAAGCGCTGGGGGCCACGCATGCAGATCTCGCCGCGGGGGAATGGCTTGTCATCGGCCGAGTAACCCATCGACGGCACGTCGACGAACTTGAGCTCGGTGTTAGACATGATCGAGCCGGTGGTGCCGCTCGCCCACGGGTCACCAAAGGACGTCTTGACGAAGGCGGCGCAGTTCTCGGTCATGCCGTACCCTAGTCATGTCGTTCTGCTCAGCGGGATGTCCAGACGGGCAAAGAGAGACAAGAGCAGACCTTCAAGGATTTGGCACAGCAGACCAACCTTGAGGAACTCCATAACGTTGGCGCTGATGGGGGCAGACCCAGTGGCAATCAGCTTCATGCGTCCGCCGAGCACGTTGGCCAGCTGTGAATGACCGCAGCGTCAGCACACGGCCAGGCGCAAGCGCGGAATAGACGGATCACCTTCCGGAACACGAGGCGGTCGTAAAGCATGTGGTAAAACTGCCCGTACTCGCGGAGGTTGTGGATTTTCGTGGCCACAGCCTTCTGGAAGAGCGCGCCTTTGAGACCCGGCTGCGAGCCCGCGGCCATCGCCGACTGGTAGACACGGTTGAGAACGCGAGGGACGGCAGGAAAGAAGTGCGGGCGCAGGATGGCGAGGTCTTCTAGGAGGGTAAGAGGGTCACCGGTGGTGTAACCGATACATGCACCCAGCGAGATCGCAACGAGTTCCATGATACGCTGTGTTGGGAGTCGGTCAGCCGTCGTGCACAATGTGCACAAATATCCATGCACATACCTCATAGATGTGAGCAAGAGGCAAGAACGACATCATGACGATCTCGGTGCCTTCCAGGCCGAGCTGGTAAAGGAAGCCATATGTCGCTTGCGCGAGCTGGCCGTGCGTCAGTACGACACCTTTTGGTGTACCAGTCGTACCCTGAAAATTCCCGGCTTCAACAAAGCAAACTACAGCATTGTCCCGCGCTGAACGCACCGACGTGTAGCAGATCGTGGCGACTTGGTCAGAGGTAGGTTGAATCACAGGAAGGAGGTTCGCGCGACCGAAGTCCTCAACTGAGCGGAACGTCAGCCCCATCACCAGTGAGCGTGCGCAAGACAGACGCACTCTCAGACATCTCCTTGACTTCAACCTGAACGGTCTCTCCCCAAGTAGCAAGCACATTCTTGGTCTGTTCAGATAGGGCGTCCATGGAGACGATCATTCTCAGCTTGGGGCACTTGGGGGCAAGCTTCAGCAGCCCGGGGATGTGGTCGGCGGTGGCAAAGCAGACCGACAGCTCAGCGTGATTCATGCTGAGGAACATTGTCTCAGGCAAAATCTTCGAAATATACGGCCGAAATACACTCACATGAACTCTAGAGCGGGCGAACACGATGTCAGACCATCACCATGCGCCGGAAATGACGCAAACACGCACCCGCGGAGTCTTTCCCCAACGTATCATACAGACTGACTGATACCTTCCCATACGCCTGAATGGTGAGATCGATGACTTGCCAGTCTGCCAGCACATCTCCATGTCAGCACTGCACCGCGTCCAAACCACCGCATACACCAAGCCTCGCGCGAGCCCACAACATTCGCTGGCACACGAGTGCCGCGGAGCGCCCAAACGCCAAGCGGCTCCCCCACACATCCCGCCCCTCACAGCAAGAAAAAACAAGTCAGACTCACTCGGGCAGTTCTTGCTCCAGATGCCGACCGTAGGCAGGTCGCTCCCGCCGAGCTTCCCGCTCCTCCACAACGTCTCCAGCGCGGAACCGAGCGCGCGGCGGCGCGCGTCGACCTCGGGCCAGCTCTGCCAGACGTGGTGCTTTGCGAACGTCGGCGGGCTCGCGCTCAGGAGCGGGCGGTGGCCCAAGAACCTGCCGCCCTGCGCGCGCGCGAAGCCTTCGTCGTATATCTCGACCAGGTTCGTGTACACGCCCGGGCTGTCGATGGTGCTCAACGGGTACGCGGCTGGGTGAGAGCGAGAGGGGTGGGTGTGAGACTTGATGCACGGCGCGGGTGGGCGAGAAAGCACGTACCACAGTGATAGTGTGCTGTAAGTGCGTGGGGGAGGGGTGAGCTGGAGCCGCGTCTCGGGGAGAAAGTGAAATACCGGTCTGGCCGGGACGCTTCGTGCCTGGGACCTCGACGATCTGCTTGGTGTAGTCGATGCCCTCCGAGACCGGGATGGGGAGGTGCGCGAACTTGGTAGCGGGGGCCATCTTCGATGGGGAGAGGTTGGGGTGGGGGTGGAAGAAAGGAGAGGTGTGATCGGGATGCGCCCGCGAAGTCAAGAAGGTATGTGGCCAACAGAGAACCGTCGGGTGCTTACTACGGGCCGACGGTGAGAATCACAGGAAAACGGCGAGCTGCGCGCTGGCGATGCGGGTCCAGTCGGGACGAGCAGAGTGCGTGGGTCTGCCCAACGTCGACGTCTTGGGCCAGAGTAAGATGAGCGCAGTGAGGCATGTGAATTCACATTTTCTGCTGCATCCGCGGGCCGGCTCGAGCATGACCGGGACCTCCCGCGAATCCCACTGTCGTCATGTCGCATCTACACTTGACCCTTCATACAATATCAACCTTCTTGCAGTAATGGGGTCTGTCGTGACAAGAGCAGTAAAATACACCGTATTCAGTTATCGTGGGCAGACTGCATACGTAATAAGTACATTCAGCGTCATCAAGCAGTCTACACAGCGGGCGGAGAAGCGATTACAGAGACCAAAACATATCATAGGTCATGGCAGTCGTGATGCGATGTCCAGACGGTTCAAAGTCGGGGAAGCGTTCGAAGTGGTATCACGGGGCGCTGAGAACAATCTAGAGAAGATGTGTGTCAATTGATGCCTGCAGAAGTTTGGAAGTTATCGTTACATACCCTCATGAACTGCTCGTAGTTCATTTGCACCCAACCATCGCGATCGGTGTCAACCCTGCGCCAATGTGAGGATCAAGACAGGCGGACGGTTAAGCGGACACATACCTCTGGAACGCCTCGGTCAGAGTCTTGACAACGACGCATGCCCGCACGAAGCGGTCGAAAGTGATACCGGGCGGCGGACCGTACCGGTCAGAGGGGCCCGAAGCTACTTCATAAAGCCAGTTCAAGAAGTGCCGCTGCAGGCCGGATGGAAGGCACATACCATACTTCTGCTCGAGGAGCGAGAGCAACATCGGGGAGAGATTGTACCCGAAGCTGCGGAGGGCCTCGGAGAGCTCGGCACCCTCGATGGAGCCCGAGTGATCGCGGTCGAAGTGCCTGAACACGTTCTGCCAGTCCTGGATGTACTTCCACAGCCCGGCGAATTCTGGCGGCGAGCAGAAGCACGTCAGCGAGCGTGACGCGGGAGAAGGCAAGACAGGGTGCCCGTGTTCGGTTGGGCTGTATGCACGCACCGTTGAAGCCAATCGACCCGCTGCGGTCAGTGTCCTGCACGAAAAATAACATCAGCCTTCGCTGTCGGTGGCGAAAGGGATAAAAGGCACTCACGAAGATAGACATGAGCATCTTGACCGTATCGAGGTCGAACTCTGCAAATGAATCGTCAAACTCCGCGGCCTGGTCTAACAGACGCGCACGAGTCTCGGATGACACGAGGCCTGCCTGGGCACGGTCTCGCTCCACATCCTCGCGCGCACATGCCAATCGGAGAGCAAATACTCACTCGTCCAGTTTCCTGCGGACAGCCAAACGGTGATTAGCCACGATCGTTCCCGAACCCGCGAGATCAGCGAACCCGATGGGGTCGTGCGACTTCGCGGGAAGGATTCTTGGGAGAGCGGACGTACCATTCACAAGTGCTTGCTGCAGCTCCGTGACACTAATCGCGCCCGAGCGGTCTGCGTCGACGGCCGAGAACCATTGCCAAAGTTGAGGGTCGGCTCCGGGCGGGGGGCCGACGGACGGCGGGGGAGCGCCATATGGGGGCTGGGCTGGGCGGCCGTACCCCTGCTGGGATTGGTATCCGCCGTACTGTTGTGCGCTTGGAGGCCGCTGCTGTTGATAGTGGCTCGCGTTCGATGCGTGGCGATGGGGGGTACCGTAGCGGACAGACATTTGGGAGGATGCGGGGAGAGGAGAAGGTGGAGGAAGGGAAGGAGCAAGGGGGCTGGGAATAATGATGAAAGCGGACGTTTGAGTTCTAAGCAGGAGCGCCTTATGAGAGCGCTTCAGGGGCGCCTCATCAGCGGGCGCGGGGCTGTGTGTCACCGATTGTATTCTCACCGCGACGTTGACTCGTGCGGTGCTTGGCTGACAATGCTCTGATCAGCCTTGGCCTGCGCAGGCGAGTGCTCGCTGTGCGCGATGGCGGGGAGTGAGCCCAGCATTCTCCGGTCCGTCCTGCGCGATGATCGAACAGGTGGGTACTATGACGCACTGCTTGCGTAGTCTCGCCTCCAACGGCAATGCGCCATGCCGCCCTCGGCATTATCCATTCCGCCCACCGTGCGTCCCCGCGCAGGCGGCAGGCCACACGACCTTCAATTCTGTGCTCTTCTGCAAAGATAAGTGAGACGCAATACACGCCCATCTGTCACTTTCTTATCAATCCAACCCTGGGCCCGCGTGCATACTCGTCATTTTTACGCACCAGTTGGCGATTGAGACCAGGGATGGGTTAACGAAGGCTATCTCGGCGGATCTTGGGCGCGCCGCAAAATCACATGACCGGAACTCGCCAGGGCAAGCTAGATCCCGAGCCGGTCAAAAGGCTGGGAAGACTCTGCGCGTCTAATCGGCCGACACAAGTCCTGGAACGACCGCAAGGGCACAGGTTGTCTTCTTCTAGCACCACTGTCGGACTCTTTCACCGAACACGGTGTCTCAAGCGGGGCTAGTGCGCTGGTTCTGGCAGGTACCGGCATCTGTTCCACTATTAGACGCATCCGCCATGGCTTCTCCGCACTTGAAGGCTGTGATATTCGACGTACGGCTCATCCTTCGGGAGTTGTTGTCACAGCCCCCTGCCGTATCGTCCACTACGCTAACCAACGACGTCTACCCTCGTTCTTTCTTCCACAGGTTGGCGGCGTAGTGTGCCGCAGCCCACTCATCGCCATTGATGAGTACGAACGCGAGCATGGGCTGCCGAACAACTACATCAACTGCGCCATGTGAGCTCAGCACTCTCGCCTTCTTCCATGCACTCGGCGCCGCCCGCACTACCGATGGCGATCCTCATGCCCCACCTCGTTCAACTGGGGCTATGTCGAACACGCTCGCTGACTGGCCCGTCTGTATTCAGAACCACCCGCGGATCGCATGGGGCATGGCAGAAGTTCGAGCGCGGGGAGATGCGCCTCGTCTCGTTCTACGCCCAGTTTGGCCGCGAGCTTTCCGATACGAAGACCAACAACCCTGCGTACGTCGCGTACTGCGCGCGCCGCAAGATGGGTGAGTACCTCCGCGTCCACCGCGCCGTCCACCGCTGACATCCCGCCCGCATGTGTTCGCCGGGGTCTGTCTCACGCGCCCGTCGTTGTGCGCCACCTTCGCTGCGATCGCCCGACAGTGCCCCCGCCGCGACTCCCGGAGGCATCGCTGGACATCGACGGTCGTGAGGTGAGCCTTTCGCCTGCCCCGCTCGAATGGCCTCTCCGATCGTAGAAGTCCGGGCTGAAAGAAACTGTCAGCTCTTCGGTCGGATGATGCGAGAGAGTGGGGTGTTCGACGACGCTGTCGTCGAGGCGATTAGGCGAATTCGCGGTAAGTCCCCATTAGTCTCTCTGCCCGCCAGCTCGAGGAGCACGTCCTTCCCGCGGCGCGGTCGGGGCGTCTGCGACGTCTGCTAGCCCGCCGGCAGCTCTGTGTGGCACCCGTGCTGACCGTTTTAAATTTGTCCTCCACTCTGCTATCGCTCCCGCTCTCGATGGGACCCCGGCGTACCGTGCTGCTACGCCCTACTTCCATGCCTGGCCCTCGTGCGCTCTATGCGGCGACGGGGACGAACGTTGCTGCCCGCGCGGACATCCGATCGGTTTTCCCTTTCTCGTGCTTTGTCACGTTGACGCCAACACCAACGCGCACGGTATCGACATCGACATCACGGAACGCCGCGACGTTGGCGCTTTACTCCGTACCTACGTCAACGGCGACGGTGCGCGGTCGATCCGAATGCTGCAGCGGCAGGCAGGTGGCAAGTCATCGCGCTCACGAACAACTTCTCGAAGGCGGACGCAGACGTGGTCGGCGACGAGCCGCCGTCCAAGGCGGATGCGCCGTGGTTCACGAGCACGGAGGACGAGCTCAAGTTCCTGGGCTGGCAGGACGGTGCGACGCCGCCGCGGCTCCGCGCCCTCTTCGACGACTTCTGCGACTCGAGTGCGCTCGGGATGAGGTGCGTCGCTCTCGCCCGCCGCGCCGTGTGCCCGGGCGATATCTCTCTGACATGTCTTCTTTTAATTTTCGCATGGACTTTGGCTCTGGCCGCCTCGACCCCGCGCCTGATGCGCCGCCCACTCTCCACCTTCACGCCCGTGCGCGAACGCCTGCGTGCCGCCGCTGCTCGGTCGCGCGTGTGCCCTGGGTGTCTGCCACGGCCGCCCTCCGCGCGCTTCCCCCCTCGCCTCTCCGTCCGCGGGCCCCCGACACAGGAAGCCGGAGCCCGGGTTCTACCTGCTCGCCTGCGAGCGCAACGGGATCGCGCCGTCGGAGGCCGTCTTTCTCGACGACCTCGGGATGTGCGTCGCCCTGCTCATTTCCCCCTCGGCGTTCTGCCTTCACCGCGCGCGCCTGGCGGAACTGACGTGCGCGCGATTGTGACGCAGGAACCTGAAAGCGGCCCAGGCGCTCGGGATGGAAACCATCCGTGCGTGTCCGTTTCGTCATCCTGCGCCTTCCTCCTTCTCTGCCCGTCCGCTGGAGACGCCGCCCCTCTTTTTTTTTCTCTCCGTGCGCTCTCGTCACACGCCCGCGACCGACGCCGACACCGACTCCGTCCCCACGGGCGCGTGAAAGTGCATGCTGGTGCACATGCACGATCGACGTCCAGTGTCCACAGTGCATCACGCTTCCCCCATGAGGCAGACGGAGGTCGGGGGCCTGGCACACAAAGCAAACCTGGCACACACCCAGCCGCTGCCGGCGTCGGCGTCGGTGACGGGCTGGACGCGTCGCTCGCCCGGGCACCCACGCATCTCACGCATCGGCGCACACAGACGTCCCCATCGGCGGCTCCCTCGGGGCGCTCGCGAAGCTCGAAGCCAAGCTCGGCATCGCCCTCACCGACGCGCCACGTCCCCCCGCGCCGCCGCCTTCCCGGCTCTGACGAAACGCGTACGGCACAGATGTCGGAGGGGGGCGACCGCGGCCTCGATCGAGATCGCGGCTGCGCGGGCGGGGGGCACGCGCACGCGTCGCGGCGTTAGCAGTGGCGGGTCGCGCAGACGTGCCCGTACGCCTGTCGATCCCATTGCTTTCTTCGGCTCGGGCGGCGCGCGGAGGGGAAGGCTCGAGCAGAGGAAGCGAAGAGCGGGCACGCTCGGCGAGCGTGGGCGGGACTGGTCTCGCACGGCGTCGATGCAGAGGGACGGCGGACGGTTCGTCTATAGGTCTTTACTACGCGCGGCGCATATGTCTACATAGTTCAGAACGGCTTGTCCGATGCGGGGGTCTTGTCCTCCCAGTAGCTGCCCACCTGGGAGTGTCTGGAGTTGGAGAAACCGCCGAGAGGAGGCAGAGAGGCGAGACGCACCATTGGAATCTGGGAGAGGAACCCACGCTTGACGAGAGGCGTGACCGAGAGCAGCTGCACGGCCATCCCGGTCAGATCCCCCCGCACTCGTGTCATGGATGCACTAGGTGACGTACGTAGAGTGCCGCAACCCCCGCTCCTGCTCCCCACATGCCCATGCTCGGTGCCCAAGTGCGGGCGAACTGCAGAGACGGCGAACCCGGTATTAGCCGACAGGCTCAGCAGGGCGACGATGGCGGGCTACTTGCCTGGAAGAGAGGCTTCTGGGGCGGGACGGGGTGGAAGTAGACGCGAGACATGGCGCGGTGAGAGCGTGGGGTGGCGACGGGTGGTGTCGGCGACGGGCTGGACGACGGGCTTTTGCAAGGAGCGGATGCGGCCAGCAACCTGCGCTCACTGTCCGCTGGCCCTCGCGGGAACTCCCGAAGGCCCGCTCGGCGTCCTCCCAAATTGCCGACCCGCACCCGGGCCGGACGTGCGCTGACTTGGCCATTCCCTAAGTTTCTTACTACTTGTTGTCGTCGCCGTCGTCGTTGGAACCTCGCTCGCCCACTCCGTCATCTCCACACATCACTGCTCCAGTATCTCAGCGGCCTCCGGACTTGCATATATCTGCCTTCAGGTTTTTGACGAGACGCCCACCACACACCATCCCTAAGTTGTAACAGTTGCTCAATACTACTTACTTCCTCCGCTATTGCGTGTACCGTTGTTGATTTCGGGCAGAACTTTCGAGTCCTTCTCAATATCAGATGTGTATTTGAACAGCATTGGCCTCCTTGGCGAAGACGAGTCTCTTCGATCGTCTACTCTCATATTGGCATAGCGTCGTTGGCGCAAGCTACTTACTTCATCCCGAGAGGGGGACTCGTTCGTCCTTCTCCTTCTCGCTCGTCTTTCGCGCTCCTCGTCTATGTTGTCTAACCACTGAGAATTCTATATCATATTCCATACAGGAGTTCCCCAAGTCGCCACGAATGCAAGTCCCTTTATTGCTTTCCGTGTCTATATCGGACTGACCATCTTCCTTCCAACTACTTCTCCTTTCGCTCTTGGATGCGACAGCCTCACACCGTTCCGACGGGTAAGAAAGGGAGAAAATCACAATGGTATCGCTGTGGACAGCGGCCACCCGGATCTCTTACACCGTTTCCAACCCCACGGGCAGATTCTCCCCCGCTCCCTTCAAGGAGTCGGTCTATGGTGTCTTCGACACCCGTCTGAACGAGGTATAGGATAATATCGCCCCGGATATTCCCAAGGTGCGCGGGATCAAGACGACTTATACCATTGGCAGGGCACGCTTCTTATATCTTCAGCCACGCTTCCGAGCCTGTAGAAGAGGAGATGAAGGGCCTGAAATTGCGTCCTGCTCGGTGCTACCACCGCCGATATCACCGACAATGCCTCTCAGCAGATATCGTTCGCTCCGGAGTCGTCACTACCAATCATCACTTTGCACTGAGTTATAAAACCTCTATACCTCTCACATTTAGAGGTTGCTGGAGGTTTAAAATCTTTTAGAGGATCGGTTCTTGAGTGGTCGTGTGCAGAATAGTTGTAGTAGAATCGTATAAAAATTCATCGGCAACTAGTGTAAACCGACTAGAGGGACAGGAGCGGAGTGGTTGTCAGCCAGTGGAACTCCAGAAGCCTGCCGGCGTCCGAATTCCAACACGGGCCGGACGGGCGCCTACACAATTTTTGCCATCGTCGTCGCCGTCGTGTAGACTTCGCCTGGCGGTACGCAGTCCTCTGTGCTTCTTGCTTCCACCTCGCCCGCTGAGGCCGCCCACTCCGTCATCTCCTTACACCCCTGCGCCGGCCTCTCAACGGCCTCCAGACGTTCTTGTGCACCCATCTACCTTCAGGAGCTGATTCTCCTCCGATCTGCCGGCCCCGTCCACACGGTGCACCTCCTCTGCCGGGCTCACCAGGACTTCTCAAAACCGAAAACTTCAATCACCCGATCCTAAGCCGCGCCCGCACCGATGGCGAACCCGCGACAGCGGCGCAAGACGCGCTCGGGCACGCACAAGGCCGTGCAGCACTCGCGGCGCGCGAAGACGCTGCTCAAGAAACAACCGCGTTCGTACCGTCCCCCTCCCCATCCCCAGACCTCCACCGTGCTCGCGGCCGCGGTGCCTGCGGCGGCGCCGTAGGGGGGGAGGAGAAGGACCCCCCGGCGCGCACGCCGCAGGGCCCCGCGCACGCGCGACGCACGCGTTTCACGGCTCCCGCTCACGCCGCCGCCCGGCCGTTTGCAGCACTCCGAGGACCGAAGGCGCTCCAGGACGCCTGGGATCCGCGGAAGACGGTGCGCCAAAAGTGAGTGGGCCTGTCGGCGCCGTCGCTCGCCCGACGCGCGCGGGAACTTCGGTCGGGGCTGACCCGCGCGGTGCACGAACAGTTACGAGGCGTTGGGCCTGGCGGCGTCGCTGAACCCGATCGCGTCCGGAGGGACGGAGAAGCGGCTGGGCGGGCGTGCTGCGGAAGGTGAACGCGGAGGAGGAGAAGACGCCCCCGTCGGGGGCTCGTCGACCGTGGGCGCGAGGCCGGCGGGGGCGGAGGCCAAATTGCCGAAGGGGTGGGGGCGGATCATCCGGGACGCGGAGGGGAACGTCGTCGACATCGAGCTCGCGGACGAAGAGGAGGCGGGAGTGGACGAGGCCGGGGACGGGCTGGACGAGGTCGCGGACCCTCGGGAGGACGGGCGACTGGCGGGCTGGGTGGCGGTGGGGGCGCGTGACGGGGGGGACGGAGGAGGGGTTGTGGGAGGTGAGTGCCGCGGGAGGGGAGATTCTGTGGAAGATCGCGCCTGGCGTGTGGGCAGGGTGTGATGGGCTCATGAGGGCCTTCTCATCCTCTGCCACACCCGGCCCGTCTCTCGGGCTCTCGGTCGGGGGAGCATCGCGCTCACATGTTGGCTGCTATTCTTGCCAGTGCTCGAGCAACTTTCCGAGGCGCGGGCAGGGCAGGGCACGCGGCGGCACGCGTCCCAGGGCGAGCTCGCGCTGCTGCGGGCGCTGGTGGCCAAGCACGGGGAGGACGTGGAGGAGATGGCGCGGGACCGGCGGGCGAACGTCGAGCAGCGGACGGCCGGGGAGCTCAGGCGGGCGATCCGCAAGGCTGGCGGCCTCGGCGCGCTGGCGGGGGCGGACTAGTCACATGCGGTGGACGAGGAGACAAGGGCGGTGGACGGCGGTAGGCGCGGCGGATGTGGCTGTACGGAGAAAGAGACGCTCGGCTGTCGTGCACTCCCAGCCGACGCTTTGGTCGAAGAGCGGTGCGCGTCGTGGCTCACTCCATGTCATGCTTTCCGATCGTCCATCTGCCTGCTCAGGCTCCGATCCCGACATGAGTTCTATTCCATCCGTCTTGGCTGCCGTTTGCACCACGTTGACAAGTCCAGACGACGGAGGCTGCGGCTCGCGGCTCGCACGTCGCATTAGCTCGCCCGGGCGCCCGTCCTCGAAGCCATCGCGACGTCTGCCCGCTTTGTCAACCGCACGCCCACGGGAAGCCGTGCGTCGGTCGCGGAGGACATCGGCCTCACACACGGCGCGGCGTTGTGCGCGTGTGGGCCCTCGAGGACAGGCGCACACAAACCTAGTCCTCGCAAAGTGCCGGGGAGAGGCGCGCGCAAGGCATGGTATGTTCTCGTCCTGTATCTTATTTGACGGCAGCTGATGGACGGCCGGAGAGGCTGCGCGGCGACCTGGCGTTCACCTGGCGCGCGACGCTCCAATTGGAATACCTCGCCCGGCACGGGCGGGTGAAGCGGCGCGAGGGCTGGGCGCACGGCAGGGAAGCGCATTCTCGCCGTGAACCGCCCAGGTTTGGACACCACTCGCCCTCCGCGCGCTCGCCCGACCCCAACCTCGCTCTGCCGCCCCCGGGGCTTCGCAGACGTTTCCCAGCCCGCGAGCATCGCGCACGCTACCGCCCGCCCGAGGCATGGCCCCGGACGCGCACCTCTCCTGCCTTATGCGCCCCTTCCTCTCTCGGCCACCTATAAATTCTCCCGCCCGCCCCCGTCCCCTCCTCGCCGCCCCTCCCGCCGCCACCCCGGACGCGTCCTCTTGCTCCCCGAGCCCCGAACCCGCCGCGCATGTCGCCCTCCCCCCGAGACTCCGCGTCTCCCCTCAGCCGCACACACTCCCCGTCCCCCTACCCAACCTCCGGCATGTCGCGCAAGGCCCCCGCGCAGCCAAAGTCCACCCGCCAACAGTACAGCGGTGCGCGCGCCCCCCTCTCCCCCGTGCGCGCACCCAGCTCACTCGCTCCTCTCCCAGCTTGCGGCGCGTGTCGCATGCGAAGGTGCCCTCCCCCCGCGGTCCGCCCGCCCGCGCACTACTAACTCGCCCGCTCTCCCTCCCCGGACTGCCCCTGCAGGGTCAAATGCGACCTCAAGGACCTCCCGACGCTCGCCTCGGGACAGCACCCGCCGTGCTCCAACTGTAGCGAGCGCGGCCTTAACTGCGTGTGCGTATCGCGATCCCCCGTCCGTGCAGTGTCCCTCCCGCTCACGCTCTGATTAGCGACGAGTTTGCCGAGGTCAAGGCCGTCAAGCTCCTCAGACGTGGGCGCCGCCTCCAGAAAGTAGAGTGAGCCCCCTCCTTCGCCACGCGCCCCGTCGCGCTCGCGCTCACCCCCACCCTCCGCGCAGGGCCGTGTACGGCAAGGCGTCCAAGGAGGACGCGGACCTGCACACCGTCATCCCGCCCCGGAGCGTGATCCCCAGCTGAAGCCCGAGTTCTTCAGGTCGTCTTTCTTCCGCCGGTTCCACATACAGCGTGAGCCCGCCGCCTCCGCCGCCACCGCGCTCGTCGATCGCTCACAGGCACTGCGGCGCCGCTAACACCCATTAGGACCCATACTGGAGCCAACGGAGTACTGCCCGCGGTTCACGGAGTGGTTCAACGGCACGTCGGACTGCCTCTTGTTTCCCGGCCAACTCATCGCGCTCGTGCTCGTCGTCTGGGCCGCGAGCTACGGCCTCGACGAGGGAGGCGAAGAGGTGCCCGAGTTCCGGGGCGAAGATTTCCAACAACGCAAGGAGCGCGTGAACGACATGCTCGTCGAGCTCCTATACCTCGTTGACATACACGGACTCCTCCGGAAACCCTGTTGGGACGGAGTCAGAGCCCTGCTGCTCATCTTGCCTTTGACGGAAGGTTCGTCACATTCTTTCATATTAAACGTGGCCACACGCCGAGCCCTCCCACACAGACGTTCAGACCCCCATGGAGAGACTGGTGATGAGCGACGCCACGATGAGCCAGGTATATGCGCTCTGCAGCGTGCCCTCGCCAGAAAGCGTTCAAGGCGATTACGTCGACGCCCTCGTTCGTGCGAGGGTTTTCTGGTACGCACACGTCACCGACGGCATAACCAGCGGGCTACGAGGTGGCCGGGTCATTCTGTACGTCCTCGGAGACGCTATCACTTAGCGCGGCTCATGCTCATCCAATCCCAGAACCGACGACGATCTGTCATCGTTTGAGGCGACCCTCCCCCCTGTCGGCGCTGACGGTGGCCCGTCGACCGCGTACTCCTTTGCTTACCGGTTCGCCACTATCCCCATTCGCATCGCTTCCGTGTGTCGTGACATCCACGCCTGCCTCACCGGTCCGAAGGCGCGTCAACGCGAAGACTTGGACGAGGAAGGTCTGCTCGAGTCGTGGGACGTTCTCGAAAAATGCTGGCGAGACCTCGAGGGCCTCCGGCAGTTCTCGTCGTTCGGAATCAATCAACCCGAGGACATTGAGAGGTTTATCGATGGCTGGCAGGTGAGTCCTTGTCACAGCTGTCTAGCCCTATCTTGACACTGATTTTGCGGTCGTGATCATCCAAGATATTCCTCTTTGAGTCACGTACGATCACTTCTTTCTCCTGTGAGCCACGCCGTCGCTAACCTTCTGACACACAGATAATGTCATCCGTGAGGCTCTCAAGTCGAGGCTAGTTGCGCTTCCGGCCCAGGAGATGTCGTATCTGCCTGATGGACAACCATCCCCGAGGTCTCGGAAATCGGAGGTCGTCTATCGACTCCACACGAAGGCCAACTCGAAGTGCCACTATGCTGTCCGGCATGTCGTCAACATCCTTCGCAAGAACATCGGGAGCGCATTCTTTCAGTATGACGCAGCTCTAGTCCGGGACGGGTGTTTTTTCGCGGGCTTCTTGTTAGCCGGAGAAAGCGGTTCAAGGGAAGACGTCGAGGTCTGCATAACTGCCTTATCCGAGATGCGCTGGGCCTTTTCCAAGACAGAAGAGCGCCAGCGGACCCTGCGCCTCGTCTGGGAGTCTCGCGCCGCCCAGGCTCGCAGTCAATCCTCGCGGAGTTTCACCTCTAGTCCATCCGACGACACCGTACGCGGTCCTGGCGTCTTCGAGGGCGGCTACGTGCGCCGTGGCCTTGTGCGCCCGACGAGCGTCCCGCCCCTGTCATTGTCCTCCACCACCACGATGGGGTCCGGCTTCGACGGCACTTCGGACTCGAGATGGCCGTCGACGACCTCTGGCTCAGGCTCAGAGTCGGAGCAGTACCAACCCTCGTCCCGCTCCCCGTCCCTTCCGAGCACATCATCCTCATATGCCACCTCATCGCACAGCGCTCTCAGCCTCAGCAGCGTCCTCCACAGCGGCGACGGCAGCGCCGGGGCATCTCCCATGCTCATCACATCTTCGCGCGGACCATCAAGCCACCAGACGGTCTCCGGCCAAAGCGGGTATTTCGTACCACCATTTAATTACATGTCCATCGGCGGTGAACCCGGGATGGACACACGCGCAGCCGCGGCGCAGTCGACCACTCTGGAAGGCCTGTCGCCCGTGGATCAGACTTCGGGGGCGTTCAACCATCCCACGCCAACAGGCCCCTTTGCGTACGGCACGGTCTCGTACTCGTCGTCGAACATCCCCCAGCCGGAGAGTGGCTCCAGTTATCTTCCCCCGCCGGCTGCAGCCCAGGGCGGCAGTCCCTCGTTTGGGAATGCTGCGAGCTATTACTAGGTCGTTGGTAGCGTGGAGCTTTCGCCAACCACCGAGATGACGGCAAGGTTCGTCGTCGCTTCTCGCGTTCTACTGTTTATTCCCTATCGTCATCATGCTATCGTCGCACTGTCTCTGTCGAATGCACCTCTCGGAACGTCCGTCCCGACTACTGTATTTGTCGCCCCGGCCGCTGGACCTCTTGGACTCCCTGATCTGGTACCTTACGTGTATATAGCCCTAGTCCCCGCCGCAATGTCCCCTCCGCATCGCTGTATTACACCTCCCGCCCACCATACGCTTCCTTGACACCGATACCCCACCCCTGCCTGCACCCCGCACCCGAGTCCCGATCCTGCCACGCCGCCAGCATAGCACCGTTACTGTACTTGTTTCAAATACTTCCGCATCCCGCATAACTACGTACTAGAGCCCGATCCAGATCCCCCAATCATCAGTATGAGTAGACCCTGGGTTCATCCCGCATGACCTCACGCGCCGCGCGCCACATCGTTTCTAACATTAACGCCGCACAATATCGCCAGCAGCCCTGGCGCGTCACTGCTGGAACGTTGGGACGGGGTGTACGTACGCACACGCACTCTATCTGCTCAATCACCCACCCCCCCGCCAGATGCGCCCGCTTTCTCGCCCTTGTCAACGCCGGGCGTCGCGTCGCACGTTCCTGTTCGCATCGTCGTCGTCATCGATAAACTGGTGTTGGGTGTGGGTAGGCGTCGGTATCGGCATCGACGTTCGAAGCTGCGAGCTTCAAGGAGTTCGAACTGCTCCCTGCGCCGTCGTCGGCGGCGGCGGCGGAGACGGGCGGGCCGCCGCTGTCTCCGCCGCCTCACGAATCGCGCGTGGGACGCGTGGGCAGCGATCGCGCTGGCGGCGTGGGCGTGGGTGTGGGCGTGGCCTCCCTGAGGCCGCGGGGCTGCGGAGCCCAGGAGCGCGCGCCCGCGCGCACGGTACGTAGCTAGATTCATGAGATCGGATCGCGACGCGCGTGCGCCCGTCCTGGGTGCGGGTGGGGCTTGCGCGGGCGCACCCGCGTGGGCGGATAGGCTGGCGAACGGATCAGGGCATATTGAAAAGCACCGAGCCCTCCGCGCGGCGCGCGCGCGCCCCGCCGTCTGCACTCTGGACGCTGTCGGAGGCGTGACGGGCGGCATGGACGGGCCCTGCACGCGACGGTCAAATTCACGAAGCGGGCCTTAGCGACGTCGGGAGGAGGGGGGGAGGGCCACGCGCGTCGTGCGCGAGGGCCCTGGCGTCGACGTCAGTGTCGACGGGGGATGCGGCGCGGCGGCGAAGGCGAGGGGGAGGGCACGCGGGTGGCTCGGTATGCGCGATAGCCCCCGTACGTACGAGCGTGCCTCGAGCGCGCGCACCGCGAGATGGGCGCGTCGACGGGGTCGACGGCCAGGGTGCAGTTCGCCCTGCGTGCGGGACGCGTCGCCCGGAGGTGCCCCGCTGCGCCGCCGGGAGCGCGCTGCGGCGTCGCGGCGTCGGGGTGGGCGCGGACGCGCGAGGGGCGCGAGGGCGCGTCGTGCCCGCTTCGGGGGAGCCGCCGGCGAGCTAGCTAGTCTGCTGCAGGCACCGCCGGCGGGGCACCGGATCCGCCGTGGCGGGTGCGGGGCCTGCCAGGAAGCGCCGCGGATGGGACGGGCGAGATTCGAGTGCGCGCGCTCCCGTGTTGTCTTCAGCCCGCTGCGCCCGCATCATTGCGACGCGGCGACGCTGGTGGAGGGCTGATCACGGCGAAGAGCCCTGAGCTATAGCTTCGCGGAGACAGCGGTGTCGCGCCACATGACCGGTGGAACATTGGCGGAGGCACGCGCGCGGCGCGACGCCCCAACAAGGCGGGCGTGCGCTCCTCCGCCGCCCAGTGGAGACCGAAGGGTACGCGAGGGCGCACGCGCTCCGGCGGTCGCGGCGGGCATGTTGACGGCAGCGCGAGGGCGTGGCGGCGTATGTACTGTGATAAGTACGTATAGGTCTGCCGTAGTGCTTGGAACTCCTGAGAGACGAGGGAGAAGGCAGGCCGTCGAGTCGTTCGCGGGATCTGAAAGCGGAAGGATGCGCACAATTTGTGTGCAGGGACGCAGAAGCGACGTGGTGTTCAGTGCAGGTAGAACGGTGACCTGCCCGCACGCCGCCCGATGGGCTGGAAGCGTTCAGTTGAGTTGCGGTTCGTATTGCGAAGGTTGCCATCGTGTAGGAGGGATGGTGCTCGGGCGGTAGACGGCGGAGCGCCGAGCGAGAAGGAAGGTCGGCGAGACCATTGCACTGCACGGGGAACGTTGTGGACACGATACGGTCGGAAGATCTGCTGACAGGCCGCATCACATTCCGTGATAGATTGCAAAGGGGCAGCCCGGTGTTCTGAGCAGATATTTTGGTCTTGTGCCATGACGGCGCGTACCGTCAGAGAAGGTGGATGGGTTCACTTGCTTCATGAGAGGCGCTGGGAGAAGCCGCAGAGCACGGACGATCGCCAAGCTCAGGACGAAAAC